>NC_052046.1:66056929-66656929 GCF_015832195.1 Motacilla alba alba | reverse complement strand
TACCCTCTTGTCTTTGACCTTTGACAAGTCCAGATGCTCCGTCTCACTCAGCACAGGCAAACAAGTTTCCTTCAAGTCATGCAAAGCTTCTACTACATACCAATTTACTAATTTACTCCTCCTACTTCTTTTTTTTTTTTTTTTTTTTTAATCCCAGTCACTGCTCAGTCAGCCTGAATTCAGAAGGAAAGTTCTTACTACCCATACTACCCACCTGGAGAAAAGTGTTACAGTATAGGTCTAGGAAAATTGGTCTCGGTAAATAATTTTTTTTTTTTTTCTCTATGATAGAACAGAGGGAACAAGTGCAGTTTAATGAGTTTGGCAAAATAAAGCCAGTTCTGCCCTTCAGCGACAGTTCACTTTCAAAAAATATTACTATATATTTGTACTTTCCAGTATCTGTCTGCTACCATTGTAGATGAGATCCTGAGCTAGTGGACCTTCAGTCTGACTGAGCAGACCTCTGGTGTGACTTTTATACCTAAACAGAAAATGACAACATTGATTAATTGGGAAACAAAAAAAAAAAAAAAAAAGAGAGAAGAACTCCACAAAAATGACTTTAGTTTTCTATATGTTACAGCCTCTTTGAAAATTTGTTGCAAATAAGCTGGCAAAAGATAAAATTCATGTGCAAATGAACTGAGGGCAATTTTTTTTCCCTTCAAAGATATTCTAGGAATTAATCAGCACTACAGAAAACTAAGTGCAAGTTTAAATCCTGGTTTATAACTCAGCAGTAGATTAAAAATGTGTGTTTACTATGAGCTGCTCATTTTCATGCTGCTCATTCCTTTGTCTCCCTGTGGTGTGAAGCCATCTGTTGCGTTGACAGAACTACCTGGGAAAGGAGGACAGCATGTACAGACACTAATCTATCTGAGTGCTGAAACTTGTGTTTTGCCAAGTTTTCTTTGTCAGATCAGTCCCCAGCTTTTATCCACAGGATGTCTCTACAAGCAGTTGTGCTGGCTATAGCAAGGAGAGGATTTTATCATGCAGAAGCCGGGCTGAGTCAGTGTGATGGCTCTGGCTGGGGTAGAGTTAAGAAATGACGAATTGCTGAGGCAAAAGTAAAATCATACCAGTGCTGAGTGTAGATCTTTATTTTCAGGAAGAAGGCATTTCAGCAAAATATGTGCAGCCTATGTAATTTCAAGCATACCTCAGGCTCTGATGGTGAAATTGAGTTTATAGAATCTACTGGCTTTTTCTTCTTTCCTCATCTCAGACATAATTCAGGATAATAAATGTGGAGGGATAGAATGTAAGAAAATAAAGATAGTGGAGAAGGTAATCTCACCCCTGAGGAGTTGCAGCCGTACTAATTATCAAAGATTAGGAACAGGCCTGACTTTCACAGGCCACAGCTGTAACCAATGAGGAGAACAGTGCTATAAGAGTGGGTTGGCTGGTTAAGAGCTGGAGTCAGTTGTTTGTGTTGTGAAGAAGAAGTTGTCAGTGTTGTGAGCAGCTGCCCATGAGAAATCACCAAGAAGGTATGGAACTCTTGCAATAAGATGACAACAACTAAAATGATTTATTTTTCAAGACACCAGCAGTCTTCTCTCACAGTACCTTCAATTTAAAATTTTTGCTCATAGATCTGCTGTGATATGATACATCAGTGCTGGCACAAGTATAAAAATGATGCCAACTATTGTTGGATTAGATACAGACATCAATTCCTTCAGTTGGGCAGCCAATCGGAATTGTTCACAGCAGAAGCAAGCAGGGCATCCTGAACATCCACAGCCTGGAATGGCAATTATTGTGATCCAATAGATACTCAAGTACTATTCAGTAACTTAGAAGATCTCATAAATACAGGTTAGAGAAATAATTTTCACCCTTTTAAAAATTCCAATAGCAAAATTATTAACCATGAGTTTGCATGTGGCAGCTGAAATCAGCTGGAAGGCTTTTTGATCAGTGAGAATAATACATTGCAATAATACACGTGGACAAATTAGCTCAGAATATTCTATTCTTGCATGTCAAGTTATAATTTAGTTTTCCATCACTCCTTCCTGAAGATTCTTTAAAGAAGCCAATTCCTGTAGCAATCAAGGTGAGAGCACAAATACCATGATGTAAGATTATTTATTAATTCTTTAAAAATTGATCTGTGAGCCCAAAGACTATCTTTAAACTCAATAACACCACCCCGTGTCTTTTGTACCATGCCAGTTCAAAAATATTGTGAGTGATAATGTTGCACATTACATGTGCAACACGACATCTAAGCATTACATGTTTACATTACATGCAAAAATACTATAATAATCATTGTGATATTGACTGTGATGTTTATTTTGCACTACATTCAAATAATTTCAACTCTTTTGACCCAAGAAACTAGACAACAGCTTGGAGTATTGCCAGCTCTTCTAATTAGGACAAAGAGTGTTGATGCCCTTTCTCAACTCCATTTATTTTATTCAAAAGTAGCCTGGCATTTTTTCTTTCCTTCATTAACTCCTGTTTTTCTGAACACTGAAACAATGGAACAAGAATGTTTATTCCATGTTTGCTATCTCATGTTATGTCAGCTGCACCTATGTACAGTCTTATTCTCTTAACCATTTTTTTTAGGGTAACATTTTGGTCTTCACGTAAGTCTTCAGCTTTACCTGAGGCTGTCAAGTTTCACACCATGAACATGAAATGCATTTGGCTTCTACTTCTTTTCAGTCCATCTTAATAGCACTGGCATCTCTCCTCTCACCTGGGGAGATGCAAACCCCAAAACTGAAAAACCTGTGACACTGGTGCTGCAGCCAGTGATGGGCACCCTGGTGCAGCACAGGCTCAGTGTGTCCCCAAAGGCAGATTCTCACTTTTACTGGTTTAGCCATTGGAAAGTAGGTTACGGAGCACTGCTCACTAGATAGATCTTACAGAGGCTGCTGGACTGTGAATTATGAGAGACCCTTGATTGGTGTAAGGAATAACTGTATTTTGTGTTTACAGACAGTGGTGTGATTACCACACCTTGAGAATCATTTGTGATTGAGTTTTTCACTTTTAGCAGCAAAGAGAAAATTACTGAAAGAGGTATAATAGGGGGATAGAGAAAATATGCTACAAAAAAGAAAAAACCCTTAAATTAACCTATGCAAATAACTTTGAACTGACTCTTGGATACTTTTGCTTTCATTTGTCTCTCACTTAAATGAGATTGACCATAGCAGCTTTTCATACGATGGAAAAGCCTTATATCAGTTACTGGAAAATTTGGGGAAAACATTACTAAATTAGCATTTGCATTTAAAAATTTTAAAGGAGAAACAAATGTTTGTCTGTTGGGTGTGATGTCTTGCAAAGGGGAAGACATCAATCCAAGTGCCTGACAGAATCATGTAACTGATGTTTGACCTCCTTGTAGCCTTCAGCCAGGATTAGAATCTGCCAGTTCTGTGGAATGTGCTGGGATGGACTTCCCACTGCTGAAGATTTCCAGCTATACATGAAACCTCTCCTCTTGGAAGCTCTTACAACCTGAAAGCTTTTATTTTAGTCAGCATTTGGTTTCAATATATTTTTTAAAATATGTTAATTTGCTTTTGCAGAAAAGGCTGACAATCTGAAAACTTCTATTTCAGTTAGCATTTTATTTTTATATATTTTTAAAAAATATGTTTATCAGCTTTAGCAGAAAAGGCTGCAAAAGGGCTGTAAAATGGTTAAACACAACAGAGTAACTAATTGACTGTCCAACTCTTGATTGGTGAACCACATCTGGCCCACAGGCTGCTCATATCCTGCCCCACATAAAGGGCACCTAAGTGCCTCAGAAACTTGAAAAAATGCTGCAGCTGGGGCTGCTATGACAGAGGTGATGCTGTTCAGGTGTCCTTCTATCCTTCAGGATAACAGCAAGAAAAACAGCAGCTGCATAATGAGAATGATCAGGCCTCCAGCCTTCAAGAGCATCCCCCAGGCGATTGCATTCAGGGTGAATACTCATAGTGGCTGCATCTTCACATCCCATGTATCTTCCCTGGAACAAAGAAAATTGGGATTCAGTAGTTTTCCCTAATAATTTGGTTTTAAATACATTCAGGCATCCCTAAAAACCCTAACCTTAATTTTTTTTTTTTTTTTATATTCTTAAGATATTTATTTTTGTCAGTGTCTGTAATTTGCTTTTAAATTCTGTCTGGCGCATTTTTATAAATTTACGTACAGAAGAGGAAGGACTGCCTCTATATCTGGAGCAGAAAAGACAGTCTTGCCCGTTACAGGATGTAATGCCAAAATACAAGGAGAATGGTCTGATTTCAATCAAATGACATTTTAATTATTTAGTCTGTTTAATCTATTATTGAAAAACTCTCATAATGCTGCTCTAGAATAGCTTCCTATACCAAACTGATTTTTTTTTTCTGGCACTGTATCAGAGGTTTCCAATATTCTTAATTAATCATGGCTAGATTATCTCTCTATAATATTAACAATATATGAAGCTTCAATATTTCATTTCATCTTAGTAAAAATGGCCTACTTGAGCCAGTGAGTCGTTCAAAATGGATTAAGGTACAAAACCCTAATAATTAAACACTGATTTATTTTTTAAAAGCAGATGATCATTCTCAGATTACTTCAGCACCTTCTACAATTAGAATATTAGTATGTAAAACCTAATTTAAAGCTTGATTCTCCCAAACACACTTCTCAGGGGAAAAAAAGCAGAACTTACTGATTGTGATTATTTAAATTCTTTGAGGCTTTGGAGGTCTGTAACTCTGACAAGGTTATTGAAAAGGAAGGTGATTGTTTAAATTCCAGCAAGCACATTTTCTCATTCAGTCAAGGTCACTTATCAATCAAATGAATGTCATTTCATAAACACCCCTGAACAACTGTGTTCTATTATCTAAATGGGAAGGAGAGGTGTTAATGGGTGTCTAAGGGATGAAATCAATTTAGCTTGGAGGCACTCAGCTGTTAGAACAGTTGTTAACATGTCTGGCTGCTAATATATGCTGATTAGTATTAATATCACACGATGACTGAAATGCGACTGGCATGACATTTCTAAACCAATGAACGGTGATTATAACTCTCTTTTCTTTATCCTCTTACTTGAGTAATTGCTTCTGGCTATGTGGACTATCAGATCTGCAACAGGCACAGCGCAGAGTTTGAAGATTTGTACCCACAGGCACCTTCTTGTCACGCTGATCCTGTTGGAAGAGGAAAATAAAGAGCATTTGACCTGCTATTTACTGGCAGCAGAGGATCCTGCATGGCTCACTGGGAAAGTAAGAAGAACCTGCACTGAGGAATTAGAAATACAGGTTTCTCATAGATACTCATGCTCACAAAATATCCTTAATGTGTTGATGCTAACAAGTGAAAGTAGAGTTTTCAAGTATTGAATAACAGAACATACTAAATGAACTTTTTTTCTCTTTGTGGTTTTTTGCCCCTAATATGATATCAATACTATGGAAATGTTTAGTGCCAGAAGGGAGACAACATTGATTGAAGTTACAAAAAACCCATGATAAAACAAAAGTTTTGTTGTCTTTGTAAACAAGTAACTTGTTTACTGTGCCATTTGAGTAAAAGAATGCAGAAGAACTAGGAAAAATCAGGGATGTCCAGACTCTTTGCACCATCCTTGTATAATATAAATATTCCAGTGAAGGCAGTTTTGCAACTAGGGCTGCCTGTCTTAGAAAAATAATCTATTCTTTAAAACCTATTCAGAAGAAGAGATTATTAAACCCATTCCCAGAAAACTCCTCACATTGATTTAAGGGTACTCGGTAATTTCTGAGTAGGCAACAAAAAACCAAAAAAACTAAGAAAAAAAACCCACAAAAAAACCAAACCAAAACAACAACAAAAAAACATCAGAACTTGGGGGAAAGAGGAGAAGGAAGGAAAATACAGAGAAGTTATCAACACTGGCAAAGATCATTATTATTTTTTTAAAAAGAGTACAGGTAAAATTGGAAGCAGAAGACAGAATTTCAAGATAGATTTCAGATGTCTTTATCCCAGCTGGATAATGCAAGTGTTTTAAATTTGGGACATAGAGTAACAAGTTGTTGAAGAACTTTAAAAATAATTCCATTTTTATACATACATTCCTTATATTAGATACACTTTATGAAAATAAAGTGTATCTAATTTGTGTGCAAGAGAAAACAAGTTCCAAAATCCAAATCTTTATAAAATTGTTTTTTAACCTTTGTATTAAACTGAAGTGTGTCATATAGCTTAGTTTAAAATGGACTAATTATTAATATTAGACTTCATTTAAAAAAAAGACAAATTGAAACAATTAAAATTTGCAGTGTCTGTTGTACTGTCTTGAATATTGTGTCAGCCAAGGTCAAACTGGAAAACAGTTGTGATGCCTCAAAAATCTAATTGTTAAGCATCAGTTCCAACCTTGCTCCCCCCATCACAGAGGAACGAGAGAAAGTAATATTTCTGTGATGCTGGAATGCCACCAGGGAACATTTAGAACAATATGATCCATCACATCAGCTTGCATGAAATACACCTTTTCTCTTGTCTACCTGTCATACCAGGAAGAACAGGCTATTTGGAGAGAAAAAATGACATGGGACATAAACAAAAAAACCCCCACTTTCCACATATCTGTGTTAGAAAACAAGATCTCTGTTAATTGCTAGGAATCAGTGCTTAAACTGTATAGAACACAGAAATAATTACAGTTGTGTTCTCATGGAAAAAACTCTTCCCCTCTATATTTTTAACTTTTTCTCTGATTAAGGTAGCTTGCACATGCATATCCCACTCCAAAGAAAATCAAATTCTTTGCATCTCAGACATGTCTTAATACATCCAGCAATTTTGTATATATATTCAGAAAGATACACTGACAGTCTTGTTATTGATAGACAATCATGGGCTAACCAAGACTAAAGCATGTGGATTTCATTTCTTAATAATTATAGCTACTGTCTATTTCTGCTTAATGTAATCCAGATGATATAAATATTGCAAATTAATTCAAACAGTAAACTAAAGTTAAAATACAGATTTAGGGCAATAGAGTGGGTAATTCAGTTCTAATTCTTAAGTTAAAAATGTAATTATTCCCTTACTGTCATTGTTCTTAAGTAAAACTGTAAGTAGAGCTTGTGAAAGAAATAGAAAACAGAAAACAAAAGAGATTTTAACAGCCCCCCCCCCCCCAAAAAAAAAAAAAAGGGAAAATTTCAAATAAATTTTTTAAAAAGAGGATTCAATGCAGAAATAGCAGCCTTAAACTCTTGTGCCGGTATGGTGTTAGTAAACTAATTAAGGCATTATAAGATTTAAAAATTACCATTTTCAAAGATAATTAGGAAAATCATAAGAAAATATAGAAATAAAATGCACTTGGTTTAGAATTAATTTACTCTCAAACAGAATTTTGGATCATGCAGAACATCAAGGTTATATTATTACTGATGTTCAAAATAGTTTTAAAAATATAGATTGAGATCTAGTATTTCTTTCGAGACAACATGAAGACTTTGAAAGTCACTTGTCAAAATTTGATTCAGGTGTAGAACTGGGCAACTTTTGTTCGAACCACTTCAGCTGTGTCCTAACTCACTCATGTATTGTAAAAGAGATAATATTGTTCGGAGCAGCATTCCTGAATTTTTATATATATATGTATATAAATAAAAATATATAAATATATAAATGTATATATGTTTCAAGTTGCTGATCTTATAAAAATTAGAAGAAACAAGAAATTTAATGAAGTTACAGGCCTCAGGGCTTTTTACCTTCTAATTTTGAAAATGTAATTTTGTTTGTTTGTTTGTTTTGTTTTCTCTATTTCTATTTTCAAAGTTATGACTGCTAATCAGTTAAGCAATTTAACCTAGTTCATAATGTTACATTTTTCTAGATATTTAAAATTATGCAGATCTTAATTTTTTTAAAAGTTTTTTAAAAGGCTAGTCTTATTTGGGGATTTTTAAAGCAAAGAAATTATAAACCCTTTCACCAGAATAAACACATCCTCTTTAAGAAGGACTTGCAATGATGCATTCTTAAAAAATGTAATTGTTTGGCCTTATTGTAGGATTTAAAACAATATGTATTTTTATGAATACAGCATAATGGGGATGTGTTGGAGAACAGAGATGGATGAGAGAGAATCATCTGGACAAGTGGGTACCTTTTAGGAAGGCAGGGACCTGAGAGAAGGAAAACTTTCACTGCTCTTTTGAAAACCCTTGGTGTCTTCTCCAAGGAGACCAGCATGAACATAGGGCAGTTTCTTTTCCCCTTGAGAAAACCTGAGGGGTGCAGCAGCCACACCTGTGAGCACTTTTTGAGTGAATAAACAGCCCTGGGAGCAAACACCTTCATCCTGGGGCAACTGTATTTCAAACCGAAGTTTTGCCTTTAAAATTTTCAGTAGTTGTTGTGTGAAAGAGGTTCAGGATGACAAGTGCTTAACCTGCCCCGTGTCATTCATGGCCTTGTGTCTTGAGAACGCAAGTCATCTGAACCACAGCAAATGTCCTGATTCACGAAATAGCAGTGCCAAATCCAGGCTTTTGTGCTGCCAGTAGCCTGCACCACTGTGCTTGTTCAGTGCCCTCTCATGGGACCCACAAAGCTTTGCTCTTGCAGTAAATGATGACCCATGATGACTATGTGCTTTTCCTCTAGGCATTCACAGCAACGACAGGAGTGGATGCCCTCCTGACTGGATTGATGCTTCCCCTCTGTAGTTCTACTGAACCGAGTTTTTTTGCATCTGTAGCCCATGGTCCATATCTTATGGCACATAAGAACTATTGCTTTGAATTTGTGCGTCCTAGCCTGTTCTTTCAATAAAATTGCTGTCACACAAATAGTCCCACCCAAAATGGAGGTGTGTATGATATTCATGATGTAGGCTGAGATCAAAAAAAAAAAACCAAAAAACCAACCTGGGAAACATTTTATCTCCAATCTTGGTTCTCTACAATTAAGGAAGACAGGACTCCACACTTTGATGGAAGACTTTAAAAGAAAGGTTTATTCAAAAGAAAAGCTATCTAACTTGTCCTACAAAAATACCTGATTTTTATTATTACTGTTTAGCACTGTCTCTGCCACGATGTTGACTGGAACCTTACTAACCTAATTTCTGCAATATCTATTGGGATGTTAATGCAACAAAACATGAGCAAATGAAATCTTAACAGTAAAGAGGTCAGATCAGTTTTCAGAGATTCTTCTTCCATTTTCTTTACAGAATGATACTGCACAGAAGAGCTTTTCCACAAATGTCTAATACACAGTACCTCTGATGCCTGTTGAATGTTGCATTTTTCTGTTTTACATATTCTCTGTATTCTTACACATATATTCATAGCTCTGTAGCCTATTACTGGATTCCTGGCTGGTTTTACCTGTACTTTTCCCTGCCCTGACAGGCAAAAAGACCAAACATATTCCAAAGCCCCTATCCTATCTCAATTCTCCTTAGAGCCCAAGGTTGAAAAACAGCTCTTCAAGACACATTTTCATCAACAAGTTCAGTTTCCATCTGAGGAAGAAGGACTTAGAAGGGGCTTGGCCTGGAGGGGGAATTAGGTCATCACTAGGTCTCCTAACTGGTGATTTTTTGTCAAGTATGCTAATTTGCTAAACTTACAAAAACTGTTTTCACCCTGTGTGGGTGGGCTTTTCTGGACATTTTCCATATCTGCCCCTGGAGGCCTCCAACAAAGACCAGCCTTTACATTACCTCCTATACCAATATTATCATTATAAAAGAATGTTGTTATATTTCTAAGTTTTTAAACGCATCATCTCTATTCCAAACATCAAAATATCAGTTATGTGCAGTTTGTCACTGAAAGAAAGGAATGGCCACAAAAAAAGAACACAATGAAGAAACAAAAAACATAGAAATGAATGCAGTGGCATGGTAGTTGGATTTACTGAAGTTCAGCATAACATATAAGATGCTAACTAGATGCCTGGGATGTATCAAGCAAAACATCCTTTTGTATCCCTATCACCTCAAATAAGAGTTGTCATAGGATCATTGTACATGAAAGTTAATATATAAATGTGCTTTCCACCTGTGCCTCAGGCACTTAGTAGGGCCAAGCAGGGTTATAATTTCATAGAAAAGTTACTGACTGTTGGTGGTTTCCTTTCCCCTTCCCCTTTCCCCTCCCTCTCCCCCTCTCTTCCTTTCCTGAACTATTCTTTCTACTTGTGGAATTTTTTCCCGTTGAGTTGCTAAGAAGAACTGATGGCTGGGTGCTTTGGAGGTGGGGAGGGGGAACTCCTGTGATTTTTGGGAGTTTCTCTTGGAGAGACAAAGACACCCCAAGAATAGAGGCAGGAGAAAGAAGAGGGCTAGGGAGTTGGGACCGTCTGTCTCTCTGCGCTTTGGAGGAGGACAGCTGGATCTGTGGCTTGGGGAAAGAAATTCTCTGCCACCTCCATAACCCAGTTAGGAGCTGCCTTTCTTCTGCTGCTGGGCCCTGTATCCCCTGCCCTGCTGGGATGTGCTGCAGTTTCCAGCTACCACAGTGGAGCTTCTGATACATCTCATCCACCAGCCTGGGATTTTTGTCCATTCCTGCCGTTCCAGCTTGGCGCTCCTCAGAGTCCTGTTGTGGCACTGGGGCTGACTGCCCCAGGGGGTTTGTGAAGGGAAGCCCCTCCTCCATCCCTTCCCGTCTCAGCCCAGCCGCCATTACAGCGTGCCCCCGAGCTCGCGCCACAGCGCCCCCTGCAGCCGCGGGGGAATCACCGCACCCGCCCTGCCCGCCGGCAGCCAGCAGCGCCCCTGGCGGCGGTGACCGGAACTGCACCAAAGGGAAAGAGCCTGCGGCCGAGCAGGGCACTGTCACTGGGCTCTGGTTCTGGTTAGTGCCATAGTGATTGTCGTTTGTTTGCCTTGTTATACACACTAGTAAATAAATTTCAAAATTTTAATAATTTGGATTAAGGAGGTTCACATTCTCCATTCCAAGGGAGGCTCCTGCCTTCCCTAGGAGGCACCTGTCTTTCAAACCAAGACACTGATAGTCTTCTTTATGTACTTTTTTCAGCTTTTTGTGATGAAAGGTTAGCTTTCCATATCCTAAGAGGAATTACTAGAGCAAAATAGTTTTGTAAATTGATCCTTGTGTTTGCCCTTGTGTTTGTCCAAGTATCAGTGCAGTAGAAGACTGGCGGTGATCGAGCTGAGCCAGAACACTGCACAACTCTCTAAGACCTGCTGGATACAGACATCAGGATATTGCAATTTTTACTGTGACTAAAAGTCATCACACAAAAGAGATGAACATTATCTCCATTTTGGCCATAAGTAGAATATGACAAAATTTTGTCCAAGCAGTTTTTGCTAAGGAACAGAATTTCACTACATTTTCTAAGTGTGTAGGAGAAAAGACAATTTAAATCTGCCATAGGTCTTAAACTGGTGTCTCCTAAGACTTTCAAGTCTGCGAGTAGATAAAAAACCTGGCTTGTTGTGCTGTGCCCTAAAGCAATGCTGGAACTATTTCTAATTAACCTCCTGATAAACCTGAAATATCAGGAAGGAATAGCACTAGACTTCAAATGCTCTTTCACTTAGTTAAAAACCTATGGGTAGTACTAGTTTTTCTAGAGTTCATGCCAATTGCTCTAAAAATTGACTAGACAATAGTGAATAGTTACATTTAGAAAAAGATAGTATTAGAAAGTACAATTTAAAAATTACAGAATACATGTTAAACCAAGATTATGCCAGGAGGAAATTCTAATTTTGTCTACATTGTCAACCTCATGGGTTGGGCAGAAGCTAATATATGAAATTATTTTTCTGCTCTTCAATTTTAAGAGTGAGGTTTATTTGTAAGTACTTGCTTTTTCCTAGCATAGAGCTTTCTCCTTCTCTACATGCCTGGAAAAAATTTAATTCATATGAATGTTGAAAAGGGAAAATATGATATGTGGTAATGTTAATCTGAATGTTCTATTTATTTGATATAATTTAGTTAGATGTGGATCTTATGCAAAAACAATAATTAACTTTTTTCCAGGTAGCTTAGTAAAACCAGATGAGAGGCAAAAGTAAAGGTTAGAAATTAAAATGCCCTCTATGAATATCTGTCTGGCTAGGCATATATTAGTTGCCACATATTGATCTTGCATGTGTGCATCAGAAAATAGAGAATATTAATTTCAATATTTTAATTACTTGTGGTCAAATTTACATTGCCATATGCAAGAAAATTGATTTTTTCATTAAGCACAATTTTTTAAAATCAAATCCAGGAACTCAATAAACAGGGAGGCATATATACAGTTCCCACATTTGTCTTTTATTATTGAGGAATTATCTTGCTTATATTCAAATAAATTTGTTTTGGGAGGCTTAAGTTTAATGCAAACTCACCCTCTCAGTAAAGGTTCCTTTAAGGACTAAAAAGGCTGATTACTTCCCCTGCCACCCCCCCCCCCCATTAATCTCAAGAAGCCCCAACCCCTCATTGTATTTTACCAGCATTTTTCTCCGTCTTAAAGTACTCTAGAATTCCTGTTATCTTCTGTAACTTCCTAAAACTAACCACTGCAGAAATGAATGGTCCAGTGGTTGAGGTCATGCATGAGGAGAACGTGCCTGCATCTAGATAATCTATGGAATTATGCATGACTTTTTGGGAAATGTGCATAACTCTTCAGAGTCTTCCAGAACGTATAGAGAACCCACCTCTTCCTTCAAGCCTTAAGGTAACACATGTGCGTACAGATTTAGCTTGAGAGAAATCTCTACTGCCTTCAGAAACAGAAGATTATGGGCTTTGCTTCCCAACTATTCTACTGTATCTATTGCCAGTGATGAAAAATATCAGAGCTGGCTCTGAATGGTGCAAGTTTGATATGGCTTAGCAACATAAGAACACAAAAATACTTTTTCTGACATATCTGCCTAATTCAGGTTCCAGGAGGCTCCAGTGTTTCGGGACTAGACTGACAGTGTCATCAGAGTCTTGTGTGCATGTTTATCACATTCCTCAAGCTTAGTGCACTGACACTGAAACTGATGTAAGTCTGATTGTTATCAAACTTCCGTTGGGCTGCAGTATTCAAGTATCATGCTTAAGAGAAAAAGTGGTAGGAATGAGTTATTAAAAATCCACCATCTCCTCAGATTAGAGCACTGTGGTTTAACATGTATTCAAAACCTTGCTAAAAATAGCAATTCCTTGCCAAGTTTTACAGAATTTGGTTCATTTCACACGTTTATTTGCACATATTCTCTTGCCTCCTTACTCCTTGGGGAAAAAAAAAAAAAAAAAAAAAAAAGACTTTGAAATCTGAATTACTTTTCCATCCTAAACCCTGACATTCACTGTTTTCCACTTAGAAAATCCTGCAGTATAATTGCACTGAGTGTGAATGGCACAAAAGGGAGAGTAAGCCACTCAGAACATTGAAATTTATTCTGCAGTGTAATAGCAGGGACTGATCGTGCCTGAGGATTTCTGGAGTCACCAGGGGAATACCCTGTGTTTTCAGACAGCAAGTGACATCTGGCATCCCTGGCAGTTTGTGATAATACACCATGTATCTTCAATAGCATGCCTTTGTATTAAACATTAAAGACAATTTCAATGGCTGCAGTAAGTGACCCTTGACACTTCTGACAGGGTACCAAAACATTAGGAAAATAGAACTTGGTGGTATGAGTACAGAAGTAAGAAGCACACAGTGCCAGAGTTTGCCCAGAAGTTTTTTTGGGTTCTTTTCAGTTAACTTGCTGGAAACTTTTGTGGTGCTCTCTGCAAGACAAATGGAAATGTAGATTAGCTGAGGGCACCAATAAATGTGAAAATGCATCTGCTATGTTTGGTTTGGGATTTTGAAACAGCTCTGTCTTAGCTTCTATGGCAGAGATCCTGACTATGCATTCCTCAGTTCTGGAAGTCAGTATACTGTCTGCAGGCCTTTCTATGGTCAAGCTACGCTGCTACATTATCTTTAATCTAATGCCTACATTTTCATGGGTTACCCTCTGTCACCTAAAATACTTCCTTCACATAATGAACAAGATTATTGCAACGAGCCCCCAGTAATTTTCAATACCTTGTAGTACACTCTTAGAAGTCTGGTGATTGCTGGTGATACAAAATAATGTTGATTACAAACAGTTGAACAGATCTTTGCTCTAAATTTCATATTTTCATTTTTATCTCTGTTATTTTTTCTTTCCCTATATACACTATCAAATTTTAAAGAGATTCACAACATGATAATAGTACTAGCTCTTTTGTGATTGTTTTCAAAGAATTTGTAAATATCTCAAGATATATGTAAGTAGGAGCTATCACTCAAAAATCACTTTCAATACTCAAAACATTATGGATACCTGCCTTTTTCCTCTCTCAGAAAATCAATTCCTGAGAGAATGAGTTAAACTGAAACAACTTTTTAAATGGCAGTGAGATTTTGAGAATGCAGCTCTTATGCATTTTACATTTTATTCTGCCTCCCATATGACCATGCAAATGAGTAGAGGAAAAAAATATATGAGACATATTGCTCTGACTGGTTGAGTAAGAGTCACAATCCCTAGTGAGATAAATGGGTCCCGTATTTAAAATGTCTTATGTTACCACCTGTTTGACAACAACTTTCTTAAATTTGGCAGATTAGTGGAGCTCCCTTCTGTTTCATTGTGTGCTTAAGCACCGCCTTTGAAATTGGAACTCAAGTCTTACATCTACAGGAGGCATTTGCCTCCACCCCCCAAAAATTTCCACATTAATTTTGAAACAACCCACACCTCCTGGGTCATAACCAGAAGGAGTGAGAAAGAGAACTGGTGGTTAGGTCTGACCTAAGAGCACAGAAATGACCTTCCTTCCGTTAGAGATAGGCAGTCATGCCTTGCTACCTTCAGCTGCTTCCCACTGGGGTTGTGTTTAAAAGCAACCTGTGTGCAGAGCTAGCTTCTCTGAAGACTGACAACAGAGATTGCTAAAAATAGGAAGAAAGAGTGAAAAGCAAGACAACAAAGCTTTAACATCTGTTGTAACTTCTGGGATCATTTATTAAACACATAAACCCTGAAGTATGAATATGAAAGGAGTTCTCCAGTGTGATGAAGGTGTCCTGAGAGGGGTCGGGACCCCTGATGACTACAGAAAACACAGCCACTAGTCCTCTGGTGAAGCAAGAGTACAAATAGATCTGCTTCATAATTTCAGTACAGCTTCTGTATGCAAGGAATCCCCTTGCACCTCCAGTCATTCCCCATTTACTTTTCCTCTTATCTTGCTCTTGGGAGAAGAGACACAATCTGGCTTAAGATCCCTTTTTATTGCTTGCATAGAGGAGAGTGCTCCAGCAGATAAGGGAAGCCAGCCAACATTCTCAGGAGCTGTTGTGCCAGCCAGGCTGGTAAGCATGGGGACTGCTAGATTTTTTTTTTTTTTTTTTTTTTTTTTGCATTCACTTTTCTCTTTGTATCTTACGGAAAGTCAACTGAAAAAGATGATGAATCTGTCTTAAAAAAACCAAAACAACAAACAAACCTACCAAACAAAAAAAACAAACCAACCAAAAAAAAGAAAAAAAAAACCCTCACAAAAAAACCAACCAAAAAAAACCCCACAACCCCCCTCTCCACCAAACAATAACCGTAATTTTATTAATCACAGTTTTCTTATTCCACACATAACATAATGAAGAGAAACTAACACAGCTGTGGGTGGAAACATGCTGCAAGACCGTGCATGATTACACTAGATTATCTCCTAGGCTGTACACAAAGGCTGTAACATGTTAGCGGTCAGGCGGTTTTGCAGGAGGTTCTTGGTTTTCTGTGTATTTTTTTTTTCTTGTGTATTCTTCTTGTGTATTCTTCTTATGCAACTTTCTTGGTACACATCTGCATTTTAAATACTGTATGGCAGATAAAGTTTGAAAATAACAGTCCAAAACATTTTTCACACCTCAGTTTCTGAAATCATTCCCCTGTCAATTCACTTTAAAATGCGGAGCTATTTACTTCTCCATATCAGTGCAAGCTCTTCTCACACCGTCCTCTGTCTGTGCTCTGAGCGGTTCTAAGTCATTGATTTGCATAATGGCTGTGTTATTACTTCCCTGGCTAAAAGGAAAATGTGCATCTTACTAAAATGATCACTATAATCTCCCCGCTCTGACTGACTCCAAGTACAACTTTAAAGTCTTTTGTTCATTTGTATAGTCATGCATTCTCTGTTCCAGCTTTCTAGAATTCAAGGGTAAGAAATTATTTGCATGAAAATAAAGGGATGGTTGAAAAGTTGAAAAATTTAGAGTTTGATGAGAAAACTGAGAGAGAATAATTAAGATTGAAAGCAAGTGCTTTTATTATACATTTCATCCTACCTTTTCTTATCTAATTGTCCCCCTTCCAAATTCTGGTTTTATGAAGGAGTACTGTTTTTTCTCTGCAGAGTTTTTTGTTTACCACAGTTCTTTGTGTAAGAAGAATCCTAAACATTGTTCAAAATAATAATTCTCCCTAACAAACTTTCACTTATTTTTATTATCAGATTCGATTCTGCCATTTCTGTTTTACTAACGCTAGTACATATTAGCTTTTTTCTGCCTTTTTTTTCTGCTTTTTTTCCCCCAAAATAGCATACTTGGGTCAATAGTAGAATCAAGCCCTAAATGCTTGAATTAAGAATACTTTGTATTCTTTGTATAAAATTATTTTGTCTGTTATAAGAGTCAATACAGTGATTTAAGACAGAAAACTGGGAAGTTGTAGAAGAAGATTATTAGAATAAGCAAAGGAAAAGTCCTGTAGGTGATGCTGTCAGAATAACCAATGATTATAAAATGCCTAAAGGTATAACTGGGTTATAAACTAGAGGATTGTTTCTGACTACTGAAAGTATTCTGAATACTGAAAGAATTCTGAAATAGTTTTTCAGTGGGAATAGCAAGAGTTTGTGGTCATTTACAAAAGTGATGGTATAGCGTTCTTGTCTAAAATATTTGAGGATTGGACATTATTAAATCATCTGAACAATGAGTGTCTGAAGCCCAAACCCAAAAGAACTGCTGATAGAGTAAACGGACTACCGAAAGACTTACCCAGATTTGCTAGATTTTTGAAACAATTTTCTCTCTTTCTGACTGAAAGTTGTCCCAGCAGGCATTGCTCAGAGTGTCGTGACCTTCCCAAAGAAGCATTTTGTAAAAAACACCTTGGGGGCACAGGCAGGTCTGTGCTCACACCAAATGATTTCAGCTCTTCTGTGATCCAGGCGGCACAGAAAGAGAGATGGGGTCAGCATGTGGAGTTCCAACCAGAGCCTTTATTGAGCTTCTTCCCCAAAAGAGTCTAGGGACAAAGAGCCACCCAGGCAGGGAAAGTAGGGGTTTATACAGGGACCTCTAGGGGTGGGACAGAATACCAGCGCCAATGGGGTAGAAGAAATTGACATACAGTTGGAAAGGGCGCTGGGGGCAATTTTCTTGCTCTCCCTAACCACAAGAGTTGTAGCTCAGGGGTTGGCCCTCCAGGGGAGTGCAACAGGTTTTACCTTTGCTGGTTCTCCAGTCCCCTCAGAATAAAAGCTAGCAGACATCTGTCAAACAGAGAACACCAAACTAAGTTTATATGTCCCTTCTGACATGCAGAAAGGGAATCTATCTGAACAAAACTCATTTAACTGTATAAGGAATTTGTGGAAACAGAAAGAAAATACAGCCTCATTAGAAGTATAGAAAAAGGGAACACTTTTTTTCATATTAGGCAAATGCAAAGAAATTAATGTACTGATACAAGGACAGGATACAAAACCAAATGTAATTCACGTATTTAGTAACGATTTAGAGGATGACGTTAATTCAACAATAATTAACTTTGCCAATGAGAAAAAGACAGCCGCAAATACAAAATGTTCGATGTACACATAGTCTTACTTTTCATATCTTGTTCTGATGTATGTGCTAGATAAAGGTTAAATACTAGCCACCTTGCTGTGATTATTATTTTTCCCTGTAATCTATACTTTTTCTCTACAGAAAAATCAATATAAACTATTTCAAAATTTCAGGAGTGTAATTTTTGATTCAATACTCTGCAATTAAAATATTTTAAAGTAATTTCCTACATTTATTACTTCATATAATTTAAATAATTCAAATCCTAGTACATTCCATGACCTCAAACCCAGGATACTTCTCTGTTGTGTTGTGTTCTGTAAGTTCTGATAAGTAGTATGAAGTAATTTGGATTGTTCCACTTTCCCCTCTTTTGCTGTGTTATTGCAGTTCTACCCAGGCTGTCTCCTCCTCCCGACTTCTGTCAATTTGCTGTCGGCTCCTCAGTTACCCTAGTTACATGTGTTCCCTTGCTATGTTCCCTCCCCAGTAGCCTGTCCATCACTCGGCAACCCATCCTCTCCGTCCAGAAACTTCTTCCCAGAGCGTTGAGTATTTGGTTCAGGGGCCAGAGCCCCTCCCCAAGTTATTCCTCATAGGTCCTCCAACAGTGTCCTCTTCCCTTCTCCACACCCCCCTATCTTGCTATTGGGTGGAGGGTTAACTCCACCCAGGTCTCCCCCTCCCTTTATAAATTGCTGTCAACCCTTCCCAGGGGTCTTTAATGCTCGGGATTCCCTGGGTTCATCTGCTGTGCAGTAAACCGAGTTGCACCCACAGTTGGAGTCTGCTTCTTTACTTCTGCCTTTGCAGCCCAAAGTCCTGGAAAGGCTCAGAGCCTTAGGCGCCCTCTCTACAAGGCGCAAAGCGGAGAGAGTGCCCCCCTGCTGTAGCTCGCGTGCCGGAGCTAGCTAGTTGGGGCTGTCCAGATCAGACAGCTGGACACACGCAGCCGCACTTCTCCGCTTCTCTTTTTATCCTATTTTAGTTTTATCAAAAAAACCCCAAAAAACAAAAACAAAAAAAAACCAAAACAAAACCAGAAAAAGTAAAGTTATGAACACCTATCAAAGCAGCTCTAGACAAAAACTAGGATCTAAAAAAAGACTAAAGTAGAGAATGGGAACTTGTTTTTGCTTAGCTGTTATTGCTGAATAATTTTTCATTTTGAATGTAAAAATGAGTAAGATAAGCTAGTTTCATTCCTTTCTCCTTGGGACAGTTGCATGCAGGAATAACTTCAAAACAAAGTTTGGAAGAGATTTAACTGAAAATCAAAGCACAGTGAAAGAAAATATTCCAGTTTAAAAATATTCTGGTTTTAAAAAAATATGTATTTGACAGGGCTTTCTGCCTACTGCTTTAAAGTTTAGCTTGAAAAAGAAAAGTGATTTAACAAATGTATTTGAACAATATTTGTTAAATCTACATGGACAATCTCCCTGTGAGTTTACATTTAGAAGAAGAATAAAAATAAGTTCTGTGAAAATAATTGTGTCAATTCTGAAATTGATTGAAAATCAAATGCACTGAAATTATTTCACACTACTGAAATGGAGGCTAGAGCCTCCTTTTAAGAAGATACAACTTGTCTTGTCATGTCTGAGAGCAGAAAAGAGTCCCTGCTCAGAATGCACCTGTTTTTCTTCTCCGTATAACTCTGCATGCATGGCCTAACTCAGCCTAACTCAACCCAGCTTTGTAAAATCATTCTGACATTTAAAAAGTAGTGTATTCAAGGTAATTCTTACTAGAGCTCATCACAGCTTAATGAGAAAATCTGGGCCTTCCTCACATACCTGAGCTCAAATAAGTTTCTCAATAGTTCCTTTGATAGAATATGTACTGTCGTGCTTTAAGACCAGTTGCTCAAATATGCTGTGGAAACAGAATAAACTTCAAATCAAAACACTATCAGGAAAAGCAAAAGCTCTTTCATTTTCAACTCTTCTTGTTTCAATGGAAACTTAGGTACAGAATGGTACTAAAGCAACCCAAGTGTAAGATAAAAACTACTGGACAGAGAAAAATCAATTCTTTCACCTCTTCAAGGCAACACCCCTTAGGGGATAGGATGAGAGCAGAATGTAAATACTTTATTACTTGATGCTTCAGTCGAATGCATAGGAGCACTGATGCTGACAAGTCAGCATGCAGCAAACAGTGCCAAACAACTTACAGTAGCCCAGCAGTCCCTCCACTTGGACATTAACGACTGGAATTAATGTCCACTGGGGTATTAACCACTAGAATTGTAGATGTGGAGAAACAGAGGTCGGTATATAACCTGCTGTTTTATAAATGCAAGGTAGAGTGAATAGAACAAGACAGGATTTTTCATTTCTGGAAAAGAAACAAAACAGTTTTAACTACTGAATTTGAAGTAAATAAAGAAAAGCTACTAGTATCTACTGTCAACTGAATGGAGAGAGGGACCCTTTAACAAAGGAAACGGACTGGTGTAATGTGTTAGGATTTTAATTTGTGGCATAACATGAATATTTTAGAAATATTTCTTAAAGAACTAACATGCTGAGGCAGAGGGAATGCTTGTAGCAGTTACTATGTCAATTGTTTTGCTCAAGTCAGTAAAGGCAGCTGGAGAACAGCTGCCATATTAACTGCGCAATACTTTAGCGTTCAGTGAGAATCTGTTAACAAACACTTTTCAATCTTTTTAAAATGTACATACTACCCTCACACACAATGCCTGTAAAAGGTATTGTGATTCCCTCATTGTTGTGCATTTTAGGGCAGGGTTTCCCTGTGGTGTAGCAGCAGCAGCTATTGCCGCTGGTGTAGCTCTTGCTGAGCTCCACTGCCTTCCACTATTGTGGAACTGCACTTCCACTTAAGGACATCAGCATGCAGGTGACCTCTGAGAGAAATGACATGGCACAATATTTAGGTTATATCTTCCATGTTTAATCTTAGTAAGTCACTTTTGTATTGCTTCAGCCATTTGCCACCCATGGAGTTCTGCACACTTGGGGGACAGTTATTTTGAAACTGTGTTGTGCTGGGTATGCAGCAATACTTAGAGCACCTTTTCCTATAAAAATCTTCCATATTAAGTGAAGTGGAAAATGGTGTTTCAGTTGCTTAAATACAAGTATTGGGCTGGTGTTCTTTCAGAAATGTAATGGCTGTGTGAACAGCAGAAGTTGTATTCATATAAAATGCTATCCTTCCCTTTCTAGAAGGAGGAAAAAGGGGTGAATTCTTTGTCCCCATAGATTAATGGTTGTATGGCTTTCTTTTTGAAAACTTGATGTTGCTGGGTTACATAATGCTGTAGGGTGTATGCCTCTAAGGCAAAAGCTATTACAATAAACTTCCATACACAGAATTTACTCAGATAAGAAATGTATCTTGATCCTGCAATTCAAACTGCGTAAACTCTTTCACTGATATCTCTTTTTTACACATCATCACTCAAAAGTGATCTTACTCAATATGCAAACTCACTCAGATTTGTATTATAACCTCCAGTATGATTATCACTAGGGAATAAAGCTCAATATTATTTGTACTTTATATGTTCTTTCACATTTTTCCAACAGCAAATGGCTCATCCAAATGCTTCATACAATGCAATATGGCTTTAACCTTGAGCTCACCGTATCTGAAGCTGTTGCTCCCATTGAATTTTAAGTAAGTATAGAATCTGTATTTATATGTAAGTTTACAAGCTCAAATTGTTGTTCCTCTAAAATGATAAGCAGCATTTGTTCAAGATGAATCTGTTAGATTTCAGGCAACAAACTCCCAGAAAAGAAATACATTTTAAATTTAATTACTAACAAATTTTTTATTCAGTTCAGCCACGTTGGGATTCAATCCCAGACACACATATATGATTTTTCTCATAGTTCAAAGCTGACCTCTGGTTCTTCTCAAGTATTCTTATGCAGACATTAACAAAGGTATATGAGAAGTATATGAGAGTTTCAAATTTTATAAAGGTTTTTTTTCCTTTTAAACATCAAAGTCTCTTGTTTTGTGTGTGCTAGCGCCTATCAGATATATGCAGAAATGCAGAGCTGAAGCTAAAAATTAGTGGTTGCCTGTAGGGGGAATGATCATAATTTAATTTTATATATTCCTTACATAAAAATGCAGTGCCAGCATGCAAACCTCAAGTTTGAATCTTCTAAAAAGACAACTAAGCCCAAAGCACCTATTATTCTAATGATTTTAAACACTTGTAAACTAAAAAAGTGAAAGTAAAAAAATTAAAAGTACTGTGCTAGTTTAGGCTGGCATAGAGTTAATTTTCCTCACGGTAGTTAGTGTGGGCCTGTGTTTTGTGTTTGTGCTGAAAACAGTGTTGATAAGACAGGGATGTTTTTGCTGTTGCTGGGCAGGGCTTGCACTGGGCCAAGCCCTTTTCTGCTCCTCACCCCCGAGAGTGAGCAGGATGGGGGTGCACAAGGAGTTGGGAGGGGACAGCCAGGACAGCTGACCCCAACTGACCAAAGGGGTTTTCCAGACCATGTCACTTCATGCTCTGCATGTAAAGCTGGGGGAGAGGAAAGAAAGTGAGAATTATCAGAGTGATGGTGCTTGTTTTCTCCAGTCATTGGTGTGATGCAGCCCTGCTCTCTTGGGCATGGCTGAACACCTGCCCAGCCATGGGAAGGGGTGAATGAATTTCTTGTTTTGCTCTGCTTGTGTGTAAAGCTTTTGCTCTCGCTAGTAGACTGTCTCAACCCGTGTCTTGTCTCACTTTTCCAATTGTCTCTTCCCATTCCACTTCATTGCTGGCTGAGGTTAAACCACAACAGTCCTAATGAACTCTAGAAATTCTCTTGAAAGGTACTTTACTCAATACCAAAACCCATTATTCTTTAAAGAGAAGTTAACACTCATTTAAGGCAGACGTGGTGATAAAGCTTTTTCATTCAGGTGAATGTGCTTTTAAGTAAAGTATAGAAACAAAATGTCAGTGAATATACACTGCCTGCCAAAGGTAGAAAATATATTTTTATTCAGTACCTGCACCTCTGACACCATGGGACACAAATGTGCCCTTGACCTTAAGCACTGGCTGTAAAGGGTACAGTATCCCCTGCAGGTACCATGGGATATTACACCAACAACTTTCAGAGGGAATGGCAAAGAGCTGAAGATTTTCCAGTAATCTTGTAACATTTTGATGACTTATCTCTGAATTTCTTAGCACAATGGAAAGACCCCACAAAATAAAACTGTTGGGTCAACTATTGTACTGTACATGCATCATATGCCTGTGGCAGCATGACTGTGTCAATGACAGTATTTCTTTGATAAATGATATTTGAAACGCAGACAGAGAAATTGGAAATTGCAGTCTAGAAAATGCATGAATTTCTGCTTTGTATTTGAAACACTCTTGGAGAATATAGTATTAAAGAAAGTATAGCTGTGAAGAATGGTATTGTGGATAGATGTATCCATCCAATATCCTTTTTTACAAAAAAAAAAAAAAAGTCTGTTTTAATTTGAGGTAATCACAACAGTACTATTCCTTAAAAATATAAAAGGCAATTAAATAGGGAATTGCTCCTAGTCCCAAGACTGGTAGCCTTGAGAGGTAGGACAGTATGATAGAAGAATGCAAAAGAAGAGGCGAAGAAGCAAACAAATATGCTCAAAATAATTTCTGTAAGAAAAGTCCTGTGCTTCTGTCAAAAAACCTTTTTTTGTCCAAAAGGTTGACAGTGTATTGATGACTATAGACCCAGATTTTTAGATTTTTGCAGACACTTTATATAGTATCTTCTTTATCTTCAGTTGCTTAGCACAACATTATGTTTGTCCATGATACTTTATAATTCCTTTTTGTATGAACTACTAATAATGCAAGAAGCACTCAGTCGGATTAAAAATTCTTTCTGGCAGACTTTGAAAGGGTGTCAGATGTGCAAGGACACTAAATAGGCCACACAGATTTCTCTGAAAACACTTTGGCCCAGGATTTTGATATTTTTCTTAATAACTCAGTGGAAGACAAATCTCTTTAAAGCTCTGATGAGAGCTTTAAAGCTCTCTTTAAAGAATCATCTATATCAAGTTGTTCAGTTGAAATCACTTCCCTGACAAAATGTTTGCATCCCACGTGACATGCTCATACTTCTGGTGGTTGTATCAAACTTATGTATGGAGACAAAACCAAGACCCAGATTATGTTTTAGATTTAGTAATATTTCCAAACTGAAAAAGGAAAATAAAGAAGCAGTATTTTGGACCTTCCTTTCATAGCAGGAGGCAGACCTTGCTGGGTAGGCCCACTCAACCACATTTGGCCTAGGAGCCCTCTGCAATTGCAAAGTTTGAGCTTCATTTAGCATCCGTTTTTGGTCCTCCAGTATCCTTTGTGATGTCTTCCTGGAGTTACTGTGGCCTCACCAGCAAAAAATAAGAGGAAAAGAGGGCAGCAGACCCAAGCATCACAGATAGTTCACATCAGCAAGGAAGAAAGCACTGCAAACAATAGAGTAATGACATCTCAGAAGAGGGGGGAAAAAAGAAAAAAAGAACTGCTGTGCTGTGTGCACTGCAATAGACCTATCAAACACATATGGCAAATGGGATCTGGAGTGGGATTCAGATTTTGTATTCTTGCTCTCTTTTCACCTCTTGTTTGTTTTCTAGAGAGAGATTAATCTTAGTAAAAGCTGTAATACAAGAAGGTTTTTAAAAGCTGTAATACAAGATGTGGTAGAAGGACGGTGGGTTGGGTTTTTTTCTCATCTATAGATCCCTACTTTAATTCTCTGTGAGTTACTGAATGTAGCAGAAAATAATCTGGTGTTAACCCCTGGCCTGTGGTGTTTATTTCTATAATCTGTGAAGATACAAATAAAATCAGATCATCCTATTCAGCTATGTTCAGCTGATATGTTCACTAATGATATCCCTATCCCAGTAATGAGTCCCTTCAAAATGTTTTACAAAATACTCAGGAAATAGACTACAAATAATAAATATATGTTACGCAAAGAGCATGACTGCCTTTTTTGAAAGCACTGTGACATCAGCAAGATGACAGAAGTAGCTAATATATACCCTGTACAACTACATTGAAAATGGTTTGATTGAGAATTTTGGAGTTGTTCCACCTGTACAACAAAGTGGTTTTGAACATTCAAGGTTGTCTTTCATTTAAGTACAAACTAGGATAGGGCAAAGTTTATAGAAAACAAGGGGAAATGCAGAGAGACTGTAGGTAAAGGTTTCATACAAGAATACCTCCTTGCCTTGTTCACTGCCCTGGCAAGGCATTAATCTCATTTAGGCTCATATTGAGATCAAAAACTTTTATTGGACTCCTGACTTGCCATGTACTTTTAGGACTCTCCAAATCTGTACAGAAAGTCAGAGTTTCAATCTGTCCTCTGTCACCTCTTTTTTAACTGTCCTTGTCCTGTAGCCTGTCATCTTCTGATATAGCAGCACCTTCTGTGCTAGCCATGCTGCAGAGACACACAGGGAGAGTGTCACCTCTCCCCTCAGAGATAGAGCAACCTCAGGCAGAGCAAAGGGGTGCCTTCTTCTTTGTGGCTCAGCCACCCCACTGAACATGCCCAGCTGTCAAGATACAGCAGACTCTGAATGAATTAGCAGCTGCACAAATTGCTTAAAAAGAAAAGCTTGCCACTAGAGCAAGAAGCTGTGAGGACTGCAAAACAGTAAGGTACTCAGCTGTAACTTCCTTGGTATTCAAATTGTCCGTCTGTCTTGAAGGATTTGAGTACTAAAGACACTGAAGAAATAGTCATTAAAGGGTGCATGCAGTCATATGATACCTTTTGCTGTGTAAAGGCTTTTATTGTGTCACTCACAGCATCCTTCTGTAGAAATGATCCAACCATGAGATGAGCTGGTATGTGGTGAGCTGGGTGAAGAAGTGGCTGAAAGGGAGGACTCAGGTGTTGTCACAAATGGGGCAACATCTGGCTGAAGACCAGTCACCAGCAGTGCTCCTCAGGGCTCAGTACTAGGGACAGTACTATTCCATACATTTATCAATGATCTGAATGCAGAGGCTGAATGCACCACAAGCACATTTGCTGGGAAATGCTATTGACTCTCTTGAGGGACAATAGGCTTTGTAGAAGTACCTAAATAGATTAAATATTGGCTAGTTATCACTGGTGTGCAACTTAACAAGTGTCAGATTCTGCATCTGGGAAAGAGTAGCACCAGGCACAAGCCTGAATTGGGAGAGGACTGACACCAGCTCTGCAGAAAGGGATCTGGGGGTGCTGGTGGACAGCGGGCTTCACCTCAGTCAGCAGGAAAGCAAACCCCATCCTGGGGTGCATCAGACACAGCACAGCCCAACAGCCAACAGAGGGGATTGCACAGTGTGCAGTTCTGGCCCCAAGATTTAGGAAAGATGTGAAGGCACTGGGATGCACCCAGAGGAGGGCAGTGGAGCTGGTGAAAGGGCTGTCCAGTGAGGAGCAGCTGAGGAGACTGTTTTTTTGCAGTTTGGAGCAAAGGAGACTGTGACCTGTGACCTCACTGCTCTCTGCCGCTTCTTAAGGAGGTGAAGTGAAGAGGGAAGTGCTGATGTCTTGTCCCTGGGATCCAGTGACAGGATGCCCGGAAATGGCTCAAAGCTACACTAGGAGAGGTTCAGACTTGACATTAGGATGCAGCTCTTTACTGACAGAATGGCCAGACCCTGGAACAGGCTTTTTAAGGAAGTGGTCAGTTCCCCAAGTCTGCCAGTGCCAAACAGGTATTTGCACAATGCCCTTCATAATACATCTTAAGTTCTGGTGAGCCCTGAGGTGGTCAGAAAATTGGATTGGACGTACATGTCTTCCAACCAAAATACGCTATTCTATTTTGTTCTGTTCCATTCTGTTTTATTCTACTGTATTCTAAATGGGCATTTATGACAGTTTCATGCATTATTTCCACAAACTGCATAAAGCAGCCTCTAACTTCTCACAGAGAAACAAAAATATTCTCCACCAAGCAATCCATTATTGTATTGGACATTCACACCCAGGCATTGGTGCCGTCAGTTTTGCCCATGATGGTGACTGGTAATAATATCTTTGTCTTTAATCTTGTCTCTTGAGCTTTAACATCTTATTTTCTCTCCTGTTGAGTTGAGGAGGGAAGTGAGAGAGCAGCTGGGTGATCATCTGGCAGCCAGCCAAAGTCAGACGCCACAATTACTGTCTCCAAGTCCAGACTAGAGGTAATTTTTCAAACAGTTTTACTCTCATGAATAAGTTGCCTACAACTTTTGCTTGATCCTTGGCAAACTGTGGAGCAAGTAACATGATAATGGCAACACACTAATTGCAGTTCCAGTCAGTGTGAGCTGCAAGGGCAGATGATATGTTTGTTCACAAAGGCTATTTTCAGAGCTTGTGAGTAATACATTCCTTGTTAATCAAAAGCTGGGAAATACTGATAAAACACCGTGAAAGAAGAAAAAAAAAAGAAAAAAAAAAAGGAAAAAATATCCAGTAATGACTTCAAAATGCTGTCAAATCATATACAGTGCAGATGAGGAAGGAGGATGGGTTTATAATTTTCCATCTACATACTAATTAAGACTTGATTTTTTTATAGTCTGAAGACTTTCATGCTGATAGATCACAAGTTGTGTGTCAAAAAGTAGTATAATATTGTCTGAAGTCTCAAAATAAATCTCTTCAAACTGGAAGCTGTTCTCTTTTCATCTCCAAATTATTTCACACACATTGCATCATGAAGTCTTCAGAACATTTAATCCTAATGAAGTCGAATCATCTCAGACATTTTAAGACACTCTAGCATTTTAGGATTTGTCTCAGAGACAGTGATATTCAGGAAGGCACAACAGTCCTGAACACTTCACCTCTCTTCCCCCACATGAGGTTTTATGAGTATTAAGATGTGGAACTAAATTCATTCCCAGCCCCCATTAGGGGGGCAATGAGGTAAGTAAGAAGATTGTGGGAAATGACTGGTAAATTTTGTGTCCTATTTCTTATTCTGCCACAGATTTCCTATACGACTATAGGCTGCCTTATCCTGTCTGTGCCTCATATTCGCCTTCTGTGCATGCAGATAACAGGTTTTTTTTTTTCTCTCTTCATGGTAACGTGAATCTGAGTTCATTAATCTTTAGAAGTCACCTTGTCCTGTAAGAGTCACACTTACTATGTATAGTTCACTCAGTAAACTCAGGAAGGGCTCACATTATTCTTTTTTCTTCTTCCCTGCACTTTTGAAGTCATTGCTATTTCAGTGTTGGCTAAGATTTCCAAATGGCCAGGACAGCAGAAAAGCCCTCTGTCCTTCTCTTACTTGTGGCTGTGAGCACCTGTGGCAACATAAAACTTTTTCCTTAAGCAAAGCTGTTTGAGAACTATGGACTGAAAAGAAGAGGAGGGGAGGCTACCCTTTTCAATTAACTCCCAAAAATAAATATTAGATAAACACTACTGAGGAATCCCTTTTCCAGTTCATCTGTTTGTTACAAAAAGTGCCCCACTGATGTGTATAGAAAAGTGGTTTATCTCATGAACAGGCAAGTCAAATGATGAGCATACAGCACACTGGAATGTCTGACTTATGAAGAAACACTGAAATACTTTCATTGACAAAAAAATCCAAGTTTCATGGCTTGCTGTGTTCCTGTAGTGGTATACCTGTAAGTGGTGCATCAGCTCAAATGAGAAAAAAGCAAAGTGAAATTATGGTATTTCACTGTTCTCTTGCATTCAGATCAAAGCTTTAATCTCCACCTTCTGATTTTAATTATATTTAAAATCTTTAAAGAAAAAGGTTTCTTTCCTTAACGTGAAATGCTATTCCTCTTAGAAAAAAAATGCTTTGAATGTGAAATGCACATGCCTCAAGGAAGAAATGCAGGATTACTTTGTGCATGACCTATTACTACACCTGAGGACTTGAAGAGTTGCAGGTAGGACTAATTGACTCTTCACAAGTAGAGGTTCCCATGGGAGTAGAACTTCCCTAATAATCACGCTTCAACTTGTACAGCACTACATACCCCATCTTAGTACTGATAATCCTCAATCAGTAATTATCTTAACACTCAGATGGCAATGCAGAAAAACAGTAAAGTGACACAGGCCAAGTGCACCTCTGTTTTGATCTTTACCCTAGGTTATGGTTCTCTTCTTTTCGAAACCACAGCTTCACGCAGCTGTTCTTACCAGTCCCTCCATCATTTGTACCTCATTCAACATAACTACACTTTGTCCAACTGATACAACTTGATTTCATACAGATAATTACCAACATCTACTGCTAGCACCTGGATAGAAATTGTCATGATACATCTAAGGCACCTTAGATGTTAAAATAATGTACTTTATTTTCAAAGACTTGTCAGTGCACAATATGTTCTGGAAAAGCATAAGGCACTACAGGGCCATTTTAATTATATGTTAATTATACTCAAAGTGACTTAGCTCATTTTAAACACATATATAGTGACCAAAGCATTTACATGAATAAAGAACATCAGTCTGAAGATTTACCAGGAAACATAATCATAACCAGCTCAAATTTACATTGAGGTACAAAGAGGAAAATAAGACACAGGAAAATCTACAGGGAATACAGATTTTTAATTAACAAATGATAGGTACAACAGCCCAAATTAACTGCAGCTGAGAGAGTGCTTCTCAAGCAGTAAAGGAATATTGTATGTGACAAGCAATTTGTGCAATTATTTCTAAATAATCCCACTTTGCAACAAGGCAGTGTTTATGTTTCTGAGAAGAAGATGAACAAATACTAAATTTCAGAAGTCATGTCATTCTGAAAAATTAGGTAGTATATGCCCTAGCTCTTGTAAAAACTGACATGAAGTTATTTTGCTACTGATTTCCTATAATAGCATGACAATTCCTGCAACGACCACAACCATGCCTCACTGTTTTTCCTTTGTATTGCAAAATGGAACCATCTCTCTTTGAATCTTCTGAATGATATTTGCCTGCAGACTGGACAGTTTCCTGCAACACACACTGGTAGAAGAGTAATATACTCTACTTCATGGATTGCAACAAGAGTATTAAGTGTACATTTAGAAGAAAGCAGACGCTGCCTAGCAGGGTTCAGTTGAGCAAAAGAATACATTTTAATTTACATGGAAAGTGAAAGAACAGATTTACTTATTTTCTTAGGTACTTTGATGGTCTGGGTTTGTATGCCCAAGACACACTTTCAAAATCTGAGTTAGACTCAAGCCTAAATGTTTTTCCCAAGTGATCAAGATCTACAATGGGAACCAGTTTTCAAGAATCGTCTGAAGCACCTAAAGAACTTTTCAAGGTGTCTGCAACACCCTGAGCAGTCAAAGCAAGAATCACATTTTCTATATAACATTTCAAAGAGTTGTTTTATGTTTTTGGTTTTTTTTTCTCATGAAGAAATCCATATCAACAAGCTAGACTTTTCCTGTTTTAATACTTGGAGAAAAGATTTTCAAATGCTCACTTATTTCTATGTCATTGTTCCTTTAGCCTATATGGAGCCTCACAATCTTTTATTTACTCCACAGATTCTCCCTTGTATATTTAAACACGACTAGACAAACTGCACAGTACATTTCTGACAGAGAAGCTGAACCTAAACAGCAAAAAGAGCACATCTTTTACAGTGTGTTGATGCAGAAGCAGGAGAGAGGGCTGTAGCCCTGTTCAATTCCTTGAAAGCAGCATTACAGGCTTTCTCCCAGCCTGGGATCCCATTTACCAGACACAGACAGCCAACAGCCAATGCCAGCCAGCTGCATCACAGGCTCTTTTCACTCTATGCCCACATGCCGGATATTGTTAGACAAATGCATCTGGAAAGTGAATCAGCAGCCAATTCTGCCAGTCCCAGGTGGAGCACAAGAGGCAGCAGCTGTCCACAGCTGTCTCTGTTGGTCCCTACACACTCAAGGCACTTTTTTGGCAAGGTCCCTCATTTAAACTTCAAGTGCAGGAGAATTGTTGCAGTGCATAATTCAGGACTTGGCCTTACAACCCAAAGTCCCACAGAGCTATGCTGGACTTTGTACATGCATAAAACCTGATGAGTTGGGAACATCTATCCAATACTCAACAACTGGGACAGTTCTGTGCTAAGGCAGAGCCTTGATGTCTTCAAACAGTCTCTTCAGAAACACACTGGTAGGAAAGGTTAAAAAGGAGCACATGAAATACACAAAGCTTACTTTATGCACTTTTTAATTCAACTAGTTTTGTTCTCTACCATCCCTCAGCCATGGGACACCATGGAATCCAAAGAGAAATGCATTATTTTTTGATAGTTTGGCTAGCTGCTCTCATAATACATATCATATGCATTTCCCTAGCATACTGATGGGGAAGATACATGCATTTCATTCAGTATAGATCAACCCTTTAGCATTATGTCCCATCTTTCTAACATGTGCAAAATGCTGAAACTCCGCTAAAATTAGCATTAATATAATCTGCCAAGGTGCCTCTCATCTTCCCCAACTTTTTATATTTGCCTCTTAGATATTTCTTTAATTTTAGAGATATGCATTTTGCAGGAGTACTAACGTTTAACGTTTAATTCCTCTTATGGGAGCAAGGTGATGAAACCTTGAGAGGTTACTGAGGGATACAGTTCCTCTGAAATGCTGGCGCTGCAGCTGCTACTTCCAGATAAAGGGCAAGTTTGCCTGTAAGTTTCTGCCAGCAGTAGTTAACACAAATTCTGGCAAAGGACCCAATTTCTCTTCAAAGACAAAGACAGAAGGGAGTTGGCACTGCTCAAAAAATCTTGCTCCAAAACTATCTTTTCAAAAATATTTCATCAAATTTTGATTATACTTAATATATACACATACATCTGCCAAGGTTTTAAGTTTATGCCATCAGCCTAATAGACAGACTCTAACTACTCAGAAAAATATGGCAGCATGAGTCATCTATTTTCAGCCACTCCGTTGTTTGGCTGCTTAAAACAAACATTTGTGGGCAGGACAAAGAGATGAAGAATAGTCCAGATATGAAAAGAAGATATCATTACCTGAATGATGTTATTAATTTATAAATTTATCATGAAGATTTCTTACAAATTCTCTCTGTAAGTGATTATTCAAACATTCATTTTAATGGAAAGTTAGCATGGACTATTTACTTCCTATCTTGTAGGCTATCAAGACAGAATCCTCTAACTTTTCCCACTTACTTTTTTTTAAAAAAAAAAAAAATCCAGAGAATCTTACCTAGGGAGGTGTTGTTCTCAGAAGGTTTTATCATCTACTTCTATATTTAAACATCCTATACCCAGACAGATTGTATTCTCTGTCTGTGCCTGCCTGCAATCTAATTTTCCTACAATATAATTTTCCTGCTCCTCTTCCTTAGAAGTATATGGCAGAAACAGCAATGGCATGGATGTGATGTGGTTGGTTGGTTGGTTTGCTTGTTCTTAAAAGTACATGTATGAATCCAGCTTGGTAGCCATCCCCCGAAAAACTTCACGGTTTTTAAAAATTCCTCCCATCTTTTCTAATGCTTTTAGTTAATGCTTTTAGGTTACTTTAATAACCCCTAAATTACTTTTCCACTGCCCAAACACCCTCTGTATGAAAAACCTTTTTCTCATGTCTATTGTAAATTTCCCTCGGCACAACTTCAGGCCATTCTCTCGGGTGCTGTCACTGGGCACCTGGAAGGAGAGATCAGTGTCTGCCCCTTCTCTACCCCTTTGCAAGGATGTTGAAGGCCCCACTGAGGTCTCCTCGCAGTCTCCTCCAGGATGAACAGAGCAAGGGACCTCAGCTGCTCCTCCTATGCCTTGCTCTCCAGACCACTATCTTCATGACCATCCTTTGGACACTCTTTAATAGCTTTATAACCTTTGCATATCGATACACCTAAAACTGCCCTCAGGACTTGAGGTGAGGCCACCCCATCCCAGAGCAGAGCAGGACAATCCCCTCCCTTTCCCAGCTGGTGGAAATGTCCCTGATGCCCCCAGGACCTGGGTTGGTCCTTGTGGCTGCCAGGACACTGCTGACTCACACCCAGCTTGCCATTGACCAGGACACCCAAGTCCCTCCCCACAGTGCTGCTCTCCAGCATCTCATTCTTCAGTCTGTCTGTACAGCCAGGGTTGCCCCAGATGTAGAATCCAGTACTTGTCCTTGTTATAACCCACCAAGTTGGTGATTGCCCATCTCTCCAGTTTGTTGAGGTCTCTTTGCATGGCCTCACCACCTTTGAGGGAGTCAGAAGTTCGTCCCTATTTTGTACCATCTGCAAACTTAGTGTACCTTCAAATCCTTTGTCTAAGTCATTTATGAAGTTGTTGAAGACCACAGGACTTAAGGTGGAGCCCTGTGGAAGCCCACTAGTTACCATTCTTCTGATCTTGCAAGACTCAAACTCCAGTTTGAGAATCACAATTCTACTTTGGAAGCAACTATCATAAATAGTAAAAGGTTATCATATTACTAGAAAATAATTTCTCAAGTATGTTAGCAGCCAGGAGCATTGTAGTTTTTATGTCCACTTACGAGTTATACTGACCTCAGGAATATTGTGCTTTAATCAAAGCAACAAAAAGAAGTTCTTACACTCATGTAACTTTAAAAATAATTATTTGGAATGGTGAAAAAAGCACACATGCATAATACAGACAGGATTTCCATAAAAACATTGAAAATAAGACTAGCCCAAGATTTCTGTTTAAGATAACTTCTACTTTGCTTTGTGCTGGTTTGTTTGTTTATTTATACATGATTTTCACATAATGCTCCTGTAAAGAAATTTTCTACAGGAAAACTGTAATTATTCTGTGAATTGATGAAAGAAATCTAGAGAGAATAATGAGTAAGTTATCTCCTTCTTTTTCTCCTAAGATTGCAGCCCTTTTGTAGCTGCATAAAATTTTAATTTAAATATGGTGGTTCATAGTTAACCTTGAAATACCTGGATACAAAATGTTTTTTAAGTACTGTAAATTCAATGTATGCTCAAACAGAAAAACTGTGAAATAGAAACATTATAGTGCTGATATTTTTATCTTCATCACTTCATGGAAGGGCAAATCTTAATTAGCAATTTATTAAAAAATAAAAACAAATAAATTCGGGACTTCCTACATAAGGATTTCTGGAGGCTTGAATGCAAGTGTTGTAATGCCTGAAAATAGATCATTACTACACACTTACTAGAGAATCTTTATGCTGAGAGAGAAGGGAAAATTATGGCAGGTCAGAAGACTGTGAAACATGTGCCCTCTCTTCTCCTACCCTCCCTTTAATTATTGACAGCCTGTCACTTAGGTGCCACGGTATGATGAATAATAAAACAGGATCCAAGCTGCATTTCTTTCCAGGATTTCTTCTTCCAAACCAAATACTGCCATCTTCAGGCAGACTACACTTCATGTTTACAAGTTCGAGGGTTTATTAGCTACTAAGGGGGTCATCACCTCAAACAAACAAAAAACTGGTTATTTTGAAGGTCTTTCAGATTGATACCTTATATGAGATAAGGAAAGGAATCTCCAAATTTTACCTTCTACCTTTGGGAATAAGGTTACCACTACCTTAACACACTTAGATGTTATTTGGGGTAAAACATGTATGAATCCATTCAATTATTTCCCTTGTAATGAGAGCTAGGCAGTTCAGATTACAGCCGTACAAGAGACACTGACGGCTAAGCACTTCCAAGTATACATACTGTGCATCGTCAATACACAGGAAGGTCATTGTGGAAGCAGAATCTAAACTGTTGCAATTCAATGGGTTGAAATTATGTGTCATATTTTTATTTCTTTCCTTCCAGCAAAGTAGAACTTTAAGGTGACATTTAAACATCAGATGATTATATCTGCAGAACAAATAAGAAAAGGCAAACTATCTCTGCAAACAGATAATTCACAGTATATACTACCCAAATATTCATCAGAGTAGTGACATTAATCTTCCTTTTCCTCTTGATGTGCCCTGAAATTGAGATTTAGTCATGAGAATCACAGCCTCCATTCAACCATGAGAATCACATGAAGAATTAAATAATACAGTGGTTGCAATGAGGACCATGACTTGCAAGGTATCAATAAGTAAGTAATAAGTTAAGTTTCATTTAAACACTGCTGATTTTAGCCAAGGCAGAGTAATTTTTCTTCACAGTGGCTGGTATGGGACCAACTGTGTTTGGGATTTGTGCTCAATACAGATTTGGTAATACAAAGATGTTTTAATTATTGCAGAGTAGTAATTGCACAATCAGGGGCCTTTCTGCTTTTCACACTGCCAGGCTGGCAAAATGGCTGGGGGTGTGTGGGTGGCTGGGAGGGGACACAGCCAGGACAGGCGACCCCAAACTGACCAAAGGGATATCCCAGACATTGTGACATCAGGCTCAGTGTATAAAGTGCGGGAAGGAGGAGGAAGGAAGGGATGTTTGGACTGATGGTGTTTGTCTTCCCAAGTCAGTCCTACTGTGATGGGCTGTGCTGTGCTGGAAATGGCTGAGCATCTGCTCAACAATGGGAAGCAGGGAATTCATTCCTTGGTTTGCTTTGCTTGGGTGTGTGGCTTTTGCTTTCCCTATTAAACTGCCTGCATCTCAACCCATGAGCTTTGTAGCTCTGATCCTTTCTGATTCTCTCCCTGATCCTGTTGGTGGGGCAGCGAGGAACTGTCTCCATGGGGCTGGGCTGCTGGTGGGGTTAAACCATGTCAAACACTGAAACATATTTTTTAAAATTTCTTACCAGAGTACAAAATCAGGTAGTTCTATTAAAAAAATTACTTTTTTTTTTTTTTTTCATAATGGGAACTGCTGTTGCTATCTTACTGTACTGGCAGGATATGGTATTTGATAATACATAAATACTATACTTAGTGCAAACACAAAAGAACACCAGACAAAAAAACCAAATCAAGAATAGCCAGATCCTGACTGCCATTTTCAAATAAGTATGCAAGTCAGTTAAAAATAGATAGATTTTATATTCCTTACTATCCCATAAAGGAAAAGGATATTAAATCAGAATTTGACTAGACTCAAATTCTAGATTATGTCCTTACAGATTCCATGATGTTTCACTTTTTGCTTGTGCTGTGTCTAAAACTGTAATCTGTTACTAGGTGTGAGCTTTGATTTCAGAGGATGCCTTACCTCATCTCTATGCTGGAAAATTCTTCTGTATTTTCATATGCAGCCTTGATGTTTCGGGAACTTACCCTTTAAAGTATTCCTCAAGTCCTCCAAAGAATCAGTTTCTTCCAGAAAAGTATCTTTAGAAGTTTTATTATGTAATTCATCAAACATATAACGACTTCAGAAATCTTGCCAACTTTTCCACCGAATCCTCAAAAATACAAATCTCCAACACTGCACAGACTAAGAGTCTCTATTATGTTTTCAGGATAATGGCCATAAGGCATTATCAAATTGTCCCCTCAAATTGTTTTATCTCTGGGCTTACTGTAAGAGGTAGCTTGTTTTACTGGTTTTCAAATGCGTATTTGAAAGCAGAGGCTGAAGAAAGTTATCTGCTTTCTCCTTTTTTATCTTTCCTCCCTTCCCTTTTTCCTCATTCCTATGCCTGAAGTTCCTTATCACTGCTCATCCAATGCAGCACAGGACACTCTGTCTCTCTTTATTGTTGCGAGCAACTACATATTCTTCTCTGTGCCAAATTCAGCCAGAAGGAAGGGTACTTTATCCATTTCCAGTACTCTGCCTGTGCAGAAGTGAGAATAATCCAGGGAGTGGGTTAACCTAATCCAGTCTTTTTGCTGTCAAGATCTACTCTCCACCAACAATACCTTACTGTTCCATAGTGGTGCCACTTTTGAGCTTGCTAAAAATTGTAGGTCTTCAGGAATAGAGAACTGAGGAACCATACCCAACCATACCCTGGGCACTGTCCAGGTGCATCCCCAGCCAGCAGCTGAACCCCACACAGCCCCTTGCTCACTGCTCCCTGTGGGACTGGGGAGAGAATCGGATGGGTAATGCTGAGAAAACTCCTGGGTACAGATAAAAACAGTTTAATAGGTAAATGTGCAAGCAAAGCAAAACAAGGAATTTATTCCCTTCTCATGGGCAAGCAGGTGTTCAGCCATTCCCAGGAATTCCCAGGAAGGCTCCATCACTTAATGGTGACTTGGGAGGAAAATGCCACCCCTCTGAATACCCCTCTTGTCTCCCTTCATCTTCCCCCCACTTCACTGCTGAATGTGATGTCACCTGGTCTGGAGTATCCTGTCCTTGCTGAGTCCTCTCCTAGCTTCTTCCTGGTTCACTGGTAGGATGAAGAGAGAAGCAGAAAAAGCCTTTATGTCTCTGCAAGCCCTTCTCAGCAAAAACCAAAATATCCATGTACTCTTTCAGTCACCAATCAAAACACAGCCCCTTACAAACTACTGTGAAAAATTTAAGTATACTCCAGCTAAAACCAGCACAAATAGTGAAACAACTATGATTTTACAAAAGAACTTGAAATCTGTTTCTATACCCAAAATAGAAATTCTCCTATTTCCTTCCATCTATTTAATCATGACACTCCTAACACAGCACTTAAAGCTACTGATGTTAAGCAAGCAAAGCTATGCAAAGGGAATAAACATACTAAATCACATAATGTTATAACTTCATAACTTAATGAAACTAATTCTACTTTAAACTTACTTAAGTTAAAGAACTACTATCTCTCAACATTGGCAATATGGCCAAATATTATAGACCCAGTTTTCTAAAGGTCAGTCCTGAAATACAGATGGACATGCACTTAAGGGGTATCAGGACTAGACACAACATGGTAACTTAAAAATTTCTTGTGTTCCCTTGCAGCTCAAACTTAGATACCATACTTACCTTGGGCCACCAGTCTTTGGGGCCTATTTAAATATGCATTGAGATAACAATGAAAAGTGTCATAATCTATTGCTATGTGGGAAATAAACCGTTACTATCAAAAATAGAGGGGATATTACTGCTTAATTCCAAAACTAAGTTGTAGTAGCTTTCAGGCATCTCAGATTACTGGGTTTATGACTTGTAATTTCATGAAATATAAGTAGTGCTCATGAGGAAATGAACTGTTAGTTACATATGCCTTCTGACTTTATGTAGTGAAGATTTCATGGCTGATATTTGGTCATGTAATATTTCATTCTGCTTTAAAACAGGTGGTTACTCTGTTTGCCTTTCATGAAGCAACAGTGACACTCAGTGTTAAAACCCTTGCATAGACCAGAAGCACCCTCTGCTTCCCTGTATTTCTCATAATTTATTTAAATCTCATTTAAATTACCATAGTAATTTAAAATTTGTTTAGCTCTTGCAGGCTATTACAAAAAAACCCAAAAAACCGTCTACCATCTTGAAAAATGAGCTAAACTCTCCCTCTATGTTTGTATCTAAAAAGTTATGCCTAGATTATTAAAAAAAAACAAAACCCAAAGCTTTGTTATGGTACATACATAATTCTCTATTTGAATGAGATCTTGATTAGACTGGATCACAAGGTTCAGAAATTGAAGCGGGTGGTGTTTTGGGAGAAGTATGTTTCAACTTCAGATGGAAGACTGAAAACTATAGAAAGAATTTCTCCTTCTGCCTACAGATACTGCAAATCTTTGGGGAACTTTGAAGATCTACTTGAAACAGCTAGACATAAATGTGTAGGTTTAGGTAATAAAGACATTTGTGAACAACTGGGATGGGGTAAAGTTTGTCTCTGGTCACAGATGGTGAAGACCAGTCCTGCCCTGCCTGGTGCCCTGACCCCCATGGCACTCTGACAGCATAATTGACTTGGAACTTGCCTACTACAGTGATAAAAATTTTATACATGCAGCAATTTCAGAAATACTGTAATTTCTGATACACATTTTGTCTGCTATTGATGACCCAGCTGTACAAAGTAATTCTGAGATAACAGTGGCATAAAAATCTCCTGTTATAAACAGGTGACCACCAGGGGGAAGAGAGAAAGGCTGTGGTCTTCCTGGACTTCAGCAATCCCCAGAAAAGCTGGCAGCCCACAGCTTGGACAGGAGCACTCTTGTCTGGGTTAAAAACCGTTTGGATGGCCAGGCCCAAGAATGGTGGTGAAAAGTGCTGGATCCAGCTGGCCTCTGGTCACTGGTTGTGTCCCCAGGATCAGTGTTGGGCCCAGTTCTGTTTAATATCTTCACTGATGATCTGGATGAGGGGACTGAATCTACCATTAGCAAATTCATGGACAACACCAGTTTGGGTGGGTGTGTTGATCTGCTACAAGGCAGGAAGTCTCTGCAGAGGGATCTGGAAAGCTGGATTGATGGGTCGAGGCCTGAGGTTCAACAAGACCACAAAAACCCCTGCATTGCTGCAGGCTGGGGCAGAACTGCGTGTTTGTAAAGCATCGGGGGGTGCTGGTTGACAGCAGCTGAACATGACCCAGCTGTGCCCAGGTGGACAAGAAGGCCAAGGGCATCCTGGCCCGTCAGCAACAGTGGGGCAGCAGGAGCAGGCAGTGACCATCCCCCTGTGCAGGGCACTGGTGAGACCACAGCTCAAGCACTGTGTCCAGCTTTGGGTCCCTCAATTCAAGGAAGGACATTGAGGAGCTGGAGCATGTCCAGAGAAGGGGAAAAAAGCTGGCAAAGGGTCTGGAGCACAAGTCTGATGACAAGCAGGTGAAGAATCTGGGTGCATTTAGCCTGGAAAAAAGGAAGCAGTGTTGGGGGCATACCTTATCACTCCCTGCAACTCCCTGGCCTGAGGCTGTAGTGGGTGGGGTCTCTTCTCCCAGGGAACTAGTTACAGAACAAGAGGACACAATCTTAAGCTGCTTCAGGGGAGGTTTAGATTGGACACTAGGAAGAATTCCTTCACAGAAAGGGTGATTAGACCTTGGAATGATTGGTCCAGGGAGGTTGTGGAGTCACTATTCCTGGAGATGTTTAAGGGAAAGCTGGATGTGCACTTAGTACCATGGTCTAGTTGATATGGTGGTGTTTGGTAAAAAGTTAGATTTGATGATCTCAGAGGTATTTTCCAAACTAATGGATTCTTTAATTGTGTAATCTACTTGAAGGGAAAATAATCATATCAAATATACTTACAACAAACACACTTCTTGTGGTTTAACCTTAGCTGGCAACTAAGAAAAACACAGCTGCTTATTCCCTCTTGTGGGGTTTCACCCCCGGATTGGGGTGACCCCGAAAGATGGAAAAGTCTCTCCTCCAACCCGTGCCTTCAAAGAAAGACTCGGTAGTCCTCTGTTGTCTGTTCTCAAGGTAGTTTATTGTTGGTTATCTAAAAGATTCTTCTCCTGAACTGCTGTGGCCCGTTCAGCAGGTCAGACAAAGGCACACTGCCCTCCCAGGGGGCTGGTGCCATCTTTTATATCATACATTACGTGTTACATGTTTATACTTTTTCCCCAATACCTACTATCTATATTGAATGGTGACTTTCTACTCTAAACCAATCTGTGAGTGCCAACATCACCAAAGACATGGAGGTTAGGAAGGAGAAAGAAAGAGGACAGGGCACACCCGAATCCCTCCATCTTAGATCTCCTTACCCCCATGTACAAAACTTGGACCCCTGCGTACAAGGCTTAAAACCCCCCCGTACAGCACTCAGAAATCCTTCCTTTCACTTCGTGACTACTTCTACTACAATACCTAAACTTGTGTGTGTGGCTTGTAATTCTTCATAAAGAGTTAGTAACTTGCTCCACGGGCTAAGATCCAAACCCCACGTGTGTCTTTGGCTGCATGCCAGGGTCTCAGAGTCCCCTGCCAGGGGCTTGGGCCATCCAGGGCACCCAGAGGGATGTCCTGGGTTCCCACACCCTCTCACTCCCCCACCCTAGTGGGACAGGGAAAGAACTGGAAGTGTAAAACTGAGAAACAGTCATGGGCTGAGGTAACTAACAGTAGTTTAATAAGTTATAAATAGTAATAGTAGTAGTAATAATGAACTGCAAGGAAAAGACAAAGATGAAGACAAAACAAGGAGAGAAGAAATAAAGCTCAAGAAAAACAACCAGTGTAGGGCATGAAGGGTTGAAATAAGGGCAGATTTGACTGAATGTGCTACAATGAATTTGTAGCTGTTACTGCTGTTTAGCTATTAATTGGCAGGCTACTCTGCTTGCCATGGGGCTCCCTTTCCTGTCTGTTGGTACCCAGTGCTTGTTAGTGGCTGCTCTGATTTTGCTACTGGCTGCACTGCTGGTCACCTCAGCATATTGTGCCTGGAACACTTTGGTGACAGCCATGGCAGAGTACCTGGGCTGGAGGGTGCCCAGAGCAATCTGTGCTCCTGTGCTGCCATACTGGACAGGCTGAAACTCCAATGTGGACTTGAGTCTAAGAGACTGTGACCTGTGGAGGAGTCCACTGTAGAGCACAGAACCACTGACAGCCCATGGAGGATCCCATGCCGGGACAGGTGGATGTCCAAAGGCACTTGTGATCCCATCAGAATCCTGTTCTGAAGCAAGCTCCTGGCATGAGCTCTGGACCCATGGAAGGGCTCCACTCTGGAGCAGTTCTTGAAGTACTGCAGCCGGTGTGGGAAGGACATACATTGGAGAAGCTGAAGGCAGCCAGCATTTATTGAGCTCAGATTGGTTTGAAGATTTGACTTGGACTTTCATCTTCTTTTAATGTTGTTTTTGTTTTTCCTTACTGAAAATTTTGCAGTCTGTGGGAGGAGGGAGTGTGTGAGCCACCACTGGCAGGCAGCTGGGACAGGCACAAACCAATGGCTAAGGCACAAAGAGTGAATTTATGTCCATTATCATGCTAACTGGTGCAGCCCTGAAGAAACACCTGGGCTACACAAGTGCAGAGCAGGCACTGTTAAACTCAGTCCATATACCAGGCTGACTGGCCTGCTGTTCATACAGTCTTACCTAGAGTTACTTCCAGCTGTCTTCTGCTTTTCAACCCATTCTCCCAATAGAGCAGAAAAGCCCTTGCCAATATTTTTTGCAAAGATTCACTGTTGTTTATATTGATGAAGCTCATTGATGAAGCTCCAAACAAAATATTTTATTGCTCTGCTTTTATCCAAAGGTATGTTTAGTACTTTTCTCATAGGAAACATTTTTACAGAGCTGCTGAAGACTAATAATAGAAGTAACAAACAAAAATAATAGCAGCATGGGTATTTTAATCCTAACATAACTCATCCCTGGGCAAAAGGCCAAAACATGTGCTACACAATATAAAATACTGTGCATTTCTTTTCCTGCCCTTTGTTATTTAATATTAGTACTGAGCCATATATGCTCTAGCTATAACTTGCCTTCTCCTTCCCCAGACATCTTTTACTAAAGACAAAATTGCACATATTATTTAAATTACATATCTAAGACTACATAGCTAAGTCAACTGTTTAGAACTGAATGCTGAAACAAATTGCTTTTTCTAGACACTAAGCAGAGTCTTAATTAAAGAAGTACAGCCTCCAGCAAGGATTTACAAACCAGGGCACCTGCATCAATGTTCAACATGCTGCTGTTAGAGGTGAGTGTCTGCAGGAGGGCATAGGGGGTCAGAGGTCCTATATGAGCCCTATTTCGAGATGTACAGTGAATTAAAACAGCAAAAAACAAATATTTCAAGTATTTTCTGGAAAGTGTTGGTGGGAAGATAATGTTGACAGAAGAAAACTTGGAAGACTGCTCATGGTGGTCTCTAAGCTTGTGTTGCTTTGCCACTGCAAAACCTCAGCCACTGTTCTGCATATAATCTGAGATCAATGGGAAGGGGTTCTTCTCACATTTGCCTACAAAGTGTAGCAGAAAAAAAATTTTATATGAGTTCCTCAAAAATATGCATGTATTTTATATGTCTTGTGTGTATATATGTAAGGCAATGACCTAAGGGAGGGGGTCCAGCAGATGCCACAAAGATGATGATGGGCCTGGAGCATCTATCTTGTAAGGAGAGACTGCAGGAGCTGGGCCTATTTAGTTCGGAGAAAAGTGAAAGGGGTTCTCAGTAATGTGTATAGATGTCTTCAAAGCCGGTGCCAACAGCACGGTGCCAGATTCCTTTCAGTGCTGCCCATGACATGACAAAGGACAATGGCCATATACTGAAACACAGTAAGTTCCACCTCAACAAGAACGCCACGTTGCAGGTGGCAGAGCACTAGAACAGGTGAGCCGTGGCGTCTCCCTTTCTGAGGACATTCCAAACCCATCTGGACGCGTTCCTGTCTCACTTGATGCAGGTGGCCCTGTCTTGGCAGGAGAGTAGGTCGAGATGATCTCCGGAGGCGCCTCTCAACCCCTTACGATTCTGTGGTAATGCATACACGCACATACTACAGGCGTACGTGCCGTAGCCGGTGTGTAGACCCGCGTTCACACAGTGCGTGCACCGATGTGACACGCGGCGGGCACACGGCGGCACGCGCCCGGCCGAGCCTCCCCCGGCCCGGCGCGGCCGCTGGTGGCAGCAGCGCCGGCCCGCGGAGCGCCGCCCCCGCTCCCCGGAGGAGGTCAGGCCGGCGGTAGCGGAAGCTTCTCCCTCCCTCCCGGCGTCCCGGAACCAGCCCCGCCGCCGCCGCCGCCTCCTGCCCCGGCCCGCCGGCAGCATGTCAGCTCCCGGCGCCGCCTCCCGCAGGTGACACCCGCCCTTCCGCTGCCGCCGCTTCCCCTCCTATATGGGCCACCTGCTCTCGAAGGAGGCAAGGAGCCTAAGCCGGGATCGCCGCCGCCCGCGGGGGAAGGTGCCGCCGCCGCGCAGCCGGAGCTGCTTCCTGCGCGGGCCCTGCATGCTCTGCTTCATCGTGCACGGCGCCAGCCCGCCCGCCCCGGAGCAGCCGCTGCCCGCTGGGGACCCGCTGCTGCCGCCGCCGCCGCCCTACGTGTCGCTGACCGCCGCGGAGCAGCGCGTCGCCCGCCGCCTCCTGCGCCTGGCGCCTGCCGCCTGGGAACCTCCGGGCCGCTGCCAGCGCCTCTTCCTCTCCGGCCTGCTGCCCTCGCCGGTGCGGGGCCTCCTGGGGCCGCCCGGCGAGGTCTCTTCCGAGATGGTGTGCAAGCGCAAGGGGGCCGGGCTGCCCGCCTGCCCGCCCTGCAAGCAGCCGCGCTGCGCCGCCGCCGAGCCCGAGCCCGGCTCCTGCCAGTGCCCGGCGGAGCCGCAGCTGCTCGCCCTGCCCAGCGCCGCGGGGGAGAGCAGCGGGGGCACCGCCGGGCAGAGCGGCGGGGGACAGCCCGCCTCGCCGCCGCCTCCTGCGCCCCAGGACGAGAAGGAGCAGGGCCGGGAGGAGGAGAAGGAGCGGGGCGGCGAGGCGGGCTGCGAGGAGCCGCTGGAGTACCCTGGCGACAACTGCCGGGAGTTGCCGCCGCCGCCCACCCCGGACATCAACCAGCTGCCGCCTTCCATCCTTCTCAAGGTGGGTCGGGATGGGGGAAAGGACGGGCCAGCCCGCTCCTTGAGGATTTGGGAAGGGGCTGTGCCAGCCCCCGGGGTGCCGGTGTCGCCGGGCGGACCCAGTGCAGGGGGGAACCGGAGGAGGCCGGGCCAGTTCGGAGCTGCCTCAGCGCCTGGCTTTGGGGAGGCAGATAGGGTTCTGGGGTGTTGTTTGTGTCCCGTTCCACGACCCCTTTTTTTTTTTTTTTTTTTTTTTTTTTTTTTTTTTTTTTTTTTTTTTTTTGTCGTTGGAAACGGCCTTGTGAGGCATTACCTGGAGATGCAGGCACACAAATCAGGTCCTGAAGCTGTCTCCTAAATGCTTTGACTGTACCTGTTAACTTCGTAAGGTGTCCTTTTTTACAAGTCGACTTTTACTTGCGTCACTGGTGTAGTACTGGCCAAGGGGGCCTGTGTCTGTATTTAGTGCTTCCCTGGGTGTTGGAGCTACACAGACAAGTTTTCAGTGTTGATTATTAAACAGTTTGTATTGCTGGGTATTGTGGGTCGATTTTGGCCTTAGTAGTTCCACAGTGTTTGCAGCCTTCTTGAATTACATGCTTTCATTACCTCTTATGCTGTATATCCAAAGAACAGTCTCACTGCTCCTGTCCCTTTTGCTCTCTTTCTGTTCCTTTAATACTGTTCTCCTTTGGAAATACTTTCCATTTTTAAGCTACTGTTTTGACCACTGTACTGACTTCCTTCAACAAAAAATTAGCTAAAAAGAGGAGTCTAGCCGGAACTGAGCCAGTGATGTTTTCCATAGTCTGTTGTGAGTGTGCCTTTAAATTTTGGGAATAAGTTTTCAGGATTGCAGGAGTTTCTCAGAGGTCAGATGGCTAAACTTAAAGCAGGATGTAGTAATGGAGGAGTGAGAGGTGTGACTCTTGGTGTTCGTATTTTGCTAGTTGCACATACAGTGTAGAACCGAAAGAGTACTTCCTTGACTCTTTTGTTGTCAAACAGTACCAACCTACTTATCTGTCTGTCTTGCACATAACACTAATTCTTTGTGATGTTTAGTTGGTTTGAGTGTTTTTTGTTGTTTTTGTTTGTTGGTTTTGTTTTTTTTTCAATACTCATGTGTTAGTAATGATAAGCATATTTCATAGATGTGGTATGCAAATTAATTCTAGGCAAATAAGAATTCATGAGCTATCATCTGAATTAATCTCATCTGTGATTACAAAATTGAAACTTTGTCTTGTAGTTCTTCTAGAAGGGAATTCATTTGTTTGCGGCTGTTAATGGATATGTTATTGTTATCTTTTCTTTGATATTTGGTTTTAGGATTTCAAACTGGACTCATCTGATTAGTGTAGCTGAAATACTTCTTGATCAATGGCATGAGTACTTTTCTGTGGTTACTTTTAATATTCAGTTTCACTTTTTGAAAAATATCTATCTATAATTGTGCCATAACTTTAATAGTGAAAGATGTCATGTCCATCTTACCTGTGGACTAGTTTAAATGTTACTTAGTGTCTATTTCATTCTTACTTGTGCTTTCAAGGTTGTGGGGGTTTTATGTTTGGCTGCATTTTTTTACAAACAAGGGATTTTTGGCAGGCAGCCGCTCACACACCACATCCACAAACTGGTTGGGTGGAGAATTCAGGGGAAAAAGTGTACCTTGTGGGTTGTGATAGGAACAATTTAATAACTGATGAAAAATAAAATATGCTACTAACAATGTTTGTATAAAAAGGAGAACAAGAAAGAGAGATCCAGGTGATGCACAAAACATCTGTTTTGTACCAGCTACAAAACACTGTTACCAGCAGCTGGGAAGAATTTTATCCTAGCTGAAATCAGGACAGACATCTACCTTCCTCAGTGATTTTGTCTCTGCAGTTGTCCTGTAGTCAGTTCCTTCTGCAATATCTAAAAAAATAGGCCATTATTTCCAGCATTGAGGTAGGAGCCAACCTACTCACCCCGAAATTTGCCCTTCAATCTATAGCTGTACTAACGAGTTGGGTTTGTGGTTTTGCATTTCTTGAGATTATGTATATCTATATCTATCTATCTATCTATACATCTCCTTATAACATTATTCTTTATATATATATATATATATATAATATATATACACACAAGATATGTGTATCTTTATCTATATATCAGTCTCCTAACTATTCCATGGTTTGGGGCTTTTTGGTTGCTTCCAAAATATACTAGTCTGTTGTGGAACTTTTAACTTCAGGTGTTTAACCAGGTGTCCTGTCAACTGGATTTACATTTGCCTTCTTATGATGGATTTTGATACAGATAGAATATCCTAAATATAATCCATTTTCCAAAGGTGTCATTTTATTATGAGAGGGTGGAAGCCAAATGTGCCCAAAATCTTTACTGAGCTTTTTACAGTAGATGTAGGACACACAAACCTTAATGCAAGGACAAGAGATTCCATCTTGGGAAACATCAGGAGACAGATCCTGATAGTTTTTTTTCTTGATTCCCATGTCTGTGACTTTCTGATATAGTGGTGCTGGTGCAGGAGTGACTGTCACCAGTGTCTGTAGGTGGGCCCAAGACAAGCCCAAGGAAATAGGTCAGGAACTCTTTTATGAGGAGCTTGCCCCTTTGTCTGCTCAGGTACTGTTTAGATGTTTAGAGTGGTTCAGTCTCCTCTAAGTCACGGGTTTCGTATGGGTGGAAGGGTTTGTCAGAGTGAAGTTGGCCTGCAGATCATTAGATGAGCCCTGCTGGATAGGGAGGTTCATAGTGCAGTATGTCAGTTGATCCTGCTTCCCTGGCTCGTGAAGAGGTATCCTGGTCAATATGAAGTGATGAAAGAATGGTGCTTCCACAGTCAGGGTTTTGTGTTTTGCTTTTCGTTTTGCTGCTGAAACATGTATGAGAAAACAATGTTATGCAGTGGGCAAAATGTCATCTTTAGTCTTGGTAGAGGAGGGTGATTACCTTTGACCAAGGGGTAATTTAAAGCCATTCTTTAAAACTTGAGGAGAATTAAGGAATTATAGATCAGTCAACTATAGATAGCTTGACTGTGTCCTAGACATGTGTGTGTGAATGAAAAAAAAAAGGAAGCTGTTTCTAAGTAGTTCAGAAAATTACAAAATCTTCTGCTGCATACAACTAAGTTCTGAAAACTTTGAGCTGTACCTCACAAATTTGTGCCTATTGAAGAGTCATTGCTGCTTATTTCTGGAAAATAAAAGAAAAAAATAAATCTTCCTGTTGTATCTGTTACCTCTTTGCAGTGCTGTTGTTTAATCAAAAAAAGTGTAAAATGGTCTGCAGACTGAGCCCTGAACTTATGAGAGAATGCCAATTCAAACACTTCAGATATCCTTTTGAGGTGTATTAACAGGAGTTCTGCATGTAAAACACAGAATGGAAATTCTCTCCTGTGCTTGGTGCTTTAAAGGCCTCTGCTAGAGTACTGCAGTAGGTTGTGGGTGCTGGGATCTCTTTAAGAAATCCACACACAAATGTGAGAGGCACCAGAGGAGAGCTAGACGTCTTGAAAAACATGGGCTATTACAGTAGTTGGAAATTTCTGGACAAACTGAATGACAGTTCTTCAGAAAGAAGACTGAGATGCAATCTTTAGTTAAGAGAAAATGGATAGAAAGTTTGACTGTGTTCCGGTCCCTTGTTCAATAGAAGGAAATAATAAGCTTAATTTAGGTGAGACCCTTTAATGTTCTTTCACTGTATCATTTTCCAGGCCTTGGCAACAGTGGTTTCCTGTCTATAAGGTTATGTGACTAAATTGACAAAATAGGTATTTATTGAAAGGCCTTAGAAGGATACACCTTGGGCAGCACAAGAGCCTGGCCAAGGCTATACCCTGGTTGAATCCAGGATTGATCTGAGTCACAAGTTTTTACACTCTTATAAGTTTGGGTTCATCTACATACTGGGTTCACTTGGTTCAATTGTCCAGTTACAGCTCCAGGTCATGAAGTCTCAACCCCCTGTCTTGCCCCCTTCTCTCTGCCATTGTTTATGCTTTTTGGGTAATGGTTGCCCTTGATTTTTAGCTGGGAAGGGATTGTTTTGCCTGACTATCCTGTGAAGAGAGCTTACTATCACCTAATATGAAGTTTCAGAGTTACATACCAGGCAGCAGAGAATCTGAAAAATATAAAAGCTAAAACCCAAGGTATCATGACAAATTGGGATTTCTATTTATTGATTCTTTTTTTAACATCAAAGGGAATGCCCTTATCAGGAATGTTTGGGGTGTGCTTGAACTTACTTCAAAACAAGAGAGTCCAGAATAGATGATGTATTCTTTTTGAGGTCCTCTTTCTCAGTTTGCTGATCTTATTTTTATAAAGCATGAACATGTGCCTATAGCACTGACCCTGTCAGTTTTGGCTTAGGGCTAATGCACTATAAAGGGAATATAGGTGTGTGTGCGAGTATATATGTGGGTATGTATTTAATCTAGGGTTTTAGTAAGTCTATTATTACTGTTATTTGGAGCACTCTTGACTCCTTTTCTCTTTACTCAGTGCTTTTTACTTACTTTTCTCATTCTTCCTTTGTTGAAATAAGTTACAGGTTTTCTTTTGTTGCAATGATAACTTAAGATGTTTTTCTATGATAATGTTGATTTAAGCAAAATGCATTGCTACTGTCATTGTACTGCTAGCACTGTATTTAAGATAATCTGAGTTATATGAAGTGGGTTTGATAGACTAGAGATAGACCTTTAATTTTGTCTTCTGATTTTATGAATGCTTCTTTTTAAAATTTTTTTAAATTCTTTTTGGCTGGTCAGGAGGAAGAGGTGACAAAATACATTTGGATTGGACTTTATCTGCAAGTTCCTTGAGTCACTTTTGTAATACTAGCTTTCTTTCCTATTTATGCTGGTGTTTCAGCATATTATCCTGTCTAAAGCTGTCCTAGTTTAGGGCAAATTTGGGAGAAAATCTGCAAAAGGAGGCCCCTCCAGAAAGCAAACCCACACAGCCCCTCCCTCCAACCGGTTTGGGAAGGATTCCTCGGAGAGAAGTGGAAAGAACCTGTTTATTTAACAGGCACAGCACCCCCCAGCACACAGAATGAACAATACCAGATGATAACACTCCTTCACCACTCTGAAAAGGATGACAAATTCAGAAAGTCTCTCTTGGGGGGTGGTTGCTCTATTGTCAGTCCCTCCGGCGCTGGAGATGGCTGCTACAAGCCACGAGGTGCAAGCTCTCGGTGTTTCCAGGTCCCAGTCCAGAGCAGGTTCGAGTAGTTCCAAAAAGGGGAGGGAAAAAAAAAAGGAAAAAAAGAAAAAAAGGAAAAAAAGGAAAAAAAACAGTCCAGGGGAAAAAAAAATTGGACTGCTTAGCTAAACTAGCTAATGAGCAGAAGCAAAAGCAAAAGCAAGAGCAAAGCAGGAGCAAGCAGAAGCCAGAGCAAGAGCAAAGCAAAAAGCCCAGCAAAAAGCAAAAACCGCCCTATGTACTCCCTGTCTCTGTGTCCCGCCAGCCGTGGGGGAGCAGGCTGATAACAAAACCCAAAACAAAACATTCACTCTTCAGAGCCAGTCTTGAAGGCACAGAACATAATATCCAGCATAAACAGAACACACAAATGGGGATACAAGCATCATAGCGTCACCCTAGGACAAAAGCTCATGTTGAGTCTAACTTTTAAGTGTAGCACTAAGAGACGTGGAACGGGTTTTGAACCTTTTTGAGTGATGCTAGGAGGTAAAATGTCCTTTAATTTCACTATTAATTTGCCTGAACTCATTTTTCTTTAGTAATGCTCAACACAGCAATGTGATTTGTTATGGATTTGTTTTGGGTTTTTTTTGGCTTTTTGACTGTTTTTTTGTTTTTCCCATGAAGCATACTGTTACCCTGTGATTCTAGTGGGGAGATGAACTTGTCTGAGGTTCACTGTGGTGTTACTGAACTTCTGGAATACAGTTGGGGGGCAGAATTGTGAAGGGAAGGTGTGCCAGTAGACTAGTAACTAAAGAGTATATGCTCATTATCTCAATGATAAATTTCTGAAAGATGTAAATTTTGTTGTAAATTTAAAATTCGTTGTAAATTTTATGATTGATTGCAGAATTACAAAAACAATTGTTTTTGTGATGTGTTTGAAAAGGTGGCTTTTGTTCAAGCATGTAGGTTTTAACATCACAGAAAGAGCTATGTGATGGAGGAGAAATGTCATGGAAGGAAATTTTTGGTTTCTTTGGCAGGGATAGATGCCTTAACACTCATGTACAGTAAAAGTTTCCTTAATGTTGTTTAGATGTTGGCTTGGCTTGTTCAGCATCTCCAAAATGACATATTATTGCATGAAGAAAAGAGGTTACAAGTTGTGCAGTGTTGGAATGTAAAGCAAATGAAATATAACATATGCTTCCATTCCCTAATCATTTATTTGTTTATTTTGTTTAGATTGCCTGACCAATGTTTAATCTTTCAAAGATTTTGCTTTGTTTTAATGTCTTTGTTTTTAAACTGGCATGATGACTCAAAAGCATTACCTAGTGTCTTTTAGTGAGGACAGTTGGGTTTCTAAGGGTGAAAACATTGTGAGCTCCTGCAAGTAAAGCTACTCTGCTTATTGGTGAGGACTCTTCCTTTCCATTAGGAGGACAGTAATTTCTTACAGACAGAAGGTAATATTGTGGTTTACCTTGAAGCTAAGGCAATCTGTGAGTAAGTGGCTGGTGATGGCAGTGTTTGTCTCCTTTTGTAACTTCTGGCCTTGTGTTCCTGTCGCTGGCTTTGCGCTCTGTAGAGTGATCATGCTGGGGTAGTAAATTCATCTGGCTAATCTGACACCAATCTAACATTGCAAAACTTTTCCTTAGAATCAGCTGCCTGAAAGGACTTTCTCTAAGTACAGTCACTAAATCTAGTGCTAAAATTCAAGTGGCTCAAAGTAGGGGATTGGTAAATGGTTGCTATGAATGGCAACTTGCCCAGACAATCCTGGCTGTGATGTGAACTCACATCATTTTGCCTGGCTGGCACATTTTTCTTACTCACAAGGACACTTTGAACTTGGACACTAATTTCCCTCATGGGTGTACTGAGGCTTCTTTCAGAGGTGTGTGAGTTCAATGCTCTCGTCTCCTTCATAAACTCAGAATTATTTGTATTTCCCTTGTTCATTTCAGGTTATGTGTGAGCGAAGTGAAGAAATATCTTGAAAACAAAGCACATACTTGTTCTTCCTTCCTCTTCTCTTATGTATGATTCTTGAGTTTTCTGAAATAGAATGAAGCAGCCTTTAATATAAATCTTAGTCTGGTAGTTTAACTGCTCTATGCCTGCAATTAGCAAATACTATGTTTTACTGTTCATAGTAAAATGTCATGTGCTAAGCATGTTCTTTTTGTCAAATGGTACTTGAGAGATATTTTTGTGAATGAAATTGTAGTTAATTGCTGAAAGATTGATGAAACAAATGAGCAGTTTTCCAAGAATGAATGTCTCAAGATACTTAGGCACCATGAAGTGTTTGAGTGTACATTTTATTGTTCCTTTGTTGTTAATTCCTTAAGATTTTTGGTTTCAAACAAATCTACCTGATGCAGTGTAATGAAAACAATTTTGTAGATACCTGTTCTTGAATACAAAAGTTTCTTCTTGATAGATGAGAGCTTCATTCAGAGAAATGAAATGTATTTCAAATGAAAATGATGGATAGAAATAGGGGGTGTGTAGATTCACCTTTTACAGTCTTTTCTGCTATGGGGCCTATATTTTGTTCATGTCCGTAGAGGTGTGCCTATTTTTTAAAGTTAGCAATATGTTTTTAAAGAATGGTATTAGCAATCAACTGAATTTTCTTGCATCCTTTCCTGAGGCAAAACCTTCTTTAGTATATGCAATCAATAACTCTGACTCCTCGATTATGGTTTTTATTTTTTTTTAGATTAAGATTGGCTTTGGATAAATTAAAATTATTTCTTGAATTATGGTTGTATTTACTTTATATATGATCCAGGTGATGTGAATTACTTCTTAGAAAACCACATGCTGAGGATATTGTGTTAGCAACCACATAAACAATTTTCTACTACCAAACTTCCTTTCATAGTAACTTTAACGGATATGGTTGACTTTTCACGATATCCTTTGATTAAAAGTGCAGTTTTGTTGTTCACTTGATTCACTTTGAGGAACTTTATTTAAGGCCGAAATTACCAAATATTTAAAGACACACTAAATAAATTTAGTACATAGATTTCTGATTTTTTAAAACTGATCTTTATTATTTTTAAAAAACATATTTATAGGATGCTTTGTTGTGGTTTTTTTTTTTTTCTGTTTTTTTTCTCCTCTGTTCCTGCTGAAATACTCTAACATTTCACACAAGTGTTCAAAACAGTCTTTTTTAAACACACAGGCTGAACTCTCTAGCATACATTTAATATAGAAACAGTGGGGAAGTGTTAAGTGTGTAATGTCTGAGGCCCATTATGCAAGGACTTGGTGGTAAAGGAGAAAATTATGCAGAATAACTTATTTCTAGTTTTTCGGGTTAGACCTTTCATTAATATTAATTAGCATTTGCTTTCTCCCTTTCTCATACATTGTCTTAAAAAATATTCTAAAAAGTTGAAGAAAACACCAAAACTTCATCAGACACTTTTTTGGTGGTCTGTGCTGTGCAAGGGCTTGGTTTAGCTGGTTTAAAATCAATTGGACATCACCTGATTCAGAATGGTGGATTGCCTCACATGGGGTACTTTGGAATTAACTGTGTTTTGTTGTTTAAAGGTAAAACAGTGTAGCTTTTCTCTTGTAAAGGATTTGTATGGGTATATCTATCAAGATAAAATTTGACTGTTTGAATTGTGTGAAGCAGATTGAATGTGATTTGACTGAAAACTTCTTATATCTGTTAGTTGACTTCTGCTGTCATGGGCATTGCATTTTTGTATTTTCTTTTGATGTTGGATCACTTAGGCTGGAAAATATCTCTTAAGATCATTAAATCCAACTATTAACCTGGTATTGCCAAGTCCACCAATAATCCATGCTCCTAAGTGCCACATCTACAGGTCTTTTAATACTTTCAGGGATGATGTCTCCACCACTGCCTTGGGCAGCCTGTTCCAGTGCTGGATAGCCCTTTTAGTGAATAAATTTTTCCTGATGTCTAAACTAAACCTCCCCTGCCTCAGCTTGGGTCCATTTCTTGTTGTCCTGTCAGTTTTTGCCTGGAAGAAGACCCTGAATCCCCCTGGCTACACCCTCCTTACAGGCAGTTGTAGAGAGTAATAATATTCCCCTGAGCCTCCTTTTCTCAAGGCTGAAAACCCTCAGTTGCTCCCCATCTGACTTGTGCTCCAGACCCTTCACAAGCTCCTGTGCCCTGTGGAAGCACACCAGCACCTCAGGGTTTTCTTGTAGTGAGGGACCCAAAACTGACCCCAGGATTGAGGTGTGGCTTCACCAGTGCCCAGCACAGGGGAATGGTCACTGCCCTGAAGTACTTCCGTGCAAGCCGTGAACAGTTTCTTCAGGAGACTGCTGTCTCAAAGCAAACTGTGGCAGACCAAATTCACAGCCTTTAACTTATTCCACCACACAGGTCACCTGGTCATGGGAGGAGACCAGGTTGGTCAAGCAGGACATGCCTTTCACAAACCCGTGTTGGCTGGGCCTTACTCCTGGTTGTCCTGTATGTAACTAACACTTGAGATGATCCACTCCATACCCTTATCCAGGACCAAGGTCTGATGACAGGCCTGTAGTTTCCTGGATCTTCCTTCAAGCCTTTTGTGTAGATGAACATCACATGTATCATTCAGTCAACTGGAAATTCCCCTGTTGGCAGCTAGGACTGCTTTTAAGTAATGGAAAGTGGCTTGGTAAGCACTTCCACAAACTCCGTCAGGGCCCATGGATCCCATTTTGCCCTGTAGACTTGTGGGTCTTAAGTGGTGCAGTGGGTCACTGACTGTTCCCCCTTAGATTACGGGGGACTTCATTCTTCTCCCTGTCCCTGTCTTCCAGTTCAGTGGGCTGGGTACCTGGAGAGCAGCCAGTCTTGCTGTTGAAGACTGAGGCAAGGAAGGCATTTACTGGTCTTTAATGAGACTCTGTGAGCAGTCTTATTTCAAAGCAAGAGCTTGTGGTTAAAGAATTTACCATGTCTGGAAGGTATGATAAGGCTGTCAGTGGGGAAGATCAGGTATCCTTAAAATGGAATGTAGCCTGAAGGCTAAGAGAGTCTCTTGCAGCCATTGAAGGGAAAGATAAACCCACTAATCTTAACAATGACATGAAAGGGTGAACCAGGAGAAATTGACATCTGCATTAGGAATTTGAGCTGAAGGAGGGTGAGATGAGAGAGAGGGAGCTCCTTTTCCGGAACTCTGCTTTCTCTATCCCTGCCTTTTGCCAACAGGGAAAATAATGTAAAATGATTCTATAAAAAGCTATTAAATTTTTTTTTCCCTTTACTGTGCTGAAGGATATTCTGGTGTTTGGAAGAGGGATTAGACAGTAGAGGGGGGAGCAAACTGAATGGTGGATATGAAAGTGTAGATGTTCAAGTACAATCCTCAGGAATTAAACATGCTAACTAGTAGATCCATTGCCGTCCAAGTTATCTGTCATAAGCAGGAATTAAATGAACAGGCATGTGGGTAGGAATGGTTTTGGTTTTCAGCTGTATTTATACATCCTTTGGAATTAGAAAATTTAAGCCACAATATCAGTGTGTGTCTAGAGAATAATACTGAATTAAAGGGTGGTGAAGTCATCGAAGTGAGTAGAAATGCTTTATGCACTAGTGTAATATTTTAATCAGTAGCTCAGCTAATCACTTAATGTAAGGGTGATGTGCCACCACCTGGGATTTGTATAGTCCTTGCTTCTCCATTAGTGTATTAATTCCATTTAGTGTAATTCAGTATGTCATCTTCTAGCAATTGCAAGCTCTGAAGATAAGCCGTTGTTTTACATGGCATTATTCAACATCCTTTTATAGCTGGAACTTTTAGAGCTACTACAGATAATAACACTGGCAAGGCCCTGTTTTTGAACACATACCACTTGTGTAACTTACATGGCTACTTCTGTGCTTCTGAGCATGCTGGGACTTCTGCAAGGATTTGGGTCTCTCTTCTCGTCCTGGTGGCCTTACTGTTTTCTGAGAAGTCACTTTGCAGCTCCTTAATTGTCTTTGCTTCTAGACTTAAGTACAGCATGGAGTAAAATATTACTACAAGTGCTTTTGGACATTTTAAAGAATATTTTCTATGCAGCAGTACTGCTTGTGTCAAGTACTTAATCAAACTTGTATTTTTTTTTTTGTTTGTTTTGTTGTTGCTGCAGCTGTTGCTGCTGCTGACCTGTTTCTCCTGCATGTTGCTTCATGCAGGAGAAACAGGTCAGCAGTAGATCTGTGATTTGTAAGGGCTTTCAGCTTTTCCTGGGATGGTAGTGTGATGGGTTGATCCTGGCTGGACACTAGGTTCCCCTCCAAAGCCCTGGCACCCCCCTTCTTGACTGGTGAGAGAAAACATGAGGAAAGGGTCACGAATTAAGGACAGGGAGAGATCACTCAGAGATTACTGTCATGGGCAAAACAGTCTGAATTTGGGGAAATAGGTTGAATTTATTACCGATCAAATCAGAGTAGGATAATGAGAAGTAAAACCTACATCTTTCCTGACTGTTTTATCCTTCCTTGGCCTAACTGCATTCACAATTTTCTCCCTCCTTCCCCCAGCCGTTCAGGAGGACCAGAGTAGGGGTTATAGTCAGTTTATCATACCTTGTTTCTGCTGCTCCTTCTTCATCGCATATTCTCACTCCGTCTCTGGTCCCAGCTTGTTTCTTCTCGATGACATTTTTTTCTCCTTCTTACATTATGCCAGAGGTGCTACTTCCATCACTGACTGTCTTAGCCTTGGCCAGTGTGCGTTCAGTCTTGTGTGCTGGCTGACACTGGGTCTGTAAGACGTGAGGGAAGGTTCTAGCAGCTTCTCAGAGAAGCTGCCTTTGTAGCCCCCCAACTCTCAAAGCCTAGCCATGCCAACCCAGGATAAGCAAAATAAAATACGGATATTATTTGTGGGCTTTCATTTTAACAGTGGCAGCTGTATTAGCAACAGTCTTTACTGCACCAGGTTTACTATGTTACTGTTCCTGCTGGTAGTGGGAATTCAAGTTTCCTACTGCTCTAACTAACTTAGAATTACTGAGCACCATCAGACTGTCACCTTTTCTCGTGTTTAGAATTACACTTTTGCAGGAAGTGTCAGATGCCAAATTACCACTTATTATTCTGTGCTTTCTTTCTGCTTGACTGAGGATGATGGTATTTTTTGAGTGCTGGTTGCAGCCACCTCCTGGTCCTGCTCATGGTTTCACCAGTATGGACAAGAATTGCAGGGAGAAAGCAGGCAGTGATTGCTCTTCTGTCTGCTGTGTTTAACTGGCTGCCTAATGAGAAGCAGACACTGACTCTGGTAATGTCCAAGCAAAGGCCTGTGGGGAAATGGGGTTCACGCGCAATCCTTCAATACTGAGGAGTCTTGTATAAGAGATTGCGAATTTCTCATAGCTAGAAAAAGAGGAGAATGATAAATCTTGCAAGCATTACAAAGCATCATGAATTTGGCCCCCTCCTCTCTTATTAGAACTCTGCTTCATCAAGGGGTCTTGTTACAGATATTTAAAACTGCTGGGGTAAACCATCCCATAGAATAAGGAGTACAGTTTATGGTTGTTTCTCTTGACAGTTCCTTGTCTTGTCTGTTCCAAAGATTGCCCAATGAACAAAGTTCTTTAAGTTACAATTTGTCCTGGTTTAGGGCAAATTTGGGAGAAAACCTCCAAAGGGGGCCCCTCTAGAAAGGAAACTCACACAGCCCCTCCCCCCAAACAATTCAGGAAGGATTCCTTGGAGAGAAGTGGAAAGAACCTGTTTCTTTAATAGGCAAAGAACCCGCCAGCACACTAAATGAACAATACCAGATGACAACACTCTTTCACCACTCTGAAGAAGATGACAAATTCAGAAAGTCTCTCCTGGGAGTGGTTGCTCTGTTATCAGTCCCTCCGGTGCTGGGGATGGCTACTGCAGGTCACAGGGTGCAAACTCTTGGTGTTTCCCAGGTCCCAGTCCAGAGCAGGTTCGAGTAGTTCCAAAAAAGGGAAAGAAAAAAAAAATCCAGGGAAAAATTGGACTGCTTAGCTAAACTAACTAACTAGCAGAAGCAAGAAGCAGGAGCAAAGCAGGAAAGCAGGAGCAAAGCAGAAGCAAGAGCAAGAGCAAACCAAAAAGCAAAAGTCACACTCTGTACTGCCCCGTCTCTTTGTCCCACCAGCCATGGTGGAGCAGGCTGATAACAAAACCAAAACAAAACATTCACTCTTCAGAGCCAGTCTTGAAGGCACAGAACATAATATCCAGCATAAACAGAACAGATGACTGGGGATACAAGCATCATAATGTCACCCTAGGACACCATTAAAGTTCAATGCTTCATTATTCCTTCTTTTTTTTCCCCTCTTTGCCATCCCTTTTCCTTGGCCAAACAGTACTAGTAGTTTCCGTGAATGTTTTCACGTTTGCTAGACTTCAGCACTTTCCTATGGACACTCTCCAGTATCTTCAGATTTTGCTAAGAAAATTACCTGAGATGGGCAGTAGTACTTCTGTTTAGTACTTGATGTCCTCAGATCAGTGGGAGGACTTTTTCATGTTTTGCAGTCTGTACACCTGTGTAGGTATAATGCCACTACTGCCTTTTCTCATTATGGGATCACATGTAGATTTAAGTTCATTTGTGCTGACAGGGTACCTTCATATGAACTCTTGACAGAACCCCTTTTTATATTTATTAATGAACAACCGTGTTTTTAGGAAAGGGATTAATGTAGTACATGCTATGACAATTTATGGTTGCTGTAAAGTTACAGTTTATTTTTTTTTGCCAGCTATAGTGCTATTTTGAGCTATAGTGCTCAAAACCTTGAAGACATAAAAGGCTAATTTTGTGCTTCAGTTCTCTTCTATGATACTGATTTACTCTGCTAATTTACTCTACCATCCTATGCCCCCTTCCTGCAAGACCTGATGTTTTAATACCTTTAAGACTCTTCTTACCAGTTCAGTTAAAAAATAAAAAATAAAAAAAAAAAGTTTCCCATCCATTTCAGGATGGGAATGAAAGCACTTTTTAAATGGCTTGCAAATAACACTGAGCTAATTTGTAATTTTTTAGGTGTGCCATCTCAGAAGCACTTCTGAAACTCAGTCTATCAGATTAGCACTTAGGATATATTCTATTGTTGGTTATGCTAATATGACTTACTAATATTGTCAGTTCTTGTGGGATGTAGGTTTTTTTGTTATTGTCTCTGACTAATCAAGCAGGGGGGGCAAGTCTTTTATAATGCATGCTAATACTTTTCTGTCTTTTACAAGATGTAGTGATAATAAAATATTTCTGTCTCTAAAATATGATTACATGTGACAAAAATGTATTTTTTCTTTCTTTACAGATATTTTCCAACTTATCTCTGAATGAGCGTTGTCTTTCAGTGTCATTAGTCTGTAAATATTGGCGTGATCTCTGTTTAGATTTTCAGTTTTGGAAGCAACTGGATCTCAGTAGTCGTCAGCAGGTATGAAAATATCATTGTGGAATAATTGTTTTCATGACTCAGGATTTGTTCTTGTAACTTGTGCTTTTGACCAGGGGTAAACAAAAGAAACATCTAAAATGGTGATATCTGTAGTTGCATGGATTTTTCTGGTATTTGCTGAAAATGTCTGGACCCTTAGATTGGTTCCTTTAAATATAGTATATTTTGTCTGAGATCAGTTATTAAACAGTTTGAGCACAAGTGCTGTTCGAAATGGGTTGTGGGTTACCTGTCTCAACTCTGCATCAGGTAGTTTGGAGGTGTGAGATGTCTTATTCATTCAAAGACAAACATGGGCATTTCTGAGGTTGCTGTAGTTTGAAGAATGGTCACATATGTGGTGCTTGCTCTGTTTTAACAAATTTTCTTTATTTTATTCTTCAGCTGATATGGCTCCTACTCATTAGACAAGAGACTGTGTTTGTTTTTTTGTTTTCAGTGTTTTGGTTTTTTTTAGGCTTTTAGCCAATCCTAGGATTAAATATTTGTGGGTTTAATTTAGTGACATCCCTAGGAGCCTAGCCTTAAATTGTACAGGGTAACTTTCCTCCTTGGAAAGCTTCAGGGAAGCCAGTATTGTTTGGTCTCTGCCCTTGGGTTTCTTGTTGAGTAGTGTCTTGCGGGGGTTTATAAACCACATCTTGAGCATTTAGTGAAAATACAGAGTGCAGAGAAATAACAACTGGACAGTTGCATTTGAAGAAGGATTTTTTTTTCTTTGCAATTTGTTTTTGTTGTGGTTTAATCCCAGACAGCAGTCAAGGCCCAGGCAACGCCTTCCTCACTCCCCCACCAGTAGGGTTGAGGAGAGAACTGGAAGAATAAAAGCTACATAATTCATGAGTTTAAAGAGTTTAATAGTGAAAGCAAAATTACACACATATATACAAAATAAGAATTAAGAACAAGACAAGGAATTAATTCACTGCTTCCTATCAGCTGGCACGTGCTCAGGCATCCCCAGCAGAGCAGAGCCACATCACACTTGAGAAGACACTTCTCAATGACTTGAGAAATCAAACCCCATCCCTGGAAATGTCCCCCCCTTCCTCCTTCTTCCCCTCACTGACTGGTTGACTGACTGACTGGGATGCCACATGGTCTGGAATATCCTTTTGGTCAAATGGGAGTCACCTGTCCTGGCTGTGTTCCCTCCCAGCCTCTTTGCTAGTGTGGCCAAGTGAAAAGGAGAAAAAGCCTTGGCTATGTGCAATCCCTGTTCAGCAATGAGAAAGCCAGCACAAATTCAAAACATAGTCGCATACTAGTCACTGTGAAGAAAATTCTACCCCAGGCAAAAGCAGCACAGTTCTTTTCCATTTTAACACCTGCCTGATGAAAGAGCAAGAAGAAAGATCTGACTTTCTACAAATGAAAACCATATTGAATACAGCAAAGACTTCTCCTCAGCTTTATAAGACAAAAATCAAAAGGGATTTGTGTTGCTCTCTTGCTCTCTTTGGTTAAAGCTAAATCTCGTCTATGCCAAATGATGTGTAAATATTTCTGAATGGTCCTTTGTAGGATTGTCTTCTTTTAATATTATTGTCATTTTGGTTGACTGTGATGTGTATAGATGCAAAATAGATGGAATGTTTTTTTGCAAAGGCGATAAGGAAACTTTGCTGTCTGAGCACCCAGGGGCTGCCCTGTCATCCACACTGGCATCACCTGCTTGGGACCGAAGCCCCTCTGTGGCAGCGGCCTCAGGGAGGTGATCAATGCCCTGCTCGGCTGCCTGCACACCCCACACAATCAGACCACTTTTCTTACTGCCTCAACTTCAGGTTTCCCACAGCAGAGTCTCAGACCTCTGGGTCATTAAAATAATGTAATCATTGTGCAACAACAGAATAACACCTCAGGCTGGAGGAGGAGGGACCCCACAAAAGGGACCCTTGTGCTTTTATACCCTCACAGTCTGTTCATGGGTATATCCGGGGGCTCTTGGCTCCTGCTGTATTTCCAAGTGTCTCCCACCTGGCTGCATCACAGGTCTCTGTGCCCTTTGTTTTACAAAGGGCTGGCACTAGTTCATGGCCTTTTGCCTCTGGCTGTGCCACCTGGAGCTCAGCTGCATTCTGAGCTATTTGCATTGAGTGTATTCCTCAATGGTTCTCCCTTTGATTGCATGGAGCATGCCTGCTAATACATTAAAATGAAAAAAAGAAAAGTTTTAGGGCATTGAAACACTGCCCTTCCAAACAGCATGACTACAAATAAGAAATATAATAGGATGAGGGCTAACACAATTTCTATAGGGCACAAATGATTATCGTTATGAAATCACATATATTCTCATATATTCACATCTCAGTAAAGAAAGGCAGTAATTTTTGGTGGCTACAAGTTACATAGTTCTGTTATTAGTTGATATTCTACCTTCTGTTGGTTAAATGATTCCTGCCATTCTTATGCTAATTAGTCCACGTACTCAGTCTTTCTGGTCTTTTGGTTTGGTGGGTTTCTTGGGTTGGTGATCTGTGGTGTTTGCCATATCCCCTTGCCAGAATTGCCTTTTACTCAGTTGGAGTTGATTGAACACAGTTGCTGAGTTTGCTTTGTTAGTTTCTTCCTTATCTAAGAAGTTCTGCCAAATGTCATTGTGGTCTATGAATTCTGCATTCTTTGTGTCCACTGTCAGTAGTACATTACTCTCCCCAAGCTTTGTTAACCTTTCCTAGGAGCTGAGGTCATTGAGGCACATCAAGCTCTGAACCTTAATAAGGTGGTTCTACCAACAAGTAATTTATCTTTCTAATACCTGGGCATCACAGTCTTTTTATGGCTGAAAAGAGAGGTAGGTCTGTGGTTGCCCTCCTAACTCTGGAGCTCAGTCTGGTACTTGAGAACTTCTGTCAAGCTGGGCAGCCATTTGGGATTCTTTTTGTGGTCACATAAATTCCTGCAGCTGCCCATATTTTCTGTACTTGTCTAGCTGTTGCCTCTCCTTCTGTGAGCTTTATCATAAAGCCATCTAGTTACAGTCTACACAGTATGTCAGAACTGGCTTTCCCCCAATTGACCATATTCTATCAAAACCATCAACCCCACCCACCCCCTGAAACAAACCGATTACAGTAAAATATTCAGCCATAGGTAGTATTTGTAAAGGAGGTATAGTTTCATTTTTCCTATAGCTCATGGAAATGCATCTTACAAACAGTCATTTTTGTCCTAGTGACGTTAAAGATTTTTATGGAAAAAGTTTTATGTGAGTATTTGTTTTTTCTTTGCAGGTCACTGATGAGCTGTTGGAAAAAATAGCATCAAGAAGCCAGAATATTACTGAAATCAATATTTCTGATTGTCGCAATGTATCTGATACAGGAGTATGCATATTAGCCATTAAATGTCCTGGGCTCTTAAGATATACTGCCTACAGGTGTAAACAGCTTTCCGACACCTCTATTATTGCAGTTGCCTCTCAGTGTCCTCTTCTTCAGAAAGTGCATGTGGGCAATCAAGACAGACTCACTGATGAAGGCCTGAAGCAGGTAACCATCCATTCCACAAATTCCTTCTGAAAACTTAGTATATTTCAGCTTAGTGAGAAGAAGAAATACCCTTTCATGGGATTTAATTAAAATTATGGTCAATCTTCTGTTTTAACAGTTGGTACATGGCGACTTTTTTTTTTGGTGCAATAAATGCTGTTCTCTAGAGACTGCACATACTTTTTTATTCTTTTTAATACCCAGGGATTGAACGATCGCTTTTGTAGTTAAATGTGCAGTTTGACACGCTGTACTTCACTTCTGTTGGATTCAATTTTCCTGAGCTTGGTTGCTATTCAAAACCCATGTTTAAGTAACTCGTTTTTGCTTCATGAGTGTTGAAGGTGACTAAGATCTTTATCTGTTGGATGTGCAGGAAGGTTTCATCAACTCTCAGAGAGTGTTAAAGGAGCATTTAGGAGTTAGGGTAAATCAAATAAGCTGTTGAGCATAAAGGCATTGTTAGCTACTTGTACACACATTAAATAACTTAGTTCTTATATGGTGCTGTTAGTTCCATTTTACTGACTGTAGTTCGCAACTTCATTTTGTCACGTATGTAATTAGAATCTTTCTTGTTTGCATAGTGTTTCAAAGCCTGAAAAGAAAGATAATTTTTAATGGGGGGATGGAGAAGCAGAAAAAAAATCTTTTCTCCATCTCTTCAGTCAAATTCTGTTGTTTTTTTTTTGGTTTTTTTTTCACTTTGATTTCATTAATTGCAGCTTGGCTCAAAATGCAGGGAATTGAAAGACATACATTTTGGACAATGTTACAAGATCTCAGATGAAGGAATGATCATTATAGCTAAAGGCTGTTTAAAGCTGCAAAGAATATATATGCAAGAAAACAAATTAGTAAGTACATATCTTGATTTTGTTCTTCCAAAGGCATTTTTTGATTGTCAAAGCTTTCTCTTGCTCTTTGTCTTTTAAAAATTTTATTTAGAATGGCTGCTTTTTGCAAGTGAATTGCTTAAAAATGTTTCTGGCTGTGAAAATTGCAATTCTGCAGAGATGACACAGAAGGCGAAGTACAAGTTAAGCTAAATGCATTAACTTCTTGTTTTGAAGATGGTATTTCATGAGTAATTGTTTGGGATGTGCGTGGTTTGTATAGGAAACCACTTAGTTAGTATGGAATTTTTTTTTTGTTTCTAGAAGTGCAGTAAAAAGTGCAAACATCTAAAAGATTTTTGGAGCTTGAGTTCTTGATTACAAGTGATATACTCTGATCATATTTTCTTGAAATATGTCACTTTCACATCAGGATGGAGTAGTGTGCCTATGCTAGTAGAAGGAAGTTGTTGAGGAGTAACAAAACAATCTTGCGTCCTAATTCTAAGCATCTCTGAAATGATGGTTTCTAATGCTGAGAGAGAGTGGCTTGCAAATGGTATAGCAGAACACTGACTTAAGTTTTTTTCCAAATTTAATTTTATTTTTTAAAATCTATTTCTTACAAGAAAGTAATACTTGGCTTGCAGTTGAATTTTTAACTGTCAGCTAACATCATGCTTATAACCTTTGTTTCAAAAGTGCTGAATTGGAGCAAATAAATTGTGTTTGTAAGAAAATGGCATACCTTGTATTTAAGAATCATTTGATATTTACCTTCAAAAAGACAAAGAAATGGTAATGCTCAAGATTGTTTGGTTTTTTTTTTTAATAGAAACCATTCTCAAATCAGCAAAGACAGAAAAAGGCAGACAGTTATTGGTTTTGATCAGAACTGTAGAAAGTTGAAAAATAGGAGACAGAGACCTAAACTGAGATTTCTGTGTAGTTGAAGTGTAGAAAAAGGGCACGCACCTCCTCTTGTGTTGAAACACAATCTTGAATACTGTCAAAGCTAGTCCTTCTTACCTTAATACATAAAAAACTTCAAATATGAAAAAGAAAAATTAATGATCTGAGAAGTCTGGAAGGAAAAACATCTTCCTTTCTTCGTTCCTTCTCTGGAAAGAGAAAGGTGGGTTAATTAAAATTAATGAACCCACCTTTTAAAATTAATTAACCCTGTCTTTGAAAGGAAGAGGAAAACCTTCAAGATTTGCATAGTTGCATGTGAAAGATGGCTTAATTGTAATTAAAAAAGTAGTGTGTTTAAATATCTGCATGAGTACTTGATCACTGGAAAATTTGGAGGCAAGGAATTAACTTAGCTTTCCTTGTAGATGCATCTCAGAGTTCTCATCATTGAAGTTTTTATTCTCTTTATAGTGTGAAATGTAACCTAAGAAATTGTTATTGCAGTTATTAGCACTTAAAGACTTTGTGGCTTTAATATCTGAAATACCATCGAAGTTCCTGGTTGAAATGGAACATATGAAATATTTTAATCCTTTTCAAGGCAATCATGAAATGTGCTCTTAACTTGCACTCTACTTGGTTGCTTCATTGTTGAAAACATAACACTGATTTTTAAACATATTTGCTGTCAAATAAAAAGGAAATTTCTCTTAATTTTGCCCCCTCTGGTAATTGTCTAGTGACTTACCAAAACTGAATTTTTTGCCTAGTTTTTAATGAATTTACTTCCTTTTTTTAAAAATCTAATTGTACTTAAATTCCTGCCCATCCTTAATTTTTCAAGAGGAAGAAAAAGCCAAGGGGCAAACTTGGTATAGCTCTGTAAAATTAAAGTTCAGATTCATTGATCTTCATATGTACAAATGAAATAAGTTTTTAAGCTATTATGAACTCCGGGGTGTTGAATTCTTAGAATAAAATAACTCTTGAACAATGCCATTGGATGACAAAGCTGAAGAAGCTGCTATGCTTTCCCTTTGCTAGGGATAAGTGACTTTCAGGTCTTGCTGGCAGTGTTGTTTTGTGTGATGAGCCAAGACAACTTTTAAAAGGTTCTCATGCAATTGTAAAATATAAACTTTTACATGCCAAAGTAAATTAAAAATAAAGGGATTTTTAGTTGTGGAATTGAATTGCCTTTAAAGGGAGTCATGGCTGGCAAATGGTTTGTCAAGTTCTGTGGGTTACTTTTCTCCCTTATAAAAAATCTCCTTAATATTTGGTGTGGCACATGTTACTTCCTGCTCCACTGGTGAAGAGGGTGGTTTGGGGAGATATATGTTGGTGTGTGTGTGTATCTTCAAAATAAATAAGCATTCATTCTCTGAAATCAAAGTATTCTGTGGCAAGAAAAGTGTACTTGGCGTACAAGGGCTTGGTCTGTGTATTTAAAGTTCATACAATGTCAGTATGCTAGAAGGAGGACTCCTATCCTTCCCTTTTAAGCAGCTGCTGTAGCATACCTGTAAATAATGTAAATAGTCTTATGTTTTGCATTTTCTTGTTTATTCCTTTCTCAGAGGTACTTAAAATCATGTGTGTGATTCTTACAGGCAATTTCTATTAGTTTCAAAATGTGTAGTGCATTACAGATAGTACATGATGGTTGAGTTTTCATATAGGCTTGTCTCACACTAATGGATTTTACACTTCAAAAATACATCTAGGCAGAGGCAACCATCAGCTAAATGATGCCTTTGTGAGTGTTACTTTGCAGTAAAATGTGTGTGGATCAGGCAACACAGTTCAGTTGCTTCATCTGTTGCTAAGTAACTCCATTATCAGACTGCTGAGCAGAAGCAGAGAAAGGAGAATTTATGTTCTGATTGTTGAATATGCTAGACATTTCACAGAAAAGTAGACCCTTTCCTGTCTTTGAAGTGCTGATTATTTCATGGTAATAAGCAAAAGCTGCAATTAATAAATGGGATAAAGGATGTAGGAGGAAAAAGTTAATGTTGCATGGCTAACTCATCAACAGAAGGTTGTTATTTGCATAACTGTTTATTTATCTTTTCAAAACATGTTTATTTTTCCTCTGTCCTTTGAATGACAGAAAATTGTATGCTGAGCCTTTTCTCTGAAGCATACTGGCCAAATTGGGAACCTAGTAAAAAATAAAAAATATATATATAACTTTGTAGAACTTATGAAGTGTGCCCCTGTCTCTCTTGATCTGCCCCCAGGCAGTCTGATACAATTGAATAATCTCCCAGAATTTCAGTGTAAATGGAAGAACAGATTAAAGCTCTGTCCAGACAAAAGTAGAAAATTTCTTAATTTCTTGGCTGAATTTAGTTGGACTTCTTACTTTATGGTTGTGACTGGTACGGTGTGCTATAACTTCTGTGTTTGCATCATGTGAACGTTCAATGTGAATGAAGCTGGTGGAGATGGATGGGTTAATTTCATTTTTATCTTTGTACCAATTGCTGTTTTTCATCTTTCCACCTGACACAAAGACTACCTAGCTTAGCTGCAAAGCCAGAGAACTGTTCCACACTAATGTGTTGTACTGTAGCTGAGGCACAGAGTGGGAAGTACTTCACCTGAATGGCTTTTATTTCAACAGAAGGGTGGAGTCCTAAAATATTTTAATGGTTTCATGAGATGCAGAACTCAGTGACTACAGTGCACCCAAATGAAAGGGTTATCTCCAGAAGCTTTTGTACAAGCTGTCTGTTTTCCTTATTTCGAATAGAGGAGATCTAGATTTAGGAGCTCAATGCAGAGCTGGAGAAAACCCTTCTCTACTTAACTAAATTGATTTTGTACATTATTTTCTTTTTAATTACTTTTCCTTAACTGGGTAACTTAAGGGCTAAAATTATGATACAATTGTTGCTGAAACTTAACCAGGTAGTAGTTACAAGTTTGTTCTTTCCTATTCCACCTAGTGTCTGTGGATTTTTGTGGTGAACTAGATATGGGTAATGGGAGAGAGCTTTTAAAGATAAAGCCGGGTAGAGTTTTAGATATTGTAAGAGAATGTCAATATTCCTACTTCTATACTTTGTTCTCTTGCTCTCTTTTCTCTTTTACAAGCTCATGTAAGAGTGCATGAGCTAGTATAGTAGCTGCTATGGCAGCACTTCTTCCTTTCCAATAAAATTATGTTGTGAAGTGGATCCTTAATGGCAAGTAATAGGTTTGATGGCTCCCAAATATGTTCATTAAGACAGTTAGAATATAACTTGACTGTGTTTCTGTTTCTTTTTAGACTCTTAAGTCTTCAAGATAACCAAGTTTTGGCCCAGTTGGCAATATGCTTGATATGTGATGACACTTTTAAAATACATATTTTACAGGTGGCTATTTAGCAGTTTTTTAAGATGGGTATTCTGTAAATGTTCTGCTTACCTTTGCAGTTTGCAGCAGACAAGAGTTTAAATTCAAGTTAACTGTGATGCTATGTTTGATAGCAACTACAGTGCTTAAGATCTGTGAGAAAATATGCTTTAGTTTCTGTAAATAAGAATCAAGGTAGACTAAGCAGAATACTACAGTTTTGTCACACAATTAAACAGTTAACATATGCTTTTACAGCATTGACTGGAATCAACTTAGTATAAAATGCATAGTAAAAAATAAACTTAATTCTCATATTTTCTGAATAAATAGTACTGTGTAAGCTGATAAATTTATTTCTGTCTTTTAATGATATTCCTCTCCCCACTTCTGTTTTTACTTTGGGAACCATTTTCCTTTGCTTTGTACTTCTCATTTACAAAACACTTACTTCAGCATTGTACCTTGTGTCACAAACATTGAGAGGAGACAGTATTTTGCTTTGAGTTTAGCCTAGGCAAATTGTTTCAGGAAGAAAGAATTATTAGGCATATAAACTGTGCAGTGTCAAATGTTCAGAATGTATGGAAATAACTTACTTTGTTTCAATGGTTAACAGGTAAATGAAAGATTTTTTTGGGAAAAACATTCTAAAGGAACGTAATTTCCCTGTCCTTTTTCCACTCCCCCACGATATATTCCATATGCTATTTCTCTTTTTACATGCAGTTGCTTAAAACTGTTCTTCTACTTGAAGAAATTTCAGAAAAAGAATTGATTTTCCATGTTTCTACAGACGTACTTTCCCAAAATACTTTTGAACCACTTTATATCATTATTTGAGGTTTTGAAAAGAACTATAGTTGTTCCAGACTTTCCCCTTCAATTACTATTTTTACAATTAAACCCCCATGTTCAGAAGGACCCCGTTTCTGGTTTTCTTTGCAGACATAGGCACCTCCTTCTCCTTCAGATGTGACCTATGTTTCCTGCAGCAGAATCTCAGACACTGGATTTATAAAAATTACAGGTTTAATAGAGATACAGCATCAGGTCAGTGAAAAGTGGGTGCCTTCAAAGAGAGACCCAGAACAAAGAAAACCCCAGGCAATTGTACCCTTATGACTTATGCCTCCACCTCTTCTCATTCCTTGATCTAATGGAGATTTTTGCTTTGTGGTCTTCTAGCACTTTTCCTGGTTTCTTTCTCCATGCCCACCACACAGGCAGGCCCTTGATTTCTTGTCTCATTAAGTTGCAGCTTCTGCTGACAACTGTAGCCTCTTTATTCTCTGTTTTTTTTCAGGTGCACCTGCACACTGGCAGAGGATAGAAAGCTAAGAAACCACTAGTCTTAATATAATAAACATTACCTAGCAGCAACCAAAATGTCATTATATTATCAATATTCTTTTCATACTGAAGCTAAAACACAGCACTGTACTAGTTCCTAGGAAGATGACTAAGCAAATTAATTATTCTGGCTGAAAGCATATCTAGGTCTAAGTTCACAGCTTCTGGCCTAAGGCTTCAGTAAATCCAGCTACTGATGCTAAGCAAGCAACACGCTAGACCTCACAGCTTTGTAACTTCCTGTAGCTCATCCTACTTAGGACTCATTTATGCTGAATAACTAGCATCTCTCCATAACTAGCTGCTTGCTGAATGTTTATATACATTTTCAGGAAGATTGTGGAGTCATGGAACGGTTTGGGTTGGAGGGGACCTTAAACAGGTCTGGTCCCAACCCCACTACCGCTACACCAGTAGGCTGGGTGGCTCAAAGCCCCATGCAGCCTGTCCCCTTCCAGGCGTGGGGCAGTCCACAGCATCTCTGGATAACGTGGTCCAGTTCCTCTCCACCCCCACTGTAAAGGACTCTGTACATACTGAGATGGATTTCTCTCTTGTGTACACTGTATATCATAGCTTCGGGTAATGATGTTACATCTTCTGTCAAGTAGAAATTAGAGATTTCTGAAGCAAAAACCTTGTGCAGGTAGCATGCTGGTAGTAAGCACTAGTAATGATGAAGTCCCTCTTGTATTTTAGTTTCTCAAACACTTTACATACACACCAGAACCACCTAACGTACCATAAAAGTAAGGTTCAGCATTTCAAAAATGAGTTTAACAGCTATACTGATACTAAGATGAGGTGTAGGAACTCATGCTTTCATAAGAACTACATGAGACATCTGTCTGGTAGTAAAAATGCTATGGAAAAGTTTGTCTTTTGACAAACTCTTCTCAAACATTTACTTTATTAATTTTTTTAGCAGCATAAAATGATTTAGTCAATTTCTTATAAACCTAACTTATAGAACCTCATTCCTTAGAGTTCAATTTTTTTGTCTTTTATCTTTTTTTGTTTAGATCCGTTACATTTTGACCTGGGCAGTTTCTGTAAAACTGTTCCTGAAGTGAAACTTTATGCCAAGTTTGATGTTATTAGAAGGGAGAAAGGCAAAACTTGTGTACATGTGCGTAAATCAGCTACATGTATCTTCTGTAAAGGCGTCAGAACCGCAGTGCAGACTTCAATTTTCACAGTGCGGTGTTGTCACCCTTAGGTGGCGGCATCGACTTTGTAGTGGTGACGAACTCCCGGCCCGAGCTGAGGGGAATTGCCAGTGCGTGGCAGATAATTTCTGAGTATTGTGCTGGTTCCACAGACCCTGTGTTCCCTTCAGCTGCCAGGATTGCTATCAGAGTAATTCTTAAGTGTCTCAATAAGGTCAGCTGTATGGTTTCACCACTTTCTGCTTCTTTCCAGACAGGTACTGCATTTCGATGTTGTGAGTTTGACATGTACAGTGTGTGTGTGTGTGTACACATTTAAAAGTCACCAACAGCTGGAGTTGTAATCTGTGTTGCTGAATTAATTATACTTTTTGACTCCTTTCAGGTTATGTGTGGTTGGTTAATGACTGTACCTACTCTACAGTTGAAAAACTTCCAGTTTTGATATTGATATAAAATTAGGTATTATACCACTTGAAGCATTTCTTTGGGCTGTAATTTGTTACCACTTTTAATAAACATTCTATTATAAAAGTGCATAGTACATATGATGTACATTAATACAATGACAAAGAAGTGAGTGGTGGAATGAAAGAGTGGAAAAGTGGCTGATGCAAAATTTTTTCTGCTGTTTGGTCAGTATTATAAGGTGATTTTTCATTTGATACTTGCAGATTATATATTTTGCATATAATTTTTATAAAGGTTAAATGCATTTAGTTATACATTAAGTGGCACCTTTTTATGCCTGTGCATTAATGGCTTGCGTGTTAGTGTTGTACATCAAACTTAGGAAGAACTGTAACAGATAATGTTCTCAGTGTTGAAGATTATGGTATTGAAAGTCCAGATGGATGAAGGTAGTGCAAAAATCCTAAATGGAATATACAAGAAAATTTCAGGAAATGGTGAGTTTTAAATTTTGAGTTAGAATGTAGGCACTTCCACTTTTTTGTTTCTTTTGTGTATTTTTTGGCTGCTCTTGTTGAATAAGTTATTTGAGCTTTTAATTAAAAACTTGATGACCAGGAATTGGTAGCTGGATATGGAGCCTTTTCAGTTGTTTGAAATACCTGTATTTAGTTGTCTTTTGGGATCACTGGTATTACAGTACTTTAGTCACCAACCAAAGTCTAGAGTGATACTGGAGTGGAAAATCCTTCCACTTAAATATAGGCTAGTAGATACTAAAGTTACCTAAATGGAGCTGAAATTCCTGTAGTTTGTTTATTTTCTTGTTGGGGTTTTTTTACTTGTTTTAATCTGGTGGTATCTGGTGTCAAAGAGAGCCCTGGCGAACTCCAGATAAATCACTTGTAGGTTCTTCATCTGTAAAGTTGATATCTTGACTCATGTTGTACTTTGTAAGATTCTTCAGCCATTCACTAAGGATAGCAATAAATCAAAACTGATAATATTTCTCCCAGTGAGCTGTGATGCTTACTGAAAGAGATCATAAGCATGATGCTGTGAAGCAAATCCCTTAAAATTGTCAGTATCATTAATTTAAAATAGTGGTAATTTGCATCAATCAAAGATAATACAAATATGTTCTTATTTGTATACGACAGACACAAGATTATGTAGAAGTAATGAATGACAGGCAGGCATCTTTGTTTGTATAATTTCTTTCCAGCAAATTCCAGTTGAACTTTTTCATCTTTATGAAGCTAGAAGAATGAACTTGTCAAATTTCTGAAGCTGCGGGAAAACACTTTTGTTTCCCAGAGAATTTCACTATAACTTACATAGGTTACAGTTTTTGGTATGAGAGGTCAGATCAATAGGGTACAAGTTCTACAAATGTCTGCATTCTCTCTTCTCATCTTTCTATAGTGACCAGTACGTGGGAGCACATACATAAATGTGTGTTCTCTGTGGGTATCTGGAGGTGCTTTTCCAGGTAGTTGTATTGTCCAAAATGCTATATTGTTGGTAAACAATGTTACAGGGCAAATTGAATAGGCATGGAGACTGAACTGCTGAAACCATCCTAAACACTCTCTTTTTTGAGTCAAGGTTAAATTCCTACGTGTTTTAAACTGCAATAGCAGTCCCCCTGGTGGGTAAATTTTTACATTTATACTTGGATTTACACTTAAAGTGCAAATTTATCATTCATACTCACTTTATGCACTTTCATACTAGGAATTACAGCGTTACTTATTTTAGAATTTGCTATGGTCTTTCAACTGTCATTGTTTTTTAATCCAGAATGATAATGTTTAAAAAACTGTGTTTGTCTAAACTTCAGACATAGGTATTCTTGTAGTTATTGTAGCAAATTTTGAACATCCTATTCTACTTTTCAGACCTATGTGTAGCTTTGCCTCAGTATTTTTAAGAGTCCTGAGCTTAGTGTTCCTCCTTTTCCTTGTTTTGTATAGTTTTTTTTAAAATAATTTTTAATTAATATTTTTCAGTAATAACTACTAAAACTTCTGTTGTATCTGAGGCTTTCCCTAAATTGTCTTGGCTTTCCCTAAAAATTGTCTGAGGTAATCCTCAGACACCAACTTGTGGTTGTCTCTGTTTGGTCTTCTTGTTCCGTTGCATCCAAATGTGGTTTGTTCAGGTTTTTTTTTGTTTGGTTTGTTTGTTTGTTTTGTTTTTGTTTGTTTTGTTTTTTGGGTTTTTTTTGTGTGTATGTTTCTCTGGGAATTGTACATTATTCTGTCATAATGCAATTAAATTACAGTTCTATAAAACAGCAAAATTATTTTTAATTATTTCAAGTTTTTGTGAGATTTATATATATGTGTGTGTGTATTCTCACTGTTACCCTACTGATTTTGACTGTGGGTGGTGAGCTGCTGCCTGAGGTTAAACCGCAGCAATGAAGAAGATTATGCTGGTGTTCCCTCTCCTACCACCTTGGTAAAATTACAGGTATGCTTTAAGAATATTTTCTATCTCAAACATCGGATGTAAATTAGAAAAAAATAATCTAGATTACAAAATCATGAAAAAGATCAAATAGGATTGGGAAGTACTTATTTTTAAGTATTTTTCTTCTTGAACATAGAGAAAAACAAACAAAATACCTCCAAGGGTATTTTCATAAAGTATTTTTATTTTCTCCACTCTCAGAAGGAAAAACTGCTGGATTTGGTAAATGGGTCAATAGGCCAACTTTGTTGTGGGTGAATGTGCATTGCCAGCAGAAGTTTTCCAGAAGACTTGCTGGGACTGCTTCCAAGGGCTGCATTTTTACAATAGTGATCGTATGTGGTGCTGCTGTTGGAGGTGTAGCTGTGCCTCTGCTGTGTTCTCCCTCATTAACACAGGAGCTGCATGCCCAGGGGATTTGTTGGTAGTCCTTGTGTGTCTGGTGATGTCACCCTGCTGATGCTGTCTGTGGTTTTGTTCCAGAGGTACATCTGTACAGTTCACCACTGTCAGGGTTTGCAGCAAGGTGTAGGTGTGACAAAAGAGGTGTTTGCGTTGCATAAAATGTCAGCTTTGCAAGTCTCTTCATCTGTACAATTCATTTTTATTGTATTTTCCAGTCTGTTCATGTTGGGACACTTCAGAGTTTTTAAAAGATGCTTTTATGAAAGCAATTTTATAGTTTTTTTTCTTTAAAGTAATCTTGACGTTTTTAAATATCTTTTTTGATTTGCTGTTTAAAACGTGAAAATGAAAGTTGTTGGTCACACTGAAGTTATTGGATTGTTTTGGTGGGAGGCAGAGTGTTTGCTGTTAATCTTGTGCAGCTTCTTGAAAATACAGGGAATTACTCAGCTATGTAGAGAATACTTACATTGTATAGCATAGCATGAGTGAGAGATTTGTGATTGTATTCTTGAAATTGGATGATTTCAGCTACTACATAAGGCTGTTTAAATGTATTTGTTATTTCAGAAAGATGGGAATTTCTAGAATGAAATAGAAGTTGATCATTTCTGTGGTTTTAGGCATTTCTGAAAATACCTTAATGGTGCACACTTCAAAAATTTGTACATGATAGGTTTCAGAACAGCTCTATCTTGTACTGTTTTCCTTCATTTTTAGTACATCTCTTGCATCTCAGAATACCTTAGAAAATTTATTCTTCCTATGGAGCTCATTCTTGAGCTAATGTGCTGGGGTTTTTTAAAATGTCTCTTAGGACTGTACAGTCTGGAAAACACTGTGCTGTTACTATTGCTCCTAGACTGAAATTTCTCCAGGTTTTGAAGTATTTGCAACAAAGTTTCAGGAAGTTTTGGAGTGCTTTTAATGAGATAGAAATAGTGTAGGTGTTTGCTGCATGTAGGTCTTGTAGCTGTTCTGTGCTTTTTTGCTTCTCTTTTTTAGTCTCGCTAGGGAAAGGTGTTGCAAATAAACTGTTATGGAAGGATTGCTACAGCTGACCTTTTGTTTTTTTCAATTGTGATACTAGTCCTCCGTGAAATGATGTGAAACTGCAGGGCCTGTAGAGATAAGTGGTTGGTGTTATTTTTTTTGCTGGGAGGAAAGCTATGTGGACAGTGAATTTTAAACTTAAATGGCACTACTTTCTTACTAGTTCTGTTATACAAATGGAAAATTGGGAGGACAATCATCCTTTGGCAGAAGTAGTTTTTTGTAAGGCAGAAAAATTCTTGTGATTCTGTCTAGTAGGACTGTCATATCCTGTGAAGGCCACTACCTGCCTCCTCTATATGCTTCATTCTGTGGTGTTGGAAGTTACCTGGAAATTCTAAACTTCTCTGAAGGTATTCCAGCCATTTCAGATACTTTGGTAGTAGCCTAGTTGTTGTTTCCATGCAGGTGACAGTTGTGCTGCATTGCAACATAAACTCAGGTAGATCATTGTTTTCCTCTCCTAAGTACTCTGTCTGGGACTGAAAAGTATTATTGAAATAATATCCTGGGATATCCTGGATTTTCATGATGAGATACTGCTGGTTTAGTTCATTGGCTTGTGCTTTTACATGGTAGTAGCGATTCTTGGACTAATATATCTGTGAACTAATTCTCTCCAAAAATAAAATTTGGGTGAGGTAATGCAAAAAGCTGTTATGCTAAGTTCTTTATTTTTATTGCTAACTTTGGCTTAGCTAGTAATTTCCTCTAATCTTATGAATATGGTGATAGTGCAGTTTCTACATTAAAGTAGGCACAAGTAGAATATTGAAACAAATATTTTAAGCTCCTGCTCTCAAGCTACAAGTATTTGTAAGGAAAATTTCAAGTACATTTTAATTAAGAAGTATATCCAGATGTTTCCTTTTGACTATTTTTGTAAATTTTAAGCTATTTGCTTAGTGATGCATAGAAATGTGGTGACACTAATTCAATTATTTTAATGTCTAGGTATTTTGTGTCTGTAGAACAATGTCTACTTGCCATTTGGCAATAGATTTTAAGTTTGAAGATGGACAAGGTAATAGAAGGTGATTAAAGATACTAAATGTGGATTGAAGACAGTTGAAAACTTGGTGGTTTTTGTGGTATAAGCACTTTGGTTCTGAAGAGTAACTCTCTAGTTGGTTTGCATTTAGATGCCACTAGCTGCGCAGAAATTTTGAAGGGCAGTATGTTTATAAATGCTCCACCATTTTTAGCATGCTATTTGAAGAAAAAGATTTTAAATATTTTATTCTATAATATTATCTGGCTTACATTTTCAAACAATATTTGCAAGTAAAAATGTAATTTTTTGTCCAGCAGTTATAAAAAATTAATACATCCTTCTTGAATTAAACATGTTTCATGTCTTTCTACGTCTGGTCTTTTTAGGAAATGCTGCTTTAAAATAAGTCAAATTTCAATGCATAATAAAACACAACAGGCAGATCAAATATTTAGGTACCTTGGCTTATGAATGTGTGCCTCAATAAATTGTTCTTTTAATCTGGTAATTCTGTTAAAGATATCATTCTATATGTATCAAATCTGCCATGCATGAAGTGGTACGCTAGGGCTGTGTTTACTAGGACAGGCAACTTCTGCAATAGTTAGTCTCCATCACAGGAGACTGTTCCCCTCTTTCATCTATATAATTCTCCAGCATATTTGTTCCTGACAGATTTGGGTATCTTGAAAGTACTGTTCAATTTTTTTTTTCAGGTAACACTGCAAATTATTTTCTTTGTTTAATGTAGTAGGTGGAATTATTACTGTTTTTACTGGTTAACCTGTTTGCAATTGTACTCAGAAGGCATATGATTACAGTTTTCTTGATTTTTTTTCTGATTTCTTTTCTTGTCTTGCAGAAAAGACAGGCTCCTGAATGTAAGGAGTAATTACTAATGTTGTATGCTACAAAATCAACATTTTTGTAAAAGCAGCTGTTGATTCTGAAAACAAATATTATTGAAGAATTGCCAATTAACTTTGTATTGCAGTCACTGCAGTTTTTAGTACTTGCATAAATGTAGCATTTCAGTTTCTGTTTTCCTCACATTTTCAGTTGTTTATAGCTTTCCTTTGCTTTTTACTTTAGACAGAAATTCTCCTTGTAGCTAGGGAGAATGTGTGTGTGCCGATCTTTCGTTTGGAGAAATTCTCATTTTTTGCAAAATAGTAAGAGATCTCTATGAATATCTCCTTATGAATCCTTAAAATTCAGTTTCTTCTACACTAGTTAACAGGGGAACCCACAGCAGTATGACAGATGTGCTTTTGCTGTTTTATTAACCATTGAAAAATACAGCTTGCCTATGTTCAAACCCAGGTTTGAAGAGAAACGTTGTTTTCTGTATATACATGTCATCTATGCGAATTTATTTTGAGATGGATTACTTAGATGGATGTAGAGCAGTGTGACGTGACTTGGCACAGGATGAACATTTTCTGTTCAGAGTGAAAAGGCTTGGTAGGGCTGCCTGGTACTTTTTTCACTACATGCTATGGTCTGCTCTAAGTGTAGGATCAAATAAAAGCAGGGAATGGTGGTTTTTGTGTTGTTTTGTCTTGGTTTACTTTTGCTTATCTATGCTTTGTTCCTTGGTGGATTTATGAGAAGAACGTGGGAAAATAAGGAAAGCTCTTGACTCTCTTCGATCTTGTCTGAGAGGCTTTCCACGTCTGGTAAAAATCAGTGGATGGCATTGATTTTTTTTTTGGCAGCTTTAACTAAATATCTAGATTTTGTCTTGGAAAAAACAAAAATGAAATTCCTTGGTGATGGAGTTTAGGTGGAATTTTTTGCTTATTTGCCTTTGAGTCTTGGAAATTTTTATGATCATTTGGAGAATATCGCTTGGGGATTAAAGAAAGTGAGAATTCTAGAAAAGCCTTGCTGCTGAAATCTGCAAGATGATTAAAAAAACTTGCTTTCCCAGAAGTCATGTGTTCTTCAATACTGAAAAGAGACTTTACAATGGGTGCTGTAAGCTTCACTCCTACTTTTTCCATGGTTTTCCCCTAAAGTTGCAGCTTGGCCCAATCAAATGACAATCAGTTATAAGTGATGTGGCTCTCCAAATCACAATTCATTGCCAATGTGAGGAGTTCTGATGGATGGAGGCTGACAATTCAACCTTAATATTCTATTCCTGTTACTAAGAATGTGATTTTTCTGACCACTGTGGACTGCTTCAGGGGATGGTGTGGTGTGAAGGAGGAAAGGTGCAATTTTCCTCTACTTAATTATTGTATATTTCAGGGGAACTGTTTATTTGTTGCTGTAATCGAAGTTGGTCTATGGAATGGTTTAAGAATCTCTTATCTTTTTAAAAACTGTCCCTGCTCTCCAGTCAAGCAAAGCGGTATTCCAAAGATTCAGATAAACAAAAAAATTAGACTCTTGTGTTGACTGAGAATTTTAATTTAACAGTAGCAGCATTAAATGCTGACCTTAATTAAAATTTTAAAAAAAACCTAATATATTAAAGATACTAGTTTTTTGATTCCTCATAAAGCTATATTTTTTGTGTAACCATGCTTTTTCTTTACCATTTCTCCTTTGAAATGTAAATGATTTTTGCAAAGGTTTTATTCTTGTTGTTGAGTCTAATCTAGTTGTTATACAAATAGCATGTCATTTAGTAGCTAACTAATTTTCTTCTATATAGTGAAGTGGTATTGAAAATGTTTACTGAAAGTTATTATTTGTCTCACAAAGATTTTAGACTTTTTTTTGTTTTTATTCTCTTGCAAACTGTTTGAAGGACGCAAAGGGCTTCTGTCTTTGCAGACAATAATTCCTTTTCAAATTCAGGTAGTAGATTACAATTATGATGCAACCCCATAATTTTCACCTTGTTGTTATTCAGTGTTATTGCAATCTTTTTAAGTTGACTGAAGCGATTTTTTTTTCCCCTCAAGCATTCCTTCTGTTGAACACTTTTGTCTTTGCCTTATATGCTTTCACAGTTTATTTTCAATTTTCACTTGCTGACACTGAGTTTGTTCAAGGTCAGTTTGTTTAGCTTTATCTCTCTGATACCATTAACACTGGCATCCTCACCCAGTAACAATCAACAACGTTTCAAAAAGATTGTTGTTTTGCATCACAATAGGTGTTAAGACTTCATCAACAGGGATGAGAAATTAGGAGCAGCAATCCCTGAGGTAGGGGATATCACCCGGGTTAGTAGTTGGATCTGCTCTGATCTGCACAAAACAATTACTCAGTAGGATGTGACCTGCAGAGTCAGTCATACCTAATTTCAGTTGACTTTTAATCTGTTTCTGGAAAAGTGTCTAGCTCTAAATATTTGCTGTCATTCTAATTATTACTTTAATTCTCTTTCAAGAATGCTGAACTTAAGTTTTGTTATTTTTTCCTTTGTCTCAGGTTTGGTTTTTTTTCAGTCCAGAACAGTTGAAGTATTTGTTATTTAGGCTATATTTAAAGCTTCACATAGGCTGCCATATGCAGAGATATCTCATCAGTTTGCATCATGTGCATTTTGTTTCATTCTGTTCAGATAAGCCAAGAAATATTTAAGATACTTTTTGTCTTCTTTTCCTCATGTATTTCCAATGGTTTTGTCATCCTTATGATTTTCTTCTCAATTCTGCAGCTTTGTGTTTAAATTCAAATCAGAGAGAGATCTGTTCCTGTTTAATTCTCACAATTTTGTATACTTGTCCTCCCTGTATTATTTTGTTTTGAAAACCTATTTTTTTTACCCATTATATTCATCTAGTAACTCACTTGTAGGTTAAATAAAAACCCATTTGGAACAGAGATGATGTAGGGGTAAACACTGACATATAAGACAGAATTGTCAGACAAAATGTGGTTGTTTTATTTGAAAAATGTGAATTTTGTCAAGAAACCATAGTTATATTCAAACCTATGAAAATCATTGTTTGTCTTAAGATAGCCAGCTTCTTTATGTGAATTTTGTCAAGAAACCATAGTTATATTCAAACCTATGAAAATCATTGTTTGTCTTAAGATAGCCAGCTTCTTTAAATACAATGCAGCATTCCTTAAGGAGAAATTGTAGTGCCTTGGTGTTCCCAGTTAGTGCCTTGCACAAATTCTGACAAATCCATCTGTTGTCATGACTTGCTATAACTGTTACAGTTGTGTGACCTTGCAAGGATAGACTTGAGTAAATCTTTCTGATGCTAAGGTAGTGACCTGGAGTTTCTTGATGGAAAAGGGCTGAAAATAAGAGAGTTTATTTCCTATGTATTCTTTCTGTTCATTTCAGGATTATTCCAGGGTGCATGTGGGAATGTCAGTTATGAAGTTATGATGCTCTGTTATTGTGCATAATTATCTTGCCATGAGAAGTTCAGCAGGCCTCCAAAGAGTCCAGCTAGCTTCTGGAGTTTGAGTGATACTTTTGAGAGACAATGATTAGAAAAATTAGTTGAATTTTCAACAGAACTTAGTTAAAAATTAATACTGACTGGAGGTACTGATTTCTGAATTGTGTAAGAGTTAATTAGATCTACAACTCTTCAGAATATCTGATTTCAGTTTCAGAAATTAAGCAGTTTACATAATTGAGTTCTTATACACACACTTAAGACTTCCAAAAAATTATTTCAAGATGCTTTTAATACTCAATACTTAATACTTAATACTTTCAATATGCTCCAAATACTTTTAATATGCCCAGTTTCTATTAATTTTGAAGAATGACCTTGCAACACTCTGGAAGTCAGGAACTTCTTATTTAGAGTATTAAATGTGTGATCTTTAATATTAGGCTCTGACCCATGTCATGCAAATATGTGCCTATAGAGGAGTGGAAAAGTATGATTGTGTTCTTTGTGATAGGAGTTTCAATTCTTTAACTGGACTTTCAGACTCAAAAAGATTATATGTCTTTCTAATATATACTACACTGAAATTTAAACAACAATAGCACATGTAATTACAAAGCTGAACCAAAATTTATATTATTATTGCATAGTATGTAAAAACCTGTATACTTTATTTTGTATATTCCCCAAGTAACATAATCTAAGTCCTCCTCTACATTTCTTTACCTTCTGTTGAAACACCCAATTGCAAGGAAAAAGTGGCTATAAAGAACTTCCTCATGTAACTCTCGAACACCTTCTATCAGTAATACAAAAATCGTACCCTGCTCCTTGCATCTGTGCCCTTCCAGTGGTGTGAACCAGCTGGCCTTCTGTCACTTCCTCCAACATCAGTTTGAAAATTTTAATAATAATAATAATAATATTTGGGGGGAAAAATGTCCCTCTCAGTTTAACTCAAGGACATTTGCTGGCTTTTCTTTTACAGGGAAAGAGGATTTAAACAAACTATCCGTAACATTTGTTGGTTGTGTGTTTCATGGTAGCCACCATGAAGTTCACTGCATTTAGGGAGACGATGAAGCCGAGATGAAAAGATATAAATTCATGAAGACTCAGTTTCACAGCTGGCGTATAATCCTTTCTGTTGTCACTGGTGCCCTGGCCCCAGTACCCAGCAGAACAAAGGGAGCTGAATTGGAAATGGTGGGAGCTGGGGAGCCTCTCGCTGGCAGCACATCTCATGGCCATAGGCCTTGTCAGGGCGCAGTGTGATACCCTTTATTCCGGATGACAGATGCGAGGTGGGTTCTGCGAGGGGGAAGTCATTACTAGTGTGAGGGCAGTGTCAGATCAAAAGTAACCAGCGATCAAACAAGGTAAAGGGCTGCAGAAAACAGGCTTTCTGTCTGGCCTCAGCACCTGCTGGATCACTGAGGGGAATAGGCCTTGTGTGTCAGGTTGTGCTGATTCCCTTTGATCTACGATGAATGAGCGAGGATGGAAACTGAAGGGGAGAGGGAAGAGTTTTATTTCCTATTTCTCCAGGGCAATTGAAGGTGCTTTGCTATATAATACTGGTAGGGACTTCACAGCTGAAAAAAATCTCCAAAAGACCCCTGTCGGAAGTAAAATGTTCAGGGCTTGTGTTTTCTATTTCTAGCCTGGTCTCACTGATGTATTCTTCAATGGTGTTTAATTCTGATGACTGAGGATAAAATATGAAATTTATATTAGATCATATTAATATTCTAATATAAATTAATATTATATTATCTAATACTATAATAATATTAAGATTAAAATATTTGAAATATTTATATTTCTTTAAACAGAGACACATAGCTGCATATGCTGTAGGTAGATGCAATTTTTTTTTCTGTGGGGATTTTTAATATAACTCATAATTTAAAGGCTAGTTAGTTATAAAGTAACAATAAGGGATTACCTGTAAATATTCCAAGTGTGATGATAAGCCATACTTGGTGTTCTACAAAGAGTGTTCAATTTCTGAAATACTTACCCATATATATGCACACCTGCAAAACCTAAGCAATTTTGTAGTTGTGATTTTTTTATGGTGTTTCATGACATAATTTGGTAAATTAATATATTTTATTATGCAAGCTTCCTTGTACTTTAGATAATTCCTCATGTCTGTACCCTTTTTTATTCTGTTAAGTGTATTTTACAATTCATTTTGTTATGGATGACTTTCTTTATACAGATATATAGTAATAAAAACGTATTTTATTAGGAGGCATTCTTGTCACATTTTGTTTTCTGCACTCAAAATGAGGAATATCTGCATCTTGTGGAGTGTATACTGAAAAAAATCAACTCAAATCAAATGTACTCGAATCAACTATTAGAAATTATTTTATAGTTTAACAATTTTTTCTAACTATGATCTAAGCTTTCTTTGTATTTTAGAAAAGATTCCCAACTTTCCCCGCCTTTCCTCCCTGTTCTTCTCCCTCTTTACCTTCACCTTCACCTTCCCTTTCCTCTTCCCCTTCCACTCCTCCTCTTCTCTTTTTTTTGTTTCCCCATAGAGTTATGGAATGCTTTCTGTGGCAAGGGATCTTATGAGTCACCTGGTTCAAATTCCTGGCCATGGACAGTGTCATGGTTTGGCGCTGGCCCAATGCCAGTGCCCCCATGAAAACCTATTCTCCCTGGTGTCGACTGTGAGATGCGATCAGAAACAGAGCAAAGCAGGCCTCCACTTGTGAACAAAGAGGGGAAAAAAACTTTATTACCTTACAATTATAATAAAATGAACACACAGAGCAAAATGGAAACCTTTCAAACATTTCTCCTCCCCCCACTCAATTTCCCACAGCATAAAACAGAACCTTAGATCTTTATCCAGTCCATCACCCTTCAAATAATCAACTCAGTCCATCTCCACCCTTCCGACAATCACCCCCCATTTCATCAAGGAGAGAGGAGCCCCCCTTGCGCCACAGGTTTCCCCTGGAAACACAGCCAAGTCCAGTTGTGTTTCCCCGTCACTCAGCAACCACCTTCGTGACTTCTTCCTTCCATGTCCAGTGCTCTCACCACTGCACATGGACCAGAGCTGCTTTTAGGGTTTCCCTTTTCAAGGATGCTTTGCCCAGTTCCAGGAGAAAACGACAGTCTCTCACCTTTTCAGGACACTAGTCCCCCCCAATATTTCACCCCCTGGGGCTGAGGGGTCTCAAGAGCACCATCACCTCATCACCCGTCGTCTCCACTCACATCCCTCCTTTGGCACCAAGCCATCGCCTCCCCCTAAAATGCAGTCTCTGTATTACAGGAAAGGTTCTGTCCATGGCCATACAAGAAAAGTCCAGCCAAAAGCCACTCCATCATCTCTTCCCACCTAGAATTCTTCTTAACTTCTCTTGGTCCTTCTTCACCTTCACAACTTGCACCACACTTGAGCATTTCCTCCTACTTTATTCCCATCTCTCTTTTCCTTCAACTCCCGGAGGATCAGCATTTGCAAGGTTTCCATCATCCCACAGAAGGGTTAAAATCACAGTCTCTACTCGTCCCAAACTCCCACGCTGGCTCTGCCGGGCATTCTTCTCGCTGCCCCCCCTTCTCCTTCTCGGCCAGGCCAGTGCTATCAAATTCCAAGGTAGCACTGGCACCTCTCTCTCTCTCTCTCTCTCCCTCATGGGAAAGGGGGGCTGCCCGATGCCTCTCCGAGTTCTTCCACCCTTCCACCTCCGTGGGGAACTCACTCTTGTCCTGCCGGGGCCAGGGGCCTTCACCTCCCATCTCTGCCCAAGGCTCCGGCCTACCTCCCTCCGGCCCCGTGGCCTCCCCTCCCCCGCCCAGCCCGCAGCTGGGCAGGGCAGGTCTGACCTCTCCATCCACCAGAACAGAGAGAGTGTTCCCCTGGGAGTTCCTTGCTTTTAACCCCTGTGTTCTCAGAGGTGTATCCATATCCTCAATGGCCAAACCAGGTGCCAATATTCACATCTGAGCACCTATTGGTTTGACCACCACCACCTCCCAAAAACTCACTTCCTCTCAAACCACGACAGACAGGGACGCCTTCTACCAGACGGGATTACTCCAAGCCCATAGTGTCCAAGTCCTGGTCTTGGACACTTCCAGGGCTGGGGCAGCCCCTTCTCTCGGCAATCTGTACCAGGGCCTCACCACTCTCACAGCAAAGAATTTTTTGCTCACTTTTTTTTGAAGCTATTCCCTCTTGTCCTGTCATTCCATGTTCTTGTAAATAGTCTCTCTGCATCTTTCTTGTGGGCTACCCTTTGGGTAGAAGCCACCCCAAAGCCCTTTGTTTTCTAGGAAGAGCAATCTCAATTCTCTCAGCCTTCCATTGTAGCAGAGGTGCTCCATCTCTGATCATCCCTCCTCTGGACTCACTCCAAGACGTTCATGTCCTTCCTGTGCTGGGACCTCAGACCTGGATACAGCAGTGCAGGTGGAGTCTAACAAGAGTAGAATATAGGGTAATTGGTCTTAATGAGTATGTTTTGTGGGTTTTTGTTAAATATGAAAGTGTTACTGTGTCTATATTGCCAGGTATTTCAGAGAGTAAAAACGTGCATAATCTTCCTTGATAACTTAAATTTAAAAAAAAATAAACCTAATTAAAAAATACTCCAGAAGTTTTATTATCAGCTCGAAAAGTTTTCCATAGTTCAGTATTGACTAAGCAAAATTGTCAATACTGACTATAGTAATTTCATAGTTCAGTATTGAAATGTCCCGTGCAGCTCTGGAATATTTTTACTGTTGCTATGGAAAAAACCTAACCTGGTATTCTGAGCTTATTCTGTACTTCAATGGCTGGCCTTTTCTTCTTGACCTCAGCTTTCATGCAGCTTCTCAAGCTTTACACTTGCATTAATTGGTCTTAGAGTCTTCCCTTTCAAGTGATCATGTGGCTTGAAACCAAAATAATACTCACACAATAATTGAAATGAGTAACTAGTGCTCAAATATCTTTTAGAGAAAAATATTTAGATTTGTTTGTTCTTCTCATCTCTGAGATGAAGAAAAATAACTGCATATCCACACAAAAAAAATCAGAATCAATTTTTGTATTCAGAGAGTCATATATGGTTTTCATCCTGCTGCAATCTAGATAAATGGGAATGAATGCTATACATTTGTTACTTCTTTCCTTTGTTATTTCTGTTGTTTTTGTTAATTAAATTGGCACTTTTAATGTTCCTTTGAGCAGTAAAGTATAATAAAGCTTCAGCTGCAGTGCTGTCTAAGTCCTCCTAGTAATCACTTTGACCTAAAAATTTAAAACTCTTATTACATTTTGCCTATGGTTTTTGTTCTCTAACAGATTTATCATTTAACATGTAGCTTCAGGTGATGTCTTTATCTTCTGAAAGCTTAATGTTCCAACTGGCAAAAAGTAAAACCCTAGCCAAAATAAAAATGTCTTCCTACATTTGTTCTGTATCCCGTCTTGGATTTGCAACCATTTGAATAAAAGTAGTGCGAGACCTGTCTGCAGGAGATTAGCTATTTATCTTTTATTTATTTTTTTACTTTAATTTTTTCTTTTCATCATTGTAGACTCTGCTCCAGCTATTTCATAAATTTTTTAGCTCTAGCTTACCTACAACCAAACAACAACAACAATGATGAAGATACACCCAAAAATGGCCCAGATTTTATAAATAAAGCAGCTTTCTGTGTTGGGCTAGCTTTGTTTACTGTGCAGTTTTTTTTTCCCCACTACAAAACTAAATAACTCTTTGCAGTGTTAAAATAAAAGTTATTAACTTTTAGTAGGAACATTGAAATCTTCTGAGCATCTCTGGGAAGTTAGCATTAGAGAAATTTGGGTACATGAAAAGCTCAGAAAAATATGACTAAGTAATGTATACATACAAATATCCCTCAGGTAGATGACCGGAGGATGGTGCCGGACTCTTTCCAGTGGCGCCCAGTGACAGGACTAGGAACAATGGCTGTCAATTAAAACATAAGACTTTCCACCTCAATATGTAGAAGATCTTTACACTGAGAGTGGCAGAGCTGTCAAGGGAGAACACGGAGTCTCCCCTGCTGAGACATTTCAACCCCACCTGGATACATTCCTTTGTCACCTGCTTCAGGTGGTCCTGCCATGGCAGAGGGGTTGGACTGGATGATTTCCAGAGGTGCGTTCCAACCCTGACAATTCTGTGGTAAAAGATAGATGAATATTTTTATGACATAAATACAGGCTAATCAAAACATTAGATCTCAGAAGGAATAATAAAGTCATTCACTCATCCTTTTTAGCTAATAATTTGCTAGAAAGATCTGAGTCAAATATTTCTGTTCATTGAAAATAAACAAATGAGTGAAGGAACTTCCATGACCATCCAAGTCCAAAATCAATGGTTCCCTGTATTTACAGTGTTGTAATTAGAGAGGGAAATAGCAAATTAAATGTGTTTTACCTTATGCAGCTTGGGGGAAGATGAAGTGGGTGAAGTTCTGAGTTAGAGCCATCTAATGGTCATAATTGCTATTAATACATTCAAGATTGTTTTTAAGACACTGGTTGTCTCTTAATCTGATATAAGGCTTGCTATATAATTTACTTTATGGAAGTGTTGCTGTGGTAGAGGAGCAATAGTAGCTTAAAAAATTCAAAATGGTAATTTTTTCTGCTCCAGTTCACTACATAGCAAAAACTTGCCATAATGTCATTTGAATGTTTTGCATTGGTATGTATGGCCTCATCCATTAGTAATATAAGAATATATTGTTTTACTTACTAAATGAGTTCAGAATTAATTTGCATACTGACAAACTGGCACATGTTTAATTTTGTGGTCTTTTGAAAAAAGTATTGAGTGCTTCCCCTGTAGGTTCATGTGACAGTGTCTTGGACTCTTTTGAGCTATCTGGTAAATGTGTCACAGTTTGAGAGAGTAATTTGAGGTATTAATTTGGGCTAATTCATTACTTTGGATGTCTTGAGAGACATTCTGATGTGCCCACCAGGTTTACTTTTATTCATAAGGCTTCTTCTTATATGTAAAATTATAAATGTTTCAGTCCTTATAGCAAAAACCATAGTGTGTCCTGTGCCAGCTGTTGCTTAGCTAATGCTGAACGTAAAACTCTATGGGTGTTGGATGCTGTAGGTACTTACTTCAGTGAGATTTCTGCAACAGTGATTCAATTCATTTTATGGGCGAGATAGATTTGTATCACAGGACATTGTGACATTGTTTGGTATAACTCAGTTCCAGAATGTATAATATCAGTTTGTCATGGGTTTTGGAGTATATGAGGGCATCATTTAACAAAGGCTCTAACACAAAACCTGTGTCGTATCCTACAGATTTTAGTGTTTTGTGTGTTGGGGCTTTCTGGTGGATGTTTTGGTTTTGTTTGTTTTGGTATGATTTTAGTTTGGTTTTGTTTGAGCTTTTTTTTTTTTTTTTTGTGTGTGTGTGTGTGTTTGTTTGTTTTGGTTGGTTGGATTTTTTTCTCTCCATAAAATCACTGAGCTGGCACAGTGTGCTTTCTTTATTGTTGCTGCAATACATTTGCACAAAGTCTGGTGCTGTAATGGAGGGCAGAGCTTATTGTTAAATATTCCCAAGCTATTGTTAAATATTCCATGAAATTTTAAATGTGGCAAAAATAATGTTGAAGTTTGGCACAACAGAAATACTGCAGATAAAAAGATGAAGATCCTTTTGATCTGCAAACCTACCCTTTTGATGTGTCAGCTGTTTATGCACTTAGTAATGTCAGCATACCTCTGTTTCACATGAATTACATACGGTGTGTAACTGATGAAATGGTGTCTATTACAGTGAGATCAATGTATCTGTATATTTCCCTTGATGACAGCATTAGCAATATATGTAGCCTGTACACATTTTCAAGAATTCAGTTAAAATTACTGTTCTAACATAATTTCAGTAATTTTAAAAGGGCTATTAAACTCTGTGTTTTATTAACAGTGACTACACCAGTGATTGTATTTCCAGCATAAGGATGGCATTTGCAACTGCAAAAAAGGACTGCAAACTGACTTTAGAAACTGCACTGCAGTATATCTTAATGACCCTGCTTGAGCAATCTCTAGTTCAGTGAAAAAAACAATTCCACATTTTTGAGTACTCTTTCACAGTTGGAGGGGCATCTGTTTGCAAGAGGGTGTCATTCAGGCAGTAAGATAAGACCCTTGAGGTGTACCAAAGTGTTGACTACCACTTCAGTTTTTTATCTATTTGCCAGAGTGCAGAGAATGAACAGGAGGGGAGGGGTGGGAAAAAGGAAAGCTTGGACATTTTCCAAGGCCCCAGTGTCTGTGTGTAAGGGGTGATAATTATAGGCTGGGAGGCTGACTTTTATTGGGCAGGCTTTTCTGGTGGACTTAAAGCCCCCCTCCGTCCCCTCCTAGGTGGTAGCTGGCTTTCATAGCCAGAATTGCTTGACATTCTCAGACATGGCTAAATGGGACATTGGCCCCGGGGTTCACATGCTGCCAGCTGGAAGAAAGTAACAAATGAGAGCAGATGACAAAACAGACGTGCATAGTAAGAAGAGAGGTGAAGAAAGGAAGGAAAAACAAAAGGTAGGAATAAGAAAAAGAGAGAAGGGAAATCATAGGGGAGGAAGGGATGGTGGAGAAATGAAATGGTGGCAAATACTGAGCTCTAGGAAGTTCTGTTTGTATGGAAGGAACTCTTTTTGTTGCTACATAAAATGCAGTAGCATTTGCTTCTCGATGTGTTATTTTACAGTGGTAGTGTGCTTTGTAATGATAAAACAGCTATCAGGATGGTGAAATTTGAGGGGCATTTAATGGTATTCCATGTCAAGGCCATGTGGTTGTTGATTCTCTTGTAATAATTTTGCTGGGTTGCTTGTAGTGTTCCTTTTTGAAAAGTTTCTTAAAATATTTGTTTTGACCTGCTTTGGTACCTATGTAAGCTATATTTTTGAGGTGGCAAAATACTCAAAATTTAGAGATCCATTTAACTTTGAAAATGGATACTAATTACCATCAGAAATATTATTTATGAAAAAAGAGGAGGAAAATTAAAATGGAGAGCAGGAGGTCTGAAAATGAACCGAAAGAAATCCTGTACTTGATGTGCTAGCATGTGTTCTAAATTACTTTTTTTTTGTGTTATGTTCAAGTCTTTGTTTACTGTTCTGAAGGGAAAGAATGCTTCTTTTTTTTAGATTAGAATGTTTTTCACACAAACCCCCCTTTTTGTAGTTAATGATGCTGTTACCTTTAATTCTTTTTGGTCTGCTTGGATTTTGTAATATGTTAAGTTCTAATCCTAACAAATCAAGTCAGAAATTTGCTAGATAGTGCAGATTTGAGTATTGCTCTCATCTAATTAACTTTGATTTTAAGATGCTATAAATTAGCTTAACTATTAAGTATCAGAAACATCTCAGATGATTTTTTTAAATTTAATTTTTTTAAATTCAAAAGCATTTTAAGTCTCTCATTGTGTCTGGGCATGGTAAATGCCAGATCACATATGTGCTGTCTACACTGGCTACTTTGAACATGCTATGTTTTGTCATTTTTATATTTAAGACTATTCTGTCATATTTGCTGCAATATGAAGTGGGTTTACTGCATGAAACTATAATGTGGAAAAATTTAAAGTACAAGTATTTGTCTGAACTTCCAAAATGGTAAAAGGCAGTAGATATTAAATAAAAAAGTGCCATACATTGTGCTTTCAACTGCAATACATCACAAATACAGTCTGTACATAGTTCGATGGTACGGAGAGCTATCATTCATGTTTGAATTTTTAAGATCAACTAGAAATCTTTAATGATTTAATAAAACAGAAAATAGGTAGTGTAGATAACTGCTGTGGCTTGTTCTCATCCACTGCTTTTCTATACCAGGCTTACAACCAGTCATCTTCTGGTTAGACTCGCACGGCTAAAACATAACTGAAAGTTTTTAGGGATTGATTGAGAAGGGCAAAACACCAAGCTGTAATATGAAGATGGTTGGAAATCTGGAAATCAATATTTTAAAATTTATCTTGAGCATGAGTTATAGTAATATAAACGATAGAAGACATCCTGCTGCAACCAGTGCTGTTCCAAAAAAGAAAGTGATTGTAGGTGGGAGATCTGTGAGATTTGGGAGATGAATTTTTGATAGGTGATTTGCTCATTAGATTCAGTGAAATCTAATACTTTGTTTTCCTCCACCATATGATCTGCTTTTACTCTTTAATTAATAAATTTTAGCAATTAATTAAGAAACTTTACCATAAAATACAGTGATAGAATATCAGTCGTGCAGCTCTCCAGTTAATTCCAGTATACCAAGTTCTGCTGTCTCACAAATGATTAATTCATCACCTTATGAATATGTTTAATTACAAATTAGTACTGGTCACTTTCATACCGTCAGAAAAGCTTTTGCATAAGTTCACAGTGAAAGTATGACCAAAACATGTTTTTTTCTCAGCTGTGATTTATCAGGAGAGGGTTGGAATAGGTTCTTATGTTACAGTCTTGTATAATTTACTGTACATTCTTTTTCATATTACTGGGTTGTTGTGGTGCTTCATGTTTTCAAGATACCTGAATGATCTGTTTATCAAAAAAGAAGAATACATAAGAAAACATATGATTTGGTGGTCATGCCTCTCTTCATAGTGTTGCTTTTGTGACAGACAATGATTTTTTGTAAACATGTTAGTAAGATCTCACTTGGTTTATAGGTCACTTATGATTATTTGATCCTTATTCCTGGAGTTTTACTCTCATTATTGTTCTAGAATTTTAATATTAAACATGAATGTAATAGAAATATATGATCATATACATTAGGTGTTACGAGTTTTCTTTTTCTTGTCAATTTTCCTGGGACCTACATGAGCCCTATATGTGCATTCCATTTCTTTTTGTTCTTCTGTAACTCTAATCTACACTTAAACTATTATGGATGTATCAAACAAGGCTCCAGCTTTTCTTTGACAGTTCTGATAAGTCTAATGAACATAAATAACTCACTTCAAGTAAGAAGTGTTTGCTTTGCGTTGTTACGTCACACCATAAATGTCTATTTTAAAAGGGATGTATGTTACTATCTTTTTTGTATTTACTAGCTCACAAATATTTGTTTGAAGTTGAATGCTAAAAATGTTAACAGAAATATTAAAAAATGTAAAAACTAAAAATATTTAAAGATAATGGAGAGAGATAGCCTGTGTCCACTTTTCCTGTTGGATTTCTATGTTTTGAACTTCTTTTTGAGACTGTATTTAACTATATGAAAAATTTTATATTTTTATTGAGCCTCTTTGATGTAGCCTTTTAGGATCAAGCTTTCATTAGAGGAATGATGATCTTAATTTTCATCTTTAACTAGAAAATTATTTTTATTTATTATTCAAGAAAACACTATTCTATTTTTGTGTGTGCAGGGACTCTAAAGGCTGTTAAATTAATTAAAATGCTTATTTTTAAAATTTAAAGAAATTATTTTACAATTAATAAATTTTATTTGAACATAGCTACACAAAACCTATTCTGTTTGGTGTTAAATTTTTCCTTTTCAAAATTTTTAGTTTTTCATTTACTTACTTATTTTAATAACATTATTTTTACTGTGTTCACTGAGCTTCCCCATGAGCAAGAAGAACTTGCAGATTATGTGAGTCCTATCTAAAAGTATGATTATTGTGGAAAAACTTGCCTTTTTTTTTTCCTGTTTCTGATTGCAGTCCTGGAGATCAATATTAGTGAAAGGCTTCTTTTTGCTCATTGTACTTACTGCTGCCTTTTGTGAAGTTGGTAAGATTAAGGAAATTACAAGGTCATAATCTATGTGCTTTTAATACTGGTGAGCTCTGACTGGTATTCAAAATACTGTTATGTGTAACAACATTTTTTCAGCATGGTGTTTGTTCTGCTTTTTCATTTGGTAATTTTGTAAAAAATTACCAAAATCATACCATTATATTAACTTTCTTATAAAAAAGAGGTACAGTTAACAATATAGCTACAATACTTGCAATAAAATCTAAAAAAAACATAGAAATACCCTTCTGCTTCCTAATGTATTCTGTACGTGTGCATTTAACTACTGAATTTAAGATTCTTTTGCTTTGTAAGAGGTGTAAATGTGGCAGTGATTTTGCACAACACAAAATCATTGTTTTATACAGTCAGAAATGTATAATTATAATGTATAATTAAATGTAGAAATTATTGTAAATCTGTTAAACAGAAGCTATTTAACATTTGCAGGCACAGATTAGGTTAATTTCTAAGTTCATACAGTGTTTTTTGAACATGAAAATGGCCCCTCTGCATGCAGTATTTTAAATGCATTATTGAGTTTCCATCAACTGTGAGTTCAACACAGACATGCGCACAAGGGGGGTCTGGGTATTACCTTCATTGTAAGCTTTGTACACGTGGCAAATCCTGAGAAACGGGGAATTTGTAAATTAATGCAAGGGCTTGAGATTTACTTTCTAATAAATTATTGTAAAGGAGAATTTTGGGGAATAAGTGCAAGTCATTTGGTAGTGCGTGTGTACAATTTAATAACTGAAAACAAGATTGTGATGAGCGTCTATTTCCTTCTAAATTGAAGACCTAATTGAATGGTGTGCCACACTCTTTCTCAGTGAACTGTCTCATTCACTGTAAATTACACATGTAACAGAGAAGATACTTTTAAATTTGTGGAAAGAGTATATTTTATATAGTAAAGAAAAACCTTTGAGTCAGAAGTGCAGCTAATTAGTCAGTGTTACTACTGTTCCGTTAATATTAAATGGCGTTTTCCTTTTAAAATTGTTCCCAGTTTTTCTGAACAGTAATAGAAGAGCTTAATAAATTTGATTCTGTTTCTGACATTTGTTTGTGATTAGCGATTATATTGTTGTTCTTTGAAACTGAAATTTAACATATAATAAATAATAAATGAAATCCTATAAAATGGAAGCAGTAGTGGTTAGGCTGTTATCACAATGCTGTGGCTCTGTAAAACAGTGTCATTGTTGTACTCTGGAATTTTAGAGGTGGTTTTCTACTGGTTGTCAGCATACATTGTTGTCTCAGAGTTTACTTGTGTAAAGTTTATTCTTTAATATAATAATTTATATAGTAGTATTTATGAAGCATTAAAATTAATATATATAATTTCAGGTACCAATGGAAAGACTATCAGAATATTTTCTGTCTTTTAAGTTGCAAAAATTATTTTGAGGGGTAATAAGTAGACAGTTTGAGGTTTTGAAGCTTGATAGCTTTGTATTAGAAGTCAGCTGTTTGTGCTAAAGTATATAATGTAAAACTTGTATAGCTGCAGAATGTTTAGTATGCTCATTACTTAGCAACATAATTGTTGAGAAGAATGGTTTAAGTGTGTTAATGAGAGAAATAGTGTTGTAATACCTTGTGTGATTTCATGTATCTTGGGATCATTAGCAATGGAAGACTGTTATTTATACCATTTCTCTTTCTTGTATATGTAATACGAAATTGTTTTTTCCTGTGATAGTATAGACCCTCTTGCTTCTGTGAATATTCAAGCAGCTTTTTTTAGGTTTTCCTTTCTCTTTTGTTCTGTAGCGTTGGTAGCATCTCCCTTTAGGTTCGCTATTTTGTGAAGGTCATTTAAAATATGTTTACTTTCATTTAGGTAAAAGTGACTCAATGTAGGTAAAATAAACTAATTAATACTACAGGTCAGGCTGTACAATATAAAATATATCCTTACATTATTATTTCACAGCCTGTTTTTGAATATTGGCTGGTTTTTTTTGAGCAAGTCCTTTTTCAAAATTTTGTTCAGGACCAGTTTTACACTGCATGATACATATAATGCTGTAAGAGAGTAGCTTCATTTGCTCTGTTTATATCTCAAATAAAACAAAACATATTGCCACATTGCTATTCAATATTTTTATCTCAGTATATGGATAATAATAAATCTGGTGAAAAAGAAAAAAGTGCATAAAAGAAACATCTCATCACAGGAAAAAGGCTCGTTTTTGAAGAGGGACTAATCAAATGACACTGATGAAAAGAGGTCTTTGAATCTTCATTATCTGATGTAGGTGGCTGAGCTCTCGAATTTTGTACTTACGAGTCACATTTTTCAATGCAATTTGTCAAACTAGAATGTGATTAATCTATCTGTCATTCTGAATTGATATCAGGGAACTTGTCAGAGTGTACATAATGATGTATGACTTTGTCAGCTTTTGATAGTAATATTATATTTACAACTAACAAAATTTAAGCATGCATCATATTGACCTTGAAATGAGCTTATTCTGCTCACTTGATTTGTGAATACACGTGGCTGTTGATAAAAAGAAAATGAGCACTTTGCTGGAAAAATAGAGCTCGTTTTGAGCTCATTAATTAAGTATGCTTATTGTTGCACACCAGCTCATATGCTAAGAGTTTGTTTGAATTTTTCCTTTTTTTGCATTTTCTTGCTGACTTTGTGTATGTATCATTTGAAAGATGTAGAAGTATCTTAGAGCATCATTTAAATTTTCAACTACTACCTAATGTATCAAAATAGTAGTTTACAATCTACATAAGGCAGTCATGTGCCTGAGTCAAGTTTAATACTGAAGAGAAGTGATCAATAAATATATTTGACTTTGAAGTGATTTTTTTTTACATTGCCAGTAAAACGTGGCTAAAATCCTGTAGAATGTTGAGGCAGAGAAAGGGTCTATTCTTTCTCTGTGATAATCTTCTCTAGATACTGAAACACTGATCTTTTTCAAATTAAACAGGCTTTTCTTGAAGTCTTGTGTAAATCATCTAACTTCTTTGTGCGTTGATTTCCCCGTTGACACATCATTAGCTAAGAGCTACCTCATAAACTGTTTGAAGAGCAGGAGTATTCTCCTTTGAAACTGAGACCTGTGCTTTATGGAGGGTATTGTGTGAATTGTCCATGTTTTAGCCTTGAAAATTTATTCATTTGGCTGAAAGTCAGAATAGGTGTTAAACTATATGCTAAAATGTTTGTTAGTTAGTAGAGCCTGCTCATACAAGTCCTAGAAATGTTTGTCAAAATCATATAGATTAGGGTAGATCTTCAGAAATTAGCCAGTCGTTTGATCTCCAGAAGTTATCTAGTCCAGTCTCCTGGTCTCAAGTCTCAGTCCAGTCCCCAGTCTCAAGGCAGGTTTTTCAGGTCACCTGCAGGTGTGTTTTGAGTATTGCGAGGATGGAGACTCCACATCCATTCCAGGCAACCCGCTCCAGTGTTAGGCTGCCATCTTGCTGTTGTGCTTTTGCTAGCCCAGCCTGTTACTCTTTCCAGTGAGGCAGATAATTGGAATATCCATTCATCTATTGTGTACCAATACTTTGTCTCACTGGTGAGACAATGGATAAACTGCAGTGGGACAGTAGTGCTTGATAAATTGAGTTATGTTCCAAAAATAGAAAATAATTTTGAAAATCAAAAGCATGATTTTTATTTCTTCCAGACTTTGTGTGTAAAGGATAAGAACTTTACATATCAGTGATTAAATAATTATTAGGAAGACTAAGAAATTGGACCAAAAAATTATATGTTTTCAAATATTAATCTTTACTTATATGTAACTAATTATATTAAACATTTAAATAGAATGGAAAATAGTACATGGAGGTTGTAAGAATATGATTGTCACGTTCATGTTCTGTGGTGTATTGTAGTCATAGAATTGTGTCTGAATACCTCATCTGGCAGTTTGGGGGAGGGCTGTTTAAAATAAAGACAAAAGGGTGTGAAATTTCTTGTGTAATTTTAAGATTAGTAAGCAAAGGATATAGGTGTTTTCAATGGATCACTGAGATGGAGGAATGTAAGCATTTTCTAGAATGTTCATTGATAATACCCTATATAGGAGAATTTATTTACTACAAGTATAATTGTAAAGAGCATGAAGCAACTAAATAGGAACTCTGAAAGCTCTCCTTTGAGGACTGGTAGTTGATTATATTGTTTTCAGTAGATGAAGCTTTTTGTGGGGGCAGTAGCTGGTTTCTTATACATAAACTTATTATGTTGCTAATTTACTGTATGGCTTTATGGTTGGAGGAATGATGCTTCTGACAGAGGAATTGGTTTTAGTCTTTGTGCTATCTTTGAATATGTGCAGGTGCCAGAAAAGAAAGAATTACTCTTTTGCAGTAATGGCAAATTCAAGAAAAAGACAACAAAAGCCCCTGCAAAACCCTGAAAGTGTAACAATATAATTTCCAATGAAGTGAGTGGTAATATTCTATAATAAGGAAGCCTTTAAGAAAGTCTTCAGAAGTCTCTGAGATGTGGGCAGTGGTAATTTATCTGTAGACAGATCATGCTATTAGTGAAGGTAACAATGCTATTAGACACCTGCTCCTACTCTCTTCCTCCCATCTTCTCCCTCTTACCTCCCCCAGTTATTTTACTGACTGAACCACTCTTTTCTTCCAAGGTTTTAATTTGAAATACAGAAATGAGTGGGGGAAACTTAAGCAGACCAGCTGAACATTAGAAACTATGGGTGATGGAAAATCTGTGGTATTTGTGGCTGGCAGTCTGCTTTTTAAGGACATTGACATGAGAAGAAATGACAGGGGACTCAGGTGCTCTTAAATATATAATTTTTCAATGTGAAAAAAATAGAAGCCTTAATTGCAGCTTGCTGGAGTTGAAAATTAGAATGTATTTGATTATTTTACTGTATTTTTAAGTATCTGACAAAGGAAAAGTCAAAGGCAAATTATGTGAGTAGGTGCTTCTGCTAGAGTTTGAGGAAATTGTTAAGTTCAGTTCTCTGGATGGGGGAGTGTTTGTGATTATAAAATTGTAGTGGGAGGCAATTATTTTTATGCTGGTGGGATAGATACAGGAATTTTTAATCTACTCTAATGGTTGATATTCTGATCTTAAAGGAAACTATTATATTATTCATTACTCTTATTCTGTATATAGATAAAACTATAATTTTGTGAATAACTCTCAGTAGCTTTGGTCAGCTGAGATGTATTTGATATTGTTCCCCTTAAGCACTTTGACAGCTGGTTTAGAAAAATTATATTTATCAAGTTTAGCTTATTCTGATTAGGCCAAAGTCTACAAAGTGTGTTTCTTTAAATATACTACTTTAAGTATGAAAAAAATAATAAAAAAATCTTTTTAGGAATGAAGAAAAATTAAGAACTTCTTTCCAGGAACTGAAGTCCAGTAATTTTGAAAATCCTCTTTATAATGCATTTATTTTGTTTCTGAAAAGGACAGTATCTTGTCTTCAGCTTATTGGCCAGAATGCTTTGAATTATAATACCTAGCTCTTAGATAATTTTCTGCATTTCTAAAGTATTCTATAAATATGTAGTAGTTAATCCTCTTGAAGTGTATCAGTATTACACAATGAAAAGCTTCATGAAACCCAGACATTTTCTGATGTCTCAGATTCTCAGGCCCACAAGTATTAAATCTTCTTTTGTCTTCTCAAAGTATATTCTTCCAACATTTTGGTGGAGAATATCTGTAATTAATATGATCTTTTTAAGAATATGATAAACACATTTCTATTCTAGGGATTTATTTACCTTTGCTTATGTCTTTTACAACCAGAGGATTGCATACGTGATTCCCATTCTTGTAAGCATAGAACTAATGGTAACTGCAACAGAATAATGGCAGGGACTTGGAATAGTGCCTACCAAAACACTGATTGCATGATTGGAATCATATATTTGTTCTTGCAAGTCATCTACAGGAAGTTCATTAATAAATTTATGTTCTAGTGCTAAAATTCTGGTGGCATTAAACTCATGGTTGCCAAGCAAGAGTGTAGTCTGACTGCTTATGGTTCAAATGGTTAGCTGCCATTTTCAGTAAGATTTGGAGAGTGAAAGAGAAAAGAAAGCACTATGTTAAATAAACATTCACAGTGAAAAATCTTAGAATTAAGAAATATTTCCTAAAGAGCATTTGCAATGATGTTTCTATAATTTTGTGTGTCAAAATATGTCTTGTGTTGTTTTTGTTTAAAAGAAAATTTGGGTAATTTCTTTGAGTATTGCAAATAATTACCGTGTGTATGGCTTTTGCTGTATGGCAGAAGCTGTCATAGTAAAATTTGCATTAAGCTGCACGTATGTTTTTAATTAAACATGCTGGATATAACAAGGAATTGTTTAAAGCAGAGATGAAAGAAAGTGTAAAACTTACCAGTCTGCCACAGTAAACACGTGGAGCAGATAGAAAAAAATCTTTAACACACTTTGCATTTTAAAATATCATATGCATTAAAGTTTTTAACCTGTGCTTCAAAAAATGACAATGTAATTATGTATGACATTGATAGGGAAAACTTCAGTTATCTGTCAGTGATTATTTGGCAGCATGGATGAAGAATCCTTTTACATTTCACTTTATCATACTCTTGGAAAGATCAGGCAGGCATGGCCATGAAGACCTATAAAGTAGTGTAGGGAAGTTGTGCTCCTGATAAACAAAGGTAAGGTAATAGTGGTAATTGATACTGGTTATTTTACTGGTCTACAACATAGAGCTGGCAATAACAAGGTAGGATTCTTTACAGCATTTCAGTAATGCTTGAAATGATGGCATACTCTGAATGTGTGGTATGTTTATAATCAAATCTTTCCTTTAGTGGCAAAGTTGGCTTGTCAAAAATTAGGGAAACATGATTTAACACTGTGCATGTAACCTTTTTTAGCCTTATTGACTATTATAAAGGATTTAAATGAAAAGGTAGTATTTTCCATTTTTTAGTTTGGAACTTCATTTTATTAATTCATTTTCATTTTACAGGTGTTGCTTGTGTTAGTCGGAATTTAGACAATACTTTCTTTTCAATTAGTTTTCAAATTATGACTAATGGTAGTGTTTTACTATTTGCTCCTCTGTTCATATGCTTTTCTAAAGGCAGAATGTTTTCCTTTTCTGTTCATTCTCAGTTTTTGATGCTTCACAAATAGTACCAACTAATTTAAAAATATTACTGTTGAACTAAGTAGGAAGTGGGGAGAGGGTTAAGTCTCAAGGATGCAGCAGTCAGGGTGACCATGTTGGGAGCAATTGGGAAAAAATTTTCAGCTTCAGTTCTCTAGCAATTGGGAAAAGAAGGGATGAAAGGTCTTCTGCTGAAGGATGAAGATAAAAGATTTTAAATTTTCCAACCTGTTCTGTGTTTTTTTCTCTTTGAGATTTTAATGATTTAGTATTCTAAGGGGAGGATTAGAAAAACAGAAAAAGGTAAATGTCTCCCAGCCTATTAATATTCAGGAAAAGTATTTTTTTCAGATGATCTTCAATAAAATAAGGAAATCTTGCCATTGTAAAAGCACCAAGAGCCAACTGTATATTGTTAATACACTGGGATTGTGTAGTTCATAAATAGGTCCAGAAGGGAATCAAGAGTTTCACTGAATTTTTATTTCGTATTCCTGCCAGGAGCATTTTGTGGGATCGAATGCTTTGCAAAGAGGTGATAGTTCCTGTTGTAGAGAGAAAAAAACATTTTATTTCTGTGTCATTTTAGAGGGAAATAGATTAAATCTTGGTTCACTGTTGTAGCAGGTTTTGACTGAATGTTTTCTAGATGTTTTAAAGTAGTAATATGATCTAAACTACTACCAGAATGACAAATTGTGTTATTTTATGTCAAAAGTATATAAATTTGGGTTTTTTTAGCAAAATAATAGTCTGAGACAATGGATTGAATGTCCTTACCTTTTTGTCTTCATTTCAGATTAGGATTGCATCAAAAAGACAATCAGATAAATAATTGATATAAATCCTATTTGCTGTGTAAAAATTTCAAAAATTTGAAATACTTATTTGTTTCAGAATATTTAGAAACAAATGGTTTGGTATGTGTTACTCTATAATTTTCCTGTCCTAATTCTTGAGGAAAAAGCCCTTAATTTTCTAGAAGCAGAAATACATGTCCCAGAAATGGGGTGTCACCATTACAGGTTTTTTTTCTACTTTCACCATTAAGTTTTATAAGCAGAACCATGCTAAGAAAGAACTGTTTTCTCTTTAGAAATGTCATAGAGGGAGTTGACTTCAGAGGCTATACACATGGATACCTTAATTACAGTTCTTGAGTTGTTCTACCCAACTATTTTTGGCAGTGAGTTTCCACATAATTTTAAATGTATCTGATGTTTATAGTTCCAAAGCAATGCCTTAGATAGCAAATTGCTCTTCAGTTTATACACATAAGAATGTGATGGAATGATGCAGTCCAGGACAAAAACTCAGATTTTGATAGAGACATCCTGAAATGCAGGATATTTCTTTGTCAAGAGCTGTAGCTGAACATATGATGATGATAATGGTAAGTTGATGATTATACTTGGTGAGATAAAAGTACGTGACAAGTGTTACTGAACTGTGTGCTTTGAGTTACCTATGTCAACAGGTACAATGTTCAGTATTAGCACACTTACAAATATTTGCTGTAATGATGCAAAAGTATGTATTTTTCCTATTAGAGCTTCATTTTGTCATAGACGTAACGCTTTAAACCCTCTTGTCATCTGTCAAGGTTCGAGCAAACAAATTTTGACACAAATCAGAAAACTGTGACAGCTGAGTGACAAGCTGTCAAAGGTTACAGATCAATTGTATCATTTATTGCCTTAACTTCTGCTAAGCAGATAAATATCAGGAAAACCCCTGAAATCAATCATTGCAAATACTGCAGAAGTTTAAGCAATAAAAGAGTAATAGATACGGAGGATCTAAATTTTTATTTCAGGACTAGAAAAAAACATTTCAACAGTGCTTTTTATAGGAATCATCAATGCTAAATAACATTTCATGTCTTAAGAATGCTGAATATTTTCAGATTGTAGTAGAAACATGGGCTACATTTTAAGATTTAAAGAAAAGCATGGAAACTGAAATGTCAATAGGCATTTTCATAAGGAATCACAGAATACTTTGGATTGCAATGGACCTCTGGAAAAAAACTAGTCCAACGCACTTCCTAAAGCAGGTTCACCTCATGCAGGTGGGTTTTCAATATCTCCAGAAATGGGAACTCCACAGTCTCTCTGGGCAGCCTGTTTCAATGCTCTCCCAGCCTCAAAGTAAAAAATATTTTCTTCCTGTTCATATTGAACTTGCTGTGTTTCAGTTTGTGCCTGTTGCCCCTTGATCTTGTCCAGAGCACAAGCGAAGAGTCTGGCCTCATCCTTTTGATACCTGCTGTTAAGATACCCTTTCCTCCGGTCCCTTGATTGTCTTTGTAGCCTCTGCTGACCTTCTCAAGTCGCTCCTTGTCTTTCTTGAACTGGAGAGCCGAGAACTGGACACAGCACTTGAGATGTGCCTCATCAGGGCTTAGTAGATGGACAGCATCCCCTCCCTTGTCCTGCTGGCAGTGCTCTTCCTAAAGCACCCCAGGTTCCCTTCTTGACCCTCAGGGCACTCATGGTCAGGTTGTTGTCCACTAGGACCTCCAAGTTGTTCTCCTCAGAACTGCTTCCCAGTAGGTCAGCCCCTCACCTGTCCTGATGCCTAGGGTTTTCCTCCCTCAGTGCAGGAGCTTGAGCCTTCCTTTGCTGAGCTTCACTGGGTTCCTCTCTGCCCAACTCTGCAGCCAGGTTTCACTGAACAGCAGCACTACTCTCTGGGGTATCAGCCACTCCACTTACCTTTGTATCATCAGCAGGCTTGCTGGGAGTACGCTCAGTCCCTTCATCCATGTTATTGGTGACTGAACCCAGCATTGATGCCCAGGGAACATTAGGTACAAGCCTCCAAGGTAACTCTCTTCGTTGCAGCCTATATTGGATTGAGCTTTGCGTTTATGGCTGATCACATTGGTAACACACCAGTGTTTTGGCTGCTGTAATTGCTTGTGGAGGGTCAAGGTGTTATGTCCAACCCCATCCCTCCCAGAGATCTGTAAGCTGAGTGTGGGTTAGAGGTTGGGAAAGGACAGACTTGGGACAGATACCAAAACTGACAAAAAGGGTTTTTCCATACCACATCCTCAAGCGGTAAAGATGAAGCTAATAAAGTTCCCAAGAACCTTCTCCACATGCTGTAGCTCTAAAATATTTTTGAGTGTTGCCAAAGTCAGTGCACAGTGTCTTTGTCAAATTTCAAAATGTGCAGTTGCTGAATAGAATACTTAGAAGATGTACTACACTGAGGTTGGTTCTTAACTGCAGAAAATATTCAGTAGATTTTTGAAGAGCAGAAGGTAGCCTTTGCTTGAGAAATGTTAGCATGTTTAGGTCAATGTAGACCAGGTCTCCTCTTTTCTTATCTTGGTGCTCAGTCGACTGGCATTTCTTTTCACCACCCCCTGAGCCCCTTTTGCCACCAGCCTGCCTACAAATATAGCTGTACCCTTTTTTTTCACTATGACTTCGGAGTCTGAGATTGCGTACCTGTAGGAACCAACTCGTTCAGAATTGCACCTCCTGTTCTGCCTTTTAGGGTTGTCCTGTTACTTCTTCTTAATTCTGTGAGTAAGGCAACTAAGGATTTCATGAAAAAAAACCAACCAAACAAGACAAATTCCGTGGCAGAAATAAATCTGTTTAATTCTGAGAAGGCCAGTTAATTATTGGTGGATTTGTGAAAGTCACTTTTCTGTAAATTTTGAAACCTATAGATATTTTCTTTAAAAACTAAGAAATATAATTTTGACCTATTTGGTAATTCAAATTTCCCTCCTTCTGAAGAATAGAATCATTAGATTTTGAGTTATCCTGGGAAAAGAAGTTTAAATGTCTTCAGTTATGGTTATGTTTAGAATCTCAGTCAGACTAATGAATTAAATATTTTCTCAGTGCTTAATTGTTTTAGTTTTCTTTGGAGATGATATTGTCATTATGAAGTTGTTCTTAAATAACTGATATTATTTATTATTTCTGTACAATTTTGGAAAATATGGGAAGAACTGAGGTCTTCACATATGACTGTACAGTGTAAATCTCCCCCAGTTTTCTTTGTTTATCTCTGTTTTTAAGGAGGAGCAGCTGCTCGTTCAGTAGTTCAGTCGATAGAACTGCAAATATAAGATTTTTGTTCTGTAGGGAAGAAATGAAACAGTGTGGTAAAAATATAAAGCTTGAAAATTGTTTTAAATTATTGAAATTTGGATGTCAACAAGATAAAATTCTTCATTCTTGGATTGCTATAAAATAAAGATTCAGTGGCTACAATTTTTTATCTGTCTTGAATCAGATGCACAGTTGGATTTGGAGAAAAATGTTTCTCTCTGGAGTAAATGTCTTTTTAAAATAGAATTCAAGCCGTCTGAATTCAGAAAGCTAGGAGTTTTGGTTTGTATGTTTTTAATTTAATTTTAATTTAATTTTTTTGGGATAAGATGCCATTAACAGTCATAAATTATCTGTCATGTTAGCAGAAAAACAAGGCATTGAGAAAACATGCAACACTATCTGTGTCTTGCCAATATTTTTTGCATTTTTTTTTATGGTGCTTTCCAGAAAATCACAAATATCATTTCTGCATTGTATATTTAAACTTGATGTAAAGAAAAAAATCATTTGTCTAAACCCAGTCTCAAAGTTGTTAGAAGAATAAGGACAGATCTTGAGTTCTTGACAGCATACTTGACTCAATGTGCTTATTTCTGATTATCCATCTGATTATCCATGCATAAAAGATGTCCACTGAGGTCTTAGAAAATCTTTATAAATGTTGATATTTTACACTTACCTTCCACCCCTAATTTTACCTTCATTGTCTGTTGCTGGTCTTTCTCTTTTTTTTTTTGGGTCATGTGACTGAATTTTCTGGGCTAGAAGCAGTAGGGTGTTTATGGGCATGGAGTCCCTCTGTCTACTGGTTGTGGTTCTGTTTAGCCAACTAGCTTCTAAATTGTGTCTGTTTGTATTTAGGTATGCTGTCAGCAAGAGATGAAACAGACTGCATTTCTTTGTCCTTGTCTAATTCAAAAAATGAGAAAACAACAAACAGCCTACATCCCTTGCCACCCCCAGTACCTTCTGTTTATATTCAGAATACCTTGTTTTGTTTATTTAATGTTTCTAATAATGTATATTGTCAGATCTAGGTATTATTTTTGAAATTTCATTTGTCATTTATTAAACTCGGAGGTACCAGGAAATATAATATCCTAACCATGAATTTGAAAGCATTTCCCTTTCTTGGATAGCTATGGTGTCTGTGTTAGAGATGTATGGATTTCCTCTCTTAAAGGGAAACAAGAAAGTAAATGACTAGTGCAGTATCTTTGGGTGCTCCAAAAATGTCTCAAGATACCTGTGGTGCAATATGGAATAAGTCCAAGCTGGCATTTGTTGTGTAAGAAAAAAAGGCATTAAAAATATGTATTATTTTGTTAGGTGATGAAGAAATTTGTAGCTTTTTTTTCCCCCTGCTGCTGACATTTTAGAACTGCATCATAGTCTTAACCTATATCAATGGCTGATAAATAAGTAGTGTAGATTTTTTGTTGTATGCTTATATTAGACTGTTAATACAACAAAAATGGATCTTGTAAGTAACATTTTTAATTTGAAAATTTAGGTAGTATTAGTAAAAATGGATATAGGCTTGTAATCAGAAACTATAGTTTTTAAGGAAGATGTGTGGTTTACAATTATTGCTGCATGCTTTCTGTTCTCAGATGTTTCTATGAGTGACTTTTTTCCTTCTAAATTTGAAGTTAAAATATTTAATTTACTTAAAAGTTCAGAAATATTGCAGTCATCTTATTGTAATAATGTTTTGGAAACAAGTTTAAAGAAGTACATTAATAATGAGTACATTTACTTATCCTTTTGGAGTTCTGAAGTGTGAATGTAACATTTTTCTCTGGTTTAGATTTTATATTTACAGAGCAAACACTTTACTGTTCATGAGTATAAAGCTGTTTCAAGAGTTTGAATTTGTGTTCATCTGCATTTAAGGGGGAAGTTATCTTTAACCTTGATATCCAGCAATTTTGTGTATAGAGAGTAGAAAGTTGTAGTTTATGAGCAAGAATTGCACTGTGTACTACTTGTATGTGACTTCAGGGCAGGGGAGAACAATTTATTTTCAAATTAGAAGTGAGGTTTTTAAAATCTAAGTTTTACATCATAAATACTTTTTATTCATAGTGAATTTAGAATAGCAAACCTTTTTGAATGCCAGGGTTGTTTTAAACAGTTTTCATGAGCAGCAAAAGTGAGGCAACACTGAAAATAAGGGCAGAAAATAATGAAAGGCATTTAAAGGAGATGCACTTCAGAATAAATTTGTGTTTATTGTGTGTCAATTTTATATTTTAGAAACATTTTACATTTATCATACATTTTATATTTGTCAACACAAAATTCAAAACAATCTGGTATAGATTTCTGTTTCTAAACCTAGTAGTACTGGGTGAATATTTCCAATAGTCTGCTAATTGAACTCTTGTTATATAATTTTGTAAAGAAAGACTTTTAGATTATATTTGTGCCAGCTTTCATTGAATCTCTTTTGTTGTAGTAAAAAACAAACAGGGGGAAAAATATTGTGGGGTTTTTTTTTTTCATTTCAGCATTAGTTGGGTTTTTTATGTGGTGCATATTTTTTTACTGATTTGAACTTGAAGTTAAATTTCATTCTTTACACTAAGAGAATTGTATTTTAAAGTGAAAGCCAGAACAAAAATAGTTTTCATGTTATAGGAAAATTGGTATGGTCACTGGCTACATGGAACATACTGAAGGAGATAGGAGAGCCAGAAATATGCTCTTGAACTACAGTAGATGGGGGAGAGGATTTCACACTGAGATACAGGTAAAGTGAGATATATAGACACTGAGTGTTATGCAAGAGCAGATTGTGGAACACGTGGGAGATTTAACCAATATTGTAGTTCTGAGTGAAAAACTTTCAATATGAACACCTGTCAGTAAAAGGGGCTACTACGTGTTGCAAATAAAAATAAAAATTGAAGGCAAAAAATCCCAAAATTAGCTGCAGAACACACCCACACACCTGTTAGTGTGTATAACTTCAAGAAACAAAGTAAAACAAAACAACTTACAGAAAAGAACAGAAAATGTACATTAAAAAAAATTAAACCGACATAGTAGTCAGTGAAACATTCTTAAGGAAGAAGAGGAAACACGTCATTAGAAAGATGTAAAGATGTGGCAAAAGGTTAACAAGCATGGTTAAACAAGTCAGTGAGATAAATCATTGGAAGCAAGAATGCCTCTGTTACAAGATAAAGTTTCAGTCAGATGAAGGAATCAGCATCATAAAACAAATGCAACATATTAGGTATTTTGCCTATTTTTTTTTCTGGTTTAATGGATCTGTGCATGATGCAGGATATTACAGGATTGTAAACCATGTAAATGCATTGGACATAGTAGCTGAAAAAATAGGGGAGAGCAGTATTTGTGAACACTTGAGTAAGATCAGTTTGGTAGAAGTGTTTGAAGATAGAAAAAAAAATTAAATTGATGAAGCCCATTTGGAATTCCAATTTTTATTTTTTTTAGAGCCGTTAAAAGGTGCTCAGGAGACTAAGCATTATAGGATAAGAGATAATATATATGAATGACCAATAGTAAGTAGTGGTAGTGGATTGTAAGTTAAGTTTAAAATGTGAAGTGACAGAAACACTTTTATATAACTTTCAAGTCATGTTGTGTTAGCAAACAATAAGGATTTCATTTTTTTTCTTACTTTTATCCTTTTTAAGTGGAGAGGCCTTAATAGTTGGAATTTATTTAATTGGAGAGACCAGAAAATTATCTTTTTGCTTTGTATGCAGTTAAAGGTGTTGTTTCATTGTCATCATCACATAAGATATCATTGCATTACTGCTATGTCAACAAGCAAGTAATTTTTTGTGCTTTTATATTTGATAGTGTTTATAGCTAATCATGTGTGGAATAATTTTGTTACCTGTGATGCTGCTCTTTAATATGCTATTGTATATTTAAGGTTAGTTTTATTTGGTGTTTTTTAATGTTTCTTTCCTTTTATGTTTAGAGACAATTTCAATGCATACTGAAAAATAATTTAGTCAAATTCATTCAATTTTTGTTAAAATTATTTAGTGTATTTTTATTTAGTAGTTGAACAATGAAGCAAGTTTGACAAGAGGTATTACTTAGAAGTTGTGACTAAAAAATATTTGTCACTGTTTAATGCCTTCAATTTCTATGTGTGAGATTTTTAGTCCTAATTTTTAAAATCTCTTTTAATTTTAGTTATTTTAAACAAAACATAACGATGCGTACATATAGTAATAGACCTGAAAATATTTTACTTAAATTATAACCAGGAGTGAAATCAAAGATGATTTTTAATATGGAATAGTTGAAAATACAGCTGTTTTATTTCCCAAAATATATACTGACTACAAATATACACTGAAATTATTAAGAACATTTGGAGTTGGTGTGTTTTCATAATTAGCCAGCTTCTCGCATTATTAGTATTTCTACTAATATCCCTAATTTTTTTCACTTAAGGAAAATACTTGGCAACAACTGTAGCAACAGTAGTTCAGGCTCTTCTATTGTGAGAAAATCATAGAATCATGGAATGGTTGGAGTTAGAAGGGACCTTTCAATGCAGTCTAAACCAACCTCCCTGCCATGGGAAAGGACATCTTCCACTGGAATAGGTTGGCCAGAGCCCCATCCAACCTGATTCTTAATGTTTCCAGGAATGGAGCATCTCTCAGTGCTCCAGTGTTTCACCAGCTTTGTTGCAAAAATTCCCTTCTTACAGCTAATCTCAGTCTACCTTCTCACAGTTTAAAACAATTACCCCCTGTGCTACTAGGCATTGGTAAAAAGTCCATCCTCATCTTTCTCGTACACCTCCTGTGAGTATTGAAACAATGCAGATGGAGAGGCAGAAAGAAACACAATACCGAAAAAGAATCCCCAAAAACCATCCTCCCCACCTGGAATAAACCAAGCAAAAATTATTATTTCTTTCTTAATTTTTGTATTTTTCATGCGGGAGAGGTGTTCAAGACAGGAATAGGTGCGAAAGTAAGTGCAAAATACCAACACATATTTTGAGCTATAAACCATTTTGTTTCCCAGAAGCAATTTAATATTTGAGAAGAGTCTCTACATTAGGTTTGTGATTCCAGCATCTCTTCACATGTGATATGATGGGCTCTTGTGTTGCCCAGGAAAATTACCTACTAGTGAATATTTTGGAAGAAAATGCTAGTTTGTTTTATAAACTCTTACATCTGATTTTAAGGGCAAGAGAAATAAATTGTGCTTTTTTTTTTTTTCAGAAGAAAAAAACTTGTTGTCATTCGTAGTTCCTTGCTGTTGTTAATGATGAGGGGAAAGTAGTTTAGTCCTTCCCTGGGGCTGTATCATGTCTTTTTGTGTAAATTTTGCAAGTAGGAAGACAGGTCTGTGTTCTTTCACCTTGTATCTGCAGCAGTGAAAGGAGATATGATTTATTTGTTTACAACAGTATGTATTTCAGAATTGGAAGATTCTTCTGGTTTTGACAAAGGCATTTATTTGGGTATGTACTGAAATCTAGTTACAAGAGCGGAAATTGTCACTGATGTTGATGAATCCCAGTAATCAGAACATTATTTTCAGTTTTCTGAACAATCTGGGTACACAGTTTAACAGGCACAGCACAATATGGTCTTGTTTAGGTAATTTCAGTGATGTCCTGATTTTGTAATTACTTGTACCTTTGAGCTTCACATTTTTTAGCAATACCATTTTTCTCTTATCACTGGAAAGTTGAGGGACTTGAAAGTAAATGTAGAGGGACTCAGTGACTTGAGCGTCTACAAAGCAATACAACTAGGACAAAATGCACAAAGGGTAAGACACTTTATGTTCAAAAATGTTGAGCAAAGTGATGTACTTACAGCAAATGTGTTTCCACTCAGCTACTTTAGCGTATCCATATTACTTAGCAATTTTCGGTGAATTGTTTGTTTTTTGCTTTTGCCTGTGCTTTACCTTGTATCTACCCATTGGCCTTTGCAGCACCATTCTGCATAGAATGCATGGACCCAGCAGGTTCCTTTAAATTGTGGTCCCAATATAAACAGTGGGATCCTTTAACTAACTTGCTTTGGAAAACTAATACAGATTTAACCTTCTCTCATGCCACTTACTGGCTTTTTTGAAAATGTGTGTAGTCCCTGACTATATAATGTGCATATGTAAAAAAAAAAAATTAAAAATATATACAAATATATAAAAATATATAAATACATGTAACTATATATTATATATATATATATATATATATATATATATATATATATATATATATATATATATATATATATATATATATATATATATAATGTAGTTTACACTGTAGTGTATGTATTATATTTTATTGTTAGGCAGTAGCACAAAAGAATTTCTTAACCTGAGGTTTTATGTGTAGGTTTATAATCCTATAGATAGTTTCATCTAACACAGGTATTTGGAAGTGCTAAAGGAGAGAGAGATAAGATGTATTGAAAAGTAAGTGAAAAGTTATTACTACCTTAAAAGACCTTTTTAATACTGGATTTGTTCATAGTTTTATGGGCAACTCAACTCTCTTGTAGTGTAGTTTAGTTTCTAAAGTTACTGCTTTAACCTTTAGAGGAGCCTAATTGAAGTATGTGAAATTATAGTTAAAAATACTAATGTATAGGATGTTGTGATTTGAACTGAAAGATATTTAAAGCTGAAGCAGTGCTGGTAAAAACAAAGCAGTGGAATTGAACAGATTTACAGTCTTTCATGACATTGCTTTGAATCAGGTATGTATTCTGAAGCTCTTAAATCTGTGTCTGTGTAATGGAATAATACTGTACTTTTACTGAGAACTGAGGAGTTTGGCGAGTGATTAACAGAGATATGTAATATGGTTTTAACAGTATGAGCCTAATTATGACTTCCATGAAATGATCTTGTATATTGCAACCCAAAGGTCTGTGTCAGGGCATGGGTTTGAACCTAAGCTTCCCAGACCCCAAGGTGATGAGAAGCAGCAATGTAGAGGTAGTTACTATTGGGAAGTCTACATCTAGTTGCCATCTTCAGATTCATTATGTAATAATCTTTATCTCGCTCTTACCTAAAATCCCAACCAGTTTACTGGATTCTTTTTAGGGTTTGGGTTTTTAAAAATTTGTTCTTTTCTTGGTGCAGTGTGTGCCTGTGGGGAAATCTTGGCAATGGGGTGGCACCTTTGGTGAAGTGTATTCTTTGAAAAGCATAAAACTACTGTGCCGCAGAATGTGAAAGGGGAGTGAGAGCAAAGTGTGAGAAACAGCATTGCAGATCCTGAGGTCAGTGAAGGAGGAGAGCAAGAGTATACTCCCCATGCGGGAGCAAAGATTCCCCTGCACGACATATTGAAGACTGCTGTGGAGCTCATTTCCACATGGCACTCTGTGGAGATGCCCTGCAGGACGCTGCAGCCATGGAGAACACATGCCAGAGCAAGCTCCTTGAAATGTGGCCTATGGAGGGGGAGCCCACAGGTTTCCCAGTAGGAACTGTGGCTGTGGAGCAGTCTTTTCCTGAAAGATCTCATGTGGTAGAATGGAGCCACATCAGAGAAGTTCATCAAGGACTGTATGGAGTAGGAGTGATGCCATGCTGGGTGGAGAAGAGTGTGAGGATAGGGTGGTAGCATAAGGGAGTTGTTAGGGACTAATCTCAACTCCCATTCCCCATTCACCAGCTTCCCTCAGAGGGGAGAGGAAGATGGAGGAGTTGAGTCTGTTTGTCCTGTGACAGTAATTGTGAGTGGTCTCCTTAACTTGACCCATAAACTTTTCTGTGTAATGTTCCCCCAGTCTTGCTGAGGAGAGGCTGTGGGGGAGTGGCTGGATACGCATCTGACAGCCAGACAGAGTCTGTGCACCACCATCATATTTACCTGGAGCAGTGTTTGTAGCAGGTACAAACCAGTAATTCTCATGCCTGAGCCTCTTCAAATTTCAGTTCCTGTTGGAGGCTGCCTTCTTTTGAGCTCATTTTTTAATAAAAGAAGTTGATCTGCAGAGAGATTTTCCAGCGATTCTCTCAACTTTGCCTTTGTGAATTTTTGCGGAGAGCTTTAAGATCCTTTGGACATTCAGGAACCTGGCTGTCAATGAGAAAGCTTCTTGATCCTATGCAGAAGATTTACTGTCCCTTGTAGGAATGCAGTTGCTTCCTGAGTGCTCTACCTGAAGTGAGCTGTCAGCATGACCTGATTGTCTGTGTTCCCATATGAATTAAGGTGTGCTGTTTGTAGCTTCTGAAAGTAATGCAGACATTTTTTATCATGTCTGTGAGCCAAAAGAGTAAATGCTCTGAATATTTTCTGGCTCCTTTCAAAGCCCTGCTGGTTATCATTGCATCATGCATTCCACCTTCACTCACTGTGAGGGAAGCACAAGTGAGGCACACTTGGGTAGCTCAGCAGGACAGGCTGCTTGTGATCAGGTATGTAGAGAACATACATGTTGGTTACAACTTTATGATTAATTTTTTCACTTTCTTTTTTTGTCCGTTGGATGAACCACAAATCACTGGGTCCTTTTCAGAACCTGTAGGATTTTCTTTCTGTTCACAGTGCTGGATGCTTGTGAACTAGGTTTGAAGTTATTTTCCTGTTACTTATAATTATGTTCTCTGCTAATGCTGTGTCACAGTACACTGTAAGCAGAAAGATTGCTAATACTTTTTGTTAAAATGCGGTGTTTTATTCTTGTGCATTATTGATCTATAAACACTTTAGGTCTATTGTGAAATCCTTTTTTAAAGACTGAGGAACAAATTAAGAAACTGCACTTAGAGAAGCCATCAGGCTATGGTGACAGGCAATTTTGTTTGAGGTAACTGGAGCAATGAAGAATGCAATCCATCATATCAGCAAGTATTTTTACAAATTTTATTAGTCTGACAAGTGTTATGCAGATCATCAAGGTCATTTCATAGTAAAGATTGTTGTCATGTTCTTACAGCAACAAGAGTGGTTTATATAAACTACATGTTCAGTTCCCTATGGTTCTTGCAGTGCAGTGATGCAGTGAGACGGGAAATAAAAACAGCTGCAAATTCAGACCTTTTCCTATTTGTGCAGGGCACATTTTAAGACTAACAGTCCCAACTTTGTAGGAAATAGCCCTTTTAGTGATAGTTACCTTTAAGTATTAAGGTTTCCTGTCTTTCCAGTCCCTGCTAAATGACTTTACCCCACTAAAGCACATTCCATGGCCCTTGAGTTAAGCGTGTTTGCACAGGGCACTTACTGGATCTGTTTCTTACAAGAAAATTACCACCATAGTTCATAACAGTTGGTAGAAAAAGTGCATCCCTTAGATAACATCTCATGAAATTTAAAAAGTTGAAAACACAAGAAGTTTATTAATATGGTTACAATTCTTATTTTCCTGACATGAATTTTTCAATATATAGCAAGCATATGGAAGGTTTTTTCCTTCGAAAAGCAGTTTTTTGACTTATTGCACTCCCTTGGCAATCCTTACCCAATAAGCTTTTGATATTGTATGTATTTTGGGGAGATACAAAATTTGGTATTTCTCCACCTATCAATTTTAATTTTTGAAAAAATTTGCATATATGTCATATGCATATAGTCACTCTGACTGTGGATGAGAGTCCCAGTCTAGTGGGTGCAGTTGGTTTTGTGGGGGTTTTGTGTGATTAGGTTTTGGTTTGTTTGTTTGTTTGTTGAGTTTACTTTTGCATTTGAGACTGATCTACTTTCTCATTGGATTTCTAATTGTGATCTAGAGGAATATTTGACAGTTTAAGTCATTAAGAAGAGTGAAGTAAAGTCATTAAGAAAAGTAAAAACCACTAAGTAAATTTGCTGCAGCCATGACTACAGTTATGTTTTTCTCGTTAAACCTTGATGTTCCTAAAAATCTATGAGACTTAGCTAATTATTCTACCTAGTGTAAGGAATATATGGAAACATATGGAAGAGAGACCCATTGTGTCAGGACGTCTCATGATTTGCTTCCATAGCTAATCTCATTATTTAGAGGTATCTGTTGCTTGTATCTGTTTCAATCCAATAAATAGATTTCTTATACTTCTAATACTAGAAAGTTGAATTGCTGTGAAATTTGAAACTTTATTTGAATTTAAAATCTTTGTTATAAGTCTTTCCGCACAACAGTTGTAGTTATAATTATGCTTAAGTAATAGTTTTTCCTTATGTTTTTGCCTCCTCATGTATCTCAGGTGAGAGATCAGATTTTTGATAAACGCTGTACTCTCATTTGCTTCAATTCCATGATTTTGGTGCCCCTTTTCTATGTTTGTCTGGTGCAATGATGAGTGAACAGAATTGCGAAGAGCTGTTACATGTTTTTACTGAATTCATTGTGGTATTATGTTCTTTTTCTCTTCTAGAAGACTTTACCTATATACATTATAGGCCAGTTATTATCATCTGTATTGATTATACTCCCAACTCACCAGTAAAGTTCGTTGTGTTCTGCTTTTTGGGGATTTCACATCCTTCTTGATAAAACTCTGTAATAACCTGTTTAAAGACTGTTACACAAAATTTTTTTGTTAACTGTTCAGTCCCCAGCTCAACTATTCTCCTTTCAGTCTAGTTCTTTGCTATCTCTATCATAGCTGTTTTTACTTTCCTGCCCTTAAATTCCTATATTTATTTCAGTCTTTCTCAGTTTAATAATTTTTTGTTGATATTCCATGAAAAGCGTTAGTCACTAGTGAAAGTCATTAGTGAAAAGCAAATAGTTGATGTTGTAGCTTCTTCATCCATGAAAATACCTCCAAAAAGTTGTAAAAATTACAGATGCTAAGTAGACCATTGCCTACTTCAGATAAATGTGTGCTTCAGGTTTTTCAATTACTTCTGCATCCTTTTTCTTTCCTTAAAATCTATTCTGGTAATTGTTGGAATAATTTGTACATAGGAGGTCAGGAGAAGAAGGGATTGAGTTAATGATAGCCAGACATTGGCTCTGCAAGGATCTCATTTCAAGGTAATGAAACAAAGACAGCTAAGGGTCTAACTATCCAAGGATAAAGAACAAAGTAGGAGGTGAATATTATCATTATCCAGCTGGTCATTCGGTTTGTTTCTGAAGAAAGAGGCTACCAAGGAAAGTCTAAAGAAGCCTGAGGACTTACTTATATTCTGCTTGTTCTGTGGAGGTCCTGAGGATGGGAGAGTGAGTTGAGGATGGAGAAAGGCAAGAAACAAAAATACATTTCTAACACCTTTCCGGATATTACATCAGGAATAGGAATAACATAATTTTTCTTCTGTTTTTTCCACTTGTGTGTAGGGAGGACTTAATTCTTGCAGGCTCTGTCTCTATCCCCCGTTCCCCAACAAAAAGAAAATAAAAATTGCTGATGCAGTACAACCGGAAGTCATTAAACAGTGTGCTTGGGCACTATTGACAATAATTTGGGAGCCCACCTAATTGATTGCTCTGCCAGAAGCTGGAAATGTTGAAGATGCATTGATTATGCAGAGCATTGGATATTGTACAGTTTGCTGTTTCCACAAAATTGCAGCTGATTTGTGAAGGAATTCTCAGAAGGTTTAGAAGTCAGGCAATAGTTTGTGTGTTTTTCAGTGAAGTAATGACTCATCTTCCCTTATTGATTTATATAGCTTGTTTTACAGCTCTTGCATAAAAAAAATTCTTTCTGCTTATAATTGTCATATTTTACCATCATAGAAGGGTGAGGTGAAGGGTGTTACATTGGGAAAAATTAGAATGATCAGGAAAAAAAAAAGTTTTTTGTTTTTTTTTTAATCTTGTCAACAGCCTGGACTCAAAAAATTTACTTAATGTGTCTGGGATATTATGTATTTATTCACAATTGGGTTTATTTGTTTAAAGGTGTGTTGGTTTTAGGTTGGTCTTGGGGTTTGTTTAGTTAGATTTTTCTGTTTTTTTTAAACCTTTGAATTTCTTAAACCAAAATGAGAGAATGTTATAATACTGTGTACTAATTTTGTCTGGATTAGAGTGAACTTCACAGTACCTGGCATGGGGCTATGTTTGGTTTTGTGTTGCAGACAGTGTTGATAGCACAGGGATGTTCTTGGTGTTGCTAGACAGGGCTTGCACTGGGCCAAATCCTTTTCTGCTTCTCACCCCACCAGTGAGAAGGCTGGGGGTGCACGAGGAGTTGGAGGGACACAGCTGGGAAAGGTGACCCCAACTGACCAAAGGGAAATTCCAGGCAATGGCATCATGCACAGCAAGAAAACTCAAATGGGTAAAGGTGGTTGGCCAGACCACCAGTGTGACTTGCTGGCTTAGTTGTGAGCAACTGGTTTGGGTTTCTTTGCAAAATTTTTTTCTTAGTTTTGACTTTCATTTTTAAAAAAAATTTAAAATCTTATCTAAACTTTCTTTACTTAGCTCACAAGTTTCTCACTTTAACCATTCTGATTCTGTCCCCCACCCCACAGTGTGAAGGATTCAGTGAGTGGCTGTGTGATGTTTAGCTGCCTGTTTAAACCAAGACATAGTGACATATTTAAACAAAGCTGAAGATGTTTCTTTTTTTTTTTTTTTTTTCTTTTTACCCACTTGCTTGCTGCTTAATTTTTGGGTTGGTTTGGGTTTTTTTTTCCTTTCCTTTTCCATTTTGACCTAGAGATTTGCAGCAGTTATGATCTTTGCTTACTAAATGTGCTGAGCTCTGGGAAGAGCAATCAGGTGTTCTTTTTTCTTTTCTTAAATCTAGACTAATGAACTTCAGCACTATCTTGTGCTGGTCCTGCCGTTATCACACAGGAGGCAGGGCTTCTCACAAGCCTGGCAGCCACAGGGTTCTGCATTGGGGTTAATCAGGGTTGTAGCCTGCTTCCAATCATAACTAACACAGCAGTCCCACTTGGATTTCTCATTAGCAGGGTGCTGTTCTGAAATACATATATGCACTGATAGATGTAATCTGAACAGGTGTGCCTTTGGACAACATGTAAGGATAAAAAATACCACATCTAATGCATGTTCATATTCATATCATTGTTGCCAAATTGCTTCTAATACCATTTGTAATGTCTCAGCCATGATTTCCTGGCACTGTTTTAAGTTATGCCTTGATATGATTGCAGAGAGCAACCTGCTGTTTTCTAGTTTCTGTATCTGTGTGCACATGTTGAAGCTGTAGATTCTGACTCCTTTGTTTTCTTCTGTGTCAGTAAGGGCCCTCTTGGGATGATTTGTCTTCCTATTTTAGTCTTTGGCCTTGGACTTGTAAAATGGTTTAATCCAGATGACAAAAGGGCAAATGGATGTCATTAATATGTTGAAGTACCTCCCTGACTGTACTTTATTTGTTCTTCTTGCTGCGAATTCTCAGGCTTTTTTTGCCATCTGCATCCAGGCAGCCTCTTCAGACTTTAACAGATCAAAACTTGCAATGTAAATGATGACAGTCAGGTATACTAAGTACTTTATTTTCTTACCAAGCAACACCAAGAACTTCACTGGATGCCCATTCAGAAAAGAAAAAAATCAATATTGCTTTACATATTATGAGATAAAATAAAGCACAACAAAAAGATCTGTCTTCTTTTGTGTTCTGACAATCTACTTGCTAAGAGCTCTGTTAAAAAAAAGGCAATTCATAGAAATGTTCGTTATGAAAAATTTAATCATATAGTCTGTTGCCAGCTATAAACATCTTTTCTTTAATGACTTCTGGAGGTAATTGATTTTCCTTGCTTTTTTGGTAAGGAAAAAGCAAAAGTTGCGGGTGCTTTGTTTAGTCTGGGGATTTTTGTTGGTGTTTTTGGTGCAAGAATTAAAAAAACAAATATACCTTAATTTCTATCCTAATGGTTTAAATTTTTGTCACTAGGCATAGTAGTGTAGCATTAGCAGCTAAACAAAGAAAGGTGTACAAGGACTGTACAGAACTTCCACTTGGTTTGCTTTTTCTGGGCTAGAAATTATTTTTGCTAAAAATCTGTAAATTAAATTTCCATTGAAGTATTTGCAAGGATGTGTGTATGTATCTATGCAATATCAACTTTTTTTCAACCAGAGTGTGTCTTGGACCTGAGTCTTTGTGTACATGCATATTAAAATTCTATTGTAGCAGCTTTATGGGCTTTTTTCTTTATTGTTGCTGTGTTTGGAGGTTGCTCCTGCCAGTTACGGCTGATATCAAACTGTGATTGTAATGAAGTAGTCAATCACAGTAGTGAATGCGGAAGATTACCATTTTAATGACTAATTTTCCTGCAACTTTTCATCGTCGGCCAGTCCCATTTATGTAATAATTCTCACAGGATGTAACATGTTTACTTCCTACCATAAAATTTTATGTAGAACTCTGTACCAATTTGTAAATGTAGGGACAAGACTCTAAAGCTGCTGTGAAGAGAATCTTGTTGTCCAGTCTGTTCCAATAGTGCCTATGCTGAATAGCCTGAATGTCCGCTGGCTCAGTGCTGACTAGATCAGAAAGCATGTAAACAATTGTATTTCATACAAGTGCAAACCGGAGAACTATATTAAATCACATCTTCTTCCTATCCTTCTTTTCATCATGTCTGATGCATTTTAGGTTTTTAACTAATTCATGCCTTAAAGCTGATTCTGCATCAGATTGATAGAATATGTCTGTGTCCTACTTGATCAGACTAATGTAACAGAGGTTTATTTTGAAATAAAATACTGCTAATGCGTGCAGTTCGCTAAGTAAAAAAAAATTGTTAAGAAAAAACTCTCTTTGTATTGTTTCTTATTATCAAGAATTTCTGTTTAGTGTGACCTCTGTTTTGTGAAGATCATTTTCACTGATTGTACACTTCCGAAGGGCATCTGAAATGGTGATTCTTTTGAAAGATGTTTTAAAAAAAAGTCCCTTCCAGTTAGGATTTGAACTCTGACTTTATCTGTTTTGTGTGCTAGAATAGTATGAAATACTACATATTTTTCATTAGTGATAGGTGAAGACTTCTAGTACTTGCAGCAGGATGAATAAACATGGGTACTTAATACCTGTAGCTTGTCTGTTAGCCAGTAATAAAGGTATAATACCGTGTCCATTAACCTACATTGTAAGAAATCTTTTTTCCTGCGTTTATTTCTTCTTAGAAAGACTTTTCTTAGGGAGAATGTAATTTTGTTTTAACAGCTTACAATATCAAGGGGTAAACTGCAGTGGTGGTTAAATTTGCTAAATTCTCTGTTGCCCCTAAGAGACAGATTGAAATAATGTCAGCCAGTAACAGTATTTGTATCTGAAATTTGAGTGACATTCAGTGTTTTGTATTCTCATTTGTTTTTTTAAAAAAATTGGCTCATATTAAATAATGTGTACTACCCAAGAAGACGAATATGTAAAGGTTTTTGAGCAAGATGCAGCTGTTTTAAAAAGCTCTTATGGTATCCCAGTGAATGGGTCCATTAAATGATTTTTATTTTTTTGTGAGCTATGAAATGCTGGGTTCTAGACATTATTTTGATTAATGTAGTATTTTTCAGTAAATAGTTATTGAACTATAAGAAACTTTATAATTATGATATGATTTTCCTAGACCTATGCAGTTGTAGTCATAGTTCTTCTGTCTTCATGGTAATTTATATTTATTACAATGTGGAGGAAATTATTATGTTTTATTTCTTCTCCTGTTTCCTGTGTGGCATAAGAGACCTGTTGGTGATTAAAAAGCTTCTTAATCCTGTGCTTCAGTTTGAACAGCATAAGCAGCTTAAGACTTTTTCCTTCCCCCTGCCTTTACATTTGCATTTTGCTTATGATTTGTAACAAATGGTGACCATATGATTCAACTAGAGTCCATATAATCAGAACTGAACAGTTCCCTCTATGAAGTTTGTACGGGTGCATGGGGCAGGCAAAATTTTGTACCTGTGGTCTGTATGGAAAATTTGGGGAAATCCTGTCCTTTTATGCTTGTGGAAGAGGGAGAGGAGGTGAATCTGTAAATTGTCAGATGCCATAGGATGGAGATAACTAGAGGCTAGATTGTAAGAAAGGTCTTTGGTATTTTTACCAATTTTCAGTTTATGCAGTAGCAATCCAGATAACTGCTGGTGGCGAACTTTGGTAAATATTGCAGCTGATTTTATTAGCTTCATGAGGTCATACTATATTTCCATTGTGTATGGTTAGTGTGAAACCTGAAAAATAAAACACGGTTAGTTGTTTGAAAAACAGATGCAATTGTGAAGATATCTTCACTGTGGGTTGTGATAGAGAATGCACTGGGTATACATTGCCTTGCATGAACTGTATGTATGTATTTCCTTATATTTTCAACTGCTACAAGAGTTTCCTCATTCATTACAATTACATGGTATTTGTGAAAGTCCAAAGAAAAGCTTTGAGCAAGATTTTGTAACTCTCTTGTTCTACCAAATGTTGCAAGTGTCTTAACTTTATAAGAGAAAATAGTCACATTGTTTTAAAATAACCAACTTGGTGGCCTTCTATGTTGAAGTGACTGCTCCATTGGACAGGGGGGGGGTTACAGATGTTATTTATCTGGACTTCTCTAAAGACTTTGACACAATTCCCCTAAAACATCCTTCTCTATTCAAATTTCAGAGAGATTGATTTGATGAGTGGGCTGTTAAATGGGTAAGGAACTGGCTGGATGTCTCATCCAGAGGGTAATGATAAATGGCCTGGAGTCCTAATAGGCATCTGTGACAAGACATGTCCCCCAGGGGACAAGGTATGGGGACTAGTGTTATTTAAATATCTTCATTAATGATACAGGTGAAGGGATTGAATGCACACTCAGCAAGTTCTCAGATGACACCAAGACTCAACTGCTGAGCGGTGCAATTGACACTCGTGAGGGACAGGATGCCATCCAGAAGGACCTGGATGAGCTCGAGCAGTGGCCCATGGGAATCTCATGAGGTTGAACAAGGCCAAGCTCTGGTGCTGCGCCTGGGTCAGGGCAATCCCTGGTGCCAGCCCAGGCTGGGCACGAACAGATCGAGAGCAGCCCTGCCCAGAAGGACTTGGGGGTGCTGTGAGGGAGAGCTGGACATGAGGCAGCCATGGACACTCCCAGCCCAGAGAGCCAAGTGTGTCCTGGGCTGTACCCAGAGCCCCGTGGGCAGCAGGGGAGGGAGGGGATTCTGCCCCTCTGCCCCGCTCTGCTGAGACCCCACCTGCAGAGCTGCCTCCAGCCCTGGGGCCCCAGCACAGGAAGGACATGGAGCTGCTGGAGAGAGTCCAGAGGAGGCACCAAGGTGATCAGAGGGATGGAGCACCTCTGCTGTGAGGGAAGGCTGAGAGAAGGGGGATTGTTTGGCCTAATGAAGAGAAGGCTTTGGGCTGACCTAATTGTGGCCTTCCAGTACTGAACAGAGCTCTCAAAAGAGATGGAGGGAGACTGTTCACAAGAGCATAGTATGACTGGGCAAAAGGCAAGGGACTCAAACTTGAGAGTAGGTTCAGTTTAGATATTAGGAAAAAATTCTTGACTGCGGGGGTGGTGAGTCACTGGCAACAGTTGGCCAGAGAAGTTGTGGATGTTCCATCCCTGGAAGTGTTCAGGTCAGTTTGCTTGGGACACTTTTCAGCTTGGTCTAGGGCAGGATGTACCTGCTCATGGCAGGAGAGTTGTAGGTAATCTTATAGGTCCCTTCCAACCCAAACCATTTTATGGTAAGATTACATTTTCAGTTGTATCTACCAACTCCTAAAATAAACATTTGATGCCAAGGCATCAAACCTGTTTTTACTCTTAAAATTTGTGGTGGTTTTGTAGGCCTTTTGCTGTCTGTGTGTGTGCGTGTGTTAGCCTCAGGTTACACTGGCTCTGATACCACTGTCATATATATATTAATGTTATGTAGATGTCACAAACTTGTATTATTTAATGAATTGCATACTAGGAATATGATCATGTTGGGTAGGTGAAGGGATCTGGTTATAGATACATCATTCTTATATTAGTGTTTTAGCTTGCTTCACTTTTTTATCAGTTTCTTTAATATTGTTTCACTGAGGAAACTTAGACCTACTGAAGAATGTGAAAAATACTTCTCCCTGTAGCATACCACACCACAGTGATGCATATAGATACTTTGGGTAAAGAGAGAGTTACAGTACTTCATACTGTACTGTTTCTTTGTAATGAACAAAAGCTTTAATATGTGAGAATCTGTCAGAAGCAATTGTTTCTGAGGTGGTATTGTATGATAGCAGTGCAAGCATTGTCTAAGTTGGCATTTAAGTTTTTCACATGAAATAAAAACACTACGAGAATGATAGGTTAGTTTTATCTATGAGAGGGATGTGATGACAAAACAAACCTATGCTACAGAGGTTATTGTGTTTTTAATGAAAGGGACATGGATTTTTCAGATTCTTGACCAGGGAAATTAAAGGGTTATTAAACTATCTAGGAGGCCTTCAGAAGGTTATCAGAGTAATGAGGCAAAAGAAATATGTTTTTATTTGTGAATGCTCTTGGAGTTAACCAAAAGGATGCAGACATCATAGTATTTAATAGTTTTCATAGCCAAGACCTCCTCCTATTTATGAACATTTACCATGATCTTGTGAGGCCATTTTAGAAGGGAAACAGTATGAGCATAAAACACTTGTTACATGAATGAGTACTGTAAAATAAATTTCCAGCCACTTTAAAACCCGTGAAGTTGTGGTAAACAGATATATTTGGCTGAGTAAATGAATTTGATGTAAATGTATAAGATCAAATTGCACAGAGGAAGTGAAGATAAAAGTTACTTTATTTTAAAAATATTTTATGTGGTAATGAGAATATTCTGTTAGGGTGAACAGTAAAGCTGTTGAAGAAACTGGGGTTTTGAGAGTTTTTTTTTTTACTCATAGTACAGAATAGGAAATATGCGTCTCTAGCTCTGGAGGCATTAAAATTGAAGATAATGCAAAGTCATCTTTTGTCCCAGAGAGAATAAATATTTTATTCATACACTTCTTAGAAAAGGAGGAAAGATTACGCTACTAGACCACTGAACCATGGACCTATTTTGTGGTTACATGGAAATTTTTTCTTCTTTTGTATTCAGAATGGTACTAAATAAAAATACTTTATACATATTTCTTAGCATGTGGACACATTAGTCTCTTTGACTGAGTATTGTGAAAGCAAAAGGGAATATTATGCTTAGAAACATTCAGTTTTCCCTATAACTATTTGGGAACGTACAGTATTCCTGATGTGTGACCCTTGTTAAAAATTTATAATGCAGTGGTACTCTCTTTTTTATTTTAATTTTCTTTTAATTATTTTTAAATTTATTTAAATTTTATTTAATTTTCTATGTTTTGTAGGCTATCAGGTTATGATGTATGCTGTTTGGTGAAAGATGTTTAGTTTTGGAAGCAGTGTTTTCTAAGTCCAGAGTAAACACATTTCGATAATAAATTTTCTCTTTTAGTAGAAAGGCAGTATTTTATAAGATGAAGAATTACTTTTACAATTTTATTTGCATTTTTCAACACATAAATTAGGGTGTGCTGATACTCTTGTTTAATACAAATGCATGTAAATGGCACTTAATAAAATTGTGAGATAATGGAAATCATAGATAATTTCTATTGTGAAGTTATATTTATTTTCTAACCTAGATATTTAAACTGGTTTGAAGATAGTGGTTGTCTACAGTTATTTACTATTTCAAACTGTATATGTTCCAAGGGTGTTGTTTTGTTTAGTACTAAATAATTTTCAGGATAAAATAGAAAAGAACCTTTTTTATGCCTAGTGTCATCAGTAACAAAAAGAAAATGAGATTAAAAAGTGATACCCTGTGCCACAGAAATGGAAGGAACAACTTGTGTGGCCTTTAACTGAGGTACTTAGAGTTCTGTATCTAAAAATCATGTTGTAGTAATTAGGAATGATTTGTATACCCTTTCACTATTACCAAGATAAAACAGGAATACTGGTCTTGATAGCCAGTAGTTCAATCCTCTTAAAAACCGGGAGAAACTTTGTAAATACACATGCATTCTAAAAGGGTACCTTATAAAATTATGATTCCCCTGAGTATTGAATTGAGTATACTGCAAAATTTTGGGGTTGTTTTCATACTTAAGATGCTTTAAATTAGTTGATGTTACCATTACGTAGGTGGTGAGGCCAGCTGGTAAATGTAACAGAAAATGTTCCTTATAACTCTTCGGCCTTTAGCACTCGAGTCTGTCTTCTCCTCTTGTACCATGGGCAGGTTAATGATACTAACTCCTGGAGTGATGCGTAAGGATGAGGGCAAGGACAGCAATTCCATGCTCTTTTCTCTTCCCCTCCCCTAAATGTGAAGCTAGGATAGTGAATTGTAACAAAATGCCTCAGAGCATATGTTCTCCTGAGGTCTGAGGTAGCAGGGGTGCACAGGACATCTAAAACTTGGTTTACTTACAAAGAAATTTTGTTTTAAACTTGTTTGTAAAAAATCACTTATGTTGATAGATTATTGAATCCTTTTCAGTCAATAATGGAACATGTTTTTCAGCCGTTAGTGATTTAGTAAGCAGCAACATTTTATTTTATGAAAGACTACACATTTGTTTTGTAAAAAGATCTTTTTTCTAATGAAAAGGAACCACTCAAAGTTATAAACCAAGATTGTGGAAAAATTGAAGATTAACTGAATCATTAAAAGTAAATGTTAAAAAATGGGCATAATTTCCTTTTCAGTTAGTTTCCTTCAAAGATGCAGGAATAGAAATATTTGTATTTTGCTTTCGAGTGGTCATAGAAATTAAATTAATAGGACTACTGGAACTTAAAGCTGGAAGTTGTTGAATTTCTGTTTTGATTAAGCAAATTATTGAATTTACTGAAGGTGAAGAAATACGTTCTGGCAGTTAGTTAAGATGAGCCTTGCCTTCTGCTGTTCGCTAATGAAATTTGGGTGTCCTAAGAGCTTGAGTGTGATGACAGATTATCCATGCCTTATTTTTGTCAGTGTTCTGTAATTTCAGTATGGGGTCATGAATTAAATGCATGTTTGCCAATAATAATTACTTTGTCACAGCTTTTATGACAAATGTAATTTAAGTTGATGCTTGTGGAAAGCAGGCAGTGTATCAGTCCTGTTGAATAGGAAAAGTCCTGTCTAGTTTAAGTTTTAAATAAATCTTCAGAACATAAGCATTATTTTCCACCGTTTCTGCCTTTTGTTTTCTGAGGGAGGTATGGCAAAAGAGCCCTATATTTGTGTGTAGCAGTCTTTATTTGTGTGTATTTCTAAAATAAGTTTGTGCTGAATTGCCATTAATTTAAAATGAGTTTGGTTTATATTTATGGCCAATTTAATAGTATAATGTATTCCTAAGAAACTATGTTATTAAAATATTCTTAGGAACTGATGCTAATGAGTGCCCTGGTTTGTTTGGTGGATGCTTAGGACTAGATCTGTAAGTAAATACTTCGAGTGTTGCAGCTTCCTGTAGAAAGTAATTTAAAAATGAAATTGAATTTTTACTTAAATTTAAATATGGTTAAATTATAACAGAATTTTCTTGTAATTTCCTACTCACAGGACTAGGAAGATATGTATAATCTTAGAAATTTTTAGGCATATGCTTTTGTTTAACTGTGTAAAATTTAGTAGTATTCTACTGTAATATTTTGCTCTTTCTTTTTACCCTCATTTTGACCCTAAAATGTAGTTTTGAAAGTGTTAGTCAGAAGAGAGGCAAGGTAATCTTTCCCTTTGTGGGAAAGAGGTATCATCTGATAATTTTAGTGCAGAGATAGTAAGGCAAATTTTAAGCTATGTAGGAAATGCCCATTTAAGCACACACGTATTGTAAAGCATCTTCTCTCAAAACTGCTTCATTATTGTGATTTTCTTTTTAAGATGTTCATGTAATGATATTTAATCACTTTCCTGCTGGTAGAACAGTGGTAGCCTGACTGCCTCAGTTTACAGCATATAGACATTTTTGCGTATCAGCAATCTTGCTTTATTTTTTTTTTTTTGTATGTATTGCATTCTTGTGAATTTAGTTGAATTCACCTGTGATCTGAACTAGTCCCTTGTAAATACTTTTGCTTTGTGTGGTTTGCCTGCATCTTTTGAAATTAATTTATTCTAGAAGTCTTGGTAAAAAAGAGTTAAACCAAACTATACCAGCATTTAGGCTAACTGCACATCATTGTAGGTTATGGCACACAAGGATTTCAGGGGAGACAGGCCAGGGAAATGAACACTGAGTATGTGAGACCTTAAACACTGTATTAGAGGGTGTAGCCAGTGCTTCATGCGGGGCAGGTTTCAGAGCAGGTGGCATGTGGGTCTCAAACTGTAGCAGGTAACAATGCATAGGTGAGGCAAGAAAGTTTGAGGACTGAATTGGCAGATGAGATTTTTGCAAACTTAATCTCTTTTCAGACATAAAACTGAATTTTATAAAGCCCTCCCTGTCTCTGTCCTTCTTGCTTTGGTGCCCAAATAAAGTTTCCTTAACCTGGCATCTGACCAAAATGGAGAAAGAATTTATGGAGTAAGGAACTGGGAGAAAAAGGGTTTATTCTACCATTATTATTGCCTTGTGTAGTGAATATTTAGCTTCATGACTCTTCTATATTTACATGACAGCATTTTTTTCTCTAGCAGAGTTTATTCTTCTGAGGAATATGTTTGCAACATTTATTTATGTATATTGCATGGAAAAAAATTGCATATTAAGTTCTACTTACAGACAGTAAGTAGTGCACCTCTTTAAATAAGAGAACAGAGTATTTGTTCTGTGCCAGTTGCTTTTTATATTCCTATATTTTTTGCAGTTACTTCTGTTTTAGCTTCTTCAGGTGCTCATTAATTGTGAGGCTTTTTAGTTGGAATTTGAGTTGCTTTTATTGTTGCACCTCAGTCTTTCCTTTTGAATTATTATCTCTGCTTTTTCATTTTTGCACTTTCATTTATTGAATAGAATGTAAAATAAACTAATACTTACAAAATCTAATTCAGAGTAGGCAAAATATTGAATTTTTGTAAAACAATGCAGAACTGGAATTCATATATAATAGGCTGCAATACATAAAAAGAAAATTATTAAATCACATCTCACTTATCATAGATCTTTTTGATAGGAGCAAAATCTGTGCCATTAGTTCCAGGCCAGCGTATTTCCCATTCACAATGCTTTAGTGCATAACTTATAAATCTGTCCTCATCATCTTATATTACTTTTTCAAAGCAAGTCTAACATGAAGCAAGACAGGATGAATGAAAGTCAGTGAAGGTCGACTAGACAATCCAATTACTAAAGATTCTTGGAAGAACAGTACTGTGATCTATAATGGAATTGTGTGTGAATTTCTGTCTTTGTTGACAAGGGTCTTTTCTGTAGAACTGCAGGGTTTTTTTTATGGTAATCTAGTTTTAGATTATGCTAGTCTAATATGTTTGTATAATACATCAGAATGTCAGTTGTTTAAAAATTTGTTAGTTCACAGAAGCCATATTTATAAGCCACAGAAAACATATTTATAATACATGTTTTATGTACCTGTTCTATCTCCTGAGTAGTGAAGATTTAACATACAGCTACACATTGCATAACAAAGAGGCAGTGTTAAGGTGCATAATCACTGCATACCTGTCACTGCTAATTTTCCATGTTTTTCTCTTCATCACTCACTTATTTTTCTTTCATTCTGCTGAATAGACCATCTCTTGCAAGTATAAAACACATTCATATGGTAAAAAAGGTTACTATTTCTGGCACCTACTTCTGATTGAAATAGTGGCCGAGGCTGCATGGTGGAGTTAGTACAGAACTTTAGGTCTGTATAGAAACTATTGGTGCTGGACACTGCAGATGATGAATAAGAAGAAAGCCTAGTTAAGCAGAAGAAGAGATGCTTCCAGTCTTAGAAGCATCCTTGAACTTTAATTTTGTTGCTTCTGTATCACAGATCACAGAATGAGTTAGGTTGGAAAAACTTGTGGAGTAACTAAGTCCAGGCTTTGACCAAACATTTTTGTCAATCAGCACTGAGTGCCATGCCCAGTCTTCCTTTAAACACCTCAAGGACAGGGACTCCACCACCTTCCTGGGAAGCCCATCCCAGTGTCCAATCACCTTTTCAGATATGGCTGAACTTTACCTACTTTTTTTTTTTTTTTTCCTTGAGACAAATAGGTGTAGTGAAAAAAAAACTAACCAAAACCAAACTTACACATACCAACGTTGTATCATTGTGGTTTTGAGCCATATATAAAAAAATAAGGACTGGTGGGATTTAGTGTCTGTTTTTCTAGATGAAAACTAGGTAATTTTACTTAACCAGTTTAAATGTAAGTTTTAAATAAATTCCAAATCACTACATGTTCTTGTTTTCCTCAAACCATGCAAAAAAAAAAAAAAAGAACAAAAAGGGGTAATATAAATTTTACCTTTTAACCTTTTAGCAGATGTTTAGATTTAGATTACAGGTATTTTGATCTGGTGTTTCCATGCATAGTCTCTTACATTCATCGTAGGAGAAGCCATTTTAATGAAATTGCAAGTATGTGTGTATGTAAATATAGAAATATATCTATGTATATTCTTTCCCAGCTAATTCAGTCATAGGAAAGTGGAGTCATATTTAAAGTGTCTAACCAAACAGAATATCAAGTGCTCTTCATTACAGGCTGTCTGAATGGGAAGCATGTTATTAAAAGAACTCAATTGCTATAAATGGCATAGGATCTGAAAAAGAAGTAATGAATTCCTAGATACTAGTATAACAAAGGATGCTGAGAGGAAGGTACAGTTGATTGAAACAATTTTTACAGTGCTTCCCAATAAAAGTTGAAGTAATCTTCTCCAGATAGTGGAGTTTTATTGTCTGACAACAAAAGACAGGAACACTGCTTTTTTATTTATAAGTCAAGATTTAAGAACAAATTGTTTGCAGTAGCAAAATATGTGTCTGAACTACCACAGTAATTGTAAAGCATAATCAGGTTATATCACTCTCCGCTTGACTGGAAAATCATGAGGCATAGAGAGGTAATGAAGAATCTTTTTCTGATTAAAAAATGCTGCATATTTAAAAAGCACTGAAAAGGTTCACTGCTAATCTGTATACTATTTAGTGTAAATGGTCATAATCTGCTGCTATTAATTTTTATTAAAACTATTTTTTTCCACAGGTTTTGTTTAGATTACAGAAAATACTATAGTATGCAAAGAAGATATTTTAAGACATAGTAATTTTATTATTTGAATTCAAAATGTCATTTTTCAAAGTCTTCATGCACCTATATGTTAGCTATAAGTAAGAAATTATTTCTAGATTGAAGTTTTAAGCTCTGTAATGAATTTGTGATATTAGGCATTTATGCTACTGATTTTTCATTACTACATTTTCTTGATAGGTAGGACAAAGCTGTCTGCCACAGAGAATTACACTTGAATCTTCTGTAGGAAGGGTAGACTAAGACTGTAATAGAGTCCTTTTCTAAGATTATTAGCTGAATCAGAGGGTTTAATTTATTTTCTATAGGAGATAGACTTTTTTTTCAGCCCTGATAAGGTCAGGTCCTGGTAGCATCATAAGTACTGTAAATTTCTAAGCCATTGACTTGTGATAGTATTTGTCACAGGTTTTTGGTAATCAGTATCTCAAAAAATGTAGTAGTTGGTTTGTCTGTCCTTAGCTGAGCAGAGTGGGCAAAAGTAAAAATGTAAGGCTGTGTCAGATCAAATCAGAGAAGAAATTTCTTGCCCTAGTGGTTTGCTTTTGTTCAAGCAGGCAGACCTGAGACATGGGTCTCTGCAGATACCCCATGATCACTACCCAGTTTGTGATTGAATCTGTTCAGCTGACCCTTTTTCCTTTCCTTTTGACCTGTTTTCTGTTTAATCTAAATACACAATACTAAAAGGCTTGCCTTTTACTTTTATTTGGCAGATGTGCAGCAGTAAAAATCTCTGCTCACTGAGAAATTGTTGCTTTGAGAAAACTGCACTCGGTCTGTAACAATTTTCAGTAACCCCAAAGCAATATCGCTTTTATGAGGTAGTGGGCCTATAAACCCGTATCTCTGGGTTATCTTTTCAGAAGTTGTTCTGCCAGAGTCCTCACCAAGGTCACCATATGCTGCCAGGGTGCAGAAATGTGACATCTTGGGCAAGTTGGAACTCTGGGTGATGGTGATCCAAAGCACAGCAGGAACAGTGTTCCTATATGAATTCACCTGGGGCTCAGCTGTGCACTACATCTTTCAAAACTTGTTTTGCTTTTCGGTTCTCTAAGAACAGGAAGACATCCACAGAAATTCTGAATGTTCTCAACATTCAAAAGTTAGGATTCCAGACACAGTGAGACATTCCTGAGCCATGTAGCTGGAAAATATAGGCTTTTTCCCACAGTCAGTACATGGTTTTTCATTACTGCCATTTGCACTGGGAATATATAAAAATAAAAAAAAAAGAAAATAAACCTTACTTGTAGGTGTTGTAAGTGTACTTATGTCAGTATTCTTCACAAAGTTGCTTTTGATCATTTAGTTTACTTACCCTTACAAAGCAATGTATCTATATAAGAGATTGTGTTTTATAGTTAATTAATTTACCAGACAAACTTCATTATAGATAAAAAATAGTTGTATAAATAAATAAATCTCAGTAATAAACTAGTTAACATCTCCATTTGTCTGATAACTGACACAGTGCTATATTAACATGAGATTACCTAGTCTCATTTGAAAAGCAGATGTAATATTACTTTTAAGTTGAAATCTTCAGTTGCTGTGTTTTAGTTAAAAAGAAACATAAGACAAGGGATATTAATTCAAGATAGCACACAATTCAAATTCTTTGCAAAGTCAATAATGGGTATAGTATGTCTATGGGATGACAATAACTAATTTGTTATATTTTCATTTTAGTATATAATTTATGAAAATAGTGAATAGAATTGTCTCTTGGCTTATTTGCACATAAATAGGACAACAGTAAGATCTGAATTGGTTCCTAGCATCTCTTGCCTCGTATTTCTTTTTTCTCTGCCTTCTGCCAGAAATATTTTTTCTACCTAATTTTTATCTATATATGTCCATGCATATCTATGCTAACTGTGTAAACCCAATAATCTCTCTCAAACTCATGAAACAATTAATAGTAGTGGTAATAATAATACTAAACATCTAAATGAGCCAATGTTACGTAGAAATTTCGTAAGCTGTGTTAAGTATGTGCTTATATCACCTATTCAGCTGTTACATTTTATCTTTTCTGTAGGTGACAGATCAGTCGGTGAAAGCTTTTGCTGAACATTGCCCTGAGCTGCAGTATGTTGGTTTCATGGGCTGCTCTGTTACTTCAAAAGGGGTCATTCACCTTACCAATGTAAGTATCATAACTACTTTTTGCTAGTCACTAGTGTTTTGGACTATAGCCATGTCATAGGTGTCAGCCAGGATAAAATTATGTGTATGATTTATAGCACTGACATGGACAGAAACATGATTAAGTTAGTGAATTTGCATTATTTAGATTTCACTATATAAAACACTTTACCAAAAATATATTTATGGGATTATACATTTTCTCACAAGTAACAGTGATGTTCAGGTCAAAACTCTTTAAAATATGTAATTGCAGCTGATTCCATCGCAAACAAAAAAAAATTCCTTTTTGAAATACAAAATTCTAATTGCAAGAGATTTAGACAGACCTCTGGTTGCAGAAGCGTACCCCCTGTGTACATACATTTTGACTGTATTCATCGTATTTGACATGGGTATTGTGACAGATACATTTTATTTTCTTTCCTTTTTGTTTTGCATAAGAGGACTGAGTGATGTGTGGGAAAACTAACTTAAGTGAATCTGCAGAAAGTAATTAAAGTTTTCAATAAAATGAATTACTTGAATGGGGTGGACAAACACCATCAAATTAAAATTTGTAACTGAAAGTAATTCCAAGGATCATGCAAATGTGAAAATGGTTAAAGAGATCTTGAGGTAGGAAGTAGAGAGCATATTTAATGAAAATGGAGTGTGACTGGTGAAAGCAAAGGTTTTCTTGATGCAGCCGTGAAGGTCTCCTATTGTTATACAGAACCATTCAGCATATCTGTAAATGACTTCCATAATTTTAGAGCTTAGCTGAAGCTAGAGAAGAATTGAAAACATTTTGGAACACATGCAAAAAGAAATAAGCCAGGGAAATTAATTTGAATGGTAAAGTTATAGGACCTCAAAGGATGCAATTTCGAAATCACTGTGTATTGAAGTGATGAGTAAAAGGTGTGCATGTCTGTTCGAGAAAGAAATTATACAAATATTTTCATATCCTATGAAAACTACCTGTATATAACTACATGTTATATATATAACATGTTATGTTTTTATATACAATATAAATATAGGAGGTACAAAATTTAGACATTTTACATAGACAGGGTATGTAGTCCAAGGCTTTGTGGGAAATTTCCACTAAGATCACTTTTCAGCTACATGTTTTGATTACTGCATTATTCTGACCTAGATTTATTGAGTATTTAATAAATGTTAGATGTCTTATCCTTCAACAAAATGACTTTATAATCACATTTATTAGATTGAAGAAGAGTCAAGAACTTGACTTTTTATTAATGTTTCTGATTTTCATGTGTTTAATAGTAATAAATTATTAGATATTCTGATTTGCATTGGAGCAACCCAGTTGAACATAGTCCTTCAGAAAATATCTAAGAGGGTGCTTAGACTTTTAGTATGTAATTACTTTATAAGTAATTGGTTCATGTTGGGACTTGAGATTTAGGTATTTCTGTTTCCTTCCCTCAAGCTGTATCTATGCAACTTCTGTAGACTGTGAATACTGCAAAGACAGTGATGTGATAACACTGAAAGTTAGGGATTGCTTAACCTGGAGAGGTCTCAAGGGAAACCTTGTTGCAGCCATTCAGTATTTAAAGGAGGTTTGTAAGAAAAATGGGGACAGGCATTTTAGAAAGACCTGTAGCGGGTAGTAACATTATCTGCTGCATCTGTCTTACCCAGAATTCATCTGTTGATGACATAATTTTTTTTTTCTAACCATCTGTGGTTGGTTTTGTGTTGAGTACTTAACTGGTGTTTCATAAGTATTTAATAGTAATTCCAGTCTGTAGTTCCTAGAGAATGTGGAATCTGCTGTTTGCTCTGTGTGGCCTGTGAGTGTGTCCCTCTGGGCTGTACATGCCTAGTTGCCTTCTGTCCTGCTTCCTGTGTGCAAACTGGAGATAACAGCAGTGGCCTTGGTTGTGAAATTGCTTTGGGGCTGATGGATGTATAAAAATTGAGTGGTTTATTATTACTGTATTTTCCCCCTAGTAATGTTAGCTCTCTTTAAAAATAATGCCACTTGAAAAATTCTAAATTACAGTGCTGCTGTGTTGGAGAGCTTTTTTTAATAGCTAATTGTGGGGTATGGAAGAGAAAGTGTTGTATACTTAAGAAAAAGAAGAAACATTTGGGGTTTGTTTTCACTCTTTTTTTACTGAACACAATGACAGTTGAAAAAAAATTGCTTTTTGAACAAGACCATGTCATCACGTTGATGCCTTTTTTCCTTGAAGTTATTATAAACTGAAAAAAATGCAGATAAAGTAAATAATGATTATTGGGTAAGATGAGAAGCACTTCATGTACATAGGCAAAAGGAAAGGGAAAAAAGGAGTGTGTTTATATGCAATTCACAGTTAGACTCTCAGTTGAAACCAGTTGTTTGTTCTGATGACCTGAATATGTTTCATTTTCCTTTAGTTTTAATGTGTCAAGCATTGTTACAAAAGAAATAAATTACCTCCTCCATGACATTAGAGTATTTAGTCCAACACTGATGTATGTTGCTTCTGTGCAGGTAAAAAGAACATGTGTAGTGTTTTAGTTTACTTTATGTTTTCACCACATCTCCACTTACTGTTTTCTTGTTTTATCTTTTATTATAACTTATTTTATTATTTAATAAGCTTTCTATGTATAATTTTTTCTTATTTGCACTCTTTCTCCCATCCACACATCCTTGTCTCTCAAGAGTTTAACCCTGGTCATTTTTTACTTTGCTTTTCCTGTAAGTGTGAAGATCAACACAAATGTGAAAAGTGCCAGTGAACATTAGGTGATTGTGTTGAGCCCAGATCAGCCAGAAGGGTAATCTTTGTTCATTAACTGTGTGGGAATAAGAAACTTTGTATTCTTTGTAGTGAGGTAGTGATTTTGTAATGTTACATCTTTGACCTCAAGAGCAGTGGCATTTTCCTCCCCTGTTGTGGTAATTGCTTCTCAGCAGTTTAATTGTTGCATTTTTAATAGAATTTTTACAGCTGGCATCAGCACATCTTGACATCTAGATATAGTTTTATTACCAAGCCACTTCTCTGGCTTCTTCCTTTGGTTTCTGATATATATGCAAGGGTAATAGCTTTGTAGCAATATGTGCTTCTACACCATGTACTTCTGACAGACTGTCTGATAATTTTTGTTACAGACATCTATTTATGTGTGAATCCTTGTACAGAACCTTGACAGAAAAAAAATTCTAACTTATTCTGCTAATCACCAGTGCATGAAGACAGTTAATCTAAGAACTGTTTTGGGAATAATCTGATCTGCACTTCTTCTTCATCTCATAATAGTTACCCATGTCCAATCCAACTTAGTGATATCTGTGTCTGAGTTGGTGGTCAGTATGAAGTCAATCAAAATTTAGATTTGTGGAGCAAATTTTTTGGGCTCATTCAGTGTAGGCATCATCAGCATGATAGATACATAATGATAATCTACACATGACAGGACTGATTTTACAAGAGCCTTTCTGAACTGGGGTAATGTTTGATTTCCTTCTAGTAAATGATTTGTTTTGACACCAGGTGTTCTGCTTTTTGCTTTTTTTACGGTAGTATTTCAGCATACATTCTGATCTTAAAATCATTAAGCTTCCTGACTAAGGGCATGATTGCTGTTCTTTGGCTAGGTACAGAGAAAACAGTATCTTAATCAATTTATTTAATAAGCTGGATTTCATAAGATGAAAAATTGTTTATTTCAATCTGTTTGCCTTTAGTAATGTGTCCTTTTAAATATTAGTCTTCCAATGACAGGAAAAAGGCATTAAGTGAGAGTTTTTGAATACAGTGATTCTGAGACATTCTTCATGAGTGTTGGCTTGAAACTTTTATCTGGTATGGCGCTGTGTAAACGAACATTTTTGCATCTTGTCAAACAGAACCTGATGATTTTTGTTGAATGAAGTTAACTGTGTCCCTCTTAAGAGATTCTTATTGCTATTTTGAAGAATTTGATGGTTTTACCCTTCTGCCATTTCTTTCTATAAAGTAAAAAAGACATTGCTGAGAAGACTGCATGGTTGAAAGTGTTGGATCTAGGAAACTTCCACTTCCCCTCTACTGCCCAAAAAAAAAAAAAATCATTAGAAGTACTTGACAGTAAATAACATGAAGATGTAAACTATGAATCAGTAAAAATGTAATTCTACAGCAACTTTTATCGTTTATAAACTGGAAATGAGTCTTGTAACACAGATACTATACGTGCAGTTTATATGTGTGTGCAAGTCCCTCCTCTAGAGGTAATTAAATCTTTGTGCTTGCAACAGAATTTTTGATTGCTTGTTTGTTACTTAAGCAATGGAACCTTAATGTTTCTCACTACCTAAGAATTTAAATTAAAACTTAATAATATGTAAAACATTTTGATCAGTCTTTGGGAAAGCAGTCTTCCTTGTAAGTATTCAATAATTTTCTAATTCTTTAGGTCATGTATGATTACTGTTCTAGGATCACAGTATATCTGAATTGTGTAGTTCATTCTGACAACTCAGTAGAAATTAATGAATGTGAGTGACTTTTTAAAAAATAGTTTGTAGATTCAATTGACATTACAATTCAAAGAATGTGGTTTACAGTTTTTTTCATGTTGCTGTTTTACATTTCCTGCAATTATACATTTACTTTTGGAAATTTAAGTCAGAGAGCAGTTTATTCCCTGAAGGCATGTATACAGAGTGTCAAGAAAATTAAGCTTAATTAGCAAAAGATCTGAGTTTAAATCTCATTAAGTCCTTATAAGGACTTTCCTTCTGAAATTATTTGGCTGTCAGACTGAAGAGGATTAATTTTACATGAATTGTTCAGCAGTGAAATTGGCAGTTTTAGGTTTCAGTTGGACTCAGGGTTAAAGTTCTTTTCCAACCTAAGTGATTCTATACTTTTGTTCTCTTCTATGCTTTTCAGGGCAGTGTGTATCTACAGGAATTGTGGAAATGGGAAAAAATGTGGCAATAGGAAAAAAATTACGTACCCATTACATTAGCAATTTCAATACAATAACATCTAAATATTCACAGGAGTTGATACACCCACACTTAAATTGCCTATGATCCCAGTGGTAATAGTAATTTTCTATCACCTAAAGCACTGCACATATTTTAATATTCCATGTTTCAGTAGTCAATATAGAAATCTTAATAATTGCATGACATTCAGGCACACAAACAGTATGATAAACTCTGAATCTTCAAGTATGTCATTTGGCATAAAATTTCATTTAAGGCAACCAACCAAAGTATTTAAAAACCTGAAAAGTTTTAGCATATTTTAAAATATCTGAGATCCGAAAGTAATGATATCATTACTTTTGTGTAAGTATAATCAGTAATTTCAGCAAGAATGTGTTTATAAGAATGTGTTACACAAAATTAGTTTGTGTTGCTGCTTTTTAAAAATTCTGTTTTTTCTGTTTCATATTTTAAGCCCTTTGCCTACTTATTTGCATTGTGTGTTTTGTCACATTAGATATTCCTTTTTCCATTAAAACATTTTGACGGATGTAGCTGAGTTCAAAGTTTAAATTCTGCTCATGCATGCTTATTTGCAAAGCTATAAAATTAGGATTTCAAGAAAAGCTTGTTTATCTGCAGAAGAAGGGCCCTGAAATTGCTCAGTAAAATGGTGTTGCTGTGTGAATAAAATAAGTTGTGGTTAAAAAAAAACACAAAAGGAAAAATATTAATCCTAATTCTGTAAGGTTGAATATTTAAGTCACAGACTATCCTCTTTCTCTTGAATGAATGCTGTTTAAAGGTACACTATTTTAATATCAGAATTTATGAATGCACAGTAGAGTCTAGCGTCTGTTTTTTAATTATCTACTTAGGAGAAGTTTGGTCTTTCTTTTTAATATCATACTACTTTTAGCTGTGAGGGTTAGTATTAGAATGTAAGACTTACATATTTTTCCTTCCAATTTTTTCATAGTAGTGATTGTAGCATTTTTCCCCTAAAATTACTTCTCAGGTAAGATATTAAGTACAAAATTTGTCATTAAGGTATATATGTTATTTTTATGAATGAAAATTGATTACACACACATTTATTGCAATTCTCTCACCAGTAATGAGATATTGATACCTCTTAAGTAGGCAGGGAGATATCCTGTCATATTCAGATTGATCCAAAATTGTCTCAAAAGCAAGTGTGTATTCAGTTCTGCAGGTCTTGAAAGCCATTGACATTTCTATAATGGCAATTTCGAGGTTGTGGAGACCATATTATACTTGAGTGTATATCAATCTGAAACAGTCTCTTCAAACTTCTAAGATACAAAGGTTTTCTTCCTTGAGTATGTTGTGCCTGAGAAAAAGAAGAATTAACCTGTCAAAGTAGGTCAGGTGTTTAAAATGAAGGAATGTAACAGTAAAAAAGGCAAGTGATGGTTGAGTTTCTGTATATTGACTATAATATTAGATAGACTATTACTAGTGTGAAGGAATGAAGCAATGAGGGAATGATCATTCTTCTGTTATGGTAAAGGACAAAATCTGCCTTGAAAACCCTATTAATTTGGTGGAAAGGAGTACTAGGAAATCAGTTTAGTTTTTGATTCCAGACATGCAATGCCAATGTTGGTTTTTTTTTTTCCTGGGAAACCACAAATGCTTTCTGCTGCATTCATCATTGCATCATTGAGGTAGATAATATATGGTTATTATCTCTTACCTAATTTAAAGACACAGTTTTTAGGCATTTTTTAAAGGAGCACTGGCTCCTTTCCGTGCATTGATACTTTAGTGTATATTTGTATGTTTTAGTCTGAATGTAATAATAATGGCAAAAAAATCACCATATTGTCATCTTCTCATAAGAAGAATGTTGTTGAGAAAGAAAGCTTGGGGTTTTCTTAAGTAGGAAGATTTTCTATGTGTGTTTTAAGTCTCCTTAGTTGTTTAATGTCATAGAACACACTCATTGTTGAATTGTCCAGCAGGTGTATTTTATAGGTCATAGGCATAGACCACATTATTGCCTGCATGGTTTAAAGGCTGAAATACCTAGTATGAATAGCTGTATGAAGGTGGGGAAATTTACAGCTGCTGAAAGCTTCCCCTTCTTGTAATTCATGCAGGAAAAAATGAGAAATTGGTTGTGAGCTTTTTTTCGGCACATAGAAGATAAACTTCATGCTGGTGCAGTATGTGTGAAATGAAAATAGACAGGGCTTGTAAAAGATGTCTCTTTTACCAACACAGTAATCAATCATTATATGCTCTGCTCCCTAATACGCAAAAAAGTTTTTCAGAATTTCAGTGGGAATACAGCAAGTTACCTCCACAGTGATACCTGTGGTAGTATCATAATATTACAAATATTATTGTCCTAGGTATTGCCCATTCTGTAGATGTACTCTGCAGGTGTTCCTCAGAGGAGAGGGTTCTTGATATTACACTTCTTTTGCAGAATTATTTGGAATGGTATGTAGTTTGTATGTAGTATGTCAGCTTTTTTTGGAGCCTGTTAAAAACTTAAAGAACAAAACTCCACTTTCTGTGGAAGGCTACCTACATTTGAAATCCTTTTCTTTTTCTGTTATTCTTTTCTTCTCACCCCATGCTGCCTCCTCTCCCCCTACCCACCTGTCCTAAATACATTGTCTTAATAATTAACTACTGAAGTGGACCAATTATGTGATCTCAGCTGGATGTCTACCTAATCAAATCCTTAGTGACTTAAATCACTGATGAGGATCATTTTTTCTCTCTTACAGGGAAAGTAAATTTAATTAAAGTGTCAATATTGCCTAATGCAATTATTTTTCCAGAGTATAACAGAGATTATTTCAGACAGCTTAAAAAGCAAACAGTACTTGGAGGTTATTATGACTGAAGTGATACTGGAGAAGTGTGTACAATTTTTTTTTGCATCCATAACTCATAAAAGTTGTAAAAGGGTTTGTTTCTGAAGGACACAAGAATGATTAACACTAGTAGTAAGTCAGTTTAATTAGTGCATAACTCCTAATCATATTATTTTGTAACTCCAAATTTTGTTGTTTAGAATATCCAATATGTTATTGATAACTGTGCAGGTGAGACTACAGTATAAATACTGTGTTTTCCAGGGAGTTTGTATTATCTGTTTACTTTGAAAGCCTTATACTCTGGAGTCATTAATTCATTTGAATCTAAGCACAGACATGCTGTCTCACTTCCTTCCATGCCTTGTTTTTCTTATGGCTAAATGAGTTGATATTTTACCTTGGTATCTTACACTCCATGTACTTAAGAGGAGGAGGAGGGCGTGGGCACTTATTGTAGATTCTATGACACCTTGAGTGAGAATGTCTGGATTTTGTGTAGTAACTGAGTGCCTGAATCACAGCTTTGCTCAAGCTGAATTCTGTGAATATCTCTGATATGTTTGCTTTTTGTAAAAGATGTAGTAATCATATCTTTCATGACTAGCTTGAATAGTGTGCACATACTGCACACTACTGTGCAACTACTGTGCACATACTGTGCAACTTCCAAAAAAATTAACAATTTTTCAACAGTTATGTATGTGAATGAATTTCAGATTATTTCTTTCTCTCATATTTGTCTCAATAGCTAAGAAATCTTTCAAGCTTGGACCTACGTCATATCACAGAACTGGACAATGAAACCGTGATGGAAATAGTAAAGAGATGCAAAAACCTTAATTCTCTCAATCTGTGTCTGAACTGGATCATTAATGACAGGTAACTTCATTAGAGCATCCAAAGGCAGTGTAATGCAAATTTAACTGTTAGTTAAATTCTGTTAGTTGAGAATAATTCCTCATGGCTTGGGGGTTGGAGGAGATTGATTAAAGCAAACAGTGTTTGCTGAGTGCTTGTTCTTGCTTGTTATGGGTAAATCATCCAGACACTTATTTGGTGGAGTGTTTGCCTATTTCTGCAATGGAGAAGAGTTTAGTTATGACCAGATGGCAGCACTAATTTGTTCAATGCAGATTTCAGGAGAATGTGCTCTGTATGAAGAGTGATTGAAATGTTCAATTGCTATTGAACTGACTCATTCAGTAGATGTCCAGGATTTAGATAAATTTATATGCACTCAAACAGTGAAGCGTATGTTTGACTATATAAATAAAAATTAACTGCTTGTGAATTAATAAGTGGAATTCCTGTATTTTTGGAAAGCAACAAGGTTGTTTGGCTGGTTTTGGGGTTTTTTTGCAAAGAATTTCAGAATCAAAATGGAAGAATGACACTGGGTTATTACCTAGCCTTTTCCTTTTGACCAGTATACCTCCTATCCTGCTGTATTCCAGTCTTTTGATCAACTAATTTATTTCAACATCAAGTATGCAGACAAAGATTATGTATAGTTATATCACAGATCAGATGAAAAATGAGAATTTTAAAGATGAACATTTTTTTTAAAACAAAAAATTGAGCAAAGTCAGTGCCTGAGGGTACACAGGAAAGAATATTTTTGATTACCTCTGCCAGACTATTTAATTATTACTGCTGCTTTAAACAAAGGGTAAAAAGACACTTCTAACAGAAAAGGGTTCTAAAACAGTTTCATATAAACCAGAATAATGTGTTCTAGCAATTGTACTTCTTTCCCCTGATTTGTTTTTGGTTTTTTTAATAAGGTATGCTTTCAAGGTTTTCAAAAGTCATTAGGGGGTACTGATGTGTATGTGAACTCAGACTTTGGTGAAAGTGTAGTATTCTAAAAGTAATAAAACTGCATTGTGTTCAATAGGAAGTACCAGTAACTTTTGCCATAACTTCTTTTAACCTTTAAGACCTTTTTTTTGGATTTGTTTGTTTAGGTCAGACCTTTAATGAAACTTCATTGGTTTGGAAAGTATTTAGTTGCCTCATCTTTCTGTTTGTAGGATATTTCCACATGTGAAATGAGTTTACTGGAAAATTCCAGGATAAGCTAGAAAAAATAATAAGAATAAAAATTCAAATTAAAAAAAAAAACCAAACAGGCAGTTTTCAGGTTTTAATTAAAGTACTTAGAAACATATATCCACCTGCTTGAATGTTTTGAGTACGGCAGTCTAAGTTTGATCCAAATGGCTGTCAAACTGCTCTTGAAAATCCTTTATTAGAATTACTATAAGAATAAGTATATATTTTAATTCTAGCTGTATTACTCTAAAACTTCACACTGAATATGAATTATAAGAATTGTGAATCTTAGCAAGAAATGGAAGCCCTTTCAAGCAGTGACAGATAATCTGCTTCTGTATGTATCTTTTAGTTGTTTATTTTTGTTTCTTAGGGTTTTCCATTTAATGTTTTTTCTGACTGTACTTGCTAGTACTTAATATAACAATTAAAGTTTGTAAATTTGAATTATCTTCTAGCTTAAGAAAAAAGAGAGAATTTAGAAAATAATTAATGCCTGTAAATCTGAAGCAGTTATTTGACAATTCAGATATTTTTCCTATTTCCTATGAAATTCCACATACTAGTCTGAACTGAATAAAGTTGGTTGCTTTACTCCTGCTAAAAGCTCAATTAAGAATAATGGAAAATTATATAAAAGGAACATGATACAACTATATGATTTTATTTGAAGAAAACACCAGTTTAGTGCAGTATTTTGAGTGTACCCACTTTGAGAATACAGGTGAGCTTTCAAAAGCTCACAGTACTGTTCAGGCACTTGGGTTAAAATGCAAATTAATTTAAATTAGGTAAATTGGTTAATTATTTGAGCTTAACTTTTTTTTTTTTTTTAAATGCCATTGGGTGACTCCTAGTCAAAGGGAATGTCAGAGGAGATTCTGTCTCTTGACACCTTTCCAGTGCATATGAGATAGTAGCAGTCTAATGTTTTTCCTGATTGCTGGTTTTAAAATAAAGAATGGTTCCACCTCTCCCCCACTCCCCACCCCATTATCAAGCAGGTTTACTTGTGAGATCCGGCTACATAGGACTTGTATTCCACATCTTTTCAAACTTAATAGGACAGTGTTCAGGTCCCTTTAGAGAACTGAGGGCTGAGGCTTCTTTAAAGCCTTGGAAAACTGTTCTGCTCCATTTCTTTGTGCGTAATATTGAGTGTGAAAGAAAACGCAGAAGTTTTTTAAATACCAGTATAACTTAAAAGAACTAAGTAGCTCTTAAAGGTAGTTGATTATGGCTTGGCAAAAATAAGTCACTGGTTTTAAAACTTTCTTTTAGATTTCATGATTGTTTCTAGAAATCCATTAAAATTCTTTCCATAAGCAAGAGTATAACTCCAGGACACATATAGTCCTTTCTTGCTTGTGACATGGTGTTTAGAGTTAATCCTGTGATCATTGCATTTCTTCTTGAATAACTTAAATTTTCCGAGTGTAAGAGCTCTGCTTGGCAGGCACTTGCTAACATTTTTGTTGCTCTGATTCTTCTGCATATGGAAGAATTGATTAAGATCATTGTTTCTGTATTTTGATTAGAGCTCTTCTTTGTTTTGGACAAATGCATCTAAAAAGCTTATGTGGGGCAATTAAAAAAATAATTTACCTAATGCAAAAAATTTGTTCAGTTGAGATAGTTTTGGCATTAGTTTTAAAATGAAGGAAAAACAGGTTTCTTCTGATGACTTGTAAAAAAGTTCCTAAAAGTTTGAGTTAAGCAAGATAATAAAACATGTGTTGAAGTAATCTAACATAATGATTTCTTCTCTAAGTATTACAGCTCACTCAAAAGCTTCATATACTATTTTTCAGATTGGTTATGTTTGTTATAGAAACAATCCTACTTCTTTCAAATGTGAATGAAACCAAGCTTGCAAATTCTTTTCATCATGGGTAGATTACATCAAGTCTTTGTAATTGGAAAGGATTGTGTTCTTTGTACGTGGTGAGGTGAATAATATACTCTGAAGCTTGCTTTCGGTAACCTTATCACCTTGAAGTTGTTTTTATGGTCACTGCCCTTGTTCCTTTGAATTTAAGTTGATGAAGTAAAACCAGAGCATCTAGAAATAATCTTTTGGGGGATTCAGGAAATGTAGTATGATGTGCTGGCAAAGTTTTCAGGGGTATGTGGGTTTTTTAATAGTTTGAGGAACATCTGCTATTTATTATGTCCATAATGATCAGGAAGCAAACAGCAGACGGTCTAACTTTATTTTGTGAGTCTCATCACTGTGGACTGAGAGTTGCAATTCACTTCAACATCTGTATTACATAATTCACTTAGGGACAGACATTTAAAAGCTATGCAGTGACTGTGAAATCTTAAGAGTGTTTCTGCTTCCTTCAGTCATCGTCTTACTGAAATATTTCCTTATATTTATATAATATTTGTGTAGAAGATATTTGCCAGCCCCTACTGTATCTATGTTTCTTTTTAGAAAGAGAGGAATAATGCAGATAAGGCAAGGAACTTTATTTACAGGTACAGTGAGAATCTTTAGTGCCATGGCACTGCCACTCACCCAGGATAAGATTTCACCTGCAATACAAAATTATCAATTAGTTTTACAGTCAAAGGACAATATTTTCCCAACCATTTAAGAATTTTGGTTCTTTCTCTGTAGGTGGTGCTACATGTTCTTGTAATAATGTCTCAAGAGAGCTGTATTTTTTCATGTAATTTATTACACACGTTGTGGGTGACTTTGATAGCAGGTGCTAAGATTTGCAGAGCATCTGGATATTGTTGAGAGCAAGTTATGGTTGTGACTTGGAAGATGACATGCAATATCTCCATGGCACAGTAAAACAGTGGGAATTTTGCTTATTTATATTGTGGTGGTATTGCTAACCATCATTGGACTTCTGAGTGGTGATGGAGGGGAAGAGAGGCATTAATGTGCACCTCCTTGAGCTGTTAGCACAAGAGGAAAACCCCGATGTAGTCTCATTATTCCATTTCTGAGTAAATGGCTCTTTCTTCTTTTGTGTTTCCATGAAAATCCACCATGGATGAACCATAGTAGGCAGTGTAATGGGACAGTCTAACCACACTGTAATGATTAAGATTTCTTGGTGAGGGTTATGGTTGGAGTCCAGGACAGAGGAACTTGAAAATACAGACATTTCACAAGGAGAGCAGTCAGGAAGTCAACATACAAAAGAAATTCAGGGGAAACATGGAAACAGACCATAAGCCTGAAAAACTGTTTGTACAGCTTCAGAGTCAGGAGAAAGGAGAATTTACCTTCAGAGAGTCTCCATCTACTTTATTTGACTAAGTCACTGATGCACTGCCAATTTCTCAGACCTGGGTATCATAGTTGTTGGCACAGAGCATTTTGGGGTTTCCACATTGTTACTTAGTAAAGTAAATTTTTTTAATGTGGTCTTCCATACATTAGAGAAGTGTTCAAAATTTTATATTGACTGCCTACCATGAGTTCATGTAAATCCATGTAATCAGCATTAGGAGCATCTGATGAGACCTGGATTTGTTGTGGGTAGGGAATACAATGCTGAAGATTATCTCAGCAGGAGATTAGCTACTGTGTTTAGTCCCAGAGCTGCTGGTATATCTAAATGCCCCAGCATTTCACTAGCAGATGTGAGCATCACAATAGTAGCTCAGTTCTTACAGTGTATTTTTTATAAAATCCAAGGTTAGTGAGCACTAGAATTATTTTCTGGAAAAATAAAAGAAAAAGTTTTTTCCTCCTGAAATTAAAAGTCTCTGCATATTTGATTTGGAAATTGTTTTAATAAAATTGCTTCTAAAGGAAGAATTCAAGGCTTTCATCTTGCCTATGTTTTTCCTAATCAAAAATGTCCATTTTAACTTTGATGACTACAATGCTAATATAGCATCTTATTATTCATCACTTCAGATGTGACTGAAGTTGCAATGTAATTCAAGAGCATTGATACTTATTCCTGTAATATCGTATAATCTGCACTTGTGGATATAGAAAATAACTGTGCTTTTATACAGTATTTGTCATTAATCACTCTAGGTGAATACTAGCATTTCTTTATTCTAATTTAATTTAAGCTGTTCTGAATTATCTGAGGGATCTCCTTAGAGTACTCTATATATTTATCAGATGTTTAGTCAGCTACGTTAAAAACTTGAACTCAATAACAACTGAAATAATGTAACACAAATCAATTTTACTTTTAGAATTACTCACTCTTTCAAATGTCATACTTTTTAATTAAATTTAGAAGAAAATTTGCTTTACCCTGCAGATGTTTTGTGAAATGATTTGAGACTGACTGTCAAGTTTTTTTAAAAGTTCAGAACAAAGCACAGAAGTTGGACAAAGAATACACCTAAGCATGGCAATTTTCTTTATTGACTTTAAGTTCTGGGTCTTGTATTTTTTTTTTTTCCTTAAATGAAAAAAAGAAAAAAACACCCCTTTTGTGATTAGTCCAGAGTAGTGGGATAAAGTGAAATGAGACACCCACACAGGAGCAGGGGAAGGGTATGAGTAGAAAGGAGCGTCAGAGAAAAGTATTGTGAGCTGACTGCGGCCCACATTTCACATTGCCCTCTGGGAGAAGAGAGAAGGGAGTTGGGAGTAAACTTTGCTCAGGAATAAATGGCAGCTGAGGTGTTGTTAAATTTGTTCTTATTTCTCATTATCCTGCTCTGTCTAATTAGCAACTGGATCAGTTTCTCCAAACCCAGTCTGTTTTGTGTAGAGGGCAAGTGATTTCCTATTCCTTATCTTGACCTATATGCCTCTTTCATCTTATTTTGTTCCCCAAACAATATATAATAATAATAATACCCCTTCCTGCTGAGGAAGGGGGGCTGAGAAGCAACTGGTGCCCACCTGGCAGGTATTTAAGGTATCCTTACCCACACTTCCATATTCTCCTGCACAAACTACTTCAGTGTATGTCCAACCCATAACCTGCACTTCTTCAAGGACTGCTCCATTGTAGGTTTTTTCCATGGGGTACGGTTCATAAAGAACAGGTAGGGGATCCAAGCATGGATCCCCCACAGCTCAATTCTGTGATGCTGTGAATGCTGAGGTAGCATTTATGCTTCAGTGTTTTCTTATATCTTACATAATTTAATTTTGATCTTGTTGTGCAGTACTGTGTGAGAATGGCACCTTTCATGCCCACGGGTGCAGGATGAACTTCCTCGAGAATTAAGCAGTGGCCATATATTTTGTGCTATTCTGGGTATCTTTGTTTTAAATGTTTTCTGACTCATCAGTGCAGTGGAAAAAGAATGTGGGGTATGATTCTACACATATCTCAGCAGTTACCCCAGAACTCACTAACCTTACCAGTGTTAGTCATCTTTTCAACTTCTATTAACGTGCCCCGGACCCACGTTATACAGGCTTCTGGGAATTGTTTCTTCAGCACTGTTATCAAAGAAATTAATTTTTACAAACATTTGATTAGAATAGATCGCTCTTGTACTATCTGCAGAATTTAACTGATGATAAAAATCAGATTGCATTTTATATAATCAAGTGTAACTTTCCATTTATTAGCTTTAGCCTCCTAATTCTACTTATCTCTGTAACTGAGATAAAGCTGGTATTAAAAGAAATAGTTTTTTTAGGGGCCATTTTTGGTGGAAGTGGATGTTATCAGACAGTAAAACTTTCAAGCTCTTGTCATGATTTGCCATGCTTTTGTCTTTCTTAACGTACTTGAAAAATGGGGAAAATAGTCCACTGTTGTCACACTGCTGAAATGTATGATAAATGACGGTCTGTAAATAGTGAAAATATGAGGAGGGTGATTAAGTCTGACAATTCTCATGTAAAAACTTGAGATGATAAATATCTCCTGTGATTAGTTGGTAATTTAGTGCAAGGGACAAGCATCAGCCTAAACAATTTTATGAGTTATGGCATAAAAAAAAATTCAGCAAGATAGGTATGCACTTGTTAAACCAAAGGAGAAATTTCTTAAACTTAGTTGCTAGTAATTAAAAATGGCAGACTTGACACAAAATGTGGCTTGATGATTTTCTATATGACATTCCTTACAGAAATTAAGAAAGTGCAATGCTCCCTGAAGGCATGGAAATGACAGTGTCTTATAAATCTGATTCCTCATTGCATCATGAGGAAAATGGAAAGATTTTGTATATATATATAATTTCTGTACAGATAAAATGCTTCCAGTGTTATAATTTAAAGCAGTACAGAAAATTTAAAAAAATACCCCAAAACTACCCTGCTTGGCTTAGAAAAGAAGATGTAGTCTTCATTGCAATTACTGTTATATTCTGAGGTTGCAACCTATAATTCACCATGCAGTCAGAATAGACACAGTACTTGAAAAGATGAGAGAAAAGCGAATGCATGTCCCAATGATTTACTGCACTGACTGTATTGTTTAGAACCTGTCAGTATATCCAGTGTAAATACCATTTGAAAGGAACATAACCATGTTCTAAATTCACTTTAGGCTGTTTCCTGCTGCATGGGTTCTAGACTCAAAAAGAAAAAAAATAGCAATTATTTGGTGGGGTTTTTTTCTTTGCATATGTGTGGGTGAGCATAAACTTATCTTTAGGTGGGATCATGAAATCATATAAACAGGAAATGTGTGAGATGCTGCATATTAATTATCTTCAGTCCTGATCCGGTTACTTAGCGAGCCCTGCTTTTCTTTTGTTAAAACCAAAAAGCTGGTATATTCTGAATTTTCTGTGATGTTAAATGTTGGAGCATTTTGTTTTTAGAATTCAAGATTAACCAATAGGTACTGACTTGTAAAGGATACAGGAATTAAATGTACCTTTGAAAAGTTGCACTCAGCTGGAAGAGGAAGATAGTGATGAAGTGGAAGTTGAGCTGACAGAATGAATAACTTGCAGTATTATAGTATACGCACTGGAAATGCAGTAATAATGTAACGAGGAAAATAAGCAGTAATTTAAAGTGGTGGTCATGGAGATGCCTACAGGATATAGTCAGGGAAAAAAAAGTGAGCAACACAAAGAATAAAAATTTTAAAAGGCTAAAACTGTGTCTCTCTGCTTGAAATCTTGTTGACTTCTGTTCATACCTTGTGATTGTGATTTGCTGTTTTTCAGAACCATGGTGAATTGGTCTTAAACTTCCTTCAGTCCATGTATCTAGTTTTTAGTCTCACAGAGTAGAGAAGAAACTGGTAAATACTCATCTCCATGTGCCTGAAGGGAGCTAGGACTCAGCCAGCTTGTCCAGCTAGCTTTCAGAGGGGCAGAGTGTTCCCAGGCCTCACAGTTCTATACAGACAGAAAAGACAGGAAAAATCCTTCCCAGTCATTAAATATAGCCTAAATTTTTCACTGTCAAAAACACTTATATCTCATTTATAACTTCTATAATTTCTGTCATTCTGGCATGCTGGGAATGCTATGTCCATTTCTCAGTTGCCCAGTAAAAGGAAGATGTGGACATACTGGATAGAGTCTTGCAAAGGACCATGAATAAGATGGAGGGATTTGAGCAGGCTGTCCTGTGAGGGCAGGCTGAGAGAACTGGGGCTGTCCAGCCTGGAGAACAGAAGGCTCAATGTGCATAAACACATGAAAAAAGGGAATAAAGAGGGCAGAGACAGGCTCTTTCCAGTGATGCTCAGTGACGGGTGGTGGGCAAACACTGACACGGGAGGTTCTCTCTGAACATCAGAAAACATTTCTTCACTGTGATGGTGGCTGACCACCATCTGAGCACAAGTTGCCCAGAGAGGCTGTGAGGTCTTCCTCCTTAGAGACAAGGATTCTAGATGCCTTCCAGGCCTCTTCCAAATGGTGACTCTAATACTAACCTCTTGTGTTAGTTTGTATTTTGATTGTTAAGGTAGGTGGAGGTACATGAAGTGAGGTCCACCACAGCAGTCATATTCCTTGCCTGCTTCTGATTTTTTAAAGTTTGTCATGACATGTTTAGACAGACCATTATCTCCTGATTCTGGAAGATGTGTTAGTCAAGGAAGTCCTAAAGAAGGCCCACAAGGAATTAGAAACATTGCTATCAGCATCATTTATGTTACTGCTTATTGTGAGGAGTGGGAAAAATTGTGTATTGCCTGCATTCATTCCATGTCTTTCCAGTACCAATTACCATCTCCTACTCTGTTTTATTTCTTGTCTTAATTTTCCCTCCCCTTCAGACTTTATCTGATAAAGTCCAATTTGTCTATCCTGTGGCATTTAGCAGATGGTTGTGAGTCCATGGTAGTCAGAGAGTTAAGAGCAATTCCAAATACTGTGCATTGGAAGAAATTTGCCAAGTTCCAGTCACTCCAGACTGAGGTTTGTAGTCTGCTCCCTTTCAACACAGTATCAAAAATTTTGTTTCCAAAGACAGTGTTTTTTTTCTGTATGTATTATCATTCCCACCCCCCAGTCCTTGCAACACCTCCCAGAGCATGAGAGGAAGCGAACAGGACTTTCTGTCTTGTTTCCAAAGGATAGAGTTAAAATAAAACTAGTTTACCTGCTCTTAGTGCTTTGTATTTCAAATTTTCATATTTTTCCTCAGTTACCTTAGAACGTTTTTATAGGTGGTTATTGCCTTTGACATGATCATTTTTTCTGATGAAAATCCCATCTGTGCTTAGCTGCTTAGTTTCACACAGGGTAAAAGCCACCTTTGCTTTCTTGGATCTGCTTAGTTCTGTACAGTAGTACTTCTCTTTCCATTGAGAAAAGAAATCCTGTTACCTCTTGACATGCTGAAGCTAGCCAACACCTGTCAATTTGTCATTAGTAGAGGTGTTTCAGTGAAGTATATGGATCTCTAGTAAATGAAAAGTACTCCTAATTAAAAGAATTGTCTCTAGGCAAAACACTGCCAGTAGAGTTTTCCTGACTTGTTCCTTAAGTTTCCTATAGACGGAGGGAAGGCAAGCTGCAATGAAATGTCAACCTACTTGGAAAGCTTTTCCAAGCTTTCCAAGTAAAATAAAAAGATTGGTCTTCCATTCAGTTTTAGAAAAAGAACCTTCACAAATAGAAATGACAAGTCATTAGTAATTGATATTTTAATTCCATTCTGGGAAAATTAACTAATATACTTCTAAATGAACATTTTATAGAAGTCATCAGAATAACAAGCCATACATGATACATCTGGTTTCACAAAAAACAAATTGTGTGTTAAAGTAACACACAAATAACACTTGTTATTTGAGATCAGTGCAGTTACAGTTTTGGAATGATTTTGATTGTTACTTATATTTTGTTAATTTTCTTTCAAAAAGAATGTGCCTTGAAGTTTATGCTTTTGCCTTTATATTTCATTTTTTGTATGCAAATATACACATACATATATAATATATTCTCTGGATGGTTAATAACAAATTTTTGCATATGAATAGGTCTGTTAAAGGTGTTGGATGAATGAATTATTAGGGAACTATTATTAGGAACTATTTAGGGAAGTCTTAAGACTTATGGAAGACTTAGGGAAATCCTAAGAGTTATATCTAGGCGAGTTTTTAAGACTGATTTACTGTAATTTGTTGTTGAGGAGTAATATGTCAGTCGCATTTTTTTTGCTGAAGCCACAGTACATTTCAGTCAGATTTTACCAATAGTTAGTGATGCTAAAGCCTTTGTTTCAAAACCTGAGGCTGAATGCAGCATCTAAAAAGCCTGGCTGCCAGAAAGATTAATCAGCTGCTTCTGGACTCTGCCTAGTGCAGAATAGAACAGAGCCCAAAGGCTAATTTTCATTCTCAATCTACTGTTGAACAATGGGAATTAATTTATAAAACTGAATTTCAAACTCACAAATGTATATAGTGGATTATCTACAAATTATTCTGCCCTCCTCTAATTCTTTCCAGATACATATTGCTATTAGCTCGACTTTATTAGGACTTATGCAGTTTTGCCAATTCATGTTTCTAAGCTCCTTGAAACTCCTTTTCAATGCTACTGAAGTAGCATTGCACAATTTATTTCAATCTGGAAAATCAAGCATGAGCTGATATAAAAGGGAAAAAAAATCCAGCCATTCCTGGACTGGAAGAGTAAATTTGGGAGATACATTTGATTTGCATAATACTAACAGGAAACAAAAGGCCTTTTATAGTCCTTAATTAGTTCTATGCTTGGTATATGAATTACATTCATTCCAACATGTTTTCAACATGTTTATAAATCGTACATAAATCAACTTAGGATCAAACAAACTTAATTTTTTATGGCTCTGATTACTGTCACTGAGAAGATATGCACTCTTGAAATATGTATGTCCCTGTTGAATTGATTCAGATAAATTTTACTCTTGAAGACTAGGTACCTTTTTATTGCATAACTTGCTTTTCCATGCTGCTCTTGGGAGCTTTTCATCAACAAGGCATAACAATTTGCTTGTTAGGCTAAAAAGTGTACAAAATATTACTTAGAAAGGCCTGTCAGATGGCATTCAAATATTCATTCTGTTTTTTCTGATACTGAAGATACTTGCCTACTCGGAAAAATTACTTAAAATAGAAGATCTTACCTTGTATAGCTCTATTTTCTTCCAATCTATGTATTTCTTTTGACTGAGCATTTTCAGTGGTTTCTTTTTTGCATGTCTGCATCTAGTGGTTTTGATTTCTTTTAAGGGGGTTCTTTAAATTTTGACATATTCAGGCTGTGTTGAGAGAATACCTTTCCTCACATGTGTGATATATTTTTTGCATGTATAAAATATATATCCATTTGCTACCCAAAGTGTTTCTCTAATCTGTATTGCAAACTGTAGTTCCATTTCTACTTTCAGACACAGTAGAACAGCCAGCAGAATTTAGCATAGAAAATTTGTGCCATCCTTTAGCATTTCAGCAGGGCGAAAATAAAAAGTGCGTGCTCAAGCTTTCATCCATTAATTGTCTTCTGGCCTGGGAGACCGTGTCAGGAATTTTAAATGATATTAGACTCTCCTGGGGCAACCAGAGAAAAAGGGAAATACATTCTGTGTAACTTAGTTGTTCTCAGTGGTCTCCATTTGGACTGCTTTCCTGCCTGTTTCTGGTCTCTTGTTGATGACAGTAGCAGCAGAACAGCTAATAATTATTGTAGCTTGGAGCTAAATGTAATGGATGCTCTTGATTTTACATAATAACAAGAGTAACTCAGAAATTTTAGGTTATATTCAACCCTCAATTCAGCATAAACCCACAAAAATCCATTCTATTTTAAAACTGTATAAACTTCCAAGAAAAATAAAATTGGTTTGTGTTTGTTTTGGTTTTGCATTTAGCATCCAGAAAAAAGAGAATTGAAATACTGTTGTGTGGAGTCGTGGGTTGGAGACAGACACATGACAGAACACTGTGGGTTATCAGCAAACAGCAATGAGTTGAAAAGGCTGTGCTTTTATATGGGCTTTGGGTTTCCTGGGCTCAGATAATTGATTGGATGGGACCTCTCTGGCCAGTGGCGTGTCTGCATTTCAACTAGAACTGGGTTGGCTGAGGTCTTTGCTTGGGTTTGAATCTAACCTATCCCCACCTTGTCTGGGGACTTGTTTTCTTCTAGGTTGATTGAGTTTGAGGGGCAGTTTCAGATCAGCTGCAATGTGAAAAAATATGAGTAAAAACTAGCTTTTCTAGTAATATCTTAATCTAGGTATCTCCTTACCTGTGATGCTTAACAATTGTTCTAAACATCTGCTCTAAGCAAAAGGATATATGTTCTTACTATGAAGAGTTTCTTGTATAATTCTCTTCTAAAAGATGTTTTGTTGATTGTTATTACTATAGGTTACTATCCTGGAATGCTGTAATAAACACTCTTCTTTGCCGTCCCTGACAGATTTAATTTTCTAATTAAAACATAGTCATGTTTTGAAAAAGTCTTACCACAGAATTGAGGGCTGTTAAGAATGTGCTGAAAGACTTCAGGTCGAATTGTAAAATAAGCATTTCAGAAGAATTTTTGGTAGCACATAAAACTCTTATTTTAGCTTGTAACATTGCTTTGACTAATTGTTGTTCTGTAGAATGAATGTATTCCAGTGGTCAATGCTGTCAAATATTTGCTGAATGAAGTTTGCAGAGATTTTTCTGATTAGCCCTGGTGTAAATGGTGATATGTTCATATATCCCTTAATTAGAATACCTATGAATTCTATGAAATAAATAAGATTTAGCAATGTGAAAACCACAGGTTTTGTAAAAAGGAGTACAAAAGTTAGAGTTTGAATTTTCACTGTTGTAGCCATTTTTATTAGCGTAATAATCAGAAAACATTGAAATTGGAATTTATTTCTTAACAGCTATGGATCGATTGGTCTCTTCAAGTACTGCTCCAAGTACCTAAAGACAATGAATGTACAATACTGTACTGTAACATACATTAAGATAAAACATGAACCTTTTAGAAGTTAAAGGAATATGTAGAGTTTAAGTTGGTTTTATGTTTCCTTTTTTCATAGAAATGTTTTCTAGAATTTTGCATAATAAGTGTCTGTAAGTGATTGATAGACCTTTAAAAAAAACTTCTTGAAGCATTTTTTTAAATTGGCTTCCAAAATGGAAACTGCTTGGAGAGAAGTAAGAGCAGGTGGCAGGCAGGGTTTTATTCTTCTCTAGATCTTTCCCTAATAGCTGGTCTTTTTATTTACAGTCTTACTAACACATTAATATAGTTTAGGTGACTAGAGATTTTTAACACATATTTTTGCAGTCCTCAGGCCCTAACACAAGGGCTCAAAAAGTGAGTTTAGATAGAATTTGTCACTGGATCTTCAGCTTTTTGTCAGCAAATCATTTATCTTGCTTCCCTTTCAAGCCTCATTTTACATCATCCTTCTGAGCATTCAAAGGGTTAAAAAAGTATTACAGAGCAAAGAAAAGCTTCTCTTTCAGAGACTGCAAGTTATGCTATTCATTTTATCAGGAGGGAAGGCCTTAGAAACCCATGTTCGTGTCCTGCTTATTGCCTGTTACAGTTAGTCTTTCTCAGCAATTGCCACGAGAACAGTGGTGTTAAACAAAAACTTGCTTTAAACTACCTTATTATAGCAAGTCATATGTCATATAAGATTCATATATGTTGTTCATAATTTAACATAATTATATGTTAAAAGGGCTACAGAAAAAATAAATGATTTTTAGTTACTTCAGCTGAGCATCAGTTCTCAGCTTACAGTATTTAAAAATTCACTGGCGGTATAGTTTACATAGGTAACCCAGCTATGTTCAAGGTAAAAAACAACATTCAATAGTGGTATGCTTGTAAATGTCTGGAAACAAAAGTTGCACAAAATCCCTTCACTTTTGGAAAACAAATTCTTAAAACAATTACATACAGTGTGAGGTGATGTTCTGCAATTTTCTTTATAAAGATTTCTTCATTCAATAGAATGCTTTGATTTTTCGTCAAATTTCAAAATAGTTTTGCTTTGAAATACTGAATATTGGATAATATCTATGTATATAGAGATATATATATTCATGCATGTTATGCAGAGTTTGTTCAGGAACATCAAAGTGAAGTTTTTTACAGAATCTTCCATAAAGAAGGTATTTTTCAACATAGAAGTTTCACTAATAAATGTAGAGTGCCCAGACTTAGTCATACATTAAGATCAAACCCTGTTCTAGAAATATGAGGTGAAACTTAATGATATGTTATAAAGTCTGTATTATGAACCTAGTCTTAAAAAACTGATACAATTTTACTTTTTAGAACAGGATTCAAATCCTAGTGACTCACATTCTATAAGAGATTAATTTTAATGTTTTTCAACATTGCTGGTGGCTGTGCATTTCTATCTTGTGAGGAAATCCCTTTCTAAAACAAGATACTCCGCAATTTCCCAGTAACAGTCATGGGCATTTTGAATATTAGCACAGCTCAAAGTGTTTTGTGGTTTTGTTACCTCATCTTTGGAGCTGACAGTAAATACCTGCAGAGAAGATGAAGAGAGAATGAAAAACAAGGAGACAGCTCTAATACTGAATTGTCAGATGTAAAATCCAAATGTTACAAATTCCTGAATATTTTTGATATGCACAGGTGATTTAGAATGTCTGTATAAAAGTATCTAGTTTACTACTGCTTGCAGTACAGGAGCTCTTAAGTGAGCCAAAATATAAGTGAAAGTGCGAATTGTCATTAAAAAATATTGTGATAGTGAAGGAGGCAAATGTTCATTTAGAGCACAGTATTTGGGAAATCAGAGAATTTTAAATATTTCTAATATTTCATTTCCATAGTTGTCACTTTTCTTTCATTGAAGTATATGATTTAAACAAATTTTTTCACTCCAGCTTTCACTCATGTATGCAAGTGTAAAATATTGTACTGCTGTAACATCAGCATGAAAAGGTGATTAACAGTCTGCTTTTTTTTGCTTTTGCATATTATGTGTGGGAAATGATAGAGGTGACGATTTATCTAATTGCTCTACTGTAGTTACAATTATAGAGAAAAGGTCAATGTAGTCATTGTCAATTAAACTGCAAAAGAAAACACGTTTTGTAGCCCTGAAGAACCATTATGTCAATTTTATGCTGTTCATCAGTGTGTAACACAAGTGCTAGGATATATAAATCTTATCTTTCATGGAATTACAGCGGACTTGCTCTATTACAGGCACTTGGTGCTGCTGAGTAGAGATAACATTAAGTACTCTCTGTTAATTGCATGTTCTTTCATTGTCTCATGTTTCTCAAGATTTGTGTGCAGTAAAACCTGGCTGCTTTAATTAATAGAAATGGATATGCCAGAGTGCAATTTGATCCTTCTGTTTTCACATGGTTAAGAGATGATGAGTGACAAAAAAAGATCTTTAACTACAAAAGCTGCTGTGGTGTTGGCATCAACTTTAACAAGTGTAGTAATGTCAAATATTGAAATACATAAACTGAATTTGGTGATAGAGTGCATATACAAAATGGTCCTGTGGTATCTTAACTGTTGCACTCTTTTTTTTAACTTTCTTTTCTTTCCCTGCTCTTTTTTCTTCCGTCTTGGTTCTCATCAAGATAACACACATAAAACAGACATCAGTTATAAGAATAATTCCATATAAGTACAGTCCTGACAGCTGTATTAAGTGTGGTTAAGTTTCTGTAGGTTGTCCTGAAGATGTGCTTTGCAATAAGAAATTGTTTTTATTAAAAAATGCTTCAAGGACTATCAGGGTATGGTAAAATTTTATGTATAAATTTTGTTCTTATTCAAATAATCAACAAAACAGGGGTATTTTTTTTGTTAGTACTCATACCTGGAAATACTCTAAGAGAAAATTTAAATGTTTCATTACACCTCTAAAAAAAAGGGTCTCACTGTGTCAGACCACATTATGTTGCCACTATCTAATAGAGCTGTGTGTGTCAAATTGGGACATTGAATCAATATTAATTAAAAAAAAATACAAATTGATTTAACCTCTCAATTACACCTTTAACATAAGGAGTATTTTTTTTTAACATATGATAGGAAGAGAGGAAATGTGAACATAGGAAATGTACCGTTGAAAGATTAATTGCTTTTGGGGTACACTCTCTGTCTATGTGCTAGAGGTACTCAAAGAGATATTCATAGCTGGGGAGGTATCAAAAATACCTAGAAGGTGAAACAGCAAGTACCAAGACACCATATTTAGAATGAGGGTCTAGAAGAGTAACAAGAGACAGAAGCATAGACAGCTGCTTGTGGCTGGTCCCCGAAGAACAGTCAGCTGATTGTTTTTATCCACATATGTAGATTGGTATAATTCAGAAGAACACTGGCTGCAAGTTGTAACAGACTTGTCCTAGGGTGACATTGGGGCTGTCCTCCCTAAATTTACCGTAAAACAAAGCTCTTCATGTATTCTTCAACAACCTCCCTTGGTATATTTGATTAAAGCAAGCTTTGAACTAAAGCGTAATTTGTTTTATTTTGAAAAAACATTTTTGCTGAGCAATGCAGAGTTTTTTTGATCGCTTTCTTTCTAGGGTCATGGGGAAATCTTGGAAGCACAAATAACTGGTAGCTAGACCATGATCATCTCTGGTTCCAAACTTTGTGTACCTCTAGTTGTCATATTTTCTTGGTTGTGTTTATGTCTTTGTTTTGATTAAAAAAAAAAAAAAAAGAAGATAAAGAAAAACTACCAAAAAATGGTGAGATCTAATAGAGCTGGTGTTTGTAGGAGCTGTGCCTCAGGATTGCAGTCATTGTGAATATGAAGGAGTGAAGGTGTCATCATCTCATCTCTGTATTTTTCAAAATAAAGAATAAACTGATAATATGTGGGGCTAGATTCTATGTCTAGATATTTATGTTTGTATTAATTTATTTTGGAAGTGAAACTGCAGTTGTTTATCCCATTTGTCCTGTGTCTGTGTTACCTTCTGATTACAGAGTCAAACATTCAGGCAGATAAACCTTGTACATTGAGCAGAAAGCTCTGGAAAGACAGTGGAAAGAGAAGTGCAGGGAGAAGAATTGTGCCTGGGCTTGGAGTCACTGTGACCGCTGCACTTCTCTGTTGTGTAGAAAACAAGGGACAAGATGGAAGCTATTGAACTGATTATAATTTCTTAACCTTTGATAGGTCAGTGTATGTAGGATATTTGCTGTTTGGAGGTTTGATTGACCTTTTGAAATAATTTTCCTTTATGCAAGTATGTTTCTGAGTTCAGCAAAGAAGGAGAATCTGGATGCCTGCCATGCTTGACTTGAACTCTTCATATGCAGAGCATGATACTGGACTTTCAAGGAGGGTCTGATGGATTGAGACACTGAAATTCACAGTCTGAAACAGTGTTGTGCATGAAATCCAGTAGATCAAGTTAGACCCACACATTTTGCTTAATTTTCTTTGTTAAATAGCATATGCTCTAAAGTTATGAAAGAGTAGTTGAGTCTTGAGGTTTTAATTAGTTTCACACTAGATGGCAAGTACATGAATAAGATTTTATTTTTAGCATGATCCTCTATTGCAAGCATAATTAGTTTTATACTTAAGGAAAAAATTGAAGCATTATGTATTTGTTTGCATAATAGATGGGTTAAAAAAAGAAAATTTAGAAGTGTTGAGATATTTTGGAAAACCATATGGCCCTGTGAATAAAGTGTCAGAACTGAGTGCTATTGTAGGCTTTACTGTTACTGTCTTGTTTTTTAATCTCTCAATGATCCTATTTATTCCTTTGCAAAACAGTAAGAAGAAACTTTTTGGGGACTACTAATTAAAAAGTCTCAAATATTTACTACGAAGCACAGCTAAAGTGAAGAGAAACTGTTCAGTGTATAAATTGGGAATGGAATTTAAGCTATATTTAAGTATCTCATAATTTGAATATGTCTTAAAGTTTAAGCGTCTTCTACCATACATCAGACTTGCAGTATTTGTAACTCTGCAGGATTCTTTTAGTATAATGAAAATAGACTATATGGAATAGAGTCTGGTACCATTTATTTATAAAGACGGTATTTTATAGATTTGAGATTAACTGTATTCATTTTTTATGTTTGTCATGCTTCTCAGGAAGAGGAATAAGAATCTGTTAATACTTGGAGAAAGAGGTCAGAATGCATCACTTTCTGCTGTAGGACTGAGAACTCTCTAATACTCAACAGAAGATGAGATTTGTAGCTGTAGTATTCTGCTGCAGGGGACATACTGCTTGATTTCTTGGGAAGTTTCTTCTTCCTGGGTAGTCTTGTCACATTCATTTCTTTTTCAAGCAGCAAAAGAGGGGCTAAGAAATATTTATTTATTCATAAGAAGACTAGTCTAGTTCATATTTGTAAATCCAATTTTTATAACCCTCAGAATGAAGTTAACATCATCTATCTTTCATGTTAGAATCTTCTTCTTACTTTTTCCATGAATTTTGGTTTCTTAATTTGAACCTAGGCTGGTGTCATATATTGAAAGAGAGTGGGGAGAGATCAGCATTCATTAGTTATTTGTATGCATATCTTCTGGGTGTATATAGAATTACAGCTCTTGAAATCTTTGGATGATGCAAGAAGAGAGGTAGTGAATAACACTGAAGATAGACTGTTGATGCCAAGTTATCTAGATTATTTAAGTAAACTAAGATCATGCTGGGAAAAATGCATTTCAGTATAGCCATATTCAAAATTTTATGTTTAGTAACATAGAATGCAGAATGTACCTGCACAATGGCTAAAGAGTTACACCTTTGAGAATAATGATTCTGAAACAGATTTAGGGATTACAATGAGTAAAAGGAACTCACGCTATCTAAACATTGCAAAACAGTTGAAGAGGCCTGGGGTAAAGAAACTTATTGAATCTTTGCATACACCCTTAAAAATGATAATATCACAGTATGACAAACAGCACCTGTATTAATATTTGTAAAGTAAAGGCATATGGTCTTGCAACTCAAAAAAAAAAGGAAAGTCAAAGTCAATTGATTTGCAAAAAAAGTGTAGAATTTTAAGCTAATAGTGGGTGACATTTTGAAATCTGTAAGTAAGAAATAACTTGCATTTGAAAATAGACATTTACATGTAAAATGAATTACATTTTAAATAGTATGTCTTAGAATGAATTACAAAGGAAAGTGAGTTCTGCTTGCTTTTTTATTTCCCCCCCAGATTGTAAATGGTGTGTTTAAACTTTTCCAGAAACCCCTGGGTTGCAAAAAAAAATCATTAGAATAGGATCTGGACCTCAGAGAGTCTTCTAGTCCACTCCCCTGCTCACATCAGGATCAGCTGTGAGCCCAGACCAGGACAGTTGTGTATCAAAGTCTCCAAGGATAAGGTCTGCACAACTTCTCTCTGCCACTGCTTGGCAATCCTCATGGGGAAGATTCTGAGGCAGGCATCCGGTATAAAACTCTTGTTTCAAATTACATATTTTTTTGCCTCGTTCTCCTGGCATGCATCACTTTTGGAACCTCACTTTGTCTTGATGACCTGGCAGGTACAGGAAAGCTTTCTGTGTGCCCCCAAACCACTTTTCCAGACTGAAAATGTCCCTCTATCTCTCAGCAGGACCAGTGCTCCAGCCTCAGACCATTGTGGAGGGATAAGGTTGACATCTTTAACTCCCCAAGTGCACTGCTGACCCACGTACATTTTGCTGCTTTGCAATACACCAAGTCCTTTTCTGCAGAACTTCTTCCCACCCAGCTGGTCCACAGCCTGTCCTTCCCCTTGCAGACAAGTGCAGATGAAGATCATAGAATGGTTTGGGTTGGAAGAGACCTTTAAGGGACTTCTAGTCCAACCTCTATGCCATGAGCAGAGATTCTCAACCAGATCAGATTGCTCAGACATCTGTCCAATCTGGTCTTGAATGTTTCCGGGGATGGGGCATCTGCCAGCTCTCTGGGAAACCTGTGCCAGTGCTTCACCACCCCCACCTTATAAAAACTTCCTTATCTCTAAATGAACCCTCTCTTACTTTAAAACCATTACCCCTTGTTTTATCATAAGAAGTCCTGCTGAAAAGATGGTTTGTCCCCATCTTTCTTGTAAGCACCCTTTAAGTACTGAAAGGCCGCAGTAAGGTCTTCCTGGAGCCTTCTCTTCTTGACACCACTTGTCACTGATGCCCACTGGGACTCTGAGCCATTGACTTTTGCCCTCTGAATATGACTGTCCAGCCAATTCCTCATACACCAAACAGTCCACCCATCAACTTAATATCTCTGTGATTTAGAGAGAAGGATGTTATGGGGGACCATGTAAAATACCTAATAAATCAACTGACCATGACTGATAAATTATGTGACTGTGTTAGATGGTTATCAAATTTATTTAATGCAGTTACTTCATTGTTACAAACTGTGCTGCTGTTTGAAAATCATGACAAACAGATATTCTTTTGTCGGTTCTTTGTGTCACAAGCTTTAGAATTGCTTGCCAGTTATATCAGGATTTCAGTAGCTGCATGAGTTTATCGCTGCTAACCTCTTTATACTGAGATAAGCTAAGTTGAATAGCAGCTAGTTCAACAAGTAGTAGTAGTGTCTTCTGAGAGGAGAAGAATGTCCATGGACTGATGGTTGGTACTGTGCCACAGGGCTCAAGAGCTTGTTGATACAGACTTGTTCAGATGAGTAGAATAGCTAATTTCATTTTAGTGGTATTCCTGAAAAATACTCACAATTTTCCCATAGTTACTATATGCATATTCTCAGCATTCGTGGAAGTATTTAATTAATATATTACTTTAAAAACTGTTTTCTTTTTTTTTCTTTTTTTATTAGTAAATCCAGATCAGTTTCAACCCATTTTTGGGCTATTTTTAAAAAATTAATTTAAAATGTATTATGGTGCTCTAAAATAGACCCCTGCAACTTCCTGGGACACTCACATGCCTGCCAAAATTCAGGCAAGAATATCTGCGAATTATTTTATCTGTCTTCGTATACCAGCTTCTTTTATTCATATAAGTGAATTAATGGCTGTCGTATGTATTACATAACCAACTGTACCCTTTAAAGAAGATATCCTATAATGTGTGCTTCAGGCAGTGATTAGCCTCATAAATTCTGGTTCACAGTACTTCTGTGTAATTATTGTTAAAGCCTTAGGATATTAATAGGGCACTAAACAGGCCATCTTCTTTTCTTTACATATTGTGTATCGCTTCTGTAATTTCTCAAGGAAAAAAAAGGTATTTAAATGTAATTAACTTAAAGAGCTTTTAAGAGATTACAAGTTGAGCTAGGCAAAATGGCGTAAGCCCTTCATGTTTTAATAAAGAGCCCCCTTGAATAGCTTGTACTGTCCCATGGCTTTGACGTCTTAAATGTGAGATTCTTCATATTCACTGGATGTAATCATGATTCTATTTCATGTTTTATGCAATCAATGTCTTATGCAATCTTTTCATTTGAGCCTTGTGTTTAACTTACTAAAATTTAAGTTTTTCTTATGGGAAATGAGAAATTCAGGAAGAAAGTCAAATAGCCTAAGTAATTTGTGAAAGCAAATTTGAAGAGGAGATATTCAGTATGAAACTGACAGGGTGTAAGTGCTTAGAGTAGGATTTACTACTAGGAAAATATATGTATCTTTTCCTAAATAAAAAACATATAATGCTTATTGGGATACTTTGAAGGCTTTGGAAAAACACTGGAACTGATGAGAAACTAAATTAAACTTACTTCTTCAAGAAGTAATTGGAAACACTTATTTTCAGTTTGGAACATTTGATATGACTGTTCAGATAAGATGGGTGCAGCACCAGTTATTTTTTCGTTTTACAAGAAGAGGCTGATGGTAATAGACCAGTATCTTTATTTGTGTTTTGGGAAAAGTTGCAACTTAAGCATTTAATTTTATTAGACCTCTCTTTTCTTTTAAAAAAGTAAGGGATTATGAAGACCATGGATGGTTATGCCTGCAGGTGTAATTGACAGAATTTATTAAAACTTCTAATGTTCCTTATTTTCTGGCAATGGGTATTTATTGATTGTTACAGATAAAGAAATACTTTTGCACTCTTCCTCTAAATGGCACTTAATGATAAAAACATTTTCTGAAAAAACTTCCAGGGTCAGTTATGTATCCTTCACCCTTATTACAGAATCAGGGAATGGGTTACGGCAGAAAGGGACCACTGGATGCAGTGACCTCCATGCCCAAGCAGGTTTATCCTGGAGCATGTTGTTCAGGATTGTTCAGACAGCCTTTGAATGTCTCTGGTGAGGGAGACTCCACAACCTCTCTGGACAATCTGCAGTTTACTTAGTCACGCACACTGTAAAGTTCTCATGTTCAGGTGGAACTTCCCTTCCTGTGCATCAGTTTCTGCCCTTTTCCTCTTGTCCTCTTGTTTGGTACCATGGAGTGGAGCCTGGACCCTTCCCTGCAGACGTGGACAGACCTGGAAGAGGTACCCTCTCAGTTGTCTCTTCTTGATGCTAAACAGGCCCAGCTCCCTCAGCCTTTTCTCATGAGAAGCTCCGGTCCCTTTATCATCTTTGAAGCCTCTACTGGACCTGTTGCAGGAGCACCTTGTCTTTTGTCCTGAGGAGATCTGAACTGGACACAGCACTCCAGGTCGCTACCAGGATTGAGTAGAGTTGCAGTTACCCTCCCTTGACCTACTGGCAGTGCTCTTCCCAATGCACCCTAGGATCTCTTCTTTGTCCCAAAGACACTGCTGGCTCATGGAGAGCTTGTTGTCCACTCCCAAGTCCTCCTCACAGCTGCATTCCAGCATGCTAGTCTACCTGTCCTGGTGCCTGGGGTTACTATTCCTCAAGTTGAGGACCTTGCATTTGCCTTTGTTGAATCTCAGATGATTCCTCTCTGCCCTGCTCTCCAACCTGTTGAGTTCCTCCTGAAGGGCTGCAACACTCTCAGGCCGCTCCTCCCAGCTTTGTGTCATCAGTGAACGGGCTGGTGTGCACTCTATCCAAGTTAAACAATACTGGGCCCAGTACTGAATTCTGCAAGACACCACGAATGACAGGCCTCCAGTGAGACCCTGTGCCGCTGATCACGACTCTTTGAGAATTGCCATTCAGCCACTTCTCAGTCCGTGTCACTGTCCACTTGTCCAGCCTGCACTTCCTGAGTTTGCTTATGAGAATATCATGGGACACAGTGCCGAAAGCCTTGATGAAGTCCAGGTAGACAACATCCACCACTCCCCACTCATCCAGATAGTACTAGACAGTACTAATACTGTCTTTGGAACTCTGCAATAGGAGTTGATATTGATATGGCAAGTATGAGGTCTTCTTTGCCTGTATTTTTATAGTACTTATTTTCTGTTTATATATTGTTAGCTCTGTATTTGGAAATTAATATACATAGAAATTGTTTAGGGCTACATTTACCTGAGCTTGGTTTGGGTTTTCCAATAAATTCTAGTTAGTATTTAAATGTAATTGGAGTTGCATAATAAAAAAACCAAAACAGTAACAACCAAGCCCCAAAACAAAACATAAAACATGTAAGTAGAGAACTATGCAATATTTAAACGGTCACCTTTCTGTGAATATGTTATATCCTCTGAGGCAGATCTATGTGTTATACTACCCAAATGAAGTATCAGATTATTAAAATAAAATTGTTAAAACATCTAGGAAGAAACTAGATATTCAATAATTTGCTGTCCCACAGTTGTTATCTGTCATTCCATAGCAGTCACTTGGTGCTTTAATCATTGAAATCTGTGAGCTGATCATATACAAACTGGTACAGAAGAGAAAAGGTTCATTGTTCCAGTGCTCACGGAGTATTTGGACATCTTGTTTTGCTTTAGGTGGCTAAGAGCTGGTGACGTGATAGTATGCCCCTCAACTAGTTTATTATAACTGTGCTAACAGCAGTCATCTATTCATCCCCTCTGCATAGTCAAAGTGGAAAAAAGTCTTTTGAGCACAAAAGCTGAGGAGAGGTTTATCCTGAGCCCCAAAAGTGAAGGTGATGAATCAGGAGTAGAAAAAGAACCTGATAGTTCTTTGACAAGCAAGACAAGAAGCTGCCTCCTGCTATTCGTCTACTGAAAATAGTGGTGTCATGTATTGCTAAGAGGAACCTTTGGTCTACCACAGAAAGAAAGTATTCCAAAATTTCATTGTGTTTAGGGCTTTAAGTGCCTGGAGAATAAATTGGCCCTGTTACTATAAATTCACTTTCCAAGCAACCTTTAGGAAGATATTCCTGTACTGGTCATTATTGTTACTGTCTGAAGATGCTGCATGTGAGACATTTATACTTCCATTAGGTAACACCATGGGTAATCATTGTAGAGAATGTGAAAAAATAAGAACAGTAGGGGTCACTTGTTTAACGAAAAAGTGATGAGCCAGCAGCTTTATGGTTTCTGGGAGATTGCCATAATAGGGACATATATTCAATTAGAGATTCTAATACTGCTAGAAGCCTGGTAGAAGTTTAAGCTCCCTCATCTGACATAACAATCTTGTTTTTTCTGCTTGCTTGTGACTGCAAGTCAGAAAAGTGCTTTAAAATGAGTACATGAATAATGCTTTATTTTGGTCGCTAAAATCTTGCTAGTCTCATTTGGATATATTCAAATGATTAATTTCAGCATATGCTGAAATGCTTCATTGAATTGACTCTTAAACTGGTAGAGTGGAAGAAGGAGTTATCTCTTTTTTTTCTGCAGTACTTCATCTTTTAAAAATGGATTTTAATGAAAATGCTATTGTGAGGAGTATGTAAAAATCAACATCTATTGAACATCTATTAATCAGCTGAACTGATTTAAGAAAGAGGATTCCTGATGTTAATTTCAGCACTTCAAAAAGCTTTGTTTCAGGATAGAACTTCTTTACAGTGACAAGCAAGTGGTTGTGGAATATCTGTACTAACATTTATAGTGATTAAAGTTATATTGCTTGTGAGTCCATTAAAACTCAGTTAAGCACATTGAATTTTATTCTGCGGAGAAAAAGGAAGTCAGATGCGTATTGTTTCTACGAGATCCAGACATAAGTACTTCTTCAGGGCCTGAGTCTTATGGCCAGACATTTTCCCAGTTCTCATAATATCTACATTATGTTACTTCTCTTTTCCCAGTTCACTCGTATTCTAATTTATCAACCCTATAATAACATCAAAAATTCTGATTTTTTTTGTGTAGATATGCACTGGGTTATCTCTGTAAATCTCAGTGCCAAATGACATTGGAAAGGAGATGATTTTCTTCAGAAGTAATTTTCTTCAGAAGTAATTTTTGAAAAACTTTTTAAAAAAAGTAATGTTGATCTAATATTTATGAATTTTGATTTCATTCAACCATTGAAATCTAATCTTAGAGTTATCCGTTATAGAGTTAGCAGATATTTACTAGGCAAATATTTGTTTTTATTTCATAATGCTGGTCAAAAAATGACTGGAGCTAGTGCAATATGCCAATTGTCACCTTAAAATATGTATTTTCACAATAAAATCATAGCTCAAAGGATTATAGACACCTGACTTTTATGAATGCAGTTAAGCCATGCTGCTGTTGGTATGTTTTCTTCACCAGCTGCTTCTCGGAACTGTGACACCACCTAAGTGTGGGTTTTTTCAGGGGCTTTTTCAGCTGGGGCAGTGCTGGACTGGATTTTGGCCAGCAGCACCCTGGTAGCTGCAGGCGTCCCAATAGTGGAACATGTGCCTGCCAAGGTGTATAGGCCCCTTTTGACCTGGACCTTTAATGAAACCTGATGAAATTCAGCAACTTACTTGGAAACACATGTTGGAAGTTTTACTGTTGTTTCTCAATATAACAAAGCCAAAAAGTTTCTAAGTTGCTGTATGGAAAAATGTGGCCCAGAAATATGTGACACATAAATAATTTCAAAAAACCTTCCAAAAAAAATAAAATTCTACCTTGATCTTAGTGTTCTTTGAATGAAGAATAAGTATCAATTTTTTATTTAATATTGCATTTTCTGTACTGAGTATTTTGTACTAATGTAGGCTGTCTACATATGTTTCATTTTGCCATCATACTGTCTCATTGTTAATTCTTTAAAATACAGCAAAGTAAAATGAAACTACTGATGTATAGCTTTTCTTTGGTTTGAGTTCTCTTTTTTTCAATTTTCAAAAAAGCAGCAACTGCAGTTAACATACAGTTAGTTATCTATTAAATGTAGAGGCAGAAGAAGTCAACAGATTGTAACAAATAGACATTTTAAGAAATACTTGCCCAGTATTTTGTGGACATCAAGATTGTCTCTTGATGGTCTTTAGACTTGCAAGAAAGATATGGAGCATTTGGAAGTTTAAAACACAACTTGTGTATAATTCTGGAAATGAATACAGATTTAGCTCATTTAAAATCTCTTTAAACTCCCCTGCTGCTCTAGTAAAGTGAGAAAATTCCCAGAAAAGAGAGGAAAAGAAGCATTGATTGCAAAGTAGTTACAATTACAGTGTAACTTCTAACTGTGGACATGAAGTTGTGATGCAGCTTATAAGAAAGGTACAATTGTCAAGAAATAAAAAAAGAAATATAAATATTTGTGATTTATAAAATTCTAGATATTCCGTTATTTTACCATTAGATGGTGGTGTTAATTCTGCTGTGTAAGGATCATACAGCCTCAATTTAATTCTAGGCTAGATCAATATTTCTTTTGTCAAAATCTTCCTGAGAATGTACCCAGTGATATAAAAAGAAAATAACAAGTTTTCCAAGAACAACTACTTAGAACTTTGTTAAGACTGTTTTTGACTACAAGCTGGAAAATACTTGGAGAAGAGTCTGATAGTAGAGCATTTTGAGATTTTAAGTAGGTTTCCAAGGCCCTTTAGGACATTTCGTAGATATAGGTATTTAAAGGATTTGGAGCACATTGTTTCTTCCTTCTCATTGTTTCTTATGCAGTTTCTTGACCTTTCTTAGTTTGGAGTAACACCTCTTTACCTTTCCAAGAAACTTTTAGTAAAATAACATTCATCTTATTTTATATTCAGACAGGAAAGCGGGACATGTTAAAGGAGAAGAATCTATGTAGAGGCATTCTGAACTTCCGTCTGTGCTCACAGTGCTGAGTTGCTGACTTTTTTTGGCTCAGATTAACTTGTACAATTAGGGATGGAAATTTCATCATGCAATCCTGTGAAAGATTCACCCCCACATACATTTTTATCCGCAAGAAAGTATTTGCAGGGGAAAATTCTGTGCATACAAAATGGACACCTGCTGGATGCATAATTAGATATATTTGGCCTGAAATGTGTGCACATTTATTGTGTGTTTCAATATTTCAGTCCCTCACAGCTACCACCAAGACCTGTAAAGACTTAGAGGAACTGCCAGCAGCCGGACGCAGAGAAACCTGAGCTTTTTATTCAGTGATTTTAAGATGATAAGCAAAGATAGGTTGGTGCTGCCAAGTGCATGTGCTCTGATCTGATCTGCTTTCTGGATCTGCCAGCTGTGGACCAGCTGTGCTGGCCTGAGTCATGCCAGAACTGCAGGCAACCCTGCAGACAGGCTTTGTGCAGACAGGAAGCAGCAGGGGGAGCTCAGATTAATGAAATCAGTTCTTCTGTGACCTCTTATGAAGGAGTAAGGGAGGCAAGCTGGGCCCTGGTGACAGCCCAGCTTGGCATCCAATGTGACAAACCAGAAATTATACATGATTTCAGGAAATACTGAATACTTGATTTATGATTAGATAGGGTTTGCTAACATCTCATTTCAGAATTCTGTGCTTGAAAATAGAGAACTGTCTGCTTATTAACTGTTAAGCTGAATTTTCTCTTCTCTTCCCTGCCATCACTACGTTACCAACAGAGGACGATAGGAAAGGAGAGGATGAGAGACAGAGGAGACCTTTAGGCCCAGCTGCATACTTAGGTTGTAAATCCCTTGAGGCACAGGCATAAGAAGAAAAAGGATAGGACCAGAAGAGGTTATTTACCAATGTTAGCAGGTTAAGCGTGTTCATCTGCTGCCTCCAGAGGGTGTTATAAGGGTCTAATAATTGCCTTACGTTTCTCCGTCTCCCCATTTTTAAACTCTCTAATATTAATGCACTTAGTCGGGATTAAGTAGATTTTGTAGTTTACTCTGTGTTTTCCTCATACTTGTTATAATTTGAATTCGTGTGTCTTGGTAAGTTCTTCCTCTGTTGTTCACATGCTGCTCCCATGGTGGAGATCAACACTAGTAGAGGTCAAAATCAGACCCATCAGTGCAACTTACAAATGGCTCAAGCACAGCAGAAGTGTTTTGCAGAGTTATCATATGGTTCCTAATTTTTATGTGATGCTTGCCCTGAATGATGTCTTTCCAGGAATACATACAACACACATACATCAAAAAAACCCCAAAACTTACAATTATGCCCTAATGTGCCTCCCCATATTCACAATTTCTTTGGAAACAAGAGAGAGATTTCTTTGTTGGTATATAGTTCATTGCACCAAATATTTTTACTCACTTGGGAAATTTTGTGATGTCTGTACCTTCCCAAAGCTATGGTTTTGACTCATGCTGCTCTTGTATTAGCTGCAGGCTATGAGCTTTCCTGTCATCCTTTCTGCACTTTTAATTGACCTGTGGCATCTCATGTCATGATGGCTTTTCTTATGCTTGTCCTGCTGCTGCTCATACATCCTTTCTCTCTTGCCTCACAACACAGTAGCATTTTCTGCTTTCTTTCTTTAAATTAGGTGCATGGAGATGGTCTATAAAATTCTCTGCTGTTCTGTTAACCTCAGAGGTTTCTGCTCTTTGGATATTTCACTGGGTGGTTAGTGTTTTGAGATGAAGAAATTCTGTTGAGTAGTAATTTAAAGAAGCTTCTCTAGTTTGACCAACGTTCACATACTGAAATCAGGTTTTTATTTGTATATTTTTCAAGCTTCTTACTGCATTTTGACACTTACTGCAATTTTTCATACAAAGAATTCTTCCCTTGTCTGATGTTCACTTTATCCTTCTCAATGGCACTCTTCTTCAAACCACATTCTGTAACTTCTACAATTAAAAAATAGTACAGCTTTGTCCTCTCTGCTTAATCTATTTTTATTGTTCCACTCAATCACCTGTATCATTGTAGATTTTCTGTTTCTTGCTTTTTGGAAAATCTCATCTGGGTATCTTGATGTTGCAGATCTTCTAGCCATTGTTAGCTGTCCCAGTGGTGTTAACTTGGTTGGTTGCATAGTGAGTATGTGAGTGATCAGGTTTCTGTTTAGGTTGCATTAATGTGCTTGTGAATTTGATCAAACTCTTCCAGCAAACCTGGAGACATTTTGAACTGAGACATTTGGAAAAAGGAATTATGAAATATGGTTAAAAGTACTGATTAGGAGTGGCTAGTACAAATGAAACTTAAATTAATCCACACAATACTGACTGGTATTTCAGGATATATTTATGACTCTGTTAGTCCATTTGTTCGTGACTTCGACCAAGTTACGTGAAAAACGATCATCCATGTGCATTGGTGCCTAATTTTTTTCACTCTCTTGCACTAATCAAACTACTTAAACAGGCATGATAGACATTTCACAGCTTTTGAGAACTGTGGATCATTTCATAGATCTAAAGCTATCTTAAAATTTCTCAACAAATTTGATGAAGGCTATCTGGTAACTTTGATCACTTGGAAAAGCTGTGTGTGGAAAAACTGGTTTTGGGATCTTAGTTTTGTTTAAAGGACTTCTGAAAAGAGTTACTGTACCTAATTTAACTTGAGTGAGTAATGTTCTTGCCAGAACAGTCATGGCCAAAACTTTGTGTAAAGCTAGTTTACATTGCCAGTATCACAGCTGAGACCCATTCTTTGAAGTCTTGCTTCCAGAACGAGTGAAGACTGTGTATTAGTTGGTAAACCCATTAAAATTCTTCATTTTCAGGTTTGAATGCCAGTTTCTCATGGTGAGGTAGCATTATTGCTAGTTTTGAAAAAAATAACCGCTTTTTCTGCAGTTCTGTGTTTTTCAGCCAAAGTCAGTCTCTATGCTTGATTAATCTTGAGAAAGAAGATTGGTAGAGCCTGAAATTCTGCAGGTTGACTAAATTGTTACACAAGATTCTATTCTATTAATCTTTTTGGTATATGCTAAATTACAGCACAAGACAGAAGGTACTGTCTTCTCTACTAGTAAAAAATGGACTACTCCAAAGAAAACTGGTCAAAATTGGGGAGAGTCATTAAAGGAAGGAGTAACAACTCAATGGATGCAGACTTCCTTTTGGTGCAGGTGACTAAAAGCACTAGTTGGAATATGTCATTTCCTTCATCAAAAGAAATCAAATACTCTGATTAAATTTTTCTTTCTGCTCTTTGACAAAGCCTTACTTATTTCAAAATTTATCAGTCTCTGTGATGATATCCCAGTCTGCTTTTATTCAGAAATTGGGTTGTGCCTCAGGTTGCGTATATTGGAAAACAAAAGGCTTGCATATCTGTGGTTGACAGGCAGTCTTGTAATGCATGATAGGTTTTGCTAGCAGCTCTTAAAATTCTTTCAGCTTATGTATTTTCCAGCACCAGATGGCAACATCTCTGTGGCGTTCCACTGAAAAGTATAAATTTCACATGGATTCTAGGGGACCGGTACCTAAGTGGATTCTAACTGGTCACAAATCTGGTTCAAGTTAAGGTATTTGTTGCACAAAAAACATCACATGTGATGGATGTTATGTAAAGGAAAATAAGTCGTGCCTTCCTTTTTAATTTTATCCGTAAGTGTATTCTTTCAAAATAGCATTTAGTTTTATAATAAAGAAGAATGTAATCAATCCAGGAAAACTCTTCAGATGAATTGCTCCCATCTTGTAAGTTATCAGATAGGAAACTTTTTCTTTTAAATCACATTAATTATACATGAATGCAGTATTTGTTATTGTGATAGCATTGTTCTGGCATTTTATTATTATTTTATTTTACTTATTATATATAATACTATACTTTAGTATCGTGTATATATATAGTATATATATATTTACTATACTTTATTATAATACAATATTATTTTATTATACATTTTGTGTAAATAATCTTGGTATGTTTTGTCACTTAAATAATATATAATGGAAAAGTGTTTTTCCTGAATATATGACTTCATATTCTGAAGCCTGTTACTGGAATCATCATCAGCTGTGTACTGAAGTGTCTCCCTGTTGCTTCTTTTAAAAAATTATACAAGAAGTCAACATTTCATTAAATTTTAAGTGTGTTGGAATAAAATGGTGCTATGGAACTTATGACTTTCAGCTGTGCTTTTTAGACTTTTATTCCATTTGAAATTTTATGAGTGATGTGTCAACCACCAGAAGTTTGGTTTGGGTTTTTTTTTTTTTTTTTGCTTCAGAACAAGTTATGTTAAGGTGACAAACTAAAATCAGTGGGATGTTAACCCTTTCAATTCTCCATTTATTTTCCAGTTCTTCTGATTTTATAATAAAGCAGTGACAAAGCTAGTTTGACTGCAAATGTCCAGCATTTTTATATCAGCAAACCTTCCTGGAAATTTTCTGCTTCGTGTTACCACAAAAAATGATAAAGAGAAACAGCAGTTTTTGCTAAGGCATATTTATTTCTATTTTACTGTTTCAGTGTGCTGCAAAACATTACGTCCTGCTGGCTTCACTGAAGCCTACATGAATTTAAAGAACTCTTTCGAAGTCCTCTAATCTGAACATTGCAGAATGATCAACTGGCACTCCATGCATGCTTTAAATACTTCTTCAGCACAGAAGAATTTTAAACAGATGCAAAACAATCCCCTTTTTGCTTTTCATTCCATAATCTGAGTTTGATTCTGTCATTACTTGATGATCTCTAGTGAAATGATCATGCAAAGCAGAAAAGGAACATATTTGTTTATAACTGTACTTTCCAATATGTAATTTCTCATTGTGTCTTCTTTCTGTGTCTGATACTGTGAAAAAAAGCAAATGAGAAAAGTTAGGCTTATTGGATAAATTTAGAATGGTGGCTAAAGAAAATTGAGACCCATGTGCATCTTTGCCTCTTGCTTTTCTTCAGCCCTTCAACAGAGGGGATTATCCCACTGTGCTCAGTGTTGGTGAGGCCTCACCTTGAGCACTGAGAGCAGTTCTGGGCCTCACACCTTAGGAAGGATGTGAAGGCACTGGGGTGCACCCAGGGGAGGGCAGTGGAGCTGGTGGAAGTGCTGGAAGGGCTGTCCAGTGAGAGGCAGCTGGCAGGTCTGGGTTTGTCCATTTTGGAGAAAAGGAGCCTAAGGGGTGACCTCACTGCCCTCTGCAGCTTCCTGGGGAGTGGAAGTGGAGAAGGACATGCTGATCTCCTTTTTCTGGGGTGCCATCATCCACAACATTAGTCAAGATGTGAAACAGAACCCAGTATTGGCCCATGGAGTACACTGCTAGTAGACTTTGTGCCAATTACTGTCACTCCCTGGACATGGTGTTTCCGTCACTTTTCAGTCCATTCCACTGTTGGCTCATCCAGCCTGTGCTTCACCAGCCTCTCTATTGAGGATCTTACAGCATTGAAAGCAGCGTTGAAAGCCTTAGAGAAGTCAAGGGTAGACAGTATCTGCTGCTTTCTCCTCATCTGCTAAGCCAGTCATTTCATCATAGACAGTGATAAAGTTGGTCAAGCCTGACTTTCCTGTGATGAATCTATGCTAACTATGCTTGATGATTTTATTGTCCTTCCTGTGCCTGCTGACAGTTTCCAGAATTAGCTGATGCATTGCCTTCTCATGGATCAAGGTGAGGCTGACCAGCCTGCAGTTCCCTGGATCACCTTTCCTGTCCTTCTACGAGATAGTGGCATTTGCTTTCCCTCAGTTCTCAGACACTTCTCATGGTTGCTGTAATTGTTGAGAAGTTATTGAGAGTAGCTTTGCAGTTCCGTTTGCCAGTTCCCTGAGTACTCATGTGCATCTCCTGCACTGAGAGTCAACACCCCTATATTTATTTGTGTTAAGTTTGTTTTCATACTCTTCAAGTAGCTTCCACTACAGGTGCATCTTCTTTGCTCCAGACTTTTCCCCTGGTCTCTCAGAGCTGGGATTCATCACCTACTCATGGAAACTGAGGAGAAGGCAGCTTTTTCAGTACCTAATCCTCTTTCATGTTCTGTCCTCTGTTTCATACACCAGAAGGCTTAAATCTTTTCTACCCTTTCTTTTGTTCCCTATGTACTTAGGGAAATCCTTTCCATTGTCTTTGACATCCTTGACTGGACTCAGCTCCATTTTGGCTTAACTTTCCTAACCTTATCCCTGGATAATTGAACAATACTTCTGTATTCTTCCCATATTACATGTTCCTGTCTCCACTTTCTGTATGTTTTCTTTTAATGTCTGAATTTTGCCAAGAGCTCCTGTTCCTATTTCTCTTGTAGAAAGATCTACGCAGAATTGCTGGTTTTCCTCTGCTTCGTAAAGAATGTTTAACACTTACCAGAGAATATTTAAACAAGCATTCTTCATTCAATTTCTTTGCAAGAGGAAAGACTATTGCACTTTCAGGAAAAATACTGGAAGCCAATAACTTTGTCTGCTGCATGAAGTGTTGAATTTTCTGAGCTAGATTTATTGAAATTTTATATAAATGTCTGTGTGTATCAAACATCTTTGTTTAATGTGGGATTCTTACTTTATGTTCTTAGGTATCTCTTATCTCTATCTGCTTATTTTTATAGATCATAGAAAGTTGTGTGGGAACTTGTTTGAAATGTATAATGGTATCAGAAAACTTTGTATTTCTTCCTTTGAGGACTTTTCTATTTTTCTCCATAGCTGGACAAAATATTCAGCTCTCAGGTCAACAATTTTCAGGAGTATGTAACCATTTTGCACAAAGTGAGCATGAAGGGTAATTTTTGAGAGCTCGACTCTTATTCATGTAGTGAGAAGTCCTTTAAAGTTCTTTTTTAACCTGTTCACAGGCATTCATTTTCTCTAGAAACGTGTGGGAATTTAGCTTGGATGGTTTTGGATAGTTATTCTTTTATTGTTGTTTATGTTTTTCTCCATTCTGTACAAACAGTTCAATGAATAAGAGGATTTGGGCTTGGCTTTTTTTGTTTTATTGTTTGTTTTTTTCTCCCCCACGATTATCAACCAAAATAATAGACCTCTGTAGGGGGAACACTTTCTTGAATGAGCTACATCTGTGGGAAAGGAGTATTTATGATTTTTTAAAATTATGATCTTTCTAAAGCTGTATTGGCCAGATTTTCTGTTGTCAGCAAGTGGAATATTGTTTTCATTTCTTTGTCTTGTAAATACTGTTCAGGGAGTTATGTAGAACATAATTGATACATGCAGAAATTTTATATTCTTTATAAGCCATACTTAAATGGAATAGATGAGACTAGGAAAGATACTTTCCTTTGAGAATGATAGAGATCTTTGCCTGAATTTACGCTTCCTAAACCTTCTTTGCAGTTTATTTTCATACCAAGCTAGTTATTTAGCCAAAATGTTGTTATAGAATAATTTTTTAGGACAGAAAAGACACTTTCAGTTGTTTTGTTAATACAGTTTTAACAGTTTAACAGTTTTAACAGTTTTAACTGTTTTACATTTTTAATAGCATATTTACGTATGCTATTTTACTTACAAAATTGTAAAGGTGTTTTGGGACAAGAGACACCATGCAATAATTCCTTGCCCGCTGAGTGCATTGCTGTTTACCACATATCTTACAGTTCTGCTTACAAACCATAAACTCTTTCATTGCCTCACCCTTGTTTTTAGTAGATAATCTGCTTAAAGGAAATAATATATACCAAATGTGTGTAGGGAGCAAATGATCCCTCTTCTTCTTAAAGCATTTAGGCTTTGTAACAAAAGCCATTCCTTTACTCCATTGTCAGGAAGTATGTAAAGGTTTGGCAGGGCATGAAAAGAAAAGAATAATGGTTAATAATGACCAGAAATGTTTACCCATTCTAAGAAAATTTTGTTAGGTACTTGAATGATTTGCACGCCTATGTGCAAGACCATAAATGGATTTGTGTGTGTATCTGAAAAGTCTGTGATTCCCCACATAATATCAGAGTACCTTAGTTGCAGAGGAACTTCTATGGCTATAAGTTCAATGTCTTGTAGGTACATCAGAGTGATAGTCTGTTTTCAAATGCTCCCTTCAAGGGCAAAGAAATCATAAGGAGTTCTAAGGCAAGTTTGGCTGAGCCCTGTGCTGTGAAGTGAGGAGAATGGAGTCTGTGGTATTGGGTTTTTGTGTTTTTCCTTTGGTAATGTGTTGTCACATGTATGTCCCATTGCGAAGACAATCAATATGATTCCCTGGCAAGATTAAAGTATCCAGAACAGGATGTCAATACACTAAAAGTGCATTTAAAAGTCTAGGACAACTGAAAGAAAATAGTACAAGGTGGAAAGGATTTAGCAGGTACCCCCAGAACCCACAGTATTAAATACAAACCTCAAAGTATCACACAATTAGAAAGACTTGGTTCTGTACACTTGCCTTATTCCTATAAGTACTTTTCTCACATTGAACTGAGATGATATAGATAAGGAACTTTGATATTAATGAAGAAGAAACAAAATAATAAACTTTCAAATGCAAAACCAGAAACAGATACTCTTTCTTAGAGGACGAGAGAATAAGTAAACATCTTTTTCAAGTCAGACCATACTGTACCATATCACAAAATGATTCATCAGGACTTTTGCCTCTCCTTCTTTGAATGTCCCCACATTTTAGAGTAGCAAATAATATTATACTTGAGACTACTTAAGTTTAGAGTTCTAGGTGTCATATGTATTTGCTTTAGAATTATAGTTTGGGCAAAGTACTCTGTATCATCTAAGGAGTTAGGTGGTACAAAACTGATGGAATGACTAGAACTAGGTGAAAGAATTAAAATATGGAATGACAGAATGCACTAAATTAGTGTTTTATGTAGTTAATACTTTATAGAGAATGCATTGCAGAGGTAAAGCATAATGGATTAATAGGTGTGGTTTACGTTCACAATGACAACTTCTAGAAGTTAGGTGGAGTTAAAGCACTGAATTTTCTAGTACTGAGCTATTACTGAAAAGTGCACCCAAAATATAATTTGTTCTCTTCTACATTTTCTACTAAGTTTAATGATGTAGATGATTATTGATTTTTAATTTACAGGAGTTATAGTTGTCTCCATTTTCTCTGCTAGACGTGAGTTCTTAAGTTTGTTTTTTACCCCATACTGGAAATTAGATGTTAAAAGCAATAACCTTATTTCTGAATTTATGAACAATTTTCAAAGTTACAGTGGTTACTCTGGTCTTCTGTAGTGCATGGCCATGTAATATTAAAGGGATTTAAACTTAATTCAGTAAAATATTTCCTGATCAGCAAAACAAGGAAGGCTTAATGTAAATGCAGTAACTTAAAATCAAGTACTTAATTCAGTGTTTTGTTGAAAAAGGATGAACTTAAACATTCTGCTTGTCTGATTTCACCCCCTAACGAGCCATAGATCAATGTAGGGCCATATTTTTGTAAATCCACAATGCTCAGTGTTCCTGCTTTTACTCTGTAGAGTATTTGACCCATGCTTTTTCAATTAATGTCTATATTTCTTTATTGCTTTTTTTGCAATTTCAGCCATTTCCTAGCTAGTATCTTCTGATCTGTTTTTAAGCTCATTGAACTCTTCCCACCTTTATTTTTCTTATGAATGGCTGTGCCTGTATGAGCAGTGTTCAGTACCTTATCAGTTGCTTTCAGACTTAGTGAACTCAGTCAAAATCACAGAAAATCCAGCCCTCTAGTTTATAGTTCTTTTACAGTTGTGTACTGGCCATTCATTAGTGTTGCTTTTTAAAATTTCTTATCTTTTACAAAACCAGTGTGTGTATAACAATAATTTAAAAATATTTCTATCTACTTAATATCTACTTAAATATATGTTAAAAATTGTGGAGTTTTGAATCTAACAGGTTTATTTCATTTTACAGCCATAAAATTATTTTCTTGCTAAATTTTCATCAGTCAAACATTTAGTTAGTGATGTGTGTCCTGGAAGAACGAAGAAATTCGGTTATGAGAAATGGTGATTAACACTTAATATTCATACATTTACATACTTAATTTATGATAATTTTAAAATCAAATAAATCATGTGGAACTTAATGCAATGATATAACTCACTTGTTTTTCACTAACAAGTGAAAAGTACCTTTAAAATAAGCAGATTTTGAAAGCTGAAATGCCACAAAATATTTAAAGGACACAATAAATGGATAAGCTATTTTACAGTTTCTAAGAGCTGGAATATTTAATTTAAAAAAATTAATTGTAATTACTGCACTGGGAATGATTAGAAAATCAATTAACTGGCCTTCACATTTGGCATTATTTTATGGAAATTGTTGTATTTACTATTCAATGCAGATTCTTCATGAAAAAGCAAAATATAGCTTTCATTGAAGCATTACCTAATAGGCATGAGTGATTAAAGTAAGATACTCTATAATAACAATACATCTTAAATATTTGTGTAACACTAGCTCAAATTTAGGGTCATTGGTTTTGTATCACTAAAGTATGGTTTTCTAGGATATTTTAAGTCTTCCTATGATAAGAATACATAGCTTTTCTTAGGTAAGCTCAATATATCTTTGCCAGGACTGTTTATTGGAAAATATATAATGTATTTTGAAAAATATATAATGAAGTTTGAGATGAAACTTACATCTGTGCAGTTTTGAAATATATGCAGGCAGATTTTCTTTCCTTTCAATGAACAGTTCTTGTCTTTAAAAAAAATTTAAAATAGAAGTTCAGAACAATGTTTGTTTTAAGAGTAAGTCCAACATGTTAGCATAGACTTAAGGAAACTTTTGAATACTTTTTAGTCGAGTCAACAAACAAGTGAAGACTTCGGAATCTTTAATGCTCAAATATATGCATTTTAGATGTTGTTCAGGTGATACTATATTCTGAGAAAGAAATTGAATAATCAGGTGATTTTTTTCTAACTTAGTGCTATAATTTGTTGTGGAAGTCATTATAATGCTACTACAGTAGCTCAAATTTTCATTTTTATTTTCATTGATTTGCATTAATTGCTTAAGACAAGTAATTGAAATTATTTTTAAAATCCTTTAGGATTAAATCAATAATGAAGGACGTAATGACTTCTATTTTTCACTTTAACCAGTTGAAAACAAAGCAATTCTTTAATTAGGTTTTAGTCCCTTAAGCTTTTTGTTGTTTTTTTTTTTCATGTAAAAACCACTGTTTGCACATAATTGTTTATATGTATAAATTCTCCAGTTCTTTCTAATGCAAAACAAGTCATTATGTAAGAAATATTACTGAATTTCAAGCAGCTTTTGCTACTCAAATGGTTCTGTTGAAAATGGAAAAATTTCTGATTAGTGATTGTTTGAGCTTGCTTTTGTTGTCAAAGCTGGAAACATGGTGATAATGTGTAAATTGTCACCTGACTCTATATGCACTATAAGAAAAAGCTGTATTCTAATAAACAATTGGATTAGAATAATTTTAGAATCATTTAACCCAAAGTTACAATTTTTAATTTTTATTCTGAAGGGAAAAATCACATCAATCTTTGACATGTCCAGTTTCTGTGTTTCCTCCAAATTTTGACCCTCTAGCTGGTAGTACCTTTTGAAGAATTGAGCCAGTATAATTCATGTAATTAAACCTGTTGCTTTAGTCTTGGTTCTCCCTTTCTTAATCGTTGTGCTTCATTTTAAAATGCAAGAAAACTATGTCTGTGATTTTTGTTCTGTCAATATCAGCTTCTATGTGCCTCTTCTGCCTGTGTTACTTGTGCATGTGATTTTGGGAGTGAGGGCAGAAAGCAATAGACTGTGGTAATGCTATTGAGCCATCAGTGAGGTGCCTTTTAATCACAAGCCCGTAGCTTCTCTGTGCATAACAGAGCCCTAAGTGCAGATCAGGGACTCCGATGCAAGCAGGAATGTAAAAAAAAATATTTTGAACTTCATTTTCAGATTCAGAGGCTAATCTTAGGGGAGAAGGCGATAGGCTATAAACCAAACAATAAGATACAAATCATGTCAACTGTATAAACATTTATTTTGCCAGCAAATTAATTAAATGCCACTTGTTCCTCACAGGACATGAAGATGCATCCAGGAAACCTAACAGTAGTCACATTACACATATTCAAATACTAAATAGGTTGTGTTGTGTTCTGTTCTGTTTTCCATTTCCTGACAGATGTATGAGACTCAGTTATACCAATTTGGTGGTTCATTTGGGCTGTGTTTACTCACTAGAAGTTCTGAGTAATGAAAATGAACATGTTGCTTACTTGTAAATAATGGATTTGGAGTTTTTTTGGCATCTCCAAATGTGACACAAACAATAATCTCACTGCTGTTTTCTCAAGGAGTATCCTAAAAGCCTACAAAATTAAGCAAAGCCATAATAAAGAGTTAGTGAATGACAACTTCCAATGTCTTTTTTTTTTTTTTTCTGAGAGTTCTGGTATCTTTTTCCATAATTGGATCAAATATGTTTGTTAATACAAAAATGGAAGCATTAGTAATTAACTGAAAGCTGAATACTTGAAAGTTAAGAAGCCCATAATATCATATATGAATTTCTGCCTTTATCTATTCACATGTGCTTATCCCTACCCTCTAATTAATGAATTTTGTTTGTGAAATTAGTATTTTCTGAGCTCTGTGCAGTTTCGTGCTTGTTTTAAACAGTGGATTAATGAAGCACATAATTTTTCTTTCATAGTGCATTTGCATATAGCTCAAATTTAAACATATAAATTAACATGTAAATCTAATGAAATTTTCCTTTCTGAAACTGAACTAGACCATCTGCTTTTTCAGTCATAACATTGAATAATTGTCAAATTCTTTCATCTTTGTCTTACTGTCATGCCTTTTTTCAAGGGAGTCGACAATGCGAAGAATTCAGTTGAGATGTTGTCATCAGCAGGTCCTATACATAAGTTATTATAAAAGAGTACATAAATTTCTGATCTGGAGTTTTAAGTATTGACTCCTTTTTCCCATTTCTGATGTAGAGAATGTCCAGAATCCAATCTGTAAGACAGTATACCTGTAGTTACATTTCAGAGGCTTTTCCAGAAATGGAATGCTGAAGATCTGTGGCTTTGAGTGGAGATAAAGTATGGAGGTTTCAGGTTGACAGTTATAGATATCCCAAACTTATAGTAGTTTCAGCTTCCTCAAATTTACCTTAGTTGTCTTCTAATTTTTCAAATCTTACACTTGAGCACACTCAAATGTGAGTGTTCTAATCACCCGATGACCTGATTTTACTGACAACTTCAAACCTCACCTGAATTATATGTGTTTGGTGCTGTAAAAGTCATTTTTAGGTTTAGACTAAAATGAAGAATTTTGGTGGAAATCTGAATGTTTGGACATTACAAATAATTGGTATGAAATATTCCCATTTTTAACTGAGTTGTAAGCAGACTCAATTAATTTCTAGTTTACCTATGGCACTTAAGTCAATTTCTAGTTTCCATCTGATAAATGTAATTTGAAAACTTACAGGCTAGCCATATTTCTGTTCAGGGCACTGTGTGGGATCTTTATTATCCCATTTCTCCAGGAAGTAACCCAGAAATAATCTAGTGTGCACTTTGAAGCTGAGCTGAGAAATTGTCAGTGTGGGTGTTAACCTATATCCCTTTCAAATGCCAGGAATAGGATTCTAAAAGAAAAAAGAAGGAGACTGTCAGTTGTTTTTAGATCACACAAAACTGTGTACTTTCTAATGTGTAGGTACCTTCTGTTTCCTTTCAATTTGTCCAGATACTGTATGGGTTTTCATTTCCTCTGCACTGTAGGGCAAGTTTAAAGTTAATTTATTTTCAAATTCAGTAATTATTTCTCTACTTTCTGCTAGATGCATCTGCAGTTCAAGAGAAAATTAACTTCATGTAGTTCAAAAGTAATTTTGTAATTCAGAAGAATTAGCTAGGAACAATACTACATTTAACTATATTGTCTACATTTGATACTAGAATCTAATACAGAAATTTATGGAGTTGCTATTATAGTGGTTTGAATTCTGTAATAAAAATAAAATTTGTAATTTAAAAAAAGTAATCTGCCTTACATTCATATGCTGAATAGTTCTGAATTTTCAATCAGATTTCTAATCTACCTCAGAATAAATTTGAAGAGCCTGCCTTCTAACAAAATTCTGCTGCATGAGGGTAGAAGCATATGAAAGAGATGTGATTATCTAAGGCTGTGAGAACTGATCTGACTTTCATGTCTAGAATTCCTCCTGAACATTTTCTGCGCTGCTTCTGTTATCCCCTGAACTTAATAACTTAACAGTGTAAGCGATAATTCAGAATAACAGTCAGCTAATGAATGTAGTCATTTTACTGTGCATTTCAAATATGACTCACTATTGTGTGGTTCTGCAGTCATAGAATTCTTTGTGGAAAGTGTCAGTCTTTCTGCACAGCTTCCTAGATCATAGAAAAGGTACTGAATTTATCTAAATAAACAAATCATAACTGTTGAACTCTGGGCTGACATCATGGATGGCAGGAATTCAAATATTTAGGACCTCATCTTACAAGAAACAGTAATACTTCTTCATGAAATAAATACAAATTTGCAATATGTATATGATTTGTACTCTCCAGAGCATTATGGAGTAGAGTGGCTGAGGCACAGAAGTCGTACAGACACATTTATATTGTTGCATGCGTCAGGTGTTTTTCAGTTGCATAGGAAATGTTGCTGGACTTTGTTACTTGGAGAAAAACTATAATTGCCTTGCTATGCTTGCTGTGTAAATTCTTACAGTTGAATAATTATCCAGGAAAATTAAAAATTTGTGTTTATAGGGTGTTTTTTTTACATACTGAAAAATACTGGTCATATTTAAAGAATTTCTCATCTCACAATAGCCTTCTGAAGTCCACCTTTCAGATCTCAAATTTTCTGAATTCTTGCTATGAACTTCCTTTCAGTGAATAAGCTTGTGACTCAGTTATGGTGCCCCTGTTTTATAATGGATGAAGTAATAATGGGACAGAACTGTGATTAAAGTTCTGTGAAGGTAATTGTAACCTACCAGAAATTGTTCTGACATATTTATTTAATGGCAGTCAAGCAATATTAGCAGTGTTTGATTAGTACAATGAATATTATGGGGGGAGGAGGTGAATTTAAACTGAAAACATTCTTCTTGGTCATAAAAAGTGACTTTTTTAGTAGGCTTTAAATACTACATTATTTACTTATTTGTGAAGAAAAAAGTTACTGTAAACAATTCTGTAGGGGATTTCTTTTTATTTTGGAAGCAAAACTTATCTCTCTAAAAGTGGATGTTTTTTACAGTGTCTTGGAATCATAAATTTATAAATAGCATTTGCAGAGTTTAAACTCAATTTAAAGTATTGTGAAGTTCAAAAAAGATAGTTGGTTGCACTGTAATAAAAAAAGTAGTCTTAATGGTGGCAATCCTTGTGTGTCATGGAAAAATGTGTGCCTGACATCTTCAACTAAGAATGAAGAAGAATCCATTATGTTAAATTTTTCTTTCCATAAAATCACTTTAGAAGTCTTACTGATACTGCTGCATTTTGCTCATAATTTTCCTAACCATCTACAAAGTTTTTAGTTTTTCAAGCTTTGTAGAAGATTCAAAGTATGCCCAATAAGTATATAATTACTTTTTTGCTTAAATATTTCTAGAGGTACTTGTTTATGCAGGATACATGTCTGCTAGTGAATAGTTACAGATTGGCACTACAATACTGTAAATTGCTTACAAAACTATGAAGCATTTCTTCTATTTTACTTACCATTTCTGGTAAACGGGCTGCCTATATGGTTGTTTGAAAGTTATGGTAGCATACCGAGTCTTTTGTGCATTCCACTTTATCTGATAATCTCCTCTTTGTTATTGAGCACAAATGGAAATGGAAATGCTAATTTTAGGGGTATTGTGTGTTGCCCAGTGATTCTGATTTCATGTTTATTTAAATTACACCAAACAATTCAGCTGGGTTAGCTCACAGAGCATTTCAATTACATCTAAAATAGAACAAAATATAAGAGGGTGAATTGCTTTTTCTATGATACCTGCTCTTCTTCAGTGTGACTTCTCTGTGCCCTCTGATGTTCAAAATTGAGACATCCTCAGAATTTAGGACTTGAAAGCTTGTTGAACATTATTACAGTATGTTTGTCCTTTTGGGTTACAGGTCTCTCTGGATACTCTCTAATCGAAATGCAGGAAGGGTACAGCACTTGTAACAGGCTGTGAAAATAATCCTGCGAGAAGTTAAAAGTTTTCAGATTTTCTCTTAAATTATTAAGGGGGGTAGTGTTTACTGTTACTTGTTTTAGAGTATGTAGCAGTGCAAGTTGTGTTTGTGGCTTTTAGCTAAGTTACAAGATGCATTTTGTGTTCAAACTCAAAGGAAATACTTTTTGCCATCTTATATTAGTGTGTTCTATTTGCATCTTTTTTACTGTGTCAAAAGAACAACTGGCATGCTTTTTTACTTTGTTATAGAACAGAGCAGCAGTTCTGAGAAATAACACAAGCCTTTTGCACTTGAGTTATTTAGATCATATTTCTTTAAAGTATAAGTTAAAAATAACTGTGAAGTGACTAGTGGGAAAATTCAGCTTTTCATGGCTTTAGTTGTAGTCAAAGGTGGTTGTTAGCTGTCTATACAGCTAACAGCTTTTCTTTTGATGTACATTTTAAAATATTATTAGAATCATAGGATCCTTTAGCTTGGAGAAGACCTTCAAGATCATTAAATCCAGCTGTGAAGTCCCTCACTGAACCATGTCAACAAGTGTCACATCTATATGTCTTTTTAATACCTCTGTGAATGGTGACTCCGGCACTTCCCTGTGCAGCCTGTCCCAATGCCTGACCAATGATTCCCATGAAGAAATTTTCCCTAATACCTAATATGAACCCCTCTGATACAACTTGGGACCATTTCCTCTTGTCCTGTCACTTGTTCTTGTCCTGTCCGGGAGCAGAGCCCAGCCCCTACCTGCCTACACCCTCCTGTCAGACAGTTGTAGAGACGATAAGGACCCCCTCCTTCCCCCCCAAGCCTCCTTTTCTCCAGGCTGAGCACCACCAGCTCCCTCAGCTCCTTCCTATCAGACTTGTGCTCCTGACCCATCCCCAGCTCTGTGTCAGTGATGGAGAGAGACAGGGAAGACTGACTCAGTGATCAGAGTCCGATTTTATTGTGGGATATGAATGCTTATATACTATTTCAACAAGACTAGTAGCGTGTACTATAATGATTAGGTTAAAATCACATACACAAACTTATGCAAATAACAACATCTCTTGCTTGCAGAGTTTAATGGGATTTTCTTTTTCTGGTAAACTCGTTTGATTAAATCTTCTTGCAATCTAGGTCTAATTTTCAAAGTTCCGTTTGCTTTTGCCAAGGCATCCTGTTATCAAATATCTTATGTTAACCAGGTCCAGAGTCCATCATCTGCCTTGTGTCCCCCAACATTCCAATAGCTCTGGACATGCTCCAGCCCCTCAATATCTATCCTGCACTGAGGGGCCCAGAACTGGACACAGGATGCAAGATGTGGCCTCACCAGTGCCAGGACAGGGGAGCAATCTCAGCCCTGCTTCTGTTGAGCACAGAACGCCCTTGTGCTTCTTGGTCACCTGGGCCCAGCTGACTCATGTTCAGCTGCTGTTAACCAGCACCCCCAGGTCCTTTTCTGGCAGCTTTCCAGCCCCTCTGCCCAAGCCTGTAGTGCTGTGTGGGTTTGTAACTGTATGTTACCATTCTTATTCCTGTGAAATTTATTTTAAATAAATTTCCAGTGCAATTTATTTTAAATCATTAAATATGCTCTTAACTTCTGCTTTATTGTATATCTGCAAAAAGATTAAATCATCTGCCTTTATTCCTAGGGGAAACACAGTTAAGGACTCCTAAAAGCATCTTTGATTTCAAGATAGATAGAGCAAGGGATTCCCATCTTGTTTTCATGAAAAAACAGCATATCTTAGCTGAGCCTCAGTATTGGATACAGAAGAGCTATTTCTTCCTTTCCAGAATAATTTGAAGTTCTGAAAAAAAGCTAGAGTAGGGGGACAATATTTCACTATATTTCTCTATATTCTACATAGAATCACTCTATTCCTGTAGAGATATTGTAGAATATAGAGACAATCTGTGTACTGTATAGATAAATATTTATTATAATGATTTTTACTATGTCTGTCTGTTGTGTGTATTTTGATCATACATCAGTACAGATGAATGACAGAAGGCTTACAAAGTGAGCAGAAGAAATACCATAACATGCCATGTTTTAAGGAGTAGTAGTAAAGAGTGACCAGAAGTCAATAAGGTTTTAATACCAGTGCCGACCGCGTGGTCAAAGCCCAACATACATACCAGTACTTATTAAATTGACTGAAAATATATAAAGGGACATGTAAAGGTATAATCCATTGTTTAAGCCTTCTGTAATGATACTTAAAAATATATCTTATTTCTCTGTTTAAAAAAAGGCATAGCAAGTGGTGAGATTGCAAGCCTAGTCACACTTACTAATTATGCTAAATTTTTGTTTTTAATTAGAGTAGGTCTTTTGAGACTAAATCTTTTACCATTAGGCTTTTTGAAACTTATGAGATAAAAAGGAAGAGTTTTTTTAGAATATTATTTACATGATTTTAATTAATGATTATAATCTCCATGGTCATTTTTGAAAAAAAGCACCTAATCCCTTAACCAGTTTTCATGATTTGCATTTTGCAAAAACATGTAAGCTCTGCAGGCTTATTATCTCTGATTTTTTCCAAACCAAAATTATTTTTAGAGAACTGTATTTTGTTTCTACTCCAAGTCCCATTTCCTATCATAACACCTGTTTCTCATGCAGAGTGAACTGATTGGTAGAAAAGTAAAGTTTGCTTCCTTTTGCCAAGACAGAACATAGCCCTTGGCAAGGTTACCTTTGAAAACAGTTTTTCATGCAGACACCGTATATAAGCACTATTGCTGTTGCCAAGATCCTCTGACTAATGAAGGGTCGGCGCAATAGTGTATTCTTTCTCGTTGCTGGCGGCACGTATATGTAGCATTTCTTCTGAGAAAAGGCACTCTAGTGTTTCAAACAGAAGCTAGAAGTCTAACCTTCTAGGAGGAAGGTCAGTGTTAGTTTTTATTGATAGCACAGAAGAAAGCGACTCTATAGGAATATGAAAGATAAACTCTGTGGCAAGCTGAAACTCTTAAAAGTACAGAGTTTTCAAATGTTTTTTAACAAAAATTAGTTCTAAAACTTTCATGTTTGCAAAGTTACTTCTTTGAATCTCGAAGCAGGATTATGCTTGGTTTTCCATATTGATTTGGGGAACCGATTCCTAACTAGGTGGGATTAGCATATAGACTGAATTTAAAGGTCAGAACTTCAGGTGCTTACTTACCGCTTAATTTTTTTTTTTCTGTTTCCCTCTAAATGGAAAAATATGTAGAGTGTGTAGCAAAAAAGTTCAAGTATTGCTCTTAGTATCAATTGCATTTAGAAATCCATTAAAATTCCATTTTTTTCAAATGTGTAGAGCAAATAATCTTTTCTTTGACAAAGAATAAATGCTTAGGTATCTTCAGCTCAGATTTTTAAATAAAAACTTCTGGTAAAACTTAATTTACATGGGTAGGCTATAATCTACTTAAAAGCCAAGAATTTCTAATGTAAAATTTGAATTAAATACTGTGTCTCACAGCTATAGTAATATAAAGTTATATATTCTAGCAACAAGTGAGGAAATTAAAGCAAGGTGAGGTAAGTTTCTTTAGGGTAATCCAGTAGCTACTCTGTGGGTATCCTCAGCTAATGAAAAGTTTTAACTTGCAGAAAATTCTTGGAGAACTTTCTTTATATTTTCATTCTTAAGGAACTGTAGTACTCCCATCATATGCATCGCTTTTCATGAGATTGGTAGTGAGCTTAGCAGCAGCACTCACAATGGTTAAAATTTGCTGCATTATTAAGGGCAACTGGACTCTTCTTTTATAACTGTGTTTTCCCAGACAGTTAACTAATTTCCAGGAAAAACTTCTATGTCATGTGTCTCAGACTGGACTTTTGCTGGAGACTTCTTTCTCTGTTCTTGTGATAGCACTGTATGTCAGATAGAAGACTTTTTGTTTATTTTCATTGTACTAAGTACACATGTCCGTACTTCATCTTGAAATAACTTATTTTTATTGTAATAACTTCTATTTTTGTAATAGCAAATACATTTTTAAATTAAGCAAATCATCCCTGTCATGTATCTTAGCCTTAAACAACAACTTTGTATAGATGCAAAGTAAATGCAACCCTTATTAAGGAGCTTCAGGATTCTGTTTTTTGATTCTAGCTTGTCATTTGTTCTTTCAAAACAAGGAGCATCTCCTTTCCTGGTTAAAACCTTTTTCTGATTAAAAAAAAACCTGTTTAAAACTGCTATATAGCAAGTTCATCGGCTCTTGTATTTAATACTTCATTAAATCATGTTCATTGGTTTGAAACTGTTTCTTCTTCATTAACTTGGTGTGTACATGCCACTAGTCTGGTTTGGGCTGGGATAGAGTTAATTTTTTTCACAGCAACTCTTTTGGGGCTATGATTTCTATAACATTCAATTATTAGAATTTTTGCTGAAGATAATCTTGATATTACAGGGTTGGGTATTTTAGTTATTGCTGAGGAGTGCTTACATAGAGTGAAGGCCTTTTTTGCTTCTCATGTTTGCAGCACAAATCCTAAACATAGCACCCTGATACTTACTATGAAGAAAATTAACTCTATCACATCCAAAACCAGCACACAGAGTTAAGTGTGTCTGATGTAATTTTGACGTTTTCTTTGTGTGTTCGCAATGATCGTTCTAATTAAATTGACACGGCTTTTGACTAGTAGTATAATTAGCTCATCATTTCAGGTTTTTTTCAGATAGAATTTACTACGTATTTTCAAAATGAATAAATTTCCTTGCTTTCTCAGTGTTGCAGCAGAGATGAAGTACTTGCTTACAGTGAGGCATATATATCCTATTATGTGTATAAAAAATAAACTGTTGAATATTGAGCTCAGTTTCAGAGTCTTGGCTTTCGATTTTAATTGGATGTTTACTCTTTGGGCATAAGGCCAAAAAGAGCAAAACCACAGGAACAACGCTGTTTCTTGAACAAAGTTAATTAGTGTTTTTTGAGCTCTTCTAAGTCACTTCTTCAAGTAGTTGTTGAGTATATTGGACCCATGTCTACAGCAGTGATAAACAAGTTAGCACTCATTATTGTGTAATATAGTGTGTACCACATATTTAATAATTCTCCAACTTGATTGCTATAACCAGTTAAATCTTTACATATATGCAATGATGAGTTGATTCTGTAGTTCCAGTTATTGAATTAGCTATTAAATGCTCTCACCAAATGTTTATGGTGGTAGTTTTATATTTTCTATAAGGTACTTCTACTGAGTACACTACAGAAGTTTTTCTCAGTCTGAAATGCCAATAACTACCTTAAGGATATTTCCTCTCAACCCTACATAACAAAAGTAAGTGTATGCTATCCTAACAGAGGAATAGCAGAATGATAGTTTTTTGGAAACTGTATTTTGTTGCTCTGGTGGTATGCAGGAATCTTTATGACTGTCATTTCCCCACTAGAAACTTGAAGCATGAACGTCTCAGGTTCAAACACCAACTAGTTTGCCAATGATTTAGCAAGCTTCAGAGAGGCTGGGTCTACAACTACTGAAATCACTCAAGTAATAACGCAGCTGATGAGAAATTTCTTATGTGAGATTGGTCCTCGGAAAATCAGTGTGTTTTTTATTTACAAATCACTTCTGGATGCTCCTCTGGGCATTCAAAACTCCTTGCTTTTGCAGTTTCTTTACATGATACTAAAGATGCGTGCATGAGCTCATAGTCTTTCAGCTATTCCCTTGCTTGTCTAGTGACCTTATTCAACCCTAACACAACTGAAAAACAAAAACAGCAGAAAGAGAAGGTAATTAGTCAATTCCTTATTTTACAATTCAAAATACAGAAGCAAAACTTATAGCACTTTCTTCTTTTACTTATTTTAAACTTCTCTGAATGTTTGTTTTACATACTGCATTTTATAAACAAGGCAGACAATAAAAGTGAAGCTTGCAGTGATGGGGTAAATTCTGAATTTAGTGCAGAATCATGAAAAGTGTATGTTACAGGTGTTTGTGGGAATCACCTAGTCCTACCCTTGTCTTCATAGGGTGACCTTACATGATTTTGTAGAATGACATGTCTCACTGCCACAGCTTTTCATGTAGTTTTTTGTGGTTTAGTATCACAGCACTCTGCTGGTCTTCTTCAGCCCACTGCAGTTGTACTTTGGGATTAAAAAAAGTGAAACATATCCTAATGCACTCTGCACAACACCACTGATATGCCTTATTGTATTGCTTCTTCAGAATCTATTGAGAACAGTCCAGTCAGTGTTTTCTTCCTGCAGCTATTTTTCTCTTGAATTGATGAAAAAAATCTGAGGGACAGGCTCAGAGACAAACTCAAATAGCTACAGGAGTCAATCAGAAGAGAGCAGCTGAGGCCTCTGGGCTGCGGGAGCTTGGGACCTGCAGCTGCAGTTCATGAGCAGGCAAAAATAAGTGTGAAGTTAATGCAAGTACTGGATATTTTGCACTGGATAGCTGCTTATCAGGGAGTGAAAAGAAGGATGAAAATAGATTTTGGAGTAGTAACCACTGTGTGAGACTGGCTTCTTAGCACTGACCTGATCTAGAGAATTTTTCTAAATTCACACCATGGGATTGGAAAGATTAAGGAGCTCAGGTTAATTCTTCTGTGGTGAGTTCCTTGCTAAAGAGGTCAGGTGGAATGAACAATGGGAGTCTTTCAGTTAGTTGGGCTGTATTCACTTGTGTCTCTGTCTTAACTGCAGTGAGGCATTCAGTTGGTCTGTTAACACTGCATGAGAACCTTGCCTACCTGTCATTTTTAACTTGTGATTTGGAATAGTTCTAAAATAATCCTGTATAATAATAATCTAGATGCTCATTCAAAGTACTCTCATACGTAAAAGACATGGAAGTACATAAAAGAAAATAATATTGCCATTTGAATTTTTGTTGTAGAAAAAAGAAAGAACTGGCTACAATATTTTCTCTGCTATTTTATACCTTAGCATATTACTTGCCTCTTTTCTGCCTCACATTTTTCCTTTGAATTCTCTTATCCCTCCTTTTCTCCTTCCTTGATCTTATGGAAGAGTAACATGAGTAGTTCAAAAAATCAAAAGCAACACACCAAAAACCACAAAACCACAATCATGGAGGTGCTTCTACATGTTCTATGATTTTCCCAGCAAACTGCAGTGGTTTTGCAAGTGTTTTACAAATGTCAAGTGATGGAGGTCAAACCACTGAAACCTCTTCAGAAGCAGCCTAATGTTCCATTCCCTGTGTCATTTTCCATATTATAGCAGTGGTGACTATCCAGAGGTTTTCAGAGCCACTTGCATGTAGATTGTGACAAAGCCATAGAACATGAAGCTTAAAGTTCATCTCTAGTTGGAAGTATTCCATTGTATCTGGTTCTTTAAAAATACCTTCCTGTACATTTAATCTTATTTGTAGACAATCTATTACAGTGTCTTATTTTCTCAACAGTGGAAAGCTTATGTTAACATTATCTGGATATTTCTTGCTGCAAATGAGGACCACCTCACCACTGATGAGGAGCAAGATTTCTTTTTGATTTAAAGAGATTTTAGTCCATCATCCTGGTCACTCCTTTGTAATTGTTATAATTGAGTTAACTGTCTGGTGAAGTTTAGTGAGTCAGAAGTAAGAAGGAGCATTTAATTCTCATCTTTCAGAATCACATTTTGACACAGATCACAGATTTCCTTAGCAGTAGAATGATATAGCAATCTTTTTGCAGGTTTTCCTGTAACAACTGAGCATACTTTTTTGCATAATTTGTATTGTTCTTTGCCCCTTGCCAGTTTTGTTTCAGTTTGTGCTTGGTCTTTTCTGATTTCATCTCTGAATTCTCAGTCCATTATGCTTACATATTTGATATAGTATCCATTTCTTTTAAATCACTTCTGAGTTTAAGAGCAATGAAGAGTTTTGCTTTGTCTGCAACAGGTTTTTCTTGCCATTCTCCTTCATTCTGTTAAATTTTCTTTTCACCAGAATTTAACTCGAAAATAAGAAGGAAAAAAAGAGGAGACTACTAAGTTCAAAACTTGGAATCTAGCAAATTCAGAGTGACTTTGATTTGAACACTTATTTCAAGATCACTTTCATTAGTTGACTTCAACTTTATGTTCTCAGCCCTCTACTTAAAATGAGTCTTAAAAAGCCTCAGTTCCAGTTGCCTGCTTTGTCAAAAATATGTGCAAGCACATTACCAACCCTTTTGGAATTGCCTGTTGTCTTCTGCAGTTGACTGAAGTATCAGGTCAGCTAATTCAAATCATGCTTCAAATCATGATTCATGATGTTGTTCTTCAACAGGTTCTTCCAATGAAATACAAAGTCCTGGCTCAGTCTTGATTCAGTACTTCAGATGGTTCCAACTGAATAGTGCTCATGTTACCCTTGTTGTGGTTTGTTCATTTGCTTTTTTATTTTTCCGTAAAGTTAGGTGTTTTTAGAAGTTGAAAATTACTTTTCTATCTCATAAGTCAGAAAATTATATTCATGACAAAAATAACATTTATGTCCACAGTTACTACCGTAACTTACACCCTTTAAAACCCACTTGAGATACAGCATAAGAAAATACCATAACATACTGCATAGAAAATCCTAATCACTGCTGTCTGTGCTGGGCACTGGTGAGCCACCACCTCGAATTGTGTGTCCAGTTCTGGGACACTCATCACAAGACACTGAGGGGCTGGAATATGGCCAGAGAAGTGCAGCAAGGCTAGGGAAGAGTCTGGAGCACAAGTTTGATTGAGGACCAGATGATGGAGCTGGGGGGGGGGGGGGAGGTGGTGTGGGGGGGAAGCCTGGAGAAAAGGAGGCTCGGATGTGACCTTATCATCTCTACAGTTGCTTGAGAGGAAGGTGTAGCCAGGTTAGGCTCTTCTTCCAGCTAACAAGTGACAGACAAGGGGAAATGGTCTCAATTGGAGGCAGAGGAGGCTTAGATTGGTAAAAATTCTTCATGGGAAAGTTTAGTTGGGCATTGGAACAGGCTGCACAGAGCAGTGGTGGAGTTACCATCTCTGGAGGAATTTAAAGATACACAGATATGGCATGTGGGGCATAGATTGTTAGTGGACTTGGCAGTGTTGGGTTAGTGGTTGGCCTTGATCATGAAGGATGTTTTCAAACCTAAGTGATTCTATGTTCTCCAAAATCAGCAACCAGTAGCCTGACTTGGTGTGATGGAGAACCCTAAATAACTAAGAATGTGGCATTTTATTCAAGGTAGCAGAGAGTTTTTGATGGGGCTGATGTCTCTAATGGAATCTATATGAAATAATTATTAAATAACTGTGCAAGATGACCCTAATATTGTGAAAATACAGCTAGAAAGCTCCTTTCATTAGTAGCATTAGTAAAGTGTCATAAATTTACATTTCCCTAAGGAAGCCATTATTCATCTTTAACATAGCATGTGTTAATGTGTTTTCTTTTTCATGTAAAAGTAAATATAGTAATTACCTCCTAAATAATAAAAGAAGTATTATTTTCAGTTAAGACATTGTAGATAATTGGTTTTTTCCCTGCCGTTGATTCATAGCAAATATTCTATGCATTTCTCAGCATAGCATAGTGCACTCACTGATTATTTTACTGGTGTTCTATGAAAACAGCAAAATTAAAATTCTCATACTAGATAGTCTGTATTTAATTGCTTTGAGAAGTAAAATGCTGTTGGATCTCAATTTTAGAATACCTATATAGAAGAATATTCCACCTCAATCTTAAAATAGCACTTTTTGAAAAATGGGCTTATTTATGGGAGTTTCTTTTTCTTATACACTCAGATAGCAATCAGGTTTTTTTTAATGTGGAAATTTTTAGTTATTGAAAGGTTTCTGCCATTAGATAATACAGGATTGTAACAAGTGGGTGTTGTTGTACTTGAATTTAGTGGTCCTTAATGTTATGAAAAGGATATCCTCAGGATGTTTTACATATATCAAAGCATGCAATTAAATGAGTGTCTTAGTCACACAGTAAAACTGATCTGTCCAACAAACCAGTCAAATGGCTGAACAATGATACAGTAAGTGGTTTCTAACTAAGTTATACATGTGTTTCAAACAATAACTCAGTTATAGCATAAGTTGTTTTTTTTGGACTGTTATTTAAGATAATGCAAATTCCATCGTCTTAAACTTCATGAAATTAGGAATTAGAGATTACAGAGACTGGATTATAAAAATTCATTTAATGGAAGATTTTAGCTGTTTTAGGATTCAAAGACACTGTGAAGAATTAAAAGTGTGTCTATACATTTAAACACTATATATTCTTGTTTATTTGTGTAAAAGCAGAAATTTAAAACAATGGTTAGTAAACTGCCAGTGCTTCAACACATTTCTACCAGCTTGCTTTCTGAGGGAACCTTTGGTCTATTAATGAGACTATCCCTGCCAGAGAAATCGATTCCCAAGTAGACAGCTTAGCAGGATCACTGGTGGAGCAGGTGAGCTGTACAGCAGAGCTGTGGACGAGGCTCCATCCAGCAGCAGTCATGGTGCAGCATCCTGCGACCTGCCTCAGGTGCTTGTGGCACAGCAAGGTGCCAGGGGGTGATTGGCACAATGGCACTGGCCTGCCATTCTCAGGGTAGAAGGGAGAGGCTATTGAGGGTGAACTGGTACACTTGTGGCTGATCACATTTCCACACGGCGCTCAACAAGGATTGTGAGTTTTACCTGGAGATGGAAGTGTATCATTACTCTTTTCTTTCCCAGAAATATGTTATCTTCAAAGCAGATATGATTTTTCAAACTGTTACTTTATACTGCTTTTATCCTTATTATTAGCCTTAAAGAGCATGCAGAGGTCAGGTATTTGACCTATGGAGCATAAAATTTGAATGATGAATTTGATAGATAGGATAAAATATACAGAAGAACAGCAGGGCACAGAGTGACTCAAATAGTTGCAATGTACTGGGTAATTCCATTGTTACCTAGTGTAACAATGTGTATGTGCTTGTGAGGAGGCAAAACGTGTTTCAGCTAGGCTGTAAGAATTTATATTGAGCTTTTCATGAAGACCATCAAATTCAGGTAAGTTGTTAGGGAGGAACAGAGGAATCCCAAGGAACTGTCAACATAGGCAGGGGTACTGGTCCTCCAGTCACCTCTAGCTGTACCAGGCTTCCCTTCACCAAGGCTCCAAAGCTTTTTTGGCAGTCTTCCTACCCTCTCTTCCTCTACTTTGTAATGAGTTTCCTCTAATAGCTTCTGCCTGTGAGAAACCCACCCAAGTAAGTGTCTTCCTTTTATCACTCCTTAAAGCTTCAAGGGATAAATCCTTGCCTTGAAGGGAATGCTCTAAATGGTTTGTGGTGTTCATGCAACAGAACTAGCAAGAAACAGACAATTAAAAAAAACTTTTGAAAGTTGTAGTAAATGGGGGGATAGAAAGCAGAATGACTGTGTTTATTGTTATTGAGTACCAGAGCTATTCAGTAATAAACATAATTACAGAAGCCCTAATGTGATATTAACTAAGTAGTTTCATTATGTTCAGAAACCCCTTCAGAGACATTGTCTTCAAACTTTTAAACATTCATACACAGTGCAGATAAAGAGAAAAATAAATATGAAAATAATTTATTTCTGTTTTTTAAATTTATAGTGCTTGAGGGTATTCCCATACCATCATGCCTAAGAGTATCACACTGATATATAAATAGAAAGAAAAATAGAGTTATACTATTGTCATGGTTTGACGCTGGCCCAATGCCAGTGCCCCCCATGAAAACCCATCTTCCCTGGTGTCTGCTGTGAGATGTGATCAGAGACAGAGCAAAGCAGGCCTCCACTTATAAACAAAAGGGAAAAAACTTTATTATCACAGAATTATACAATGAACACACAGAGCAGAATGGAAACCTTTCAAACATTTCTCCTCCCCCCACTCAATTCTTACAGAATATCACAAAACCTTAGATCTTAATCCAGTCCATCACCCTTCAGATAATCAAATCAGTCCATCTCCACCCTTCCGACAATCACCTCTCATTTCATTGAGGAGAGAAGAGCCCCCCCTTGTGCCACAGGCCAATCCCCGTCACTCAACAACTGCACGTCGTGACTTCTTCCTTCCATGTTCAGTGCTCTCACCACTGCACATGGACCAGAGCTGCTTTTAGGGTTTTCCCTTTCAAGGATGCCCAGTTCCAGAAGAGAACGACAGTCTCTCACCGTTTCGGGACACCAGTCCCCCCCAATATTTCACCCCCTGGGGCCGAGGGGTCTCACCATTACTCATCACCTGTCGTCTCCGCTCACATCCCTCCTTGGCGCCGCCTCCCCCTAAAATGCAGTCTCTGTATTACAGGAAAGATTCTGCTCATGGCTATACAAGAAAGAGTCCAGTCAAAAGCCACTCTATCATCTCCTCCACCTAGGATTTCCTCAACTTCTCCCAGTCCTTCTTCACTTGCACAACTCTGCATCACACTTGCGCATTCCTTCTTATCCGTTTCTCTCCTCTCTCAGCTCCCGGAGGATCAGCATTTGCAAGGTTTTCCATCGTCTCACAGAAGGGTTAAAATCACAGTCTCAGCTCATCTGGAACTCCCACACGACGGGCACTCTTCCCCTCGTCGGCCCCCCCCCCCCCCCTTCTCTTCCTCGGCCAGGCCAGTGCTATCGAATTTCAAGATAGCACCTCTCTCTCTCTCTCTCTCTCTCCCGAGGAAGGGGGGGCTGCCCGCTGCCTCTCTGAGTTCCTCCACCCCTCCGTCTCTGTGGGGAACTCACTCTTATCCAAGCCATCGCCTCCCGTCCTCGGCCCATGGCTCCGGCCTACCTCCCCCGGCCGCGTGGCCTTTTCCCCTCCCCCACCCAGCCCGAAGCTGGGCAGGGGAGGTCTGAACTCTTCCATCCACCGGAACCAAGAGAGGAAGATCCCCTGGGAGCTCTCGCTTTTAACCCCTGTGTTCTCAGAGGCGGATCCATATCCTCAATGGTCAAACCAGGTGCCAATATCCACATCTGGGCACCTATTGGTTTGACCACTACCACCTCCCAAAAACTCATTTCCTCTCAAACCACGACAACTATCTTCTCTGATTGAAAGCAATGTTAGCCCAAATATTGTGCATGTTTTCAGATATGCACGAGTTACAGTTACATTTGATGTTGAATGTGTTTCTGCAAAACAATAAAATCCTGACTTTTGCTCTGGTTTTCCTGGGCTTTACTTTTCATCCACACACCAGAATTAATGTTAAAAATGAAATTGGTTAAAGGCCACCTCATGGTCCCTTCTCTTAATTATACATCTGGTGCATCCATTTACCCTTCTAACATGTAAGCTGCAGAATGGTTACCTCTGCCTAAAATATTAACCAGATAAGTCACTTCTAACCCTCTACTAGAAACACAATGGTCAGTCTCTATTGATGAAATAGAAAATTAAAATCATTACTCAAGACAGAACTGTAATAACACCATGAATCATGTGACAAAAAGTGATCGAACTTTGTAAAGTGCAGAAGTAATATCCCTCCCTCTTTGGTCTTTATTTAACAATTGTGTGCTTTCACAGGCTTTTCCAGAGAACATTTTAGACAGTGGAAGTGCCTGGAAATCAAATCTTTATTAAATATTTATGAGGGAGGACACCTAATGACTTCTAGGGGACCCTACAAAGAGATTCAGTATCCATAGAGTGCACTTATCATTGTTTGTTGTTGCTATGATGGCTGATATTAAATATTTAAGCAGTGACAATTTGCTCAAAGCTCTACAAGACCAAGAAAATGCAACACATTATTCCAGCCTTTAAAAACTTCGTCTTAATCAAACAAATGCAGAAAGTACACTAACTCACTATGAAACATACCTGAAAAACAAACCTGAGTAGAGCACCTTTTCACATTGCCCTTGCTTTCCCTCTGCCATCCTCACTTAGGTGCCTTGCAGCAACAGGGGGAAGGTGCAGGAGGAAGGTGCTTCCTGTTGGGGAAGGTGTAATCAAAAGCCACTGTTTGCTCCCTCACCTTCACAATAACTGCAGGGACAGCTGTTTGAGTTTGTTCATTTCCCCTGTGACATCATGCTAGAGAACATGGGAAAGGGCACTGTTAGCATCTTCAGGAAGAGGATCCCCAAAGGGTTCACTGATGTAAGATGAGTCACAATTCAAGAATTTGCAGCAAGAGTTTTTGGTTCACTGGCTGAAAGCAGAAGAGATTGTCTGCTTGGCATACAGGTATGGAATTGTCATCACATACATATAAGTACAGGAAAGTCTGATGAGAACTGAATGAAAGAGATACAAAAATGTAAAGTACCCAATGCTGCTGGTGAAAAATAAGGGATGTTGTTTTTCAGAACTATTCAACATCCGTGCTAAGTAGATCTTCATGATATTCTTAAAAGACACAGACAAAAATTATAAGGAGGAGGCTTATAGTTTTGTTATTGTCCTTCCTGTTTAGAAGGACAATATAGTTTGATAAGTGGTACTTTGTAGTATGTGTGTTGAGAATAGTGTACCAAACAAGCAACTCAACATTTTAATAGTTTCTGTGGATAGAGACAGGGAGGAGACAGTGTGGAACTGAAACCTCTGACCATAAGTAATGAAGACAGTATGCAGAATAAAGTATTGCCATCTCCCTTGAATAATATTGTGTAGATTCAGACTTCAGTTTTGCAAAACAGACTAGCATAGGAGAATGAAAAAGGATATAGAAGAAAGTTTGAGAATCATCAGCAGTTACCCACCAACAGAGGAAGTAATAACAAATAATAAGAAATTGGAACCACTATAAATAAATCAAGAAGAAAGAGAAAGCATCACAAATCTGATCATTGAAGTCCTTAAGCCCAGAGGAGTTCAAAACCTTTAGAGAAAAAAATGATCTGTGACTCAGCTGCCATGGTATTGATGGATCTATGTATGTTTTTTAATGTGTATCTGTCAGTTGGCAAAAAGACTAACTAAACCAGTAAAAAATTTGCAATTTGGTGCACAGTTACTTTGGTTTTGTCCATTAGCTGATTTCCAAATACTATTTTAAAATAGAAACCTTTAACTTCTTAGAATCAATGTATTAAACTTTCAGTTTATTTGACATCTTCTGATAATTTAATTTAATTACAAGAATGTTTGCTTCTTCAAAAACAATTACATTGATTTTTAATATTCCTTTAGTTTGTAAAGGAGAAAAATATATACAGATTTGAACTCTTTTGTGAATTTAAACAAGGGAAAGTTTTTCAGATGTTAAATGCATTTAAAAATTAATATGTTGCACTTCAGTAAAGTTTACAAAGGTACTTTCACTCTTAAGCATTATTTTCCATAATAAGAAAAGGAAGGCAGAAAGCAGTTACTAAGTTTCTAAAGGTTAAATTAGAAAAAATTAGAAATGAGAAATATTTGAAAATTATAGGATCCAATGTAAACCTGGAAGATCAATAATTTATTTAAAATTCATTCTCTGTTTGAGGTATTACTAGGATACTAATCCAAAATTATGTCTAACCTTTTATACCATGTTGCTTCCTAGGAAACCTGTTTTAGCATTCTGCTGTTCTGATGGTGAGGTGGGAGAACACAAGGAGAGCAGTCTTTATTACAAATCCTTTTTTTTTTCTTGCAGAGATCATGCAGAACAATATATCAGTGTCTTTTATAATAATTTCATTTGACACATAGGGAATCTGTTACATGTTTTCATCTTAGCCTTTGAATCAGATCACCTAAGCCCAGTACCTTCAACCTGACATTTAAATGCTAAAGTCTTATCTAGAGCTGATTTTGTCTGTTTTGAAAATGGGTCTCCTGAGCTGCAAGCAGAAGGCAACGTGAAGCACCTCAGTTGTGCCTTTCACATCTTAGTTTTATTAATACAGTGCTGAACAAGATTCACTTGTATCATTCTCTTGGATAGTCTGTAATAAGTTGAAATACTTCACCAGTCTCTGTTCTGTTTGCTTTTATCTTTATTAAAGCAGGAACAAAATTCCCTGTTCATTTTCATTTTAGTTTGAAGAGCAGGCTAGGTTTTTATATATTTAGAAAGAAAACATGTTTTATATGTTTAGAAAGAAAGATACAATTTGGTTTTATTATAGTTTCACGAGCAATAAATTATATTTAATTATTGAAAGCTTGCCAGTGAACTCTTAAGTACTTCTCAGCATGAGAAGTAACTAACTCACACTAACTCAGCTGTGAGTTAGGAAAAGTGGGATAATAGTATTTAAAGTTTTTTGCCATGTGTAAAATACAAAGTTCATCTTCATAATCAAAAAGGAGAAGGATGCGATTAGTACAAGTTTTGCTGTCAATTGTGTGTGCAGGGATGTTTTAAAGTAAATCTTGGAAAACCAGTGTTGTTGGATCAGGACAAATGTCTAAAAAGCTTGTAATCATAATTCTTGAGTCATGTAGTTGTTAATATTATATTAAATATATTAAATATATGCTGCTAGTCTAGCTGTCAACCTTTCTGTTTCCATTTTCATATCAGACAGACTCTCTCCCTCCCTCTTTCCTCACTCTCATCCCTCTCCTCTGCCTTCACCCTTCGATTTTCTTTCCCTTTCTCTCCCCTCTGCTCTTGTTCCCCCCCTTTTTTCTAAACCTTCTGCAGTACAGCAGTGATTTTCTGCACCTGAGTTGTGAGAAAGTGGAAGAAAGCTAAAAGAAATTCTGCTAGTTTTTTAGTATTTGCAGTATGAAATGCTAATCACTCTTTTTACAAGTAAATTACCAGGAGAAGCAAAAACAGGTGAAAAACTACTCTTATTTTTAAATTATTGCATTTAAATACAATTAAAAGGTTGAGGCCAGAAGTGGGTTAGGATGGAAAAATTGAAAAAAACAATTTGATTGTCCACCTCTGATAAGAACTGAGAGCTCTATGGAGGCAAATTATCATGCCCAAGATCATCAGCAGATCAACAGCAGGCAACATGGTACACTTTCTTATCAGAAAACACCAGTTCATGCTTATCAAAATCAAATTAGCAAACAGGAAGCCAGGATTCAAACACTGTTACTGCATCTGTACTTATAGTTCCTCACCTGATCTGTGTCTTTGGGTGCCAGCTATCAAAGCTTGGCAGTTTGTAACTAAATGCTGGAGAAGTCTATATTTATGTGACACAGTGCAGTGCTCCAGGTAAGCAAGGGAGCTCCTGCATTACCGCGGCCTGGCACAGCGGCTGATTGTCCTCCTGAGGAGCCCTGTCTACATCTGCACAGCATTCACTGTGCTCTGCTGGGAGAACCTGGACTTAGTTTTATATTTTTGTTTATTTTATAAACATTGCATATTTAACTGCATTCTTATTGTTTACATTTTCTTAGAAAATAATTAGAACAAAGCTCAAGAGCTTTTTTATTTACAGGGAGTGTATGGATAGCTGTGTACAGATGAGCATTAGATTGGTTAAAATCCACAAAACATCATTTTCTAATATTTTTTAATATGATTATAGTGATTTTTGTTCGTGATATATTTCACATGTTGATAGTCAATTTTAAATATCTTTATTTCTAATGCAAAGGTCCATATAATAATATTTTAAGTAAATATGACAAAGTAATTGGAGGAGTGTGCTTGAATATGGTTGAATATCTACATATCTCTTTAAATGTGTCATAACTTTTAAACAAAATCTCCTTTTCCTCAGTGTGAAAAATACGATTGATAGAATTGTTCATCCTAAATTGAGGACCAAGTAACAAAAATTTGCATAATCCATCAAGATTGTGTTCCCTGCACAGATTCACTAGTGTGAACTTAAAATTATTTAGATTTCTTATAAAATATGTTTTCTGCAAATATGAAGGGGACAAAACTGCCTTTTAAGAAAAATTTGAACCAATTGACTGACTCTTGCATTATTTTTCACTTTTAGAAGTACTGTATTCTCTGGAGTGCTCATGGTGTAGGAAGGAAATACACAAAAGAGAAAGTAGTTTTCTGAAGAGATATGAAATATGAAATAGTTTATGGTTAACATTTTAATGATGGAAGTTACAAAACTAGCTATTTAATTGATCTCTTGTCCTTAACAATTATGAGAACACTTGCAGTTTCTTGGAGAAAATCACACCAAGGAATAGCAAGTTCATTCAGTACGTCGTTGAGACAAGTCAGGTTTACTTCTTGTTATAAAAGTTTTTCTTTATTATTGATGCTTTGTGTTCTTTGTGTCCTAACACTTCATATTGGCATTGTGGCAGGTTATTGCCTTGTGTTCTGTTCCTGTTTTTCTGATTTGCAGCATTGGAAAGGCTGTGGGGAGGCAATTCTTGCTGTGTATTGCTGCCTATAAGTGTTTTTGGTAATCATCAATTTAAACACTGAAATAGGTATGGAAGGGATACTTTATTGTTACTACTATGGGTATCTAGGAGGTCAGGTAAATTGATGAATTTAGTAGGGGTGTCTGTGTTTTCTTTCTGTACTGTTGATGGGAGATTATGGATTCATCTGCAAATCATGTCAGTGGAAGGACAGGGGACAGCTTGGATATGTTTTTGTCTCTCTAAATCTTGTTTTGGACATTAAAGAGAAAGTGCTCAAGATCCCTGGAAAAGTTTCTGTGCATTACTCTGTCTTGTAAGGCTTTTCAATATTAAACATTTCATGAATAAATAAACAAAAATGGACTAGGAATGATTTTATTGTGGTTTGAATGAAATGCAGGCACAAGTAAGCATTAACTACAGAAATTGAGTCTCTGCAAAAGGGAAGCTGAATGTAGGAGCAAGCACAAGGCAAATCAGGACTTAATATTTATTCCTCAGGTATGTTTTTGCCATCATTGATCAGTTCAAACTAATTTACTTATGAAACCAGTAGTTTCCAAACTGATAACTGGAACAGTTGTAATCTCTCATTGGTCTATAACACTGAACAAATACAATATTTTATTTTAAAATAGGGTTTGGGTGGTGGTTTGGTATTTGTTTGGTTTTTTAAAAATTATTTATGTTGTATTTATAGAGTTGACAGCATTTAGAATGAAAAACTTCATAATTTTACTGGTTTAATTTGTCTGCTTGTTTGTTTGGAGTGCCAAGGGAGTGCCTTTGTGGTGCTCACTACAGCTCTCTTCTGCTTTACTTTATCTTGGAGAAATCATGGGGATTTGAAAAACAAAAATGAAGCATTGTAATAGTTATGTAAAAAAAAAAAAAAAGCAGCCTTTTTTTGCATGTTTATTCTTAATATTTTCTTCATGCTTGGTGTTTTGGTAGCCAGTATTTTTAAATCATCATCATAATTTGTTCTTTCATGGTTTAATTTTCTTTAGTCCCTTAAAATTAAATGAATTAAAGTATTACAGACATAGGTAATAAATTTATGAATGAAAAATGTTTTCGGATAGTAATTCTAATAAATCACTTTAATTAGCATTCGAGAATCAAACAGCTGTGGTATCCAGGTCTTAAAAAGGACCTTTATTTTTTAAAAAAAATTAAACAATCTTGTCATGTGGATTTGCTTATAATACCTGTCATTAGATAACTCAATGGAAACTTCCAGCCCCTACCCAATGAAGTGGGCTTAGAACCAATGTCTGATAGAACAGAGCTTTATCATTTAATGCCTAATCTAAAAAATATTATATTTTCATGCGTTTTCAGTGAATCAGGTATAACAGATGCATCAAAACTATAGTTACAGGATTAAAATAGTTTTACTATTAACTGAAGGTCAGATTTACTTCTTGTAAATCTGATCTCATACATTTCTATAGGTTCAATTTTAATTATTTCTAATTCTATTTTTTGGTTTCTTTCTGTCACATAATCATATGTTTCTATGATTTATATTTTCCTGTCCTTCTTTCAAGATACATTTATAATCGTGACGATATAAGAGAGGATACAGCAAGCAGTGGGTTATTTTATCCTTTATGCATTATTTTATGTTTACTCTTTAAAGATTTAATCAGACCAATAAGCATATTATTGGGCTTTCTACATGTAAGCGTAAATAACACTGATTATACTATTTAGTTTTCATGGGCTTTCAATGATTGAAAAATATTTTTTATATTAATTCCTTGATAATCAAATCATTATTAACAAGTCACTTAAAGTTGAGAAAATTAGGGTGGATATATAGAATTGTGCTTTCTATTTTTTAAGCAGTGCAGGAAGTTCAAGAAATTCCATCCTTTGTCATAAAGTAGTTGTTTTTAGAGCAGCTACTATTTCATTCACCAAAAAGATAGATTTAGCTTTTTGTATTGTACCATATGTGTTTTGTTGGTTTTTCTCTTTGCATTGATGAGCAGAGTATCTGTTTCAGGTATTCGTTTGGACCACAAGAGTTCTGTACCCTGTCTCTATTGATTTTTCTACTTGATTCTTCTTTTGTTTATAATGAAGTAAATTTTTAAAGCATTTAAAAATTTGAGTAATCTTCTGTCATGGCATTAAACCATATGATACCTTATATGTAGCCTTTTCCACAGTAATTCACACCAATATTCAGTGGGGCAGTTTCTGAATGCTGCTGCTATCCCAGCAGTGTATGAAAGATAGATCCAAAGTGTGGGATTGCAGGTTTTCTGCTACTTCTCCAGATATTTGTAACAATGTATTGCAAGGCAGGGGTCTAAATAACTTTTTACTTTGTGAGACTGGAGAACTGAAATGTATTAAAATTTTTCATTTTGATGTCTCTTGTACAAACACGTGCCTGAAATTCCAGTGATGATTTTCGCTTATATAAGCACTTTTTCATCTACAAGAGTCTATATTCTGGTATTATTTCTTAGATTTTTTTTCTAGTTTGATCACATTTCAATATTATTTGATTTTAATGTGTTTTGTAATGACTTAATAATCATTCATACCTGTTCTATAACTGACAACTAAGAAAAAGTTATAAATGTAAATTATTTTCCTCATGATTAATGTGTAAGCCAGTGTTAACCTGTATAGTCTGTATTAACCAATACCATCTTTATGACAAGACTGACTCTTTGTAACATCTCTCTCTGGGTGAGAAAGTGAGTGCGTTGTCCCTTGACCAGAAATAAGAACACGTCACATTTACACCTGGTTGCCCTTTCTTTTCATGCTTTAAGGTTACAATTCTTAACAGCCAAGTAAACTGAACAGAACTGCTGTTTTCCTTCAGAATTTTTCTCCCAGTCTCCTGTGCAGCTATTTGATTTTATTCATGGTAAGGCTTATTGAGATATAAATGAGAAAAGGCAGCATTTCTCAGCTCACAGAAATTAGTGAAAGCACATACATGTTTGATGTTTACTTTGAATGTGACCATTTGTGTAATATGTCCTACTAGAAAATACTTCTGCTTTGATTTGTGTAGACTATATTACAAAATGCCTGTATGTTTTGAGGGGTTGAGTTTACACACTATTGAATCAGCTGGAGCAGCTTTCACAGATGCATTAATTTAACAAATGCTTATGTAGTTAACTGCTCCCTTGACAATAAATGGAAATGATCATCAAGCCCCAGAGCTAAAAACCTGTCCAGATTAGCTGAGTAACCAATACTTTCTAATTATGAGTTTCAGCAGCTCACACCCCTGTGCACTGTGACAGAGAGGGACCTGTGGTACACTGTTACTTCTGGGAAAAATACCCAGTTATGCTGGAGCCATACTGCAGGCAGTCATCTCCCAGAGATGCTGGTTTGTCTAAGTGAGAAAATGCCTCTCTCAGTAACACGCTGGTCATCCAAATACGTCCAGAGCAATAGCCCTTCAAATCAACCGGCATGTTATACTCAAGCATCTGTTTGGCATGTCACTGTCAGCTGAAAAGGACTTCCATGCAGAGTACTTGCAGCAGTTCTTGAAATATCAGGGAAGCATCACTGGTTTTGGTTAACACAGTGAACGAAGGATTCTCGACAGGTTGGGATATTTTTCACTAAACATTTGCATGGTACATTTGCCATGCTCATCTGGGTGAGTTCTGCACAGTGAAAATTTTTGGTTTTTGAGCTTTATCTCACTTTAAATGCTTTGGGGTGCATTTTAAGTAGTAGTGGTGTACAAAAAAATGCCCAAATTACCATGTAAAAGTGGAAAATAGTCATGTCTTAACTCCAGTCAACAGCTAAGTAGCATGCAACTTGCACCCCCAGCTACTCCCACCATGGGATGGGGATGAGAATCCAAAGGAAGGCAAAACCCCAGGAATGAAGTAAGAACAGTTAATAATTGGAAAAAAAAAGTAGCAGTAAGAGTAGTAGTAGTGTTCTGCAGCACTACTGTTCCTGATGTTCCATTATTCCTGTTGTAATGAAAAGAGAGACAGCAAAATGAGACAAATAAAACCCAAGAGAAAGAAGTGAGGCACAATGTCATTGTTCATTAGTTACTAATGCCCAGCCTGTTCCGCAGGAGTGCTGGGCCCCTCCTGGTCAGTTCCCTCTGGTTTGTATACTGGGCTGGACATTCTGTGCTATGATTATCCCTTTGGCCAGTTTGGGTCAGCTCTGCTGGCAATGCTCCCAACCAGCTCCCTGTGCACCTCCACACTGACAGAGCTTGACTTGTGGTAAGCACAGTTTGGCAACAACTAAAGCATCACTGTGTTATGCTAAAGTGAAAACACGACACTGTTCAGTGTTATTTCACTCTACTCCACCCCAAGGGATCTGTTATTAACAAGAACCTCCGTAACCCTTCCTCCAGAGGCAGGTTTTAACATTAAATTGGTATCAAGGACACTCTAGGAACATTTCAGCATGTTAAACTACGTGAGGTTCTTGCTGGCTTACATGGCTTGTCTTTTAACCTCATGTTCAAATTACTTCAATTCTTAACCCTCAATATTTTAATATTATGCATATTATGTTTTTTTTAAAGGAACAGATTTATAGTTGACACCTGTGGTCTTCAGGGACTGCAAGGAACTTGGTGCTAAGAGTTGAGGTAGCTTTCAAATCCAAAGACTCACTTGTATAACAGGCCTTTAGAGGAGTTGCTAAAGGGTAAGGACCTGTAGATGATTGTTTCTCTGCTTCTTTGGCAGTGAATATCCTGTATTTTGCAGAAAGGATAGTGCAGCTGGACCGTTTTGTTCTGATACCTTCTTTTTCTTGCAATTATCTGTTACGATGGTAATGTACTTTTCATTGTCTGATATTTAGAAGCTTTTCTTTTATTAATTTTGGCTTGGATAATTGCAGCTGTAATTTGGATATGCTCAAAATTTCTTTGTATGCAATCTTACTAGTCTTTATTGTTCAGACTTTTAAGTCAAGGTGGTTGACAGACCTGAGGTTTTTGACTGCAGTGCTGAGGATTTCTGTAGACTGTCTAAGACTCGTGAAAGAACCAAATAGTTTCTCCTCCTCATGTAGGATCTGAACATTTGATGGCTTTTCTCTGGGTTGTTAATGGATGGTTTTCCGTATTCCTTTATGGAAAGAGCCACTTAATTGTTCTTTAGGTTCCAGCTGATAAGTGTAGACAAATAGTTTGCTCATCCCAGTATGAAGCTGGATGAACTATCTACTTGGTTTTGCTTGGGCAGAAGAAACTTCTTGATCATTCATCATGAATCTGAACCAGCAACAGAGTAAATCCATGAGGCCCTGGAGGTCAAATTGTGGAATTCTTTTTTTTATATGTCTGTCAGGAAGACTTGTCAGCAGTTATCTTCCTCATCTTTCTTTTCTAACCCACTTTATGTCATGGAACCATAGAACTGAATAGCTTCTTCCAGAGCTAGTTTAAGAAAGGGCAAACAGCCAGGTGATACAGTGAGAAGAAGAGAATACAGCAGCCTCAGTAGTGTGCTGATCAAAAGCTGAAAAGAGTCAGCTGGTTTTCTGGAAGTTTTTAACTCGTTGGCATTTAACTCGTTGGCAAATAGTTAAAGTAAAAGGAGGCAGTCAACATATTTATAGGCTGGGGACCCTTTAGCCCTGATGGAAGGAGATACTAATCTAGGATGCTTCCTTTTCCCATTATGATTCTTAAAACAGACTGAGATCTCTAGATAAAGGTCCAGGGTCCTTTCTTTTGCAACATAGATTCTGATTGTGTTTGAAAGTATTTCTTACTGGTTAATTCCAGTGTGTCTTCAGTGGCTTTCAGTGTTGTCCTGTATTCCTGTGTAGATATTATTATTTTGTATGCTACCAACAATAATTGGTGCTGGTACATGTAGTACCTGGATATATATAGTACATATTTCGTAGGTTACTGTACCCTGGGATTCTAAATGGATAACTTCTATCCTTACACTTTCTGAGCTGGCTGTGGCTGGAGGCATTGTTGTCCTTTCTGATAATGAAAAACAAAAAGTGTTTGAAGTCAAACAAAAAAGCCACTTAAAAAAAGAAAATAGAGATGAAGATATGCATAGGACGTGTGCCCTAAGTCATATGCCAAAGGATCTTTGCCTCAGAGTATGCAATACAATGCAAGAATTGAGTGTGGGAGTAAAAGTGAGAGTTGTGTCCATTCTTTCTGTGATGTTGAAAAAAAATTTAGGTGGTTAGGACCAAAACACCTGCATAATGGATGGATGAAAGGAAAACTCTATTTCCTGTTCAAAATCTGTGACAAAATACTGCTGCAAATATTTTTGACAAGATGTCAGGAGTAATTTTTAGTTTTCTAGGATAGTTCTGACTAAAACAAAATGTCTTACTTGAAACACAAAGCTCGATATAGCTGTAAATCTTTACCAGCTTTGATGGAAAATATATTAAAGTAAACTTTTGTTGATAGATACCCCACTTTTTTCAGGTAATGCTTTTCCGTGTACTCTGAACTATTTGAAGCTTACTATGTTTGTATGGGTTTACCATGAAACCCTGAAAACAAGATGTTTGCAATACCAGCTTCAGGCAAAATAGATCTCCTTAGAGCAATAGATTTCTCCAATAGTCTTTGATATCCTTTGTATGGTTTCCTCTAATGAAAGCCAGCCCCATTTCTCAAATACAGTTCGAGACAGTACTTATATGAGGGTTTATTAATTCATCTTTCCACTGGAAAAGAGCATTCCTGACTTCTGACAATGGCCATGGTACTGTTAAATATATTTTTATGATATCAGAAATTAATGAAAATTGGCTCAAGAGTGCTCCCCTATTTGGCATTGTCAGCTGAATTATCTTTAATTTTCTTTTTCCTAAACTGCTACTATAAAGAGGTTTTCTATTTAGTTCAGCTGGCAAATAACCACAGTGTTAGAAATTTTCCTATTTTTATACATAAGGCAACATATTTTATCTTAGTTGTAGAAAACAGAGTGCTGAAGCATCTGCTTTCAATACACTTAAAAGGAATTGATGTTTTTGTTCCAGAAAGAGCAAAGAGTATGTATTTTTCCTATATGAAATAAATGAACTGATGTTGAGGCTGTGATTTTTTTTTTTTAAGCCATATGTAGAAGGCAAATCATATTTGCCATATTTATTTTGGCAGTAAACTATTATTGGCTGTGACACATGTCTAAATGTATGATACACAGTGTGCTGAAGTTCATTTGGAATCTTGATTTTTACTCACTTTTCCTGAGGATTTTAAAGGATGCTCATCCTTCAATGTAAGGATAATCTGTATGGAGAATGCTACCTCTAATTCATGGCTTGAAGCCCTTTGATCTGCTACAGATAGCAGTCTCTATCATTTATTTTTAGCTTCCCACCTATTCTGGAAAGCTGGACTGCATTCCTGTTGGATGTTTTAGGATTCAGATTTTCAGCTGCTTTCCTGAATACTGAACCCTGCTACAGTTTTCTGAAACATGAGTGTCATCATGAAAGGCTTGGAGAAGTGTTGAGATATCTTTCTGGAGGACTAGGAAGAAATCTTACTTTTGAACTGAATGATGGTAAAAACCCACTCAGGGTGCTGTTATGCAACAGTTTTCTGCAATTTTTTAAGTTCCAAACTGAAATGTAAAGTCTGTCTGCCTGCTTCTCACTTGTAGATAAATACTAAAGGAAGGCAACTTCAGGTAAAATTCTTCTGATAAATTTAGTTCTGCATCCCATTTGTGCACATTCAGGGATTTTTTTTTGGTTCCTTGTCACATTTGACAAATTCTTCCATTTTACCGTGTAGCAACTTAGGTTTTCAATAAAATAATTCAATATTTAATGACCATACATTGTCGTACATATTTATCTGGCCTTTATTCATAAAGATGCTTGGGGAGCTGTGTATCTATTTGCAAATCTAGTCATCTGTACAAACATAGATGTTAGAATTAATACTCCTCTCAAACTTCTTTCCACAAACATGACCTGTTACTGTATTAAAAACTTAATTCAAAATATAAAAGTTTTGTGGTTTTTTTTTATTTTCAAGATACCTAACTTGTAATAATTTCTTTATGAGAACTGTAAATCCATTTTCATTATTCCCTAAGGGTAGAATTTTTTTTTCCTCACTAGAATTTCATACAGCGAGTTTGGGGTTGCTTTATAGTGTTATATTTTTTCAAATTCATATTCATGCTTAGTATAATAAGCTGAAAGAATCATCAACAGCTATTTTTTGCCCTGCTTAAGGTCTTTTAAATAACCCTGAAATCTTTTATAAAGCCTCACAATGTGTTTGGGCAATACATGCATGTAATACATAATTACAGGGGAAAATCTACGTTGACAATACTTTCATGCAATTGCATTTTTCCAGCAGTCATAAGATCTAGTGTAACTATCTGGTTGTTAACTGGTAGATTCAGCATATAGCTTAAAAGGCTTGGTTTTATCTTTGATTTTTAATAGTACTGTTTCCAAAGGCATTATTTTAAACATTCTTTTCCTCAAGTATTTTTTCCTATGTAAACTTTATCTAGCTTATGTATTTTTGTATTAGGAAATGCACCTTTCCCTGATGTCTAAGTCTTTTTTGTTTGGTTTTTTGTCACTTGAATAATGTATTACGGTTTTATTTACCTGGGTCTGCTTTGGAAAAAAAAGTTTTGGAAGCTTTTCGTGGATTATATCTCTCCTCTATGAAAGAGTAAAATAAATTATTTGTTTTCATCTGATTTTTTTTCCTATTGAATGCCAGAGTGTGTGTTTGTAGGGGATTACAAAGTATGGTAATAACTTGTTAATTGCATTATTGTGATTGTCTTCAAAGACCACTGCTGAAGTATTTGAGAATCTTTAGGAACAGCTTATTAAGAATCTTTATATGCCTTTGACTCTAACTTGAGTGCTTGTAGAGATTAGTGGCCACTTCTGTCTTCCTTGAACTTGTTGGATTGAGAGGCCTACGAAGAGTTATTTGAGTGGGAATTTGTGAATTTTGCTGAAAAATTTTATATGAGGCATAAACAAAGTTTAGAACCATGTTATATATAAACCAGGGAGTATATTCTTACTTGTTGTTCTTCTAATACTCTGTTTTGTTATGCTAAGAGGAAAAACATACTTTAAATGTTCTTGGATGTTTGCAATGCATTGTTTTTTCTCCATTACTTCAATTTATGGAAAATTTCTTGATAAAAACTTTAATTCTTAACATATTATCAATCTGCCTAGCTTTTCCTTTTGTTGTTAGTTGTAGCTATAAATTCTTATTTAAGAACTCTTGCTAATAAAGAGCTGGTTGAAGAAGTTTTCCAAATTATGTAAGAAATCAAAAACTCCCACTCTGTGAACATAATCTGCAAATCCTTTTTCCACTGTGTTTGACAAACATCACTGTTTTCACCCTTACTAATCTTCAAACTTTCCACACATTAAACAAAATTAGTCTGGATGAGTACAAATGAAAATTATTTCGAGTGTAAGTTGACACAGTGGACCCTGGAGGGGATGGAAGATGATGGTTAAGAAAAAAGAATAAGTTCCCAATTCAGCTCTTCAGTTAGCTGCAGCTCCTACCTGCCAACCCTTACAAACCATGTCAGGCTACTGTCACTTTTGTAGGGATTTATTTGCCTTCCTTATTATATACATATACATATACATACATATATATACATATATATATATATACATATATATATATATATATATATACATGCTACAGCACACAGTGATTATTTAAGACAACTAGAGGAAATGGACACAGACACTGAGTTCCATCTCAAGAGCTCTTCCTGTGGCGCCACCCAAGTCTCCTTTTAAACCCTGCCCCTTTATTTTTATGTAAAAAACATCCCAAACCCAAAACCAACCAACCAAAAAACCAATTGAGCTTCTCAGATATTTTCACAAACAGTATCATAAGCATATATTTAGTATAGTAACCTATGGTGGTGAAACTTTGTAACTGAGTAAAATAAAAATGTTTATGATAAAAATAAAATTATCCTGTGGACGTTTGGTTTTCGGTGAGGTTTTGATACTTATAACTGAAATAAGAATGTGAAATGTAAGCTCTTAGTGACAGGACATGTTTTCATCTGCAGTCATAAATCAGTTGTGAACATTTAGATTATATAATCATTTTGTAGTAGTATAGGGTTATCTTTATTTCTAGGCTTAAAATTATTCTAACTGCTCTTGGTTTTAAATCTGTGCTGCAATATAATCAACAGACCTGTAAAGCCATTTGACAGAGATCTTTTTTGAGGAGAAAGGTGCTGTGTAAGTAGGCAGTACTATATTTAATGAGTATGTGCAAGATAGTGTGTGTCGAGCCATCCTGAAATCTCTGTGCCTCGACTCAGTCTTACTTTTGAAGTAAGGAGCCCAGAGGGTGGCAGTGAAGGCAAAGTTATCTGGCTTTGTCCAAGCATTTCTCACAAAGACAAGCCATGCTGAAAAGTAGAGACATTTTAGAAATCACCAGGTTACCACTGGTAAAAAGAAACTGGCTAAGGGGAAAAGGGAAAACATTTTTTGTGTCCAATTGAGAGGGACAAGAGAGGCACACAAGAAACCAAGATCTGAGGTTATTGTGATCACTGTTGTATTTTTTGCAGGGACAGACAGTGTTTTCGTAATTTCTTACACTAAAAGAGAATGAGAATGGTTCAAAATAATCTGTTGGGAGTTGGTGGTAATTATTATAGCTGATGCCAACTGGTAGCCAAGAATTATGGCTGTTTCTTGATCCCCACGCTAACAGAGTTCTTAAAGGACAGAAAGGATTTCAAAACCAAAAAAGGATTTCAACTGAAGAGTTACATGTGTTTCAGTTAGCTCTGTCTCACTTGCAAGTGCTTAGCATGAACTCAGTTTCTTCAATCATGCTAGAGATTGTGGATTATTACTCATTTTATTACAGCAACAAAATTTTATGGATTATTTTAAGGTGCCTTTTGAGTTGCATCCATTTCACTGAAATGCTGTTCTTGTAATTTATCAATTAGCAACTGTTGTTTATATCCAAAATAAAATTAATTAAAATTCACTTTATAGAGGGGCTACCTTTTTAAAATACAGTCAAGTAATTGATAATAGCTAATTATCTGAACTTGAAATCAAGGTGGGCTGTGTATGGAAAATTCACACTGCTTCTAATAATTGTAGTATTCTATAGAACGCCTGAGTCATGATGACTGAAAGGTGTGTGTGTTTGAAATTGCTTCTGATGAATATTGAGGAGTAGTCCAAAAAAATTTCTTGTCAACTTTTTGTGTTACTTGCAGCTCTTTGTTCTGTAGTCAGTGTGACTGCAACCATGTCTATTCCTGACATGAAACAAAATACTGTATTCATAGTTGTGAGAGTTCGTCTTAAGAGAAAAATAGCATCGTTTTATGGACTGGCTCACAAATGCCTAATTTATGTACACAAGGTGGCAGTACATTGTTTGCGGGTGATAGTAAGGGGTGGAGTTGTATCTTGTAAGACTTTTTCCTCTATAAATATCTGCATACATTATTTTACTGGTTTTAAATTCTTACATCAAAAAATGGGAAAAATCTACATTAACATAAGTAGAAATATACATAGATACTGTATATTGGGTATGTTTTCATCTATGTTACTATTTAGAAATATTAATACATTGAAATACTTTTAATGTTTCTGAAGTTCTAATATTTCTACCTTGAAATATTTACAGTGCATACATTAACCTTTGTCTGTAAAACCTAGCATTAAAGAACATAATAAAGAGAGCAAACTGAGACATAACAATATCATTTTAGTCTAAACTGATGTCTGTTTATTATTTGCTCAGTAGTCTGCAGTTCAGAAGTTCTGGCACTGCAGTGATCATACCTGACTCTGTGATGTTGTCAGAAATACGTAAATCTTTAAGAAAATGCATTAACCCTCATCTAGAGGTCATTCAAATGAAATGTAAATACTCAATTCAAAAATCTTTTCCTTCTTGTACCTTTCTGAGATAGTGGGCTTGTAAATGTCGTATGCAGTGGAAATGGACCTTTTTTTAGCCAAGATTTGTAATTGACAATGCAAAATGTAACTGGAAGCCAAGAAAATTACAACAGGAGAATTTCATTAGGAAACAGTCACATTTTGCACTACTTGCAATTTTGGAAGATTAAGAAAATCTTGGGTTTTGAGATTCAAATAAGCAATGTATTTGTAGGAAACAAATACTTCAAAAACTTCTTTACAAGGTGTAGGTAAAAAAAGAAATTGGTGATGGCTGAAATAAGAATTAAAGGTACGGATACGAATGTGTTCTCTGTTTTTTTACCTGTGATGGTCTACATCTTGTCTGACCACATTGGGCTCCTGCTGAACTGAAGAATTATCAACTGGTGACAGGTATTAATTGATTGATGTAGTCACAGGAAAGGATGTCATAGTGGTTTTCTATGTATCTGCTACTTCCACTTACTGCTCCACCTAGCATAGAAACATAATTTTACACTGATTTAGTCTCACTGCTGTCCCAAACTTCATCACACAGAAGGTAAATTTTGTTCAGTAGATTAGTGGGGATGGACTTAGTTTGAGGATGCTCAGACTTTGTTTCATCATGATGAACAAGATCATGTCTTGAGGTGCCTAGGGTGCAGTGAATAATTCAACTAGAGCCACATGAACAAGTCAAACAGGAAATGGGAATCACATTAAAGCAAATGGAGAAGATTTTGAGGTGTATGAACTCTGCTTACTGATACTTCCCTTGGTCTTACTATGACAGAAATAAGCTGAACTACTGTCATAATTTTCTAAAAAAAAAAAAAAAAAAGCAGTAGCCAGCCATACCAAGCAGCTTAGTCACATGAATAATTCATCCAGATAGCAGGAGGAAATAGTAAGTGAGCTCTTCTAAATCCAGGATTAAACCCCAAGTCGCTAAAATCAGAAAAGGCATTAGGATTCCACTTACTAATGAAGTGCTGTAACTGAAAACTTCATGCAGTTGTGTAACAACTCACTAGAATGGAAATGTGAAAGGTCTTGTTCTGCTTTTTGGGGCACAATTTGGTAGTTGCTTGTTTTAGAGGAAACTGATACATATCTTCAAGCAGGTAAATAATGTTAATTCATTTCTTTCATGGCCCCAAGCAAAAGATTTAGCCTGCCATATCACCACTTACATGTCTCCTGCTATGTCCAAGACGAATGTTAACTAAAACACATCTCCATAAGCACATTAGGATGCTAGCTGGTGCGGGAAATATTTTAAGATTTTGTCAACACTTTGAAGTAACCAGTGTTGGAGGTAATTAATTCTGTCAGTGAGCTACTTTGAAGGCCTAGTAATGTTTGAGGCCATTACCTAGAGATTCTGTACGTGGATTTAAAGATTTCGAACTACTTGCCATGGCAAATAATTTTGCATTTATGATTTGTGGACAAGTGTTACATGTTTTTTTCCCATGGGGGAGGTCGTTCTTCCTCAACCAGAGTTATACTATGTACTTCTGCTGAAAGTACTAGAGAAAAAATGAAATTGGAGCAACAGATAAAAACTTACCTTTGAAACCAAAATGAATGCATTAGTTGTGCTTTGTGAATTGCTTTGGCTGACTATTTGCCTCCTAATGGAATTCCGATCTTGCAATTAGAAAACAAGCTTTCAGTCCTTCTCTGGATGTTGGGAACCAAAGACAAATGCAAACTGAAATTGACTGTGCCTATCATAGTACAGACAAGTTAATAAGAATATAAAGAAGGTTTTTATCTAGATAAAAATTTGAATTAAAATGTTACAAGACTGTGTCTAGCAATGAGTTACCCATTCCTTTATGTGTTCTGCCAATAATCCAGGAAATACTAGGAAATTCCTTGTGAAATTTGAAAACTAGCAATTTAATCAGAAGTAAGAGAGTAAGAATATAATCTTTTTAAAACATTGTTATCAGTACAGCCTGTGAATGTCTTAGCATACAGTATATGGTAAAGAAAACGGTGTCCTTTAAATACAGATTTTGTTACTAAAATCCTGGATTGGCTTCAGAGATTTCTTCTTACTTTTTTTTTTCTAATTTGCTGCCACCCCAGTAAATGTGATGGTAGTGAGAGAAATTCTGAACACAGTGGATCTCAGAAAAACTTGGCAAATGCTGTCTGTTTTGAATTCTTAAAAATGTGAAGCGTTGTGTTGGACAGCGGACATATTTGCTCCAGCTGACCACCAGCATGCTCTGCTGTCTGTGTTGCTTACCTGTCTAAAAAAGTGCAAAGCAAACTTAGTGTTTGTACACTATTCCTTCTGTGATTTCTCAAAGTTGCACATATGGAATATATGTAACATTTTCCTGCCCCACACTGTTTCTATCAAGCATGCGCACTAGTTACTTCACTTTTCCCCTCACTTCCCTGGTGAGTGGGGAAATGTGCTTGTGTTACTTTTATACACAAATGACTTCTTGAACAGAGGGGCTGACAATTCCAACTCTGACCTGGTTTAAGTGACTGCCAAATTTTAGAGCTAAGATTAATAGGATAACCCTGTCTTTTCTTTGGAAAGCTTTATCAGCAAAATTTAGTACTTCAATGCAATATAATATTACTATGGAAAAGTAGGGAAAGGTAGATGTGCAGTTAGGTGATTTCATAGATTTTTTTAATATTGATTTGCTAGAAAATCTATGAAATGATAGTTATGTATAATGAATTATGAATGCGTCATGGTTTTGCATGGTATGCATCTTGCCTGAACTCTTCAGAGGGGCGAAAATGCACCACATGGGAATTTTCTTAGGTTTTTTAATATGTAGATTTTAATTAACTGCATAATTTCCCATGGTTTATTCAGTTACAATTTTGTGGATATAGCTGGATCAGTTTAAGAAATCATTTGAGGCTGTTTGTGGTTGTCCCGCAGCAGAACATAATAGTCACTGTCATAGCTGAGATGCCATGACGGAATCACATGACTATTTCTGTTCTGTTTCAGTGCAAAGTTAGTTGAGGCTTGCTGGGAAGACATCTAAACTTAGGCTGTCAAGCTTTAAGATATTCACATCAGTGAACCGAGCACTCAGCTAGAGGATGATGTTGTACCATTGGGTTTGTTAAATGCTTCTGAAAAGTTAGGAAGGAAAAAATACCAAATTCATACCATTTTGGTCAAAATCATGCTGCTTGTTCTCAAGTTGGGGTTTTTCCTTTTGTTTTGGGTGGTAATTTATTACTTTTAAACAATTTGATACCATTTGGGTAGCCAGTGAGACAACACTGAGATGGAAGTGCAGGCAGGTAACACTAAGTTGTGTTTCTTTTACAAAACTAAAAGCTATGCTATGATCCAACAACTGAATAATTACTAACGCTCTGAATTCTTAACAGAATCAGAACCATATCAACAAAACTCAGGGGGCCCTAAGACAGGAGGGAATGAAAAAAGTTTCTTCTCTTATTTCTGAATGTGTTTATAATTGCTCCGTTATGAAATTTCCAGCTATTGAAAACTGCCAGGTTTTCTCACTTCAGTTTGAAGGGACACAATGTATTCCTAATATTCCTCCTAGACAGATTATTTTCCAGTAAAATTGCATGAAAAGTTACCTTGTTAAGTACTTCCAGAATTGTACAGCATTAGGTGAAGTTTGTGCATTATTAGTTGGTATTAATATCTGCATTTAGAGACAGTAATTGGCAATCTATTAAGATCATAATGCATAGAAAGACATAATGCCCTTCCAGCTTCCAATAATTATATTTGCTAGTATATTCTCTGAGTTAAAAGGAGGCAATTTTGCTTCAAACAAATCGTATAGAGTATCATCAAGCTTGTTTTCTGTTGGTTTCTCCAAGCAGTGTACCAGTAACAGAAGTGCTAGCCAGACAACCATATGGAAAGAAATTAATTATCATTTCATGAAGATCTTTTGAAATTTGCTTTTAAACTGGTTGGTTTTCTGGTCTTGCATTTGTGTGTTTGTTTGTTTGTTTTTCAAGACATTGCTATCTCAGTGCATTCTTTTCAATTTGAAGCGAAGTTCTAAGAATCTTGGCATTCTTACTAAGATTTAGACAGTAGTTCATGGCAAATCAAGAGTTTTAAGATTTTAGCAGGTATGGAGATTTTTTCCTATGCTTAAATTTGTACACTAAAATATTTCCAGTAAGGTATTATGTATGAAGTATTCCAAATTTCTCATACGAGCTTTACTGTGACCTTTGGGTGAGACCTGAGAACTGCAGAACTCAGTTATTGCTCACATTCTGCAATCTCCCTTCTTTATAGCATTTGTCAAAAAATGCATTGAGCTTGATTTTTTCTTTCATCAGTTTTGCTAACTTCAGCAGAATTAAATGAATGTAACAGATCTACCAACTTGCTCTAATTCTTAAAGTATAAAGAGAATGGACCCCAAATCAATTCCAAAGAAACATGAATTATGATGAGTACTGTTTTTTATTTTTTTCCTCTTTGATTATCTTGGCTCTTCTTCTTCTCTGTCATTGCTTTGTATAAGCAGAAATTCACTACAAACTTGAATGTCCTTCACCAGTAGAGGAGAAATATCAGATGTGATGATAAAACTATTCTGCAGAGAGCTTCCTAATTTCCTGTAAAAGACTTTGCTTCTTCTACTGTCTAATGGAAGAAATTACCCATGTAAACCTAGTTCATCTCATATAAATTTAGATCATAACTCTCAGGAATACTGCTTTTCCTATTAATAGGATTGAGAATATTTATCAAACTTTAGAGAGACTTGATGTTTTCACAGAACTGAGCCTTTGCAATATTTAAATAATCTGTTTTCAACTCAGTAAAAAAATAGATTTATGGAATATGTTTCCATTTTAGAAAGGAGAAACTGAGGCAGAGGTTTTGCTGGTTTTTTTTAAGTTAGCAGGAGAGACCCTTGATGAAATCCATTCTCAGTCCCCATGACACACTGACCATTATCTGCAGTGTCATTTCAAGAAAAGGCAGTCTTTAAAGCTGTACATTAATGAATACCTGGTAGAGGTTAGGGGGTTCTTTTTTAATTAGAAAAAAAGTCAGAGATACAAAGGGGTTTGAAAGGGTAAATCTCAATAGATAAGATGAGCTGCCTATGTGCAAAGCTCAGTGAAGCATATGTCAGCCGCTATGGTATGAAAATAAAGCAGTGAATGTGGTGAAATGTTCTCTCATATGTGTGTACTCCTGGTTGAGATCAAGAAGTACAGAGCTGTATAAGCACAGTATTTTATTTTCAAAATACCAGGTGAAGTTTTTTCATTTTTATGAAACTATTTCAAAGTTTATCCAAGCATTCATAAAAGCACACTTCAAAGAATGTTTATGGGAAGTTAGAGCATGGCAGTACAGTTGCCATTTCTTACTTTTGCTATATTAAACGTTGAAGCTTTTTTTTTTTTTTAAAGGGCTATTTTTACGCTTACTCTATGCTAAGTCTTAATGGAATAGCACAAGACTACTTACAAAGAAAGAAAATCTATCAAAACTGAGGCCACTGTAACTCCAGGAAACACCTTGAGGCCTGAAGCATGTAAATGTAATCTCTAAAACCCGAGGAAGAATGAAATTTGCCGCTGTTCAAAGCCCAGTCTCCCCATGCATGAAATAGTGCAACTGAGCTGGTGTATGCCCTTATGTGGTTTGTACTGGGAGGGAGAATGATAACAATACTTCAAGGTTTTCTTCTTTGGACTGTCTCTTCTCCTTCACACTTCTCTGAATTTTCAGCACATGTGGTGGTCTGTCTCTGAACTTCATTCTGTGTGCAGCATCATTACTAAATGATTTCAACTAAAGATTCAGCCATAACACACATTCAGAGTCTGAATATCACCTCACCCTCTCTGTACACTGCTGTGGCAGTGGAACCTCGAGGATCTTGTTTGAACTCACAAGAATTTGCTTATTTGTATAGAAATATGGAGCCTACACTCTGCAAACTACCCATCTTGTCTATAGCTACTATGCAGTCTTTATTTTCTAAATCTGCACATTTTTGCATTTAAGAGATAACATTATGACAGTTTTCTTTACAGTTGTCTCAGGAAAAGCCACCATGACATTCACTGTGTAAGGAAGTTATATCTATGTAACCAACTCTTCTACATCAGTACACTAATCAAAAAATCATAGAATGGCTTGTGTTCAAAGTGACCTTAAAGATCGTTTCACTGCAATGTCCCTGCCATGAACAGAAATACTTTTCACTAGATCAGTTTTCTCAGAGCTCCATCCAATTTGGCCCTGAACACTTCTGGAGATGAGGCATCTACAAGTCCTCTGGCCAACCTCTTCCAGTGCCTCACCATTCTCATAGTAAACCTTTTCTTCCCAGTATCTAAACTAAACCTACTTTCTGTCATTTTAAATCCATGCCCCCTTGTCCTAACTCTCTCTGTATGTGCTTGTAAATAGTCCCTTTCCATCTTTCTTATGAGGTTCCTTCAAGTACTGGAAAGCTGCAGTTAGGTCACCCTAAAGCCTTATGTTCTCCAGGCTGAGCACTCACAATTCTTTGAGCCTTCCCTCATAGCAGAGGTGCTCCATCCCTCTGATCACCTTGGTGCCTCCTCTGGACTCTCTCCAGCAGCTCCATGTCCTTCCTGTGCTCGGACCCCAGGGCTGGAGGCAGCTCTGCAGGTGGGGTCTCAGCAGAGCGGGGCAGAGGGGCAGAATCCCCTCCCTCCCTGCTGCCCACGGGGCTCTGGGTGCAGCCCAGGACACACTTGGCTCTCTGGGCTGGGAGTGCCCATGGCTGCCTCATGTCCAGCTCTCCCCCACAGCACCCCCAAGTCCTTCTGGGCAGGGCTGCTCTCGATCTGTTCATGCCCAGCCTGGGCTGGCACCAGGGATTGCCCTGACCCAGGTGCAGCACCAGAGCTTGGCCTTGTTCAACCTCATGAGATTCCCATGGGCCACTGCTCAAGCTCGTCCAGGTCCCTCTGGATGGCATCCTGTCCCTCAGGAGTGTCAACTGCACTGCTCAGCTTGGTGTCATCTGCAGATTTGCAAAGGGGGCACTTGATTCCTTCAAATGTGTCATAAATGAAGATACAAAATACCACTGATCCCAGTATGGACCCCTGAAAGACATCACTTCTCACTGATGGCCATTAGGACTCTGAACTATTGACCACTATAGTAGGGTAATTCAACAGTATCCTATCAGGAATGCAAATATTTTGCAGGTATTTTAGTGGAAAAGCGCTTCTGAAACAGTTCAAAAAATAAGCTATTGCTTATTTTTATAATACAAAACAATGTTTACTAAGGATTATGCATGGGCTTGCTGGTAGTGAACACTTCCTTGGTTTTCCTTATGGCAGTAGACAGGTTGCCACAATAAATATAGGAAGCTGTATTTGAAGGGCTGTATCAGATAGGTCTTTTCATTTAAGTCTGAATTCCAAAGTATTTTAGAGTTCTTAAAAAAGTAAGAGATGGCCTTTAGTTTTTTTCAAGACTTAAGTATGATTATCTGTGGCAAATCAGACTTATGAGGGGTTCAGGGTAAGATTTTTTTCCCCCTAGTAGTTTATTTCTGTTAAATCCATTATGGTATCTAGTTCCTCCAAGCCAGAAAGGAACTGCAGGCCTCCTGGAATACTATTATGTGTAAAAATCAGAGTAGAATTACACAATTTTCTAAATTTCTCCTTTCTTGGTTTAATTGCTTGCTGGATTTATGTTCATTTGCGGTAACAGGAGGCATTTAATTTTCAATAACACTATTAATAAATATTTGAAAATAGATATTTATTGCTGAAAGACGGGGCATAATAGCTTAAGCAAAGAGCTGATTCATTTATCTGTGTAGCTCTCTGATTGGAGCTTGCATGCACCTGACTAGCTCAGAGCACAAGAGGACACTGTGGGACTTGGCTGCCCTAACCTTGGTTATTAATAAGCTTCAGCATGAAAAAAATCTTGTCTGTTTTCATGTGCTGTAAGTGGCAAATCTGTTCAGCAAACCTTATTTTAAATTACATTGATTTTTCTAAAGAATACCTCCCTGCTAATCACAACTTAATGACCTCTCTAAGATAATTGCAGTTAACTTGTATAACTAGTGACACTTTGCATATTGGTTCCAGACAAAAAGTGCATTTCAAATTCTGCTTGTGCTTTTGATTACAAGTCTTATCCTGTTTTGCTGTCTCTGTGGTTAATATTGTTTCTTTTAGGTGCAGTTCTTGGTCTTTAAAATGAAAAATAATATAAAAACATATATTTTAAATATGATTCAAAAATGGCAGTTACAAGTGTGTACAAGGGTAACTGAAAAACAAGTAAAAATCATACTTCTTATTAGTATAAATTATTAGAAAACCAATACATTGAAAGAGATCTCTTGTTCATAGTGCAAATAAAATGATCCATGAAAGAGAATCCTGAACTAAGAATATGTATCCATCAGGGTATTAAGTTCATCGTTTATCGTTTTGACATTTTACAAGGGTTTATAGATCTGTCAGTAAAATGTTAGTATTTTCACTGGCTTAGCCTTTAAATTATTCTTTCCTGGTTCAGTGGACCTCAGATTACATCAGTTTCTTAAGACTATATGTGCTTCTGTGGTCAGAGGTTTGGTTTTGTTACAGGAGAGATTTGGTTATTATATTGCATCACTGCCTTCCATGGAGTACTTAAGTCATCAAAACCAATGGCTTTGAGTGTTATTTCATGTGCAGCTAATTTTTTCTGCCTGAATTAATGCTTGAAATGCTAATTTTTGGGGAGCATAATATATTTCTTCATGAGAGGTTTATGGTTTCCATGCCATGTTTTATTGTTATTGTTCTTTCCTAGCTCCCTCTTGCTTCCCAATAGTGCTGTTGGTTATGATTTGAGGGATAGCGAGGTGTTCACATGACTGCTTAGAGACAAATACAATCAAATACCAGAGAAGACTTGCAAGCAGTCTGATGTTCATTTTGAACCTTACCAAGGTGGTATGTTAATGTTTTGGGGTTTTTATACCTCTTCTGTGGATGAAGCTGACTCACTCCCTCAAATTGTAGACTCATAACCAGTAATTGGCAACTCCAATTAGTTCCACTCAGGGCTGAAGAGTCTCAGACTGTAACAAGGTCTCCCAGGACTACTTACACCACATATACTGTACTCATATTTTCTCATTAGTTCCTTTCACTTGCCACAAATACAATTTTCCAATGTTTTCAGATTTAGATCAGAAATATAATACCTCTGTGTTTGTATACAAACACACACACATTTATATAAAATACATACACACACACACACATACATATATATATATATATATATATATATATAAAAATACAATAATTTTTCATAACTTAAGGATCTGTATTATCTTACAGGTAGAAGCTTGCAGTTTACTTCATTAACCTTAAACTTTTACTCAGGGCAAAGAATGTAGGGATCAATTGGCTAAGAGAAGAAAAATTACAGGGTTTCAGATTGCTTGTTTTTTCTTGTCTTCTAGAGTTTTGTTATTATTTTTAAGCTCTTAAGTTTTGGGAAGTCATAAACCTTGACTCTGAGAAATCATTGCACATATTTATATGTGTGAAGTTATCAAGAATATGGGCCTAAATTTGAAGTTGCCAATAGACATATCTGTGTTTCAGTCATGCAGTTTTATGACTTTTAGAGACGTGTTGGCAGAGAAGCTTTATACCAGTAACTCTTTGCAGACCTAAGTAATCTTTCATATCTACAGACCAGGTGGCAAGAGCAGTATACAGAAGTACATGTTAGTGGATAAATTTCTGTCGTTTCTGTTACCCAGACAGAGAGTTTTCTCCTGATACCAATTGTTAAAAGTTGACAAACATTATAGTTATGTTGTTTATACCTTGATATTTTTTTAGTTTTCAAAGTAATTGAAATTGTAAGAGACAGTCTTAGGTTTATTAGTCTCTGAATGTTATGAATTTTGGGATGTTTTCAGTGTGGTATGTTCAACATCACAATGCTCAGTTAGCTTACGTTTCCAGTTTTCTTGCAGACTTCTGTGGTCTTGTAGCCCTATTTTGAATTGATAGTATGTAGGTACATTTTTAGTTATATTCTTGATTTCATATTATTGTTTGATTGACTGGTTTATGTCAAACCAGTTTGTGCTTTTTGCCTTTTTCTTGTTCCTGATTGCACTGTAAATTTCACAGTATGTGATATTAATTTCTTACTTTCTGAATCAAATGCAATAAAACTGAATTGCCCAACAGTCAGTCAGAGAACAGCATTCATAAACTATTGAGTAGGTCTAGGGAAAACTTGGTGTAAGCATTTTTTGGATAATATTTTCAGGTTTAATAAATAAGCAGTGTCTTCCTAAAATTTTTCATGTTCTCTGTTTGGATATTTTAATGTGTTACAGAGTTCTAGAGGATACTCATTTGCAAAGTAGGAAGTGAAAAGATTTTAACATTAGCTAGCTCTGATCCAGACGTGTTTTAGCAAAGTTATAACTATAGTTTTATTTCTTTATTCCTTGGCTCGTTTTTGGTAATGTTATTTTGAGTGTAAAAATCTCTTTTATTTCTGGAAGAGTGTTTATATTTTAATTTGTTTAGTACAATTGACAGAAGCCTGCTCAGTAACGTTGGGTGAAGAGATTTAAGAAATCCTCTCAGTGTTGGCACAGAGCTGTTGCCGCCATGTCCATGTTAGGTCCCTGACAGAGAGGGGTTGGTCCCCAGGTTTTATGGGGCTCGGTTTTCCGGTGTGCTCACTTCTGAAATTTGCCACAGCTTTAAATAATAACTTTTCTTCATTTTTTTTAACCAGTATAATTCTGGCTTGTTGTATTTATTTATTTTATTTTTTTTAGGTTAGGCTTCTTTGTTGTCTAATTCAGCAACATCATAAATATAAATTCTTCCAAAGATAGATATAACAATAATCTGACATCATTTTGATGGATTATTGCAATAGAATTGAGATGATCCTTGCTTTCTAGAAAAGGTTAATTTCATTTTTTTCTCTTAACCTTTTTCTTTGCTGTCATGTTTAAAAAGATTGAAAGGTAAAAGCAAAAAATGTACAACTACTCTTATTTTTCCTTATGTTGTAAAGAAGTCAGTTTTCACAAGCAATTGTGTATTGTGTGACTGTCTATAGAGCAGAGGCAAATGAGGCAATATAAAGTGTTTCTCCTGTCTCTGAAGGTTGATTTACATGAGGATCATCTATAGTAAGGGTAATAGAAATTAAAACTGGAATTAGATTGACTTATGCAAGGTATAGAAAGCACACAAAAGCACATAAATTCAATTCAATATTCTTGCTATATATCAGTTTTTCTCCAAACTAGATGTGCCATTACCTAATTCTTCTAGATGTTAGATATTTTTCATATTTTCAGAAAACAGGAAAAAATAAGGCTTTCAAAGCACCATTTCCTTTTTTCTTTTCATATTTTGGGGTTTTTTTACCCTGTTCAATGAATATAGCTGAAGACCGTGAAGGTTTTCTTTTCCTAGTAGGAAAAAGTGAAGACTATTTAATTTAGACTCGAAGATGTCACTGAGCACAGAACTGGAGTCACTCAAGACACTTTAAAAAACTTTAACCCTTAGAGCTGGCACTATCTGGAAGTATTAAAGGATACATTTCTAAGGGTCACACAGTCAAGTGCTTCTGCATTTTTGCAGATAATACAACTTTGACTGATTGAAGAGGTGTGCAACTGAAGTTGTAGAGAAAATTAGTTAGTCTTTTGTGTCATTTTGACTGCCTTGTGGTGGTATTTTTAGACACCGATTGCTGTACTTAATTTTTGTTATATTAGTTGTCTCTTAGTGGGTAAAAATTAGCAAAAATAATTTGAAAAGCCTTAGATTAATTGCATATAATTTACAAAATATTTTTTATGTTCAGAAATTTTATCCAAGGGTAAGAAGTGTTTCATATGATTGCTTTGCTAAATGATATATATGGTAATTAAAGTTTCTTTTAACCTCAGTGTCCATTGACTCTTTGATAGTAACTTGTTTGCTGAAATGCCTAATCAAAATGGTACTAATGAAATATATGATAATGATTTTCCTTTTATTCATATTACCAGTAATAGCAATAAAATCTCATTATTACAGAGTATTTTTCTGGAATAAATGATAGAAATATTCTCCTATGGTTTAGTTATCTTAATAAGCCAGTTAACAAAGATTAGTATATTCTTCAAAATCATGCCTGACAGGAACAGAAGAAATTTTTCATGTATAAAGAATGTGTTTAGTGCTCTAAATCGTACCTTATTTTAGGAAAAAAAATCTGCGGTTATCTTCTATCAAAAAAGCATTATCCTGGTGTAAATATTTCTTTTCTTTGTATATTCATGAGGTAAGATAACCTTTACCTAATGATAAGAATTGCAAAAAATTTATAAATATCAGGCTCTCACAATTTTCCAGTTGAGTCTTTATAATAGTGTTAAAGAAACTGTTATTAAGGTACTCTGTCAGAGGTGTGCTGTTTATTAGTAGTATTTAATCTGCATTGTACTTTTTAGAAGAAGGAATCAGGGAGAGGACAAATAGGTATAAGGGCTATTGTTCAGTTATTGCCTTATTGTAAGCTGTAAGAATTAGGTGGTTACATTTAAAGTCTAAAATTGCCAGCATGAACAGTTAAATCAGATTAGGAGATAATCTATTGAAGATGGTAAATGAAAGAAAAAGGTCCCTGAGGATTTAGGTGTATCTTTCAAAAGTATGACAAATTCAGCAATACTTTTTTTCTTATAAATTTGCAAGTAAATTAATTTTGTGTACTGTTCAAGGGTTGATTTAGGTATCAGAGTAAGTGATTGGGTAATTGACCTGAAAATTAAAGTTGAATGTATTGGATCAGAAGAAATTCTTACAATTCATCTAATAAAATACACATTTAAAAATGTATCTATGCAGAAAATAGCACAATAGTCATGCTAGCTGATCTAATAAACAACTGATTTACATTAATAGGATTGAAAATGTATTTTATGATTCTGTGATTACTGAGTGGCTGGTTATAAACACTGCACTTGGAAACATAGCTGTGTAATATAGGCTTGGTCACAGATACATCTTAAGCTCCTATTTAATTTCATTAATTAATGCATAGTAATTTTCTTGCTTACAAAAATCAAACAGCAAGAATAACATAAAAAACTCTATGTTTCGTTGCATATTTTTCGCAATTATCATAAGGCAAGTGAATGAGCTGTTTTTTCATCTGTACAAGCTTCTCTAGCAAAGTTGTAACACCATGATTGTGTGGCGTCTCGTGACCTGATGAATGCTGACTCATGCAGTAGTCACTGAAGAAAGACAAACATGAATTCAAAATTACAATTTCTTATATTTTCTCCTCATTAAAGTACATTTATAGTTCTTCCCTTGAAGAAAACTGTCAAAGCCTAAAATTTGCAACAGAAACTTTCCAAGGTAATAAAGAAATCGGAATTCACATTTGTGTAATTTTCCAAAGTGCTTGTCTGTATACATTTAAAGCAACTCACATATTGAGAGACTTAGAGGAATATCCATATAAAGGCATTCAATTTAAAATAATATTTTTCTGTAGTGTAAACATGTAGCCGTATTTATTTTCAGTAAAATGTATGGATCCATTTGCAAAATGAAGAAACTGTGATACAGTACATTTTATCTGCTGATTGTACTCTTGATATTTAAAAGTGATTTACTGTCTTATAACTGCAATTTTACTGTGTCTTCCAGATGTGTGGAGGTGATTGCCAGAGAGGGACGGAACCTGAAAGAACTGTATTTAGTATCCTGTAAGATCACAGACTATGGTATGTAATATACCTATATCTTTATTTTTTGTGAAGATTGAACCGGAGTTTACAGGGACTGTTAGCAAGAGTGTTGGAAATACAGAGATAAAAATTTTCAAAACCTTTACCCATAAAAGTAGGAAATTTATAAAAAGTGTTTGACTTGCTTAAAAATATTTGTGGTTGAAGGTATGAAAGTCAGTGTATATATTTGATGCAATGTATCCTTATAGAATTGGCAGTTACTGGGCAGACTGGGTAGCATCCTCTTTGAATAGTCCTGAAGACCAGGAGAACATTAGAGAAAAAAATAATAAAAAAAAAAAAGTGTTTCTAGATGCTGTAAAAGCAAAAATGTGGATTTATCACCTGTTGTAGGCCCTAAAACTTGAATGAGGTTGATGGTCCTTTAAAAATGCTGTTATGGTAAAATAGAGAGGAGCATCTTAGAATTAAATGTCCTCTCTGATAGGCTACATAGAAGGACCGATTTTTTACTTAGAATAGGGAAACTTCTAGTGCTTGTTTGGAAAGGCTGCTTTGCTTTTTCAAATAAGATACTGACCTTAAGTAAGACATTTATTTTTGCCGTAAGGCCAGATTCTCAAATGTCTGTCTCCCACTTACATGCCTGAATTTCAGTAGGATTTACAAACTGTGTATTTGAGAGGTTCATTTCAGGCTTGCTGATTTTTTTTTGTAATTTATACTGCTTAGATTTTAATAAAGAATAAATATGTTGAAGTGATAAATTACCATTCCAGTAGTCACAAACTGATTCTTGTATTTTCCTTTTCAAATTCTACACTTCACTGGGGTTTGTATTGTGCATTCAAGGGTATGTTGTTCTGCAGAGTTCTGCTCACCTTATGTCCACTGTATTATAACATGAGGCTACCATGCAGCTGCTGCAGCTGCAGAGCTTGGAGCATGGCAAAGGAGAGAGAACACAGGCCTTTACTGCCCTTTCCTCTGGTCTGCTGTTGTTTGTACTTCCGTGGGCAGAACAGACATTGGCAGAGTTGAAAATGGATTTTCTCAGCTCGATACCGCTTGTCTGAGATGAATTTCTGAATTTGTGAAATGTCTTCTGGAAATTCAGGGAGGGAAATTGTCTGTAGAACACAAGGTGATAATAATGAAATTGCTTCTTGTCCCTCCTGAAGGGCGGGAGGTGCAGGACAGGGTCTGAAGGCAGACCTCTCTCTTCTGCCTGTGTACTGTGGATCTACGGGCCCTACTCTTGTCCCTTCTGACTCTGACAACCCATGTGGAAAGAGTTATCATGGGCATAATGGAATCCATGTCTTGAGGATCAATAATTTCTCAAACTGATTTCACCCTTCATTCAATGAACTTACTCAGAGGAAAACATGGTTTTTCCCAAAAGTAGGGAAACAACTGAAAAACTGAAGCAAAGAAACCTAGGAGAAAGAAAACCTTGCTTATAAAAGAATAAAGAGAGAGCAAAGGAAGTGTCCATAGCTAGATGGAAGGCAGAAGCCATGTTTCAGAGAACGAATGAGTGGAAAATAAATGTCGCATTTGGCTGATTAGCTCTATCCAACCTCAGCTTCTGTTCTTTATACTTAGGCCCATCTGTCACTATCATGTTGTAATCTGCAGTCACTTAGCATCATTGCACTCAGTGACTGGGAATTAGAGAATATTTTCTGTTGATGCTGTTGCTACTAAGCTTTACTATTTGCTTTAAAATTCAACTGGTTTTGCTATTAAGGATCCAGTAAAACAGCTGAGATACTGACTGATTTTTGATACATTATTGACTAATTGATTAGCATTATAATCTTCAGCATGTCTCAGCATGCCAACCTGACAAATAAATTCTGCTTTTAATATCTGAGCTGAAAATGCAAAACAAGCCGTAACAAAGTAGAATTTATAAGCATAATTTATTGTTTCTAAGGAAGTCAAGATTTTGCTTTAGATTAAAAATGTGATAGCAAGTGAATTCTTACTAGGTTAACAAGAGTGTTGCAGGGTTGAGCCAGGCATCACCCTTTTCTCATTTGTTTTCTGGCAATTCAGTTGAAGACTTTTTCATATTCGCTTTGATTGCTGGTAAGTTAAAAAGTAAGCGCCTTACAGTGTTGCAAGCTCTGTTCATTTTTGAGCCTCCTTTATCAAAGAATCTGTCTCTCTTCTCATGGGGAGAAGAGCAGCTGCTGTTCCCCAGAGGCTTTTGAAGCCCTCATGTCCTCAGTAGAGGAAGTCAGCTGAGGAGCACATGCCTGACTTCTCAGGGAGCCTTTTTAGGTTGTGTCCCATGGTCTTGCAAAGACTTAACAACTTCACTCACGCCATTCTTCAGGCTCCATCAGAGAGTGTCTGAGGCTCTGTGACTGGATGAGAGCACAGTGTCCTCTGCAACTGTGCTGTGGTTTTGATGATCCTGAGGGTGAAAGACAAGAGTTGCCCTTGCTTTGACAATTAAAATCTTGACACTAGGTTTGTACAGATGCAGGATTTTGAAAGCCCTCTTTGAAACTGTTCAGTGGCAGGTTTTTTATGCTATGAAAGTTAGCAGAATTTTGATGTCTGGGACAAGATCATAATTGCTTAGTAACTCAGCCGGGAAAAAAAATGTAATATTCTCAATTTCTCAAGATGTATTTCTAATTTCCAGAAAAAAAATAACCGTTTGATACATTAATTTATCAATAATAACTTCAGTAAATACAGAAAATAATTACAGCAAAAACTGTTATTGGTATCCTTCAATTAACTCAATAAGGTATGTATGTGTGAGGTAATTTCCTGTCCTCTAGAGAAGGCTTTGAAGTGTAATCTTTGTCATTTTATTAATTTCCTTCTTTTGTTTTTCTAATTTCTGCATAGGATAGATAGTATACAAAGCTACCAGGCATACATGTTTTTTTAAATGTCATTAGTATTTTTAAAGTGCACTGAAATTCTACATTTTATTTGGAAGCCTAAAAGATTAAATAAAGACCGCTACACTCTAATAATGTATCCATTGGTGGCATTGCTCTCTTTGACATTTTTCTGACCAGAAAAATATTCTTTGTAATATACAGAGAGATTAGGATTCAAACAGGAATTGAAGTATGTATACATACTGAGAGCTGTTAACTGATGAGACAAAAAAGCATTCTTTATTTAATGTTACATTCCAAAATGAATGATTTTGTATTTTTGTGTACAAAAAATGTTTTGTTTACTTCTGAAAGAAATTATGTTATTATATCCATATATAGGTCTAGCATAATTTTCTCAAGATGTATTTCTAATTAATGATGTCTGTTGGAGTGTTGCACGCTAGGACATTGACAATTAGTTTAAAAGTTTCTTTGCATCCAACACATTTTAAAATGCTAAATAATCACTAGAACACATCTAGACTGTCAGGACAGACTGAATTACTATAATCTTTGAGATAAACACCTCTTTGCCCAAGAGCACAGACAGACTGAAGTTAAAGCTAAACATTAGTTCCTCGTAAGTTTCCCCCTTTTGTTAGGCAATCATGAATTAAGCATGGATTGTCAGTATTATCTTTGAATTTCCTGCCTTTTGTTGATGTGTGTCACAATCTTAACTTTACTTAAACATAGCGGGTTTTGTATTTAAGCTTTTCCTAAGAGCTGGTAAGGAAGCGGGATTTTCTCAGCTGTGGGGAGACTGTGTGTCAAATGAATTACATTGATGTGAAGATGCAGAGTGGTGAGCTAGAGCACCAAGCACACACAGAATTGTGTAACTGTCTCTTCAATTTTATGCTCTACTTCTGGGTTTTATTGATATCCTTAGTGCTGGGAATTTGTTTTAAGTAAATTACTACTTACCAAGTTTGTAATAGTGCAGAGTGCTATGCACTCTGAAACACAAAAGTGAGATTTTGTGTTCAAAGATAAAAAGATTCCATGAAACTAGCCTGTGAAACAGGAGTAGATGTTTTAAAGGTCTGATCTTGCAGTAATTCTAAGTGTATATTTACTAAGAATTACTTTACAACCACATTCTTTTCAGTAGTGAAAGATAAAAGTGTAATGCTTTACTTCCGCTTTAGAAAAGCAGTCAGACCAGCGTTTCCTCTATAGGTGCAGAAAATAATTTCAAGGCAAGCTTTAAATGGTAGACTTCCACTAACAGAACACAGGGGAGGGGAAAAAGCAAATCCAAACACCACCACTCCAAAAAATAAACCCCTAAAGAAGTAACCTTTGAAAAATGTTTGAAAAGAAGTGTTCAAATCCAGCACTTTGTACAGCTGTGCCTTGTAAAATCACTGAAGAACTTTCTGAAAAAACAGTGCCCAAATAGTTACTACTAAGAGTGTGGTTAGCAGAGTGCAGGGAAGAAATTTATCTCACAGTGTTGCCTGTTGAGTAACCTGAAGAAGATGACAATTGTCTTCATAGTTGTATTGTATAGTTTCCATTATCTAGTAGGTGTGGATTTTGCGTAACTTAAAAAGTCTCTATTTCTAGCTGTGAAGTAATTGCACAAAGCTTTTCAGAAGAAATGCTTGGCACAAGGAGCTGAGATGAACTGTGGTCTTTTGCTGAAAACTCTAGGTTCTGAGTATTGAAAAAGAGCTCTCTAGATATGTAGCCTTTTTCTTTTCTAAAATGGGTACTATTCCTTTTTCATATTGCCTGTTTTCAACATTTAATGATGCATTTAGTGTCTGTGAAGACACATGGGGGTTTTTAAAAGGTTTTTCTTCTTCTGAGGGGTTTGCTGAAGCAAAAAAAAATGAGTTTCAACAAACTATAATGGAATTATATAGTTTTTATATTAAAATGTTATAGATAAGGCATAGCTGTTACAAGTAGAAGTCTGGAGGAATAAGATAGCATTTATACTGAATCAAGTCCAATTGTCACAAGAAAAAAACATAACTGTAACTTGCACTTATTTTTCATAACTGGATTATGGGTTCTTTTCTCGGAAGTGAGATACCACTAACAATGTTAAAATAGTTTCCCTAGATACTATTAAATTCTAACGTTTAAATACTTAGGATACATAAGCTTTCTATTTTAAAATAAAATATTTTAATTATCAAGGGATCAGGCTGTCCTACTGGGAGTTTCTTGCATTTTCTCTCTAATATTTAGCATTTGTCATGTAAATCATAATGTATAAGCATAGTGTGGGTGTTTTCACAAAAAAGAATCTTTAACGTCTGCTTCTCACTTGGATTAGCAAACCTCTCTAAAGCTTGATCTCACTAAAACTTTCCTAATATTAGCTTTTTTGAATCTAGTTTTAAAACACCGTGTCTTCTGTACAATATAACTCAGAAGGCAAATGCATTTTTGGGGAGATAAGAGCAGCATTTAGGGATAGACAGAATGGAACAGGTGGTAAATGCATTTCTGAGTTTTAATTACTTCATCCTCACCAATTACTGATTTGCTATCTCTTCCTCAATTTATATAATGTAAATAAGTACAACTTTCTTTTTGTCTTTCAAAATTATTTTGAATTGTTGCTGTATTGAATTCCAAATTTCTCTTCTCTGAATAAATCCTTCCCCTATTAAATTTTCCTATCCAGTGTGTGGTTCTTTCTCTTCTGCACTCTTTTAGTGATGCCATGAGAGCAAGCAGTGATCACACTGACAACCATGTTTATGCTTGTAGGTAAATGTACAGATAATCTTTTAAGGACCAGAGCCTCTGTTACCTCCTTTAGTGGTGTTGTGTATGTTATGTATATATGTATGTTTGTGCTTCCGTAAAATGGTGGTAATATACAGTACACGGTAGTATCTAACTAATATATATATACATATATATTGCTTTCTTATGAACTTTTACCTCTTTCTTTTCACAAAAACCATTTTCTCTTTAGGTTTTGTTCTGCTAGTTATTCAGAAACCTGAATTTGCTGAAGTAAGTCAGCCAGATTGTTGATGTTTAGTGCCAAATTTTGAGGTTCTTTGCTTGGTTTTAGTATTTGTTTTCTGTGCATAGGTTGCAACTTTAACTCCAGTAGACTGTAAGAATTAAATTACCTGAAGAGTAAGTAGGTGGCAAGCAATCTGTACCGGGTTGTATGTATTTATGATACTTACTTCCTTTCACACAACCTAGCAGCTAGTAAAGGAGTTTTGTTTGCTTTTGGCATTAAAATGTTCATTTTTTCTGAATCCTGAAGCAAATATTACCATAGAAACCCTGGTAATTATGACGATCAGTGAAAGCTTATTCTGGAGTTGAGGTGAGTTTCAGAGTTTTATGTAGTTTAACAAACCAACAGTACCTATTATAACTTGCTACCTCTTCCTTCATTATAATGGCAGTACTGTTTATGTTGGAGTGCACAGGGAGAAGTTGGGGTCTTTTCACATATTTCAAAACCTCTGAAAATTTTCCTTCAGCTAGGAGGAAAAATTGCTGTGTAGAGCTTTTGTAAGGACATTTTAAAACTTGTTTGGTTTTATATTTATTTTCTGTTGTTTTAGTTTGGAGTAGTTGCTCACGTAGATTCTTGCAGGTATGGACACCTAGTTTTGTTTCCTTAGCGGAGCCTGTTGACCCTTTTGAAACCAAGTGACTTGTTAATGTGAAGAAAGATATTTGCGTACTGATGTATTTTGGGAATGAAAACCTATTAGAGGACATCTTTTTTCAGTTTTGTTCAGGGCTTTTTGGAATGTTCAGGAGTCATTTTAGTCACTTGGCTGTGGAAATCATTAATAAGGAAAAGTCAAATTAAAACTTTATAAAAAGTAATCCCTAAAGCAGAAAAGAGCTCTTGAACAATCTTGTCAGCACCATATGTAATTCATAACTATCAAAATCCCAAATTTTCTTTTTGTGTAACTTTTATCAGTATTCCCAATGTCACAAAAATGGCATGCACTTTTCTTTAGAAGCTGATTTGAGATACCACTGTGCGTGTTCAAGACCCATACAGTGAAATAAATTACTGCAATAGCATATTTCTCAAATAATAGACAGTTGCAAATCCTTTGTCCTATGGTACATAATAAAGGATTTTCTGTGTGAGCAATGAGATGAGACAAACTTCCAAACTATTTTTTGTCATCCTGGAAGGTGGGTTGTCCCCTGTAACCTGTACCCGTAAAAATAATGTAGTATAATAGCCAGATGGAGTAAGCTGGATACAGATGCACTTTTGAATTGTCAAGATGAACAGAGCAGAAGCCTATGATTTGTACACAGTTTGTTCCCAGTTGCTTGTTCGGGCTGTGGAAAACAGAGATGCGTTGTAGTTCAGGTTTGATTTGTCTTGTAGAGAGACCCACAGGTTCTATTATTTTAATTTAAGCTTTTCTGTGGGAAACATGGTGCTTTGCATTGTTATTTCAAGTCTTTGGTGAGAAATTTGGCAGCAATTCATCAGTCATAATAGAAAGTTTCATTTTGTGCTGTTTTATCACCAGAGAGAAGTGCTTAAGTTAATCTTCAGGAAAAATGCACCTAATTTCTGAGTTCCAAGACACATATTTCTGATACAACAAAAATTTAAATGGCCACAACCTCTTCATGTACTGCCAGATATACATTTTCAGGTTCTTGCTTTATTTACTGTGTTAAGAGGCTTTAATATAATACCAGACTTCCATTTAACTCAAGATCTGGTTTCTGTTCTCTGGTGTTAGTTGTATTTTCTTTTTTTGTGTGATCTAAAAAAGTAACATACAGCTTTATTCCTCCAGTGCCCATGTTAACCCCTGTATTGCAACCAGTGTGCTGGGTGCCTCTCCAGTGAACTACCACACAGCGGAAGTAATATACCTAAACACTTGCCTTTGGAGCTCAAGATTGATTTAAAGTGCAAATAAATGATTACATGTAAATTGTGAAATTATGATCATAATATGAACATTAGGGTCATTTTTGTTGTTGTTTTTTTTTTAATTTTGATTTTGCCCCTCCGAAGACTACCAACAAAATGTATTGTCATTTTTTATTTTCATTTCAAACAGTATCTGTTATGTCACACTACAAGGAAGAATACCAATTCTAACAGAACATTTGATTTGCGATCAGTGGTAGATTTACTTTAGAAAAACAATAGTGAAACTTTATTTAGCATACATTTATTTCTGGCTTGGATAAAATAATTTAATTTAAATATTTAAAACATGTCATATTTTCTGATAAACAACAGTTACAACTCACATTAACACACTGTTGCTATAATCCAGTTTTATATTTAGTTCATTGTACTTCGGCATTTCTTTAAAATTTGCCCCTAAACCACAATATTTGTTGAGTAGCTATTAACAATATTCTTTTAAAAATCCATGCATTTGCTACATTTAAAATTGTTAATATAAACATAATATTAGTCTCAGAGGAGATTATTCAATATTCCTTCTCATAATTCTGAATTTTAAAGCGGTATTTGTATTTTCCTCTGAGAGAAACAGAACTCAAAAAGAAGAAGAAAAAAATAATTTACCAAGTCTTTTTCCATTCAATGGGTTATGATACAAAAGTCTTGTTGATGTATGTAATCGTACAAGTAGCAAGTTGCACCATATTTTAAAAGGACTGATAGTTTGCAGTGGCAATTTATTTCTCCTAAATTCTAGGAGCCAGTTTTATGATTCCCCCTTTTTTTGCTGCACTATAAAATATATTTTAAAAATTACTTTTTAAAGTTAGTGTGTTTCTAACAGTGTTGCCTAAATAAAAGTGACAGTTTTCTTCAGCTGGCATCCAAAAGGGAGAAGCTCATTCACAGTTCTTAAACATAAAAACTGTTTTTTAAAGTTAACAAGTAATAAAGTTCTTTCATCATAATTGCTCAAAATAAGTTAAATCTTTAAAAACATTCATTTATTGGTGGAAGAATTTCCTTTCCATATTCTGTTTTGTACATTCTCTTGGTGTGTTGTTGGATTCCAGTTTCACTTAAATTACTCAAGAAAAATCTGATTTTCACTGTAATCTATCTGCCTGCCTTGAAAAATTCAAATGAAGTGTTTTGTAGACATACCGCTAGTGTAGTTAGTTTGAATGCCTTTTGAAGTTTAAAAAAAATTCTTGTAATGATTTCTGTAGTCTTCTGTAATAGGATTTTGCTAAGGGAATGAATACCTAGAAAAAAGGTTTTTCTTCAAATGGATGAAAAAATAGTGATTAAGGTATTGATGTAGTTGACCAGAATAAAAAGGAAACTAAATTGCTAATGCCACAGCAATATGATAAATACTGGTGTAGAGCTTTATTTTTTAATTTAAAAAATTGAAATGTTTAATTTAAACAGTTCAGTGCCTGAATGTTTTTAAAAATTTCAAGGAGAATATGTATACAAATTCTAACTTTACTACATATCTGCCTTTTGACATATTTCTGAGGTCTCATGATGAATATGCATTAATAGGTCTGTTATGTGTAAGCATTGGATCTGCCAAATACTGAAATATCAAGTAGTAGAGACTGAATTATTCTTAATTCGTATTGCTTTGAAACATGAATTACAACTCAACAGCAAAATACATAATAAAAAAAATTAATAACATGGGTTTTTATCAACTTGTCTAAGAGCTGAGGATGCATCCAAAAAACTTTTTAATTTATTTAGTGAAAAGTAATGAGTGGTACTTCCCCTCTGCAATTCTATAATTGGGATTCTGGGTTAGCTTTATTATGACAAAAGCATTTGATTTTTACATCTGTAATGAATTATACAAAGAAGTTCATGCAGTCTTTGTAGGCTGTAAACTCTTCACAGCATAGAACAGAGTGTAGAAACTGTTCTGTTACCAGTGGAGGGAATGTGATTCACTTCATAAATAATCAAGTAATCATTGTCCTTTCAAAAATTAATAAATTGACATAAAAATTATGTTTTGGTCAACTTCAAATATTTGAAGAGTTTTCTATAAAAAAAATTAGTCTCAAAGTAGCTTTTAAATTATATATTTTAGTTTCTCATAAGTCAAGTGCGATCATTTTAGCTTTTGAAATGTCAAGTATCTTTCCAGAACACTCAGACAGCAAGATTGCTTTATTTGCAGTTCTCTTTGGCTTGGTGCCCTCATCCCTTAATTTTAGCTATGCATACTGGACAATATTTCTTCTAATTACAAGATGCCTAATACAGAAGAGTAAGAAAGTATGTCCAAAAATGTAATATGGAATATTGTTAGCACAAAAAGGAATTAATAAATATGGTTAAAGAGAATTCTTCAATAGTGTAAGAAAACAACTGTAATAGATCTGAAATTCTAAAAAATGTGTATTTGGAATATTCTGTTCATTTTTACATACTTTGTAATAGGTAAGTGAAATATATTCCATGATGTCAACCAGTTTAGATGCTTTTAAAAAGAATGCAAATATGGGAATGCTTAAATATTATTATCTAGGGATAATAATCCAGAGTACAAATTTAGCAAACTTTTCAGTAATCTGAAGGCATTAATACTTTTTCTTTTTTTGGGGGGGGGGGGGGGGGGGGGGGGGGGGGGGGGGGGGGGGGGGGGGGGGGTGTGCTGGTCAGTGTTTTGTTGGAGTTTTTTTGAACTCTTTTTAATAGAATGTATGATATATATGATGCAACTCAATTATCTTTTGTGAACTCAGGAGCTCTAGGAACATGGTACTTTTGCTGTGTATGGATATTAGAATAAAGATGAAATGGAAAACATTTTTTCATACTACCAAACTTTGAAAGCACTGAAATTATACGTTGCGTTTTGTGCAAATTATTTTAATTTTAAGATATAGTAAAAGCATCCCCCTCTGCTTCAAGTCTGAAATCAAGAATCTGTATGTCTGCATAACTAATAATTGTCTAGTGTTGAATTTACGCTTAAAAATGTGTGTTTTCTCAAATAGCTAATGAATTAAAGCATCTTGTTTTATGAGTATTTGAATTAATGTGCATTAAACAGGAGTATTTTCTCAATTTCACTGAAAAAAATTACTGTCCTGAAGTTTAGTGAGCATCCAGTAAACAAAAAAAAAGTCAATTATGAAATCATTGCTTATTGTTTGTAAGGTTTCTCAAAGGTCGAGGTCTTGCATTAGAGTATTAGCCATACTATTAATTTGATATAATCAATAAATCATAGAAATTTTGATTGAAGGAGACCTGTGTTGAGTCACTCAGTCTTGCCAGGCACCCAGGGTGGGGATGTCACCAGCCCTTGATCAGGTCCACTCTCTGTGGCTCTGCCTGGAAATTACTGAAAGACCTCCAGGGACAGAGGATCCACCATGTGTCTCTGGACATTTCATCAGTGCTTCATTTACACTGCTAAAGACTTTTGTTTTTTCCCTGTAATGTCCAACCTAAATCCCACATACTACACTATGATCATTGACCTTGTTACATCTTTTGGTAAGCTGTGAGTCAGATTTGACTCCATCCTTTTCATAACCACCAATACAACTCAGATCTTACCACAGTATTGTATTTGTGCGAAAAAGAAAAGTGTTTTTGCATGTGAAACAAACCTGAAACTTTAAAAAAAAAGATTATTAACAAGTGTTAACAAATAAGAATAGCTTTCTATTTCTTGATTAGTCATCCAATGGCTCCACCTACTAGGAACTTTTTATACTGCATATTTATCATACTGAATTTTTCCTTAGGCCATGAGCACTTGTTTCACCATTACATTTTAGCTTATTATTTAGAGAAAAAACCAAATGCCTTGTGAATTAATTATATTTGTTTTCTTTTTGCAGTTAACATTGAAATGTCATTAAAAATCAGTGGCAGTATTATGTTGCCTACAGCTTTGTTTTAAACCAATGAGGGGATATTGGGAAAAAAAATAAAACCTCTTTCTGGCTATTTGGATATTGCTGCATTTTTATATTGGTAAAACATGATTTCTTTCATTTTGTTTTGAAACCAGGCACAATGAAGAAAACTCATTAATATTTGAGCAGCAATAAGTGCTCCAACATCCTAACCTGCCAGTTTTGCTGCTACCATCTCTGTTATGAAAAGTGGAATCAGGGAGGCTGTAGCATTTAACTGTGGCTGCCTAGTAAAAGGATAATATAGCATAATTAACTATCTCCAGTTGCTGATCTGGTGCACCAAATCCTAAATTATGTGTATTGTACATCTCCTATGTTCTTCTAATTGTTTCTCTGAATCTCTGCTATTTCCCTAAAAGCATGAATTTGTACCTTTTTTACCAGTGAAGTGGAAAACACCAGTAGAATATAACCTTTATGGCTAGTCTCGGCTCTTTTTCATTTCTTTCACCACCATTATCTTTGTTATCTGACTTGGAGTACCATTTTTTCTTGATTGATGTTTAAGAGGGACAGAAGTACTCTAAGCATTTGGAAGCTGTTTTCAAACCCTTGGGGAGCTGTAGTCATAACTAATGATGTCCTAAAGTGGTCCTGCTGTATCTACATTTTAGAGGCTCAGACAGAGGAACATGAAACTGCTGGCTGGAAACATAGTATCCTTCAGAATTCTGAATAGGCCAGGCAGAATGATGACACTATAAATGAAAAGGTATTTGAAGCTATGTTTTTCAGGGAAAATGAACTCAGTAACATATTCAAAATTTCACTGCCTTTTCTTTGATTTGTGCATTTTAGTTACATCACATTCATCAGCCAGAATTGCAGTGGTGGGTGTGTTTTGTGTTGGATTTGGTGACACTGGAGCCTACAAGTAGTTCTTTGAGGCCATGACTATTATGACTCATGAAGGACTTCTTTTTTTTTGTGCCCATACGGGACTGTTCCTGCATATGCCAAGAAAGTGGAAAAACATGTTGATATGAAATTTCAATGAAAAATACCTGCTTTTTTTAGAGGATACTTTTGGCAGCTATGAAACAGATAAAAATCTTGAAGTCTCCATTTTTTACTGGTAAATCCCTGAAGTGATGCTTGTGTATGTTACTGAAAGAAAACAGAACACCCACTAATTTCACTTTGGCTGCCTAGATGATCTGCTTTGTTTCTCTTTTTGTAGTTTAAGGGCATACCAGGGCATATCTGTTTTTCCTAGATGTAGTTCAACAATTCTGTGTAAACAGAACTTGTTTTTTCTGCCATGCTGTGTTCTTGTCATATAATTAAAGGAAGAGGATTAAGAAACCATTCTGATCAAATGCAACTGTTAAGAATAAAGACGGAAGGAAGAAATCTATTTTGTCCTTTAATCAATAAATATACAAGTACACTTTAATAGAAACTGCAAACTGAAAGAAACCTAATTCATTGAGGTTGCTACTCCCTCTGTAATCCATATTTTCTTACAAGCGATGATTTATGACCAGTGAGGTTTTGCACAGGTTGTGTAAAAAAGACTGAAGATACACTTGTTTTGTGTATATATGTGTGTATATATACACAATACCTTTTTGTGGTCTTATGTAGAGGGGTTTGCCACTAGCCATGTGTTTGCACTTCTGTTTGGTTATCAAGGCCTGCACGTGCAGGCACAAACATGCACAAATACTTTGGATTATGTTTGTTTTTATATAGTCTTAAGTGAAGAAATGACTTTAGAGTACAGACATAGCACTCATCTTACAAGGGTGTCTTTAAGGAAAAGGAAAAAGATTAGATAGTAGTATAAATAATTTTTTTTTGCATATTTGACTTCTAATTCAGCTGAGCATTTCATAAGTCAGATACAGTACCGGTAAGTTTCACATTCATTCCTGTTATTTTTGATCAAAATAAGAAGTTCAACAATGTAGTCTTTCTAGTAAAATAAAGTACAATTTGATTACTTTCTGCTAATGCATATTACCATTTAATTTGATTTTTATGAAGAGGGAGGTCTCTAATGGAAAGGAAATGGACTGTACAAATTAGGTGTACCCTCTTACATTTACCTCTGTTCTTGCAATTTTAAATATTGTTGCTAGTGCCAAAAAAAGAAATAACAATGCTTGAATTGTAAACAGTATCGAGCACATATATATGAAATGCGCAAAACCTTTTTCAAATTTACAAAGTGCCTGAATATCGTCAATGAGATATCTACCCAGAATTTACAACTATTTATTTTAATAAATAAATAAAAATTAAAGGTCCATCTGAAAGCTATGGGGTCTAAAGATACAACCTATCCCACAAGAACCGAGTTCCCTAGTTCATGAAGATGTATTAATTATATGGATCTTGTGGAAAGATTGCTTAAGATAAAATACAGAAACTTTGTATTAATTTTTTAGCATGTGTACACAAAGCTCTTCCTTTAAGTGGGTGAAATTACCTAGCCACACATCTCTGCTCTGTTCTTCCTGTAAGATGCTTATGATGCTCTAATCATCACAGTTGCAACTTTGTGTATTGTCACTCATCTGATTCCAAAGATTGCAGTACTAGAGATTTTGCAGCACCTTGCAGTTTGCAGATATAAAGTCCATAATCTTGAATCAGGATTTAACAAAGAAGCATTTGTGTAGTTCCTATGGGAAGTGGCTTAGAACTGCACACAGAAGTTAAGCTTATTACTGTACTTGATAATGGAGCTACTGACAGGTCTTTTGTTGAATGAGAGTAGGTGCACATCAGATTGTGAAAGATGGAATGTGAAAAGCCTTGCTGTTTTTTGTTGTTTTTTTTTTTTTTTTCCTGACATAGACTTTAAATCTTGAAGATCTGCTGATATCACATAGGGAATAAAAGCAGCTTTAGATGTATAGGAATAAAAGCAAAAGAATTCAAAATAAAACCAATCAGTCAAAGCAATAACATGTACAGTTACGGTTTAGGGAAAAATCCTTGGATGTTTTCCTGTCAGCTGGAACCAGGCTGATCAGTTTAGGAATTCAGAAAATGTTCTCTCTCTTCTTTTCGAAGTTTTAATTGATTATGTAAAACATTTTCAGATTCTGCAATGCTGAATACAGAGTTTATAGTACCTTTCAACTCTCTTGATAGTCTCAAGGCAACCTTGATCTGTTTTGGAGACAGCAGCCATCACTGTTATATTTCATAATGCTTGGAGAAAAAAAGAAAAATTCAAGTGTTAACTCTGGCTGTTGCAAATTTTGGATATGTATTGCTGAAATAAGTCACTTTGTATGAGGAATGCTACTGTAGATGCCTTCTTACCTACACCTGACCTCTTTTCACTTTCCTAGTATTTTCAAAGTGTAATGCAGGTATTTTCAATCTTATCCAAAATTAATCCAAATTTTTCTGAGAGAGCCCAAGCAAGACAGCAAGACACCTAATAATAGGTGGTGGTGGCCTTTGGGAATGAAGGAGAAGAGGGATCCAGGGATTGGTCACTCCCACAGTTTGACTGACCCACATGAGTTAGGATGTAGTTTCAGCTAGAGGAATGTGGGCTGTGACAGGGGTAGATGGAGAACTCTGAGGTCAGGCACTCAAAAAAATTACAGAATATGGGATCCCTGGGATAGAAAGCAAGCATGGATGAAAGCATACATAATTTTATCTCAGGAAAGGAGAAATAGCAGGTATGGAATTTAGAGTGGAGGGACTATAATGCTCTGTGCTGTGAAGGGATCTTCAGAGGGGTCAGAGGTTGCCCAGGCCACCCCTTTACTTGGGGAGAAGAATACACACAACAGGCATGTACCCTTATCCTTCTTGTTCCCTTTGCAGGAATGTTAATTCCTAACCCATTCAGCTTCTCTGTTCCTGCGAGTAATGTTGCATGAAAGAGTACTTTTGTAAATACACCCTCTTGCCCCCAAATTTAAATATTTAAATGAACCTTATCTTGATTTTGATTAAATTCTTCCTCTTCCAGATGGAGATTGAGTACTAGAAAATGGCATCAGTTTGTGACAATGCATCATATATTCTAAAGCTTTTCTTTTCATTAATGCTTTAGGTGATCAGTGTTTCTAGTCAGTTAGGAGAAAGGTTTCAAAGAATCAGATCTATGTTAAGAAGCCCTGGAACCTCTTACTGTACTGCCAGGGTACAAATTGTCAGGAAGTGGTAGGATGTTGGAGTCAGAAATTCATACAAAGTCAGGCACTTTTCATTGGTATTTTTCATTCTTCATGGCTGTTGTAAATTTGACCATTTGCATTCACATTGTCTTTAACTACGCTTGCTCTTTAGATTAGCTCAGTATTGTGGCCAGTTGTGCTTAATTTCTTTATCAATGGTCTGGATAAGGGGATCAAATGCCTTCTAAGTCAGCTTGTTGATCTGTGGGAGGGTAGGAAGGCTCTGCAAAGGGATCTGGACAGGCTGGATCCAAGGTCCAAGGCCAGTGGTCTGAGGTTCAACGTGGTCGAGTGTCAGGACCTCCCTTGCGTCACAATAACCCCATACAGGCTGGGAAAGAGTAGCTGGAGACCTGTCCTGTGGAAAACCAGGGGGTGCTGGTCAACACCAGTGGAACATGACTCAGCTGTGCCCAGGTCGCCAAGAAGGCCAATGGCACCTAGCTCAGATCAGCAACAGTGGGGCAGCAGGAGCAGGGCAGTGACCGTCCCCCTCTGCTGGACACCAGTGAGGCCACACCTCGAATTCTGTGTCAGGTTCTGAGCCCCTCCCCACAAGAAGGACATTGAGGGGCTGGAGTGTGTCCAGAGAAGGGCAGTAGAGCTGAGGAAGGGTCTGGAGCACAAGTCTGTTGAGGAGCAGCTGAGGGAGCTGGGGGCGTTCAGACTGGAGAAGGGGGGCGGGGCGGGGGGGGGGGAGAGTTACTGCTTTCTAAACCAGAAAATATTGTAACCAGGTCTGGGCCAGGTTCCTCTCCCTGGTAACAAGTGACAGGATAACAAGAAACAGTGTCAAGTTAAGCCACAGGAGGTTGAGCTTTCATCGTAGGAAGAATTTTGTCACCAGAAACGTTATCAAGCACTGGAACAGGCTGCCCAAACCAATGGTAGTATTTAAAAGACATGTAGAAGTGGCACACAGGGACTAGAGTTAGTGGTGGACCTGACACTGATGGGTTATTGTCTGGACTTTCCAACCTAAATGATTCTTGTAATCTTAAATAGGTAATCTTAATAGGTAATTTCATGTGTCCAGATATGAAGAATTTCTAGTGTCTTTACATTCTGAGATTGGGAGCTTTAATAAAACACCCATTTCTGTTTTCCATTTCAAGTGGCATTACAGACATCAGCTTTACCACACATTCTTGCTTAGCAAGTACATTGAAGAGTAAGAATGTCTGCTTCTCTTCATTGGTTTTATTGTTGTTTCCACATTACAGTGTCTGTAGTTTGCCATTGTTACCTGCAAATTTGCAGGAAATGCCTTAGCTTTTGTTGATTTAATGATTTTTTTTCTTTAGATGTACCCTGTGCTCTCAATTTTAATTTATCCTGAAGAAAAAATCCCTATTCAAAAGTGACTTCTTTACGATGGGAAAGAAACTTAAAAAACTAAGTTGTTCTTTCCATCTCCAAGTACATGTTTAATTTAACTTTCAGTATTTGGTACTTATCTTTTCAAGTACCTGTTTCCCATCTTTCTTCTCAGAGTAAGAACAAGCAAAATATTTCAGTTGTGGTAATGAGGACAGAATGCATCTGAAGTTGGGGTTTGCTTTTCTTTGCAAATAGCAAAAGAATAACAGGTGAGGAGTTCTAGCTTAAATATTTACATGTGAATTTAGTGACTACAAAATCAGTAATCTGATTAAATTTAGATGCAGTACTCATGGGTTCTGTACAAACTCTTGGATACTCAACTTTTAAGTAGATTTCAGAAATATTGTATGTGTCATACAGTATTTAACAACTGTTTTTGTGAGCTTCTTTTGAGTATCATGGTTGTCAATTTAAAATTGAATTAGCTAACAGACATTTTAAGACACTTCTGTCTATTCAAATAGCATTTGAGTACCAAGAGACCAATATTGATTGACACAATATTTGTTGCTCTGTCTAGAATCTTTGTCACCAATTCATTGTTATAACTGAAGAAAAGATAGGCTAAAATTACATAAAACTAAGTTAGGTGGGAAAAATGACTGCATTTGTGGTAGAGGTACATAATATACTTGGAGCCATTTTATTTAATTATGAAAGTATGGATTGTTCTTATAAGTAATCAAGAGTGAAATTTATAAGGACAAATTAAGACTAAAAATAAAAAAAAATGATATAAAAATGATGTGGTCCAGAAAGCTCACAAATTGATCTGTTACTCTAATTCTTAAAATAGAAACCATAAAGCTCCTTTCTAGCTTGATTCATGGACAAAAGAAAACTTGTTATAGGAAGATGTGAAATAATAGGAAAAACTCTTCATTGAAAGGACCCTGAGAAATAAATCCTTGGCTATCAAGGCCCAGGAGACATCTTTTCTGTCCTCTAGGCAGAGGTAAGCCTCAAACTATCTGGCAGCAAGTAAACAGGGAAAATTATGCACAAAATACATGTCTACTTTAGATTCCAAATTAGGCAAGCTGACCTGCAGAGTCACCTCTTCAGAAAGAAAAATGGACACAGCCTAATGTAAGAAGCTTTGCAAATGCATTAGTCAGAGAGAAGTCACCAGGAAAGGACTGAAAAATAGGTGCAGCAGAGAGAGGGATTTATTTTTTCTGCTTTGTAGAAATTGGCTTCCTGAGGTTTTGAGTTTGGATATCATAGATGACTAGAATCATTTGAAGCTTATCAAATCCCTCTCAGCCAGCAAAATAACTAAGCGTTAGAACATATGATAAAAAGAAGCACACAGTTTTCGTGAGAAAGACCATGGTATTTTGTACATGAAAAATGTACAATTTTAACCATTTTCATAGTTGCAGACATTGGCTTCACTATGCAAGCATGAAGGCAGTCACTCATGCTGCCTAAGTGTTTCTCTATTGTCTTGAAAACGGACATCTGATATTTCATGCAAAATTCTGCATTATTTATCAGTCCAAAACACCTCCTTTTTGCAACTCTTTGGCTTCCTGCAAACTTGTAACAAAGTCAATGATGAAATCAGTTCTTCAGTTATTTACACTTGAAAGATAAGATTGCTTTGAGTGATGGGATTTGAAGAACCTGAAAATTCATCTTCTTCAGATCTTTATATCTTCTTCTGTACTGCTGTGGTAGTACAGTTTTAAAGTCCCCTCTGCCTTGGAATAAAAAATCCAAGCCTGCCTGCCATGATTTCATGGTTGTCTCTGTAAAGTAAAATATTTTTCTGTTTCTAGTCTTCTATTCTTGCACTGAGTATTTTTTTAGTCAGATTATTGTTTCTGCCCACTATTGCTGTATGTTTGATTCCTCCTCAGCCTTTCTTCATGTGGGTAATGCCATTTCCTAGATTGCTTATTGCCTCTGGTAGGAAGGACAAATTATGCATGTTTTGAGATGCAGAATGATTGTCTACTAAAGGAGTTTATGAAAGATGAAATTCAGTTTGCTGTCTCTGTTGAGAATGATTTTGGCTTTATTTACCGAGTAGGTCAGAAGTGTGTGATCAAGTCACGTGGAGAAATAAGAGCAGAAACTGAGAGAAAAGTTTTGGAAAAGAAAAAGGTATTTAAAGAATGATGAAGGAGGGAAGGAGGGAGGAGGAGGTATGGAATATATTACATGATAGAAAAAATCAAATTGTGCTGCAACATCTGTATTTGATGGATGGACCGCTTGGGGAACAAGGAATTGTCTGGATGGTTGCACTTAAAGGGTTGTGCTCAATGACACCAGGTGGAGACTTGGTGGTCATTAGGGGTTGGTGTTTGGACTGGCCCTGCTGAACCCCTTTGTCAGTGATAGACAGTGGGATCAGAGCACCGTCGGCAAATTTGCTGACAACACCAAGATGTATGGCGTGATGGACACACTGCAGGGAGGAGATGTCACCCAGAGGCACCTTGACAGGCCTGAGAGGGGCCTGTGTGGGTCTCATGAAATTCCACAGAGCCAAGTGCAAGATCCTGCACCTGGGTCAGGACAATTCCAAGTACAATATAAAGCACAGGCTGGGCAGCTGGGCAAAGAATGGATCAAGAGCAACTCTGGGAAGAAGGACTTGGGGCGTTGGTGGATGAAGAGCTCAACATGAATGGGCAGCTGGCCTCACCCTATTGGGCTGCATCCAAAGCCCTGTGGGCAGCAGGGGAGGAAGGGGATTCTGCCCCTCTGCCCCACTCCAGTGTGATCCCACCTGTAGAGCTGCCTCCAGCTCTGGGAGCCCCAAACTGAGAAGGATAGGGAGCAAGTCTAGAAGAAGCCATCTAGATGTTCAGTCTGAGTGCCTCTCCTATGGAGACAGCCTGAGAGTGCTGTCACTTATTATTATTCAGACTTACAAGAAGCCTTTCATTACTTTATGGGAGGTTACAGGAGACCAACAGGGGGAGTTCTGGAAGGGCATTAGTGAGAGGACAAGGAGTAAAGGTTTTAAATTGAGCAAGAGTGAGTTTAAAATTATGTATTAGGAAGAAATTCTTTACTGGAAGAGTGGTGAGGACCTGGCACAGGTTGGTCAGAGAAGTCATGGCTTCCTCATCCTTGGAAATGTTCAAGGCTGAGTTGGACAGGACTTTGAGACATCTGGACAAGTGAAAGGTATTCCCGTGCAAGGAAGCAGGGTGTGAATGATTTGATCTTTAGGGTCCCTTCCAACTCAAGGCATTCTGTGATTCTATGATCTGCCTTACTTCTCTGCTTTTGAATTGTCTTTTCATTCATATTACCTGCTAGGAAAAGCAGATTCCAAAATTGACTGCTGTCACTTTTCATTTTGTTCTACTTCTTTCTGGCAAAAAGAAAGAAGATAAAAGCTTGGTTATTTATGTATCTTGTAACTTACATAATGTCCTCTGGTGTTACTGGTACTGTCTATGGGTTATTCAAGGAGCTTTAAATGCTCTATGTTCTCTATGTGTGGGACAAGACTGGTTATGCATATATGGAGATGCAGGATAATTGTCTACTCAAGGAGTTAATGAAGTATGAAGTACAATTACTAAATTCATACCCTCAATTATTTTGCTATAGCTTTCCTGGGTAGGCAAACCAGAAGAATTGTAGAGCTATACTGCACCTTCTGGATCAACACTATATCATGGACCACATGCAAGAAAAACAGTCTGACCTTCTTTGTGTGGAATGAAACAGTTTAATATCATCTCTTAGTTGTAGCACATAATGAGTCTTCTGTAGGTTGGAATCTTAGTGGTTTTTAGAGTTAATGCTTCTGTTTTGTCTTTCTGTTTACTTGAACACCAGAAGAGAGGACACAAACGAATACAAAAGGAAGCATTTTTCTAACTCCTTAATTTCAATTGACTGAAAGAAATTTTTTAAGCATTATTTTATGGTCTTTTTTTTTTTTTTTTGCAATCCGCTTTCACAGCATATGCTAGGGTAAAGCCTAAACAAACCTTTAAAATGGAATTGTGACTTAACTGGTCAGGAGTGTTTCAATTTCATCACTTTAATATCTCATATCCAGGGAATACAGATGTATTAAATAGAAAAATGGGACGATGATTTTATCAAATAAGCAGTCTAGTAATTGGAATGAGATACTTCAATGAATGGAACAGTTTTCCAGATATGCAGTGATTCTTCAGCAGATTTCTACCTTATGATTTAGAGAAGTAGAAAAGTGTTTGTTGAACTAGCAAGGAAAAAGACCAATTTCTAGTATTGCAGGAAACATTTTTCTTAGAAATAAATTATTTATACTGAAGTAGCAATTTATCTGGCATTGAAGAAAAGAAGCTGTTTTCGGGATTTTCTAGCAGTTGAAAAAAAATATTAAAGCTAAATGTCTTCATGCACTGAGTTCACAAACCACCATTAGCAGTCCTACTTTTGTTTGCTGCAGAGTTCAGGAGAGCATCCCTGTTCAGGAAAATAGAGAAGTAGCAGTTGCTATGAAAAGAGATTTAAATGCAATTTATTTATTTATTTTGCTATCTGAATTTAATGTTTGCATTTGCTAGATGCAAGAATATTACTAGTTAAGTGTGGTGCTTCTTTATTTATCGGTGGTGTTTGTTAATGGCCCTAAAATAAGAATACCTGAAAAAGTTTTGTTCAAAGCTCCAGATGATTTATCTTCTCATGACTTCTTTTCACATTATAAGTGCTTAAGTGCTCTATTATAAAATGCAGCCCAAACACTGGGCAGGTAATAGAAGCATTTCCTTCTTGGGTCAGAAAACAAAGAAATGTGGCATGTGGACTAGAGCAATTATTGATGTGTATATTTTCAAATGATGATATAATCTGAGTTACAAGGAAATGGAGTTAATAAGCAAAGATAAAAACATAGACGCCTGTGCTTAGATGTCTTTAACTCGGTAGAAGACACATTATTCTTTATTATTTTTTATTTCATTGAATATTGGTTTTGATGTGTGGCAGGTTGGAGTTTTTTTATAGTGGAGGATAATTTCATCAAGTGATAGAGTTTTCAATGCAGATCTCACCAAATATTCTCTATAAATGTACTCTGCTCATAATTTATATATATATAGATATTTTATTGTGGCAGTCATAACTGGATTACAGCTTTGCAAAGATGTCAACATCATCCCTTACAAATAATGTCTAACAATATTGTTAGAATAAAAATACATATGGACTAGGTAAAGCTTTCCCCTCCTACCATGCAAGTATGCATACTGTATGCAGTCACCCCACGGCTTGCTTTCTGTAGCATGCTAAAATATTTTTTTACAGCTGTCTTTGAATGTTTTGTCCTAGTGCACACATACATACATACATACCTCTACCCATGCATTCTTGTGCAAGCTAAAATTCTCCTTTTTGTCATTATGTATCATCTTTAACCAAGACAACCAATCCATCCCACTAAACATTTCCTTTTATTCTGATTGTGTCCCGTGCAGACCGCTATTTGAGTTGCTATATTCCTCCATTTGAGAGACAACTTTTATTTTCTCCTGTAGGATATACTGGAAAATAGCAAAATAATTTTTATGAATACTACTTATATTGGTTTCTTGCTGTGGGGAAAGATCAGGAGAATATACTAAAATAACTAGGAAGCAAGAGGAATACTTAAATAAGCAACTTAGAACAAACAAGTAAAATGCACAAGTTAGCTCTACACAAATAGCTGCTTGGCACCAAAGTTATTGCAAAAGCATATCTAGGCATTCTGTAGGGACCATCCTGTCTATTCTAGTTCTAGTAGGTTTTGTGTGTAGTAGATTTGCATTTTGGTGTATACATTTGACCAGCTTTACCAGTAACTTTATATGTTCTGCTAATACTGTTGCTGTCAGTTGTATAGGTTTTAATTATACAGGCTGTCCATACTTACCCTCAATGCAGTTCATTTTGCTGGGGTTTTCTTTTATGGAAATAGGAGTGATGTGCACATACAGTGTAGGTTTCTCAATAATACCTTGGAAGCTGCAAAAATAACTCTTCACTTTAACCTTGCTACTTTTCTACTGAATCTACTTTTTTGAAATGAAGAAATTATGTATAATACCAATTGATTGTCTATAAACCTGAAAAAGTTGATGGTATGTCAATAAAAGATAACACATTAAATAGTGCTGTTTACCACATCAGTGTGTTATTGGTGATTTGAAAAGGAAGAAGGCTTCAGAGATCAAACTGTGATATTTGCTAGGGCAGTCAAAAACTTATCATGGAATGACATGACTTCAGAGCAGTCAGACTGTTCTCCAAGGTAACCCAAGAATAGCTACCCTGTCTGTACCTCATGTGCTGGATTTTTAGTCTTCTCTTGAGACAGCTGGAAATGTGCCATTACCGCCTAATGCCAAAAGCAGATGGCTCATCATCCCTGAACACCCTTACATATCAGCTACAGAGGTGTGCAGCAATCTTAGAAAAACAGAAATCTGATCACAAGACTGAAACATCTTTTTTTCAATTAGTTTGGTCACTGAAGTTTATCAGTCATCTTTATGCTGTCACAAGAATTTGTGATAAACCTGTTTCACATGGATAAACCTAGTTTCATGTGAAACTGGGGTGCAATGGTTTATTTTTTTAGTAATTTCCTTTTTGACACTTTTGATTTAAAATTGTCCATGTGGTTAACAAGAAACCTGACATTTGCAAAACTGCTGGAGAAGGAATTGGTTTTTACCCCTGCTGTAATGACACAGTGAGTTATAATATTCTTCATGTTAATTTGTTCTGGTTCCATAATAAATTTAATTTGTTCTACTTCTGTGGTTGATTATCTTTCTAGGATGAAGGAGGAAGGGCAGTATAGTGAGAGAGAAGTTACAACTTTTCATGTCCTGGTCTAAACCCTATATGTGTTAAATGATGTCATTTATTGTCTCACAACAAAAACCTAACAGCAGGTGTGTAATCTTCATTATATCACAGTGAATATTTAAGATTAATTTACCAGTTCCTACCACATACCTGTTTTGCTTGGGACTATTTCTGTGACAGTGTAGTTTGGAATGAGTATGGACCTAAATTGAAGTAGACATGTTACTTAGGGTTTTTAATATGTTAGCATCCTAGTACTGTTTTCCAGCATCTGTTCTGTAAAAATTACCGCTGCAATAATGAGCATGCAGTATTTTCATATGATTCTAACTGTTGCATGTATAACCTGTTTTGCAAGGGACATATGCTAACTAGGCAAGCTGAGCCAGAAGTGTTAACATGACCTTTTTATTGTTTATTAATTAACCAAGATTTGAGTTTCAAATAGAGAACCCTCAACTGATTTGATATGTATCCCATGATATATAAATGCCAGAATTCAAGACAAATTCTTAAGTGTCCTAAGGCTAAGTCTGCTAAACTATAGCAGTGGGCCTTTTGTTTGGATTGTTTCAGTTTGTTTCCCTCTTGATTCTTTCTCAGTAAAATTTAGTGTTACAAATTATTAGAATTTTTTGTAAATTTTAATTTTCTTCCCCATGAATATGCTTAAAACTGAGGTAAATATGTATGGGCCCATCTATTTCAAAGGATGTGTATATCCTAAAATGTTAAAAATTGCAGATTCTTTAGCATATCTGATGGTACTCAGTTTCTGCAGAATCTGGCTTTAGGTGTGGGATGTCAGCTTAGCTGCAGTCCTGTATTTGAGTGCATTAATCTCCTTACATCAAAAACAAGGAGAAAATTGTTATGCAAGGAAGATGGAAAGACGTCTAGTGAATCTAAAGAATGTCAGCATCAAGGTGGGGGTACTTCTTGAAAAATACGTGTTCCTGTATGGATTTCTGCCTGACAGCTTAATGATTAGGTCAAGAGCTACTAGTTCTTTAGAGGAGTTTTAAAATTCATCCTTCTCACATTAATCCTGCTTGTTACTCTATCTCACGATGTTCTAGGTGCTTATTGTTTAAAAGCTAACATTCACAAATTATACATCTAATAATTTATGCCTGATGCAGGTAGAAAATAAAGACATTTTATAATGGAAATATGACAGAATTTTAACTGGAAATGCTATGCAGGGCATTAGTATAATTCATCACCTGTTCTGTATGTTAGGCTGTTTTCTAGAAATCCATTAAATATGATAGGAAGATGGATTGTGGTCTATTTCTGACTAGCATTATCATCAGTACACATGGTAATTAAGATCCACTTACAGAAGTGTTATCTGCAGGGTCCATCAGTTGGCTAGCAATTAGAAATAAACTGAGGTGGGTGAACCTAGTGATTTCAAAAGACTTTCTGATTGTAGAAATAAATATGGCATGCAGCAAATATTTCTACGAACTTTGGATTTCTGTTAAAACATTCATCACTTCATTAGAACATACTAAAGTTCATAGCAATGTTTCTGATGCTTAAATGTGGACCAAAGGGCTTTAGAACTGTAAAATCAAACATACATTTACAAAAACATAAAGAAAAAGGTTGCTGTTTAAGTAATGATGCCTCCTCTGTGAGATTCTTGTCTCTCAAGTGGACGCCAAATGGCTTAAAATGTAATGTTGTCATCATATTCTGCTTTCTTTAGAGTAGCTTGAAAAACATACAGAAGAGCATGTGTCAGACCACAGCATGGCTGAGAAATGACTCTGTGATTGTTTTGCATTAAAGCAAACCCACACAAATTTGGGCATTTAACATGTCACTGCTTTCTTGTTTCCATAAATGTTAGTCTCTTACATAAATTCAGGTATTAAAGGCAACCAAATAGATAAAATAAGTGTGGAGGTGAATTTGTATGTATTGTGTATGTGCTCTGCAGCCAGCTATCAAAAGATGAAGATGTTGCTTCGAATTATATTTTATTTTCATTCCTCAAAGTTTTTTAATGGATTGCTTGGTTAAGCTTCTTTTGTTTTAAAATAAAATCCAGCAGCTGAAAAGTGTATCCTCTTGTAATACTCTTTCTGGCACTTGTCATAGGAAAATAAATGAGCCTGGTATAACGCCCTAAAGTTTTATTTAAGACAATTTTGAACCTGAAAGAGAAGCTTCAAATAATATGTTACTTTGTAACCTGTAGTTTGAAAACAGAAAACTATATGTTTCTATACTGGTTCAGTTTTTGCTACTTCCAGCAAGTCCCTATCCTGAACTAGGAGCTGGAGATAGAGCAGCATAAATTTCTTGCCTACTTTTAGAGGGACATGCAATGAGAGTGCTGAGGATCAGGTACTGTCATGTGGTTCTGGGGTTAGGAAGTGTGGCCAAGAAGCATCAATGTGTTTGCATCTAAAGCCCCTCATGAGGAAAAGGTTTTTAGTCCTCCTGGGTAGAGATTTAGCTGTTCACAGCTTGGTAGCCAGATGAGTATGTAAAAACACTATGAGGGAGATAAAATGTGGGACAAGCCTTTTTGTGTAACTGGTACCTTTATTAAACAAGGTTGTATTCTCTATCACCACAAATTCATTTAAATAGGTGTATGACTTAGCAAAAACATAATTTATTATGTTTTTAAGTAAGAATATGAAATGTGTCATATTTTCTAAGTTTTTATACCTGTGATTTGTGCTATGCACCATTTGCCTAGAAATTAGGAATACAATTTAAATGTACAAAAGCAACATTTCATTTTTGGTGCTGTTGGTTAAATAAAACTGCTGTGAATGCATGGAATGCATAAAAGTGCTTATCAAAACATGGATCACACTAACAGTCCAAACACACTGAAATTCTTTAATCTCTAGCTGTGGCAGCATTCACAGTTCACTGCCTACCCATTGCCACAGGTACTAAAAGATGAATGAATACCAAATAGTAGGACTTAAAACATGGCAAAACAGATCTTAAACTCTTACTTTCTAAAATACTTTCCATTGCTTTTGAGTATGTACAGGAAGGAATGTGCAATATGAGGAGAGGGGAGAGTTTCTTTATTCCCTCGTGTTTCCACCATGTTTTCCTTTGTAAATGTTTATAAGGTGGTGCCTGACATTCCTGAGCTATTCAAGAGTGGCACAGTGCATTTATTTTTATATATGGAGGGTTTTTTCTCATGAGGAAGTTGTTAAGTAAAAAGTAGAAGTCTGTTTGTGAAACGTGTCTGGGCTGTAACTGTGGGGCTGTACATGCCAGAACATTACAAGATAGTTATATATGCTAAAAATACAGCACATTCCCTTTTCTTTATGGCAGAAGTACATACTCTGGTGTTTGTTGGGCAACTTTTCTTCCTTTCTTTCTTTCTCCCCAGGCATATTTAAATGCAGATATTTAAATACATCTTCTTTTATGTCATTTTTCTCATCCTTTTTAAGTAAATATATGGTAAACAGCCTTCTGTATTTTGCCTTAAATATTTCTGGAAAAATACCATACAGTGTTTAGGGAGTGCTCACCCTGAGAAAGTTACTTGCTAAACCCATTGTCCATGTAGGTAGCATAGGTGACTGATTACAGCCAGAATTTTAATTAAGGAATTGAAGATTGTTTTCACAGATAAAAGCCTCATCTTTAAACTATTTCCTAAGTTGCTTAGGAGGCTGTAGCTTGCTTGATCATCAGTTTCGGGATATGCAAAATTTGGCAGACTGCAGTGTGCATCCCACTTGACAATTCAGAAAGATCTGACTTCTAAGGCTTAAAAAAATCTGACTTTGAGATTTAAAGTGCGGTGTTACAACATTTTGGAAAGTCCTGGTGCAATACAGGAAGAGGCTATTGAATGTCTTTATAACCCACATTACTTGTGTTTGGTTCTTGGCATTCACATATTAATCATTAATTAAATAGCAATTCAATGTTATTGTTTTTTCTGGGCAGTATGTGGCTTTTTCTACCATTTTTCAAGATCCCCATAGTATTACAAAATTTTCTACGATATGTAGATATCACAGCATTAAGCATTTCACAGTATTTGGCCAGTTACTGCTAATATAATGAGTTAGTACCTATCAGCTTTGTGACATAAGTGGTGTTGAGTTGGTGTAGCCCCTTCTTTAGGGCACCCCTCTGTAGGTCCCAGCAGGGACCTTATCCTGCTGTGTACTGCAGAGCCTTGTTAAAATTTCTGCTGAATACCACTGGTGTTTTCACTCTTCTGCTGAGAATCTCTTGGCTACCAAGATCTGTTTGAGTCTTTTTAGACCTGCTTGCGCTGCCACTCAACTAGGAAGAAAGTCCTATTCTTTACATGTTTTTGTTGTGTTAGATTTTGGTAAAGGCTCCAGAGTAAATGCTGGTTATCTCTTCAATTTAATGCACTAGATTGCATAATACCAATTTAGAGTAATTTTATTTTTAGTCATTTATACCAAGATTATGAAGATTATGTGCCATCTATCTAATAAGAGGTCTGCCTAATTGGAGAATGTTTAACATTCTTTTGTTACATGGCAGTACCTATTTTGAATCCATTTTGACTATTGTCAGTGAGAGGACTGAAAAATAGTGAAGACTAATTCCTGGTGTTGTTAGCAGGAAAAAATGTTGTTTGTGGCTGATTATCAACCTTGTAAGTCAGCATGTCAGTAGAGTTAACTAATCTTGAGATGAGTATTTCAGAGAGATGTTTTGCAAAGTGCTTGCTGGTCATCAAACATTCTTAATGGTGGACTGGGTAATAACACTGGGAAAAGAGAGAGCTTCCTTCTTCTCTTCATATTTGTGAGGAATTTGTAATGCTACAATTTGGAAACAATCTCAATGCTTGCCATTTATAAGTTTGCTACAAGGTGCTAAAAAGACAGGAAGGTGAGGGCATGGCAGGAAGTGGAAACTAATGGGATGGAGTGCACGGCTGGCAGCCTCATCATTACTCTATCAAAGCATTTGGTTTTTTAGAACAGTGGTATAACGTATATGTCATTAGTAGTGACGCACCTTTAGCTTCCAAACTGAATGTGTGCCATTTAGGTTTAGTTCTAATGCTTGTTACTAGAGTTAATAGGTAAATGTTATTTTAAAAGATGCCCCTAAAATTTAATTAGTATCTCAAAGCTGTTTTAATCATGTTTATAAATGCTAAAATGTTATGAATCAAACAATTGAATGAATCATCCATCATTGTATAATTAAGATTGACTAAAAGTAAAATTATATTTTAATGGCCCCCTTCTTTTCCCATTGAGGCCAATGGCAAGAATCCCATTGACGTCAGAAAGTGCAGGATTAGGCCTTAATATGATCTGCCTTTTATGTGAGTAACCTTAGTATAAAATGCTTTGTCTTTTCTTTTTAGGGAAAAATGTTTAGCTGACTGTTCAGTCACTTGTTCAAAGCTTGTAGATGGAAAAAATATTTCTGAGCAAACATAAATATTTTTCTCAAAATCTAGCAGATCTTATAATTGTTTTTTCAACCCTGAAAACAGATCATTAAAATATTGATCCTGTTGCATGAGGTTTGTATGTTTAACTATGTTACTAAAACAATAACTTTTGTAGTCTGTGTAGAATTATTTAGTTTAAACAACAGTAAAATTACCTGGCTGGCTTTGAAGTGTATCTTCCTCTGATTCTGTTCAGTGGCACGTAGCAGTGTGACACTTAATGCCATTGCAAAGCAACAGCTACTTCAGCCTCAGCTAGTTGTTGATACAAGATTGGATTGCCACAACTGAAATCTCGGTAGCATAACAAGTTGATAACCACAGCAGGGAGAAATTTGTCTCAAGGACATCAAGAATAACAGGTTAAAGGACTGTGGTAAACTGAGAAGAGTAATGGATTTGCTGTTGAGATTCACAATCCTCCTGACTTTCAACACATGCTCCAACTATGAGTTTAATTATGAATTAATTGATTTTTTTCAACTCCTGGCATAGAAAAGATAAAAGTAGTATTTTTTAATTAATAAGGTTAAGAAAAAGAAATACAAAATTTGTTACATGCTGTGTTGTTGTTGTACATTGGTTCCTCTGTATGAAAGAGAGAAAAAGCTTCTGCCTTATATCCCAAAGCTGGACTTCTCACTCCTTTCTAAAGATTAATCACTATTTTTCACAGCTAGCTAAACACATTCTTAATGTGTAAGCATTTTATTCAAGTAGAATCCCACTAAGAAAAATTTAGAAAGATAATACATTGAATATTGTATGTATGGGAATGTTCAAGTTACTGTCTGAGAGTGTAAGAAGATCTGTTTTGAATTCTTGGCCTGAGTCAGGTGGACTTCAAAGTTATGTTTTCTGTATTGTGGTGATTTCTTGAATTGCAGAATTAAGAGAGACAAGGAGAAGAAGAAACAAAAGAAACCACCAGTTGCTTTTCTGACAGCTTCACGCATGCAAAAAACCAACAAAAATCACTGACATGTTCACAAATACTTTAGGATGGCTGGAACTATTTTTTCAAAAAGGTGTTCTATTCTTCAGATAAAACTGTCTTATATCTAAATAGAAGTGTCTGTCTCTTACAAATATTTTAATCTAAACATTGCAGCTGCAGCATAATTAAAATGAGAATAAGTATCTTCATCAAATTACTGCTTTGCAATAACTGGAACAAAAAAAAATAAAAGAGGGGTGGTTTTGTTTTCTTGTCTTTAAAGTTCTGTGTCTGTGAGAGATTCCTTAAAATGAAACAAAAAAAAAAAAAAAGTAGTGGGACATTTTTCCCATCAAGTGTAATATTAGTGCATAAAATAGTTTATGTGTTTGTGTTAATAAGTTTACATTTGAGATAAAAATATAAATGGCACTTGTTTTTGGAGATAAATAATGCAGACAGTAAACTCGTAGCCATAAGTGTAGCTTAGAGGGAATAGTGGTCAAGACAACTGGAATAAGAATTATTTGATCAGTTCATTATTCAGTGTGCTTCGTAGAGTAGACTGGGAAAAAAAACCTGAAAAACAACAGACATAAATCAACATTCATCTTTTCCAGTTCAGAATGAAAGAAAAAAAGAAATTGGAAAGAGTAGATCAGTGTAATTGTAATTTATTATTATTCTGTATTGTCTACTCTGTTTCAGTGGAATCAAAGTTTTAATATCACTTGTGAAGGTATCCATAAAAGCTCTTAAACCTAGGTAGTTTGTTCTATCTGACTAACATGTTTTACATACTGTGCATTTAATAATGAGTAAAATAGCTAGGCCAGTAATAAACCAGTACAATACAGACAGAAGAGAACACTGATTTAAGGTCATTGTGTCAAACACAGCAAAATGCTGTTTACAGCATGTCAGGAATAGCTTTACAATTAGCACTAATTACTGAGAAAAAAAGTCAAAACATCAGCTTTAAGGAAGGACACTTTTCAGTGCAAGATCAAAGCCATATCTCTACAGAATAGCAAAGCTATTTAATTGCACCAAAGTGCTAATTGGATTTTGAGGTGCTTTCATGTGTTTTCCCCAATTAGCCAGTCATCCCTGACCAAATCCACCTAAGAAGAGATTATGAGTTTTAAAACTCTTGTCTGCACAGTTGCAACTGGGGGTACCTGTGTAAAAGCAGTATTGCCTTATTTTTATGTAAATTGAGGTCTTTCAGGTCATGTTGCTAGGCTTGCAGGGATGAAGAAATAAGGAGCAAAGCAATCCCGTACTGTGTGGTAAACAATTACTTAGATATTCTGTCGTCTTTATATCAGTGCAAGAAAACAAAAGCTACAGCTAACACTTTTTTTGTTACATCGTTCGTCAGTACACAGTGTTTAAAGAGAGCTTTTGATGCCTGAGGAAAGACTTGTCTTCAGAGGCTTTATCTGTGCTCTGTATTTCTGTTAATTAGAAAGAATAATTAACTTCTAATGTTTTTTAAGGTAATTTGCAATCTTTTCCTAAATTTTTAAATAATTTAATTTGTGGTTTTCTTATTTGTAGAAATTACTGCAATGATTTTTTTTCACTACCCTTATTTATGAGTTTAATTTACATCCTACACATTTATAAAAGCACAAAAAGTCAAGATAATGGTGACAGTTGATGAAACCCATACAGTTTTAGAAAAAGCTATTATTTGTCAGTAGTGGAACTATGTCAAATACTCATAAACCATGATCTCTTGAGGCAAAATGAATATGCACTCTTTTCCTAATACAATTTTTTTTTTCATTTTTAAGAGTCTTACATCTTCCCCCTCAAAATGCTTAGACATCTTGCTATCATGTAGTCACTGTAGTGGGACCCTGAGGAAGCAGATACTTTTCATCCTAAGAGAAGAGAAGCATTTAGTAAAGCCCTACAAGAATGTCTTCATGCATCCTTCAAGAGCTCTGAAATCCTATCAGAAATTGCTCACAAAAGTTCTATTGAGATTTTCTGTAATAGAAGAAAAGGACTTGTGTAAAGGAGATTCCACCCAGGTGACCAATCTCTCTTTCCATTGTGGTGGTGGGATTCATCCTAGGGCCACTCTGCAAGTTATCCAACCTGAATTCTGAGCATTCACACTCCAGAGCCCTGCTCTTGTAGCTACAGTGTTGTGACTGGTCCTGTCTTCCTTCCTGTGTGCCACAGAGCCCCAGGAAGAGTCCACTGGGTTTTGTACTTCCTTAGAATGAGTTCTTCTCATCAGTTAATTAATCATAGTAGACCTGGACCCTTTGTGTGTGCAGTGGAGTAATTATGGAAATGTGGGTGAGGAGATCAGTAGTCTGGAGCATCCTTTAGATGCTTTAGATGCAGGAAGGAACTTGGGTACAAACCAATTGGATGCTCACAACATCTGCATTTTTAGACCCTGTGCAGAAAGGACTGAAGATTCATGGAATCAGAAGAGTGAGAAGGAACCATTATGATTCTGTGGATAAGAGGAAGGTACTTGTTTGGTGTCAAGTGTCCTAGTTCCTTCACTGCATTTTGCAGTGCAATTTTGTCGTGGTTTGAGAGGAAGTGAGTTTTTGGGAGGTGGTAGTGGTCAAACCAATAGGTGCTCAGATATGAATATTGGCACCTGGTTTGGCCATTGAGGATATGGATACGCCTCTGAGAACACAGGGGTTAAAAGCAAGGAACTCCCAGGGGAACTCTCTCTTGGTTCCGGTGGATGGAGAGGTCAGACCTGCCCTGCCCAGCTTCGGGCTGGGCGGGGGAGGGGAGGCCACGAGGCCGGAGGGAGGTAGGCCGGAGCCTTGGGCAGAGAAGGGAGGTGAAGACCCCTGGCCCCGGCAGGACAAGGGCGAGTTCCCCACAGATTATGGAAGGGTGGAAGAACTCTGTGAGGCATCGGGCAGCCCCCCTTTCTCAGGAGGGAGAGATAGAGAGAGAGAGCTGCCAGTGCTACCTTGGAATTTGATAGCACTGGCCTGGCCGAGAAGGAGAAGGGGGGGCAGCGAGAAGAGTATCCGGCAGAGCCAGTGTGGGAGTTCTGGATGAGTAGAGACTGTGATTTTAACCCTTCTGTGGGACGAAGGAAACCTTGCAAATGCTGATCCTCCGGGAGCTGAAGGAGAAGAGAGACAGGGATAAAATAAGAGGAAATAGGCAAATGTGATGAAAGCAGTGAAGGTGAAGAATGACTGAGAGAAGTTGAGAAGAATTCTAGGTGGGAAGAGATGATGGAGTGGCTTTTGGCTGGACTTTTCTTGTATGACCATGGACAGAACCTTTCCTGTAATACAGAGACTGCATCTTAGGGGGAGGCGATGGCTTGGTGCCAGAGGAGTGATGTGAGCGGAGACGACGGGTGATGAGGTGATGGTGCTCTCGAGACCCCTCGGCCCCAGGGGGTGAAATCTGGGGGTGACTAGTGTCCCAAAAAGTGAGAGACTGTCGTTTTCTCCTGGAACTGGGCGAAGCATCCTTGAAAAGAGAACCCTAAGAGCAGCTCTGGTCCATGTGCAGTGGTGAGAGCACTGGACATGGAAGGAAGAGGTCACGAAGGTGGTTGCTGAGTGACGGGGAAACACAACTGGACTCGGCTGTGTTTCCAGGGGAAGCCTGTGGTGCAAGAGGGACTCCTCTCTCCTTGATGAAATGAGAGGTGATTGTCAGAAGGGTGGAGATGGACTGAGTTGATTATTTGAAGGGTGATGGACTGGGTAAAAATCTAAGGTTTTTTTATGCTGCGGGAAATTGAGTGGGGGGAGGAGAAATGTTTTGAAAGGTTTCCATTTTTCTCTCTGTGTGTTCATTTTATTATAGTTCTAAGATAATAAAGTGTTTTTTTTCTTTGTTCACAAGTGGAGGCCTGCTTTGCTCTGTTTCTGATCGCATCTCACAGTCAATACCAGGGAGAATAGGTTTTCATGGGGGCACTGGCATTGGGCCAGCGCCAAACCATGACAAACTTACAACACTTTGAACACATAATTTATATCAAATATACACTGATATACTATCATATGAATGCAGAGTTTTTCTTTCAAACTATGATATTTATTATTGCTGTTGGTTACATGGTAAGTTTCAGGTTTTACTATTATTCTGATAGTTCTTTGAAACTGAAAGACTCAATGGAGCAAACATCCTTCACATGTCCTCATGCTGTATACTTGACATTTTATTGTGATTAAGGTCTTCCAAACGAGGCTCTCATAATTTAAGAGGGAACTAAAGCAGCAGGTCTGTCATGCTGATTTGAAGATACTTTTTTTTCTTTCACAGAATTGCAATAGAAAATATTTTTGATTAGTGATTTGAATATTTGCTTGACTTTAGGGAACATATAGTTCCCTTGAAGCCATTTAGTTTAAAGTTTTTGAGTTGAATCTGAATTTGAGAAGCATTTATTGCTTTTAGAAATTGTTAACTTGACCTTGTAGGGCCTAGCTTCATTGGTTCTTGACTGTGAAAAGACACTCAACAGAGAACATCACTGGAATTAATTGTGTAGGACTTGCATGCAGAATACATACTTGCGCATGAAGTGTTCTTTAGTTATAGTTCATTTTTATTGCTCATGGACAAGCAGATACCATGCTAATTAAAAGTGAGGATTTCGGGTCCTTAAGTACATTATTTGCTTACCAGACCAATAGTCCAATAAATCTTGCATCTAAGAATAACTAGGATCACATACTTCACAAGAATATAGAAAGGAAATAACTTATCTGTAGAGGAAGGTTAATTCTAACCCCAGCCTGCTACCATTCAGGGTATAGCATTTTCTAACAAGTTGTGACATGATGAAGTAAATGCTATACTGTAATGCTAACATAGTTCAATTGTTTACTCAAGAATTTTAAATTTTGTGTTATTTACACATTTTGTATTTGTAATGAAATTTAAATAATGTCCCTGCTTACTCTTTTGGAAGTACTCAACAAAGTATTTAGAGTATGCACTGTAGCTGTGTAAATGGTACTGTTACTAAATTTACCATTTCATTACTTTTTTATTTTGTCAGCCTACAGTTGCTGTTACCTTACATTAACAGGAACCTGGGTTAGAATTCTAATCTTGGTTTTAGTTTTAGTACACTGTTTGTTACTAACTGTAGCAGTACATTCTGTGCTTTTTCCTAATGCAATCTAAAATTCTTTTAGCTTTAAGTATGCTCCAAATATATGCATATCTCAATCTGACAGTATGAACTGTACCCATGCCACATGCTGTATGGATATTTTTATCCTTTTTAAAGGACTTACACAAAGATCAAGTATCCTGAAAATGGTAATTACACTATAAGCTTTCAAGAAAAAGTTTGTCCCATTTTGCTTTTATTTACTGTTGAATTGTTCCTCTCTTAATGAACAGGTCTTATATTAACTCAGCTGTAGGCCATTTCTCAGTTGAGACTGGCAACAATTAAGGACCTGTGATTTAGTGAGTTAAGTTTATTTGTTAAATAACTTGGATGCAGAATTGAAAAGTCTCAGCATTAGGAAGAGAGAATTTCAAATACTGCTGGGACAGCAGACATACATTTTGTATTTAATGCTTATTCTCTCTTTCACATGTAAACAGTTAGTGTTTTGTTATTCCAGAATACATGCTTTGCACCACAGCTTTTATGTCTACTAATGTATCGGAGTTTATTCACTGTTAGTGCCTGGGTTCAGTCACAAACTGTGTCCTTGTATGACCTTGGTCATTGGCATTTTCATCCTTCTTTGGTGTTCAAAAACATTTTTTTAAAGGAAACTTGAAAAGCACCAGCTTAACAGGAGCTGTAGTGTTTGGGAAAAATTCTTTTTAAAGTCTATGAAAAAGGTTAGGTCAATTTGCATTAAAAAACTGAAGTATTCCACTCCTTTATGCTTTTCTCTTTCTCAAATGATCCGGTTTTTCACAGTGGCTGTGTGAACATCATTACCATATTGCTCTCAACACTTCAGATCCTGCCAGGGTCTGAGCATAGACATACAATGGAGGATAAGGGTGCTTTGCAACTCATAGGAACAGCCTTTGTTTGAAAGGCCCTGAGGATGAGCATCTACTTTTTTGTTTTAAGTTCCATGAGGTCATGATCCTTTTCAGTTTTCAGCCCTCCATCCTATGTGCTAAAGTACTGGAAGTGATAGGATGGCCAGGCCATTCTGGGCATTTCTTATGCAGTTTTTCTTATTCTGAAGAAATTGAAGTTGACTATCACCTTTTTTATGTGCATACACACACACACACATATAAACATACATACACGCATACGTATATATATATATGCATATGTGTGTGTGTGTATATGCATAAAAATAATTATCTTTAGTATATTTTGAATCTGAATGTATCATAGAGTCATTGAATGGTTAGGATTGGAACGGCCCTTGAGGACCACTCTCTCACTATGGGACACTTTTCTCTTGACCAGGTTGTTCAGAGCCCCATCCAACCTGGCCTTGACCACTGCCAGGGGTGAGGCTTCCATGGCTACTCTGGCCAACCTGTGCCAGGGTCCCACCTCCCTCACCTCTATTTTAGCAGTTCATAGGACTATTGAAGAGCATCTTTCTAAGGGTAGTTATAGAGGAAACTTACGAGTACAGGTCTGAATATTATCTTCAGAAAATTAAGCTCACTTTCAACAAAAGTCACAGATGATACTCTATCACTATGAGGCAATTTTTTTTTTAAATAATAAATTACAGTTTTCTGACAAGTTGCAGCATTTTTCATGGGGAAGAGCTGTTGGTGACACTTTCTAAAGTGCTGCAACATTTTACTAATTTAAAAAAGTCTGCCTCAGATCGATTGCGACCTTATCAATAGGATGGTCTCATTCATCTCCTACGCCGGCTGCTGTCGTGATGCACACTAATGGCTTTCAGCTGCAGTTACTCCTTTTAGGAGATTCAACACTTCGTAATGCTTTCAAGTTCTTAAGAGGAGGCAAAGCACTGTTGGTGGCTTGCTTCAAGACAATGCCTTTCCTTTTTTGCATTCCTCAGTTGTAACATATGAAAATGTAACTTACTAAATCCTAAATTACTTGACAGTAAGTGTTTTCTTAATGATGGGTAAGAAAAATATGGTAAATTTCTACCTTTTTTCTATTCAATAGTAATACTATCAATAACGTACAACAAATAGTTTTCTAGTTGTAGGAAATAGTGTGTTCCATAGCTGTGACTGTTTGGCATTCTTCATTAGATACCTGTTTTGAGTGTCTTTGCAATTTGTCCATGCCTTTGGGAATAATTTCTCTGTGGGAGATATATGTTTCAGCTTAACCTTCTGAAAAATATTTGTTCAAGCAGTTCAGCAGTTTTCAAGAATTAAATTAGGTTGTTTTGTCCACCTGAACCGTTAATAAATTAATTTCATAGAGTAGCTGTCATGACTTTGAAATTACATGAAGTTTGAAATCAGGATCATACTAGTGTAATTTTTTCCTTGTACAAATTCATCTGCATGTGCCTAAATTTTATAATATGTTTGCATGTATTCAGAGAACACGCATCAGAGATTGGCAGTGCTTGTTCTGTAGGGGGTATTATGTATCCCTTCACAGTTCTCTATCTAAATTGTTTGGAAAAAGGGCACAGGCCTTTAAGGACTCTCATCTGCTATTGGCAGCTATGAAGCAGCCAACCATTTGTCCAGTGAGAGAAGCCAGCTAAGAAAATACTTCCTGTGCACCATGTACTCTTCCATCCAGCACTCTGGATCCTGGCAAGCCAAAGTGAAGGAGATTGTTAGGAATGAGGTGGAATGATCAGAGGCATTCAAAGTGGACGTCAAGATAGAAGGCATACAGACAAATGCTGGGAGAAAAGCAGAAAGTTTTTGCTGGAAACAGAGCAGGACAAAATTAAAGTGAAGGCTAGGTGTTAGAGCTACAAAGAAGAAGGCAACCATTTGGAGTGTTTGAAGGAAAAAGGGGCAGAAAATGTTTGGAAATAGGAGTCAGGACTTGGTCAATGAAATAAGGGAGAAACATGAAGTAGAAACATCAAGAAAAGAGCAGGGGTGTAAGGATGAATGGGGGACGGGGATGAATGCTCACTAGAGCATATTCCTCCAGAATCCAGAGATTTTTTTTATCAGCTTAGTCTCAAGAAGGAGAAACAGGTTGTTGCATGTTTTTATGGGAGCCATTGATGGTAGTTTTGGATTGTTTTAATTTTATAGTTCTACAATTCACAAAGAAAAATAGGAATAGAGATTATTTAACTTTAAGATTCCAAGTGCTTCTTAATGGTGAAGGAAGTTCTGCATTATTAGTTGTGTGGTTATTTTGTGTACATTGCACGATAGGTTTTAAATATCTGTTGCATAATGCTTTCCATTCTCTCTGTTGAACAGGAGAGATTGTGTACTGGGGACACATTAGGGCTGCAATGAGGCTGTTGTCTGTAGTACATCTGCTTCTTTTATTGCGGAAGTTGGAAAATATGTGGCGAATGAATTGGAGGCTGTAGAAAAAAGCACAGTGTCATGCTAAGACAGCCAAGTGCTCTGCCAGAGAGCTGAATTGCTGCATGCCTCTGCCAGAGGCTTCCTGTGTGGTGCTGGGCAATGTAGATTTTTACAGGCCCCTCTGTGTCCCAGTGTACCGACCTACTGTATTTGGGGTGCATAGGTGAAGTCAGGATGCTCTCATGAAGTTGAAGTATGTTAAAAACTTCTGTTGCCAGGCACTTCAGCATTATTTGATAGTTTCAAGCCTCTGGCCATTTCTGGTTTTAATCTGATGGTTTTAATGTGATGATAATACAATTCAATCTATCTTACAGTATAGTTATGGACATGCTGTCAGATCTTAATTTTTGCAAAGAACACAGACAGTAGCTGTGTCACCATATCCCTAGGTTGTACGCACAAAAGCATATTGTGTGCAAAAAACCCAGTGTATTTTGCAGTTAGTAAGAAATGTTAAATTGATTCTCATTCAGTGACAAGCAATCTATTCTGCACATTCAGTATGACAGGGGTTTGTTGGGATCTCATGCTTAATTACCATTCTGTCATCATCACATGGAGGCATGAAGGATGAAATTAAGCAGCTAACCTAACTAGTATTAGTTTTGCCTAACTTTTGTGTGTTTGGATTTACAGCGTTCTATGTTGCTGTGTTTGCTTGCACATTTTCTTCTGTTTTGGCCCTCCTACAAACATACTTACCTTTTAGGTTTTCAGTGAATTTGAGATAAGTCTCAGATGTTTTAAGTTCCTATAAATTTTGTTAAAATAATCTTCTGGGTGAAAGGTAGAGGCACCAGTAGTTGCTTCAATCAGCAACATGTCCAAAATGCTGTATGTCAATTTTTATTAGATGTTCAAAGATCCAGGTAAAAATAGCTACTATGAATGCTCTAATAGTTAAAATGAATGCTGTATTGGATGCCAGAGTATCTCATCCTCAGAAAGGATTTCTCTTCTGGTTGAGTTCCTTACAAATTAATGGCTTTTCCTTCCTATGTTGGTTCTTTTAATACATAAAATATTACGGGTTTTTCTCGAAAGTCTTACCATAATGCAAATAAAAATCAGCAACAACAAAAATCCTTCAGAAACCAGGCTTCATTAATTCATAAGATGGTTCTTTGATTTTATTTCCTTTTTTTCTTTTCCCATTTAATTAATGTGATTTTAAAATTATTTGGGAAGTATTATGAAGCTTTTGTGGTATCAAGTTGTGCCCATGCAGGAGCTTATGATTCTGTAGTGCATACAAGTCACGGAGTCACTTAGGTCACTAAGTCCAACAGATCAGGCGCATCCCATCTGCAGTGTAGGGTTCCTGAAGGCTGTGTCTGAGCCCACCACTACCACTCTCCAGCCTCTCACCATGTCTGACAGTGCATTTTGTGTCTTTTTCTTTCTAAAACCTGTATTATTTCCTATTTCCTTCTAAAACCTTGCTGACAAGGTTTCTGTTTCCCATACTCTGTAGAGAGCTGGATTCCAGGGCTGCATAGGAGTGTGTTTGGCAGAATATAAGAACAGAATACACAAACTTGCAATGTCTGAAAGCATTTATTTTTGCTTATTTGAAACAGTTTATTGAATTTGTCACTCTCTCTGTAAGATATGCCTTCTCTACCTGTGGTAATGCTGTTGCCACGATGTTGCTTTCCCCATTCACACTAAGCTGCACAAGAGCAGTCTTTAATCTGCTGTGTTACTGTGTTGTTTATTGCAACACTGTGAGTGACTGTAAAATCTCTGGCAGCAAACTGGGGAATCCACTTGCACTTGGTATCATTTAAAACCAGAATAGAAGAGTCCCTGGGATCTTTACCCTTCAGAGCTCACATTCCATGTATAAAACTGGAGGCCAGAGGTAAATAAAATGAAATTGGAAAATACAAAGAACCAATGAGGCAGTCATGGTCAGCATGAAAGACAGCAGTCTCAGCATGCCAGTGGCATGACACTGATGGTAATTTTTGAGAATCTGTGATACTTATCATATTTGAACTCAAAAAAGTTACTAGAGTCTGGAGGATTAGAGATTTTAATAGAAGTCTGACATTTTTATTGTATGGGTTGCATGCAGTTTCTTTAGGCTAGTGTATATTTAAACTTACTTGAGAATGGTTTTTCCTAGGTAGCTGTTCTTGTGGGATTTTTTGTATGATACAGAATATGTTGTACTACTTTGTTTATTGTTTCATAAATTATGAGGCCTTTTTACCAGAGTTCTAAAAGTTTCCTTTGTGCTATTTAAATTGTCTCCCCTGATTTCTGCCACTCATGCTGTTGGTTGAGATTTTTCAGTGTGTTCAGTTCAAGAAGCTTTTTCTTTTTGTTTTCTTTTTTTTTTCTTAACAAAGAAAAAAATATATGCTAATCCTTATGCTATAAAATATTTAAATCATCCAGTTCCAATCTGTCTTAAAATTTTATCTGCTTCTTGTAAAAAAAATCTGTTTGGTTACACCAGACAGTGGTGAAGAGAAATAAACAACTTGAGAACTCTTCCCTGTAATAAAACTTCAATTATTGATGTTTCAGATGCCCTTTTAAATCTGATTGTGCCTGAATGTATGGAAACATACACTGGATACAAGGAATCCTTCTTATGTTAAATCTTTCTTACAAGATTGTTGGGAAAAAAGGATCAGTATAAGGAAGATAATGGCTTCTTTTGATTCTCAAAGAACATGAAAGAAATATAATGCCTGGGAAGGTGGAAAGATACAAAGATGATACCCTCAGTCTCATTGCTAGAGAAGATAGTGGGTGAGATTGAAAGCAAAATGAGATAAAATTGATCAGTGAATCTCAAAATCAAACAGAAACATGAATTGACATGCATTATTTTTGGGACAGAAAAATAAATTGACAAAAAATATGTGGGTAATTTTATGGAATATTCTGTCAATACACAGAATAAGAAAAATGCACACTTGCATAATTCAGCCAATTTTAATCTTGATTTTAATGTTGATTTTTTTCATTTTATAATTACATAAGCAATTACAAATAGTGGATGTGCCTTGTGAAATAATCCTTACTTATTTACTTTTATATGAACATAGTGCCATCACTATGGTTGGTTAGCATCACTGAAAACAGAACTGGCAGACATAGCAAAAGTGCATTGCTGCACCTGGAAAAAAACCTGCTGCACCTGGATGGAGAAAAGTGAGTGAGAATTCTCAAACATGTTGCCATAAGCCAGCAGTTAAGTTTATTTTATGCCAGTGACCTCTGACTTGAAGCAGGGTTGTCTGGTAAGACAGTATCATCTGTCTGCTGCTTGAGAGAAGGCAGAGGTCCTGATGGCTTCCTCTACTCTTAAATGTGACCTCAGAGCCAGTCAGTTCTACAAATATGTATGTTTGCTATAAATAGAAAAGGTAGCAGTTTTGAAACTCATCATTGTGATTCAAACATTGCCAGTATGAATTTATGACATCTGGAATTGCAGCATGCCTTTATGTACATGCAGTGATTGTCACAGACTTGAATCACTACTGCATGAAATATGGCTTTCAGTTACTCATTACTAAAATTGTAATATTTTCCAAGTGTTGTATATACTTACGTGTGTACAATACAATATTATTTTAAATTATGAAAGATCCTTGGCACAATCCTTTTATGATAAATAATCTCAAGTTTAAGGAAAAAACATTTGTTAAATTTAAAAGGCCCAAATGTAGTGTCTGAGAACAGCACCAAGAAAATTGAACTAACTGCAAAACTGGCAAACAGGATTTGTGAATCTTGGAAATGTTAAGAATCTTGGATAAATTATATTTCTAGCGTGATGAAAATGAATGTGAAGGACGTACATACATCTATAAATAAATATGTATGTGCATGGATGTGTTTGTGGATCTGTGTGTGTATTGTGTATGTATACACACACACACACACACATACATACATACACACATATATATATATATATATATATATATATACACACACACACACACACACACACACATATATATATATATATATGTAAAAGTAATGTATATACACAAAGTTCCCAAAAGAATAGTTTTGTATTTGACAGTGTTTGATGGTGATCATTTCTATTGAGGAAATATATAACAGTATCTCAGAATTAGAGAAAGACAACTTTATGACACTCATCATTAAACTGTCTTAGAGCCCTGTGCAGTTTTATACTAATAAATAGCTTCAGCCATATAAGAATATCAGATTAATTTAAGATATATTTGTGTCTTTCTTTGCACAAATATGGTATATTCTAGAAGATATTTGAGATTTGTGTTCACACTGATCTCCCAAAATTAGGGCTTTTTTATTTTTTACCAAAGTTTCAATTGCTTCAATTACTTCATGCAAAAGAGATTTACCTACCACCCCATGTGAAAAGATGAAAAATGGATCTATTCTTGTGGTGTAGATGCAGCCCTATTGTGAGTGGTAGGAAGTTGTGTCACAGTTGATGGGACCATAGAATAGCATTAGACAGTGATGGTATCCACTGTGTTTCCTTACGTATACCTGCTTTTTCTTCTGGTCAAGAGACCATTTAGGTGGAAAGACAAGGAAGAATTACCCGATTCTTCTGCATTTTGCTGTTATGTGAACATCAGAAGGGTAAAAAGCACTTAGCTTGAATATTGAAACCATTTTAAGATAGAAAATACTTATTTCTGTGTACTTTACTACAGAACCATTGTTTACTCTGGGCTAGAAAAACCAAGTTAGTTAAAACTGGGTGTACATCCTCTGGAAGCTGATATTTTATGAATCGTCAAAGAATACCACTCTTTCATGCACCATTTCAAAGATACTGAAAAGAAACTTTCAGATTAGTTATGTTTTTCTGTTCTGTTTAATATTTCTATGTTACAGTACATGGATATTTCAGAGGAACACTACTAATGAAGCATGGTTTCCTCTGGATTTGCGCTTGTGTGCTGAGCTCAGGTTGAGCTCCTGATGTCATGCTGCAATTGTCTTCTCCATGTCAGCATTGATGGGTCCTCAGAAGAGAGTTCTCTAAAACCTCATGGGCAATAGGCAACTTTGAAATTCCTCCTCTGCCTCACTTGACTGGAATAAAACAGCTGGTCCTGTTTTCAGGTTTTGTTGGTGTGTTGAGGTCAGGCAAAGGGAAATGTGTGCACACTAACAGAGGTGGGAACTGAATGTGCTTTGTTTACCCTGTGTTCTCTTGGGGCACCACGTCAAAGACCTAGTGCTGGTTGTTGGCAGGTCTGGTGTTGGTCCTACTGCCCCAAGTGACCTAATGTGTAGGTGCACTATACAAAATGATGAAGCCTGGAATTTACCACAGAAAATTTCCCGCAGTGACATGATTAAATATGGAAATTAGTGTGTTATGGCAGTCTTTATATGCCATAATCTGTTCTTTTGTTGTGGTAAATTAATTCTGTAGTCAGTCAGCTCTGCAAGTGAATTTACTTCTAGTTTTCTAAGATTCCTTTTTGGCATTTACATCGTTACACAGCTATTGAGCAGAAAGAACAATAATCAGAATTATAAGCACTGAAACTTTTTTTTTTTAATTCAGGATTCAAGATATATTCAAGAACAAATATTCAAATATTCAAGAACAATGCAGGCTAATATGTTCAATTTGTTTTATATGTTGGACTGTAAGAATATAAAACAGATGGCAGAAAAGGCTGTTACTAACTGGGATACCCCATAATTTCTCTCCTAGTAAAATCCAAGTTTTTCTGAGCTAATTATTTTTTATTTCCGAAATAAGTATTTCAATTACATATCAGGAGACATGTGGTGCAAATTGATCTAAGGCTATAAGTAAATTCAAAATCAGTGGTTAACACAGTTGTACACAATTTTCTTTATGGCTATATTTTGTAGATTTTTTTTTCAATCTTATTTTAGTAAAATAATGAGTTATTATAAATTAGATTGGTAGTAATATTTTATCATTTATGTTTTCTGGTTCTCAAAACAAATAAAGCAGATGTCTGAAATCATAACATACTGTGTTAATATACTTTAGGGCTTTTCTGTGTAGTGATGAATTAGTGAATATAAACTCACATGAATGTGGGAACTATAACTCAAATGAAATTCATCATCTGCTGCTGGCATAAACCAAGGGCAGAAGGAAAGAAATGAAATCACATTTGATATAGTGTTGGGTTATATAAATTTAATTTCTATATTTAGAGTTTAATTTTGCAGATTTCTTGCTGTAAGTAGTCCCTCTGAAGTACATTATTTTCATTGTGTAGAAAGATGCATATATATGCAATGATATGAAGTGACTGAAGTTTTTGTAATTATTTAGACGTAGAACCTCTGCATATGTGTTAATTGTGTTTACAATCACAACTTTAATTGGAAACTTGTATTTCTTTTTGAGTAGAGTACATAAAAGTGTAGAGGGAGACATCAGTTACAAAGCAAAGTTACCTAGTCTCTTAATATCCTGCACGTTTATTATCATTTTCACCTTGTGTGACCACTAGAAAGGAAAGAGCTTATTCTACCCGATAGCTAGACAGCTCTCTCTTCAGGAAGATTGGTATTTTAGCCTGATGTGTTTTACTTGGATAAACAACAGTGTAAATCAACTGCAAAATAACTAGCTGACTTTTTTTGATCCACCTTTTGATAGAGATTTTTTAGTAATGCATAATAATTAGTTTATAAGGATTATGTATTTTTAAGTGTGCAACTGCAAAAACTGAGATTACTGAGATTAGGCATTCTATGAATTGCATACTGAATAAACTTCTGATGAACAGATTTTCTTTGTTCTCTGTGGAACAATTCAAGCAAGAAATAGTGACATAATAGTGAAACAGCACAAAAAATACATTTATTTGTCAATAAAAAAGTCATGCTGTGAAAATGTTTTTACAAATGGCAGTAAAGAACTTCTGATTAGACTCTTTCACTGGGCAATTTTAATTTTTATTTTTAATTCAAATCCAATGGATCAAAGTGTTTAGAATGATTTTACAAAGTCAATACCAGCCTAATTATTTTTTTAATGAAAATCTATGATACTTATAGTTCCTAGACAAGCAAAGTTACTGGAGACTAGGGGATAAGAGATTTTAACTGAAGTCTGCCATTTTTTTTACACGTTGGGTTTGGGTTTGGTTACCTGTTATAATTTGAGACATGGCAAGTAAAATGTGGCATGAAAAAGATTTTAAGCTTATTTTACTTTTCCACAAGGACATACTTCTTCCTCAATCACATGGAAGTTCTTCTGCAATTGGATTTCTTAGGGGCTCAGAAATAGCTCATCTCCATGACATCTGTTTCCTCAGGAATTTTCTAAGTAAGTTAATGCTCTCTGCCATTAGTAGCCTGCACACCATCTTTTTCTATAGCCACGGTGTGTCTCTATCCCTAGGAAGAGGTGGAGCTATACAGAAGTAGGAGAGAGTAAGATAACTTGCAAATTTTATTCAATAGCATTCAATTGAGTACAATTGTATTGTATTATTCATTGTGTTCTCTTTGCCAGTCTATGTGTGGGGGTTGCATGGATTCCCATGCAAAATTTAAGCCTGCTCTTGTGGCCAATACTACTGAGTGCTGGAAGCAGAGAGATGTGAAGGGGAGGGAGAGTGGATGGAGAGGACAATTTTCATCCAGCCTGGTCCTGGACAATACATTTTTTCAGTTTTTCATGGCTTGAGGCTGGCCCAAGAAGCAAGATGGATGTTCGGAGTCCCCCAGTACTCAGGAGCAATGCTGTCCAGCACTAAGATGAAAAGTAGTGAATTGCCTTCAGTGAAGCAAAGTCAAGACTAAATCTTCTTTTATCTGCTTTGTATTATGTTAATAAATACTCACCTCTGTTCCTAGGAATGGAGGGGGAAAGTGTGCAGAGTTAACACTGAAGTCAAGAAATATTTATCATTTTTTTAAAAATCATTGCTGAAAACAGCAAAGAGTGTGGAAGCATTTCCAGTTGAAGCACTGTAGTGTGATATAACATTCATTATTGTCATGCTGCTTAACGCCCACAGGTATTTCAAATGCACAGTGAGAACAACAGTAAAAATACAAGCAAGTCTTCAAATTATGCAGGTTTAAAAGTGAAACATATGGCTATTTCCTAGAAGATATGTTACTAGTAATGTAGCATATGGGTGTCCATATGGAAAGAATTGCACTGCCAGTACTGTAGAGATTAAACTAATATATCACTACTAAGGAGATAGAAAAATGTGTCTTAGTCACTTGCTGATTATTAGTGTTGGTAATGCAACTTTTTGTTTTGTTTATTTTTTTAAGCTGCAGGGTAGACAGATTGATTATTTGTAAAGGCATAGCTTATCAAATTGTAAAACATAGCTATAGAGTATTTGAATAAATTCATGAGCTGTATCTAATCCAATTTACTGCATTTCTATAGCCCTGTACTTACTGTACTCCACATCAAAACCCAAATCTGTTTACATCCATTAAAATAAAGGGATTCATGCTACAGTGACCCAGTTATTCTCCAAACCTATGTTTCTTGAGCCACTCATGAAGTACTTTTAAATATTCTGTCCTTTCAATGGGAGGGATCCAGTGGGGCATTTGTCTACTCCCCCATTTTCATACCTGGTAAATAACCAATCTCTCACAAAATGTTTTTCTCCACCTTTTGTATTTCCTTCTTAGTTCAGACTCAGACTGCACTTGTCTTCTTGCTATTTTCTATTGGTGACATCTGAAGTGGAAGGGTTTTCCTCTATGTGGATTTGGGCCATTAGGAGAAAAAATCCAGGCTGCTCTGACACTGCACTCTGCCAGGAGCATGAGCACTTCCCAGCAGCATCTGGTCCATCTTTGAGTTAAAAAATTCCTGAAGGCTTAAATCTGAATTGTTACTGCTATGTTGTATTTGGTCTATTACAGACAGTAGGTGCTTCAGAAAGATGTGGTGGTCAGGTACAACACATTCTTACTCATGCCTAGGATGGATATTCTCCAGCCTAAGCAGTTCACTCAGTGATAAGTCAGCAGCCAGGCTGATTTAGAGATTATTCATGTTCGTGTCTACTTTTATTGTAAGCAGCCCAGGATGTCTGTGATGGTGGCAAAAATCAAGTTTGCTGGCAGAACTTTGTAGCAGTTTCATCAAAGAGCTGTATCAGATATTTTTATTAGCCTTTTTAAGGTTTTCAGTAATGGAAGCCATTTTTAAGCCATTTTGGGAAAAAACATTCATAGGATCCAAGGTGTGCTTGAAGGTCTTCTTGCAGGTGAGGCAAATAAAAAGTTTCATATTTCAGTCTGATGGTGTTAGTTTGTGCCCAGAACAAAACGCCAAAGTGCAAAGTATGTAGTGTATGTTCTTTTTTTAAAGCTGTGTAAATGGGTTATGTATTCATCAGAGATGTACTTCTGCAGCAACCTTCTAGACAATACCTTCATGTTGCAATTAAAGCAGTTATGTTTTTGTGGCATGCTAGCAAAGAGCTAGTTATGCAAAACATGCTCTTCATGCTTGTCCTGTATTGGTTCATACAAAGTCTACACTAAGATGAATGATGGTGTGAAATACAGCAATATTTAAAATAAAGCAGAAACCTAGTTTCTGAAAAAGAGTAAAAATATGCTGAGCAGACTTAGAGTTTGGAGTGGTTAAAGCTCTCTAAATGGCAATAATGTAAGAGACAGAGTAAAAATAATTCTACAAAAGAATCTTCAGTTACAATTCTCCTTCACTCCTTTTATAAAAGCCCTATCTTAGGTGTTTAAACCTGAAAGCTTTTTATTGTGCATTGGTTCAGATGCATCACAAGCAAGTGTCATATTTTACTCATGTGGATTTTGCTAATTATAAACAAAATAAATTATACGAATAGAAATTGCACTTTAAAGTATGGTATTGCTATATTATGACCATTCCCATATATGCAAATAACAGTAATTTTCATAGAAAATATTTAAGTAATTTTTCAATTTGCTAATTGTTCAATTGCCTTCCATATTTAGTCAGATAGTGTGGCATTCACTTCAGCTTGTGCTAGCCATGAGTCATCTGTACCTCTTCAGCCGGTGAGGAGCAAGACCTGTGGTCCACAAGGTTGATTCATCTTTTTCGGAGATCTCCAGAAGTAGCTCTCCACTGAGCTGATTACAAAGCTTAGTATGACCAACAGCACAGATGAGGCTTCTCACTTTACATGGCTAAAATTAGATGAGATTAATCCATCCTTAACTTCATCCTGAATTTTATTAGTATGTATTTAAAGAGAGAATATGGCTTTATGTTGGCACACAGTTCATAGCACATAACACACATTTAACTGTGAAAAAAATCTGGTGACATCATAACAAAGTCCTTTCTTTCAAACTTAGTAATATCAGTAGCATTTGAGATTAAATGTAAGATTGCTCTTAGTTGCCTGATAATTTGAAAACAGTTTACCAGAGTTAGCAAAGAATACTGGGACAGTTAGCTAAAGACAGAGTTGCTTGACAAAATACCACTTAAAATACCCAGCCCCTCTTTAAAATCACATTTTGAAGTTGCAGATATAATTTTCTGTATCGCAGGAAATCATCAGCATACACTGCCATGTTTTCATAGACATCTTTTTTAAAGCACTGATATTCAGCAATTCAGAATTTTCTTTGAGAAATTTTAAATACAATTGTTTCTTTCACTATTCTAAAAGTTGAGTCGATACAAGATTGAGTCCATTTGGGAACACATTATTACATGTCTCTAAATGTGTCAGTTTTAAGCTTATGCAATCTCTCTCTAACTTAGTTGTTCATTTGCTGTATGTCTTAGTGAGAAACTTAATTTTGGGTGCTAAAAATTAGACCAACAGAGACTAAGCAAGTATTAATGGTGATGATCTCAGGTGTCAGGGGAGGGATTTAGTCATGTATCCCACACAGAACGTCTTGGATCATTCGTCTAGTAGGATTAGTGTCAAGAAGGAAAAAACATATTTAAACAGTTTTTTAGCCAGAATCATGAATCATGAGTGCCAGTAAACTTCAGGAATGAGAGAAAATTATCTGCAAAATCAAAAAGAAAAGGCAGAAGGCAGTCTGGTGGAAGTGTCATAAACAACTGTGCCAGCTGCAGTGAGTTTAGATTAGTGTCTGCATCAAGATTAATGGGAATGAAAACCTCTCTGCTGTAGCTACTCTCTGTATTCTAATAGTTGTAAACTCTTTAAAATCTTGAACTAATAGAGTTAGGAATCATAAAGTCATAGGTGAGTGTGGATTTGTGCAGATGCCTTGAGTGGCTGTAGCTGCTCTGATCGTCACTGATTCTGCTCACATGCCAAGGAGGGGGAATAAGTGTGTATGTGTTAGCACAGAGTGGGACACTCTCACCTCTGGACTGCACATGCTGCCCAGCCAGCAGGTGCAGAGGGCTCGCTCTGCACCTCTCTGCGGATCCACGCCTCTCAAGACTATCAAGGATGAGCCAGTATGAAAGTTTGCTTAGAAGAGTGCAGTGATTAGTGTTTTGATGGGTAGGAGAAAATTGATCTCAATGCCTTTTGCTACTGATCATCCCTCTTGTGAAGTTCACTTTAAAATAGATGTGATGAGGCTACCACACATACATACCATTAAGTTCCAGGACTGGCTGAATTGATATAAAAGACTTAAACCCTTTTTGAATACCGCACCAGTATTTTTTTTAAAGTCTTAAACAGTTATGTTAGTTTTCATTCTGAGAGCAGACTTTTTTAAATGTCATGATAGAATTGTACTTCTGTTATATGTCATTTTATAAGCAGATGAGGTTTCCTCAATACTTAAATATGGACTTGGGATTTTGGTGGTGGTTTTTTTGTTTTTTGGTTTGTTTTATTTTTTTTCCCTCTTTTTTCTGTTGGTCCCACAAATATTCTGGTATCTGAAATTAGTCTTGATTCTACTGTGCCTCCTCCCACATGCTGGTTACATAGCCTATGTACCCTTTATCAGCAGAGGAGTACCCAGGTTAAAGCCAGGACAAATTTCAGTTTGCTGCTTTTCTTCTCTGCCTTGGGGATTTAAACCTTGTCTGTATGAGACGTTACACTGTTTTAATTAAAATGTTTTTAAGTCAATATAGTTAAATTTGTTCAAACTCCTTATACAGGAGCACTTAAACCTGCTTAATCTTTGCTAGAATTGGTTTAGATAACATTGATAAATTGCTGAAGTAAGCTAAATTAATTTAAGTGAAGTCTTAGCTGGGATAAGTGCATTTACATTAGATGTTTGCACCAGTTTAACTGGATTTAAAATCAATCAGTTTAGTTAAATCAATGCACTTTTCCTTGTATAGTCATGACCTTAGTTAAATAATTTTGTTGTGTGCAGCAAAAGTCCAACTTTCTGAAATACATATTTTTATTTGTAAGTAAATTGGTTGAAGATTTGAGTACATAGTTGAGCTTATGATAAGTTTGTGATATCTTTAAATCATGTTTAAGATTTTTTTGGTGGTTCTACTCAGTATGGTTGTGTTTTAGAGACAGGAAACTAGTCACGTTTCTTGAAATTGACAGATCTGGAATCCCTGCCAGCTGACTGTAATTTCTCAGTGTTTCAACCATGATAAGGTGCACAAAACAACAAATTAGTGGCCACTGAACTACTTGGTTCAGAATCAAAAATATACTTGTGGAATGATTTCACCAAGAGAATCTGTTCAAGTTATTCAATAAAACCTCACTGTTTTATAACTGTTATCAGATAGCAGTAATGTAATGCATATAATATGAAATCCTTGATACTTGACCTAAATATGAATTCTGAAAGTTGATCAAAAGAAAATGATTGCTAAAATTATTGTTGAAAATTTTTCAATATTTCTGCATTCTGGTTCAGTATGAATTCTAATAGAACTTGGTATCTAGAGTCCATACCCAAAGTCTAATGTCCTTCCATGTCCAAAAATAAATCTCAGACATCTGAGGAATAAAAAGGGGAATTTTATGCCTTTGTGAGATGTAACACTTGATTGTAGTGTAACACTTAACTAAGTGTTGCTGTACACTTTGCAACAATTAGAATTTTCTAGTCATACTTGGGTAAAGGTCATCCTCTTTGAAATGGACAAAGAAAAGCTGAAACCTAATCTGGTTGAAAAGCTGAATCTAATTTTGGTTTTTTTGGTTGTTTTTTGTTGATTTTTTAGTTAGTTAGTTAGTTAGTTTGTTTGTGGAGTTTTTTGGGTTTTTTGGTTGTTTAGGGGTTTTTTTGGTTGGTTGGGTTTTGGTTGGGTTTTGGATTTTTTTTGGAAATTACTTTGGGTAATAGCTTTATTTTGTAATCCAAAAGTCAAACAATGTACAGTAAGCAGGAAAATTAATTTTTATTTTCTTATGTTCTCTCTCCTACGACCCAATTAACAAGCTTCTAGCTTGTTTGTTGTTTTTTTGTTGGTTTTTTTTGCTGGGAAGTGAAGTAGTTTTAATCTTTCAAGTCAGAGGCTTGACTGCTTTCATTTTACTTGCCAGAAAATTAAATTTAAACAGTGGCTTTAACAAGAATATTTATAATAGATATGCCTTGCAGAATATTATTACGTATGTTCTTGATCATCCATCTATATATTTGTCAGTATTCCTGACCAAAGCTGGTCCTAGGCACCTGTGATTCCCCAGATAAACAGGTAATAGATCCTCTGTGCCAGCTTCTGAAATACATGGGAATATGGATGCTGTGTTTATTTAAAATGGTTTATCCTGCTGAATTTGTCAAAGATTGCATAATAAAACTTTTAATTCATTATGTTTTGTTAAAAAAGAAAAAAAATAAAGAAAGATGGCCCATGATCCCTCTACCACCTGCAGAAAGGAAACGAGTTAAAATCTTCTTTTATCATGATAAACACCAGTATCTTGATCACCGTTGAAATAATATATTATTTTCCTGAGATAAAGGTTTATTTCTTTATAGATTTCAAAATAAATCTGTAATGCTGTCATATTGCAAGTCTTATGCAAAATTACTGTCTCTTCTCAAATGCCTATTAGTGTAATGAAGTTTCCATTCTATAATTATTTTTAATGGGCTCTAGATACTCCACAGTACATGCTGGGTACTGGGCTTCTGCCCAGTAAGGCTTGAAATCTGAGCTATTACATGAATGATCCATCTCTCTTTGTGTTCAGCAGACGCACTTTGTCAGGATTTCTGTTTTCGTACCAAAGTTCATGATGAGGAGTCTGCAGTATTTGTAATGCATTTTTGCTGAATTCTGCACTCTGAGTTCTTCTGATGCTACCATGCTGAAATAGCCTTGAAAATGTTCCAGTGAAGTTTTGCAGCTGCACATACATTCACGACATAATTGAGAAAAAAAATGAAGAGTGAGGTATCCTGGGCTCATCCAGTTTGATTGCAGACATGCAGCTTGCATCTGATTCTTAACTTCTAATGTAAATTTCTGCAGTTTGTTGTGAAGGTTTGACTAACAGTTTGAGATTTTGGCACACTCTGGCATGTTTATCACAGATATTTTCCCAACTGTTTAAATCAGCCTTTACCAAATACTCAGTGTATATGTGTGGATTTTCACATACATAGATTTTCACATACTCTCACTATGCGCCTGTCTTATTATATCTACTTGGCACTTGACAGTCATTTCAGCATTTTGATTTGTGTTTACTGTGTTTTTAGAGGGAATTTGAAGGCTGACCATTTAACTATGCCTGTGCTTCAAACTGTTTGAGCTGCTGGTAATGTGTTGTTTTGGTAAGAACTCCCAGGACGTGAAGTATTTTAGATACACAAAATTGATGCATATAAGAGTTAGCAGTGATAAAATGTTACATGTACATTCCCCAAATCCCTTTCTTTCTAAAAAATGAAATAGAGGAATGACTTTCTTGGGTACAAAGTACCCAAACTTTTGTCTTTTATGTCCTCAGAGTGCTCAATGTTTATAGTAGGAGGACTTCTTTTTACCGTTGATGTGGCAAAACTCTGGGACCAGAGAGAGAGAGAGAGAGAGAGAGAGAGAGAGAGGGTAAATATTTCATTGACAGTATTTTTTCCCTCTATTAAATGATCTGTGGATATATAAACCATAGAAGGCTGCCTTTGATAAAGCAAGGTTTGAATTATATCTAAAGATACGCTGTATGAATTTGTAGATACTTGCTGAATAAAGTATCTTTTTGGAGAAATCAGTATGCAACTAACTAAAATGTAAAAGTACTCATCTTAAAACTATGAAAATATTGATCTGTGTTCTTTCCATAAGAAGTAATTCTAGATCAACAGTAAGTCTGTTACAGGTTAGAGATCCTTTCTCTGAAAGCATGGGCTGTCCATCCAGCTGTCAGCTTTTTTTAATGCCTCTGACCAAAGAAACTGCAATGATTTTTTAAGGCTTTTGACCTAGGTTCATTTTTAAAAATAAACATTTACTGAAGGAATAAAATTGCTTTTCATTTAAAGACAGTGCCTGTGTCAGATAAAATGCAATTTTATTTCTATTGTTTAGAAAAGAGATCTCTTGTGAAAATTAAATAAACTTCCTGCTTGACATATCTAATCATAAACTGAAACTATTTTACATAAATACCACATTAAAAAGTTTTAGAACCCTGAGTGGAACGGATTGCTACTGTATACTCACTTCACTGCAAAACTAGTCAAAGGTTCATTGAAAAGCTGGTCAAAGCATTCGGTTTCATTTCCCTTTTCAATTTCAGTAAAAGCTATTCCTGAGAGTTTGAACATGCACCATAGGCGTCCTATTTTCCCATTATTTGCCTCTACATGCTTCTTCTCTTCACAAGACTTTATGATACAACCAGGTTTCCTACACCAGTGGTCAAAGAGAAACAATATATTCTCACACTGATTATTATTTAGAATCTCTTTTGTTATGGATGAGAGTATGTCCAAAGGCTGCTTTTCCCAGGACAACGCTAATGTTTTTAAATGGCCCCTTTAGGCAACCGGAAATTCAGATCTCTGAGAGTGACACATGCAGCCCTGAAATACTTTCTTTTCTGCACTTAAATGCCAAAGAAGGTCAGGGAAAAAAAACTTAGGTGGAAAAAGTGTAATTCATGCTGTTGCGTGGGAAGAGTGGTAGTGCTTTCAAAGCAACTGCTCAGCTTTGAATTAAAAAAGGTGTTTTATGATTCCCCTCTTCCCTTTCTGGCACTCTGCAGCAAAACTTGGAGTGGCTATGCATTGATTCTAAAGACGCAGAAATTATTGAAGATAGACATTAAAAGCAATGAACAGTTTATAATAATGTCCTATAATTAATGTCAATTCAACTCAATTTTAGGTTTCTATTGCATATGGAGAAAGCAGCATGTCAAAAGACTAAAACTTAACTAGGGGAAAAACATCAGGAGATCCATGCTTTGTTCCTGTCCATGTCACAGATTTCATTAAGTTTTGGGAATTACACTTAATTAGGCTTGTTCTTTTTTCTTAACGAATAAAACCACCTTTTTTGAAATGGCTTTAAGATGGAATATTTTACCTATGATACTAATGCTACCAACCTTTAATCAGGAACATTTTACTCTGGTTACATTATTGCAGTGGTATAGTGCTTCACAACACTTGCCATCACTGGAACCTCGCCTTGGTGCATCATGAGGAAGTGTTTCCTGGTGGTCAGATGTTTTGGCAGTGCAACACAGCACATGATCCTCAGGCTCCTGTCGATTGCCCTAGTGCAAACACTGAATTTAGATATGAGTTCACTTGTTTCTGTCTTCTGTGAGGGAATTGATAGAGTGAAAAAAAAATGCTAGAAACAGGAGAGTAGTAGAAATTTTTCAGGGGATGAGTTGTGTGCATAAAGACTTCAAGTCTGCTAAGTTATCAGACTTTTTATATTTTATCATTAAAAATAGAGATATGTATTTTTGCATAAGGAGTATCACCAATGGCTCCCAGTTTTAGGGACAATATGTGATTCCAGATGCACTTCATGTATTGCAGGAAGACCCTTTTCTAAACTCCTCAGCTAACCTTGAAAAACAGTAAGATTTTTGAAGAGGGGTCAAAACAAATGCACTATACCAAACCTTGAGGATTTGGTCCTTTGATAATGGAGAAAATCTGCTTCAAAATTACATTCGTTATTTCTCTTTTTAAATATTTTCAAATAGCTCTATTTGCTGGTATAGCCAGTATTTACTAGCGTAGCAAATATTCAGATTAAGTTCATAGTCTTTCCCAAGCTGAAAGATAGTTTTTAAATTGTGTAAAATCACATTCAATTTGTCCCCTTAGCAGAAAAAAAAAAATCAATGAATACCACAAATTAGTTAGATGTGGGTTTTTCTATTGTTCCTGGAAGCAGACTTCCAAAATCTTTCTAGTCAAAATAAAGAGGACTTGATCCAAGTCTTTTCAAAAAAAATCAATGGTAACTTTATAGCTGACTTCATAGCTAACTATTGGAGAGGTATTGACCCTGAACACAGCACTATTTTTGTAAAGTGATATTCAGAACTCCACGTAATAGTTCATCAATTGAGGAAAAAGCCTATAATCAAAACCTATGCACATACACAAGAGGGAAATCAGCTTCATCCTGATTCTTTGACATTTTCTTGCTTTTGAGAAGATATAAATAAAAGTGTGTGTGTCAGCTTTTTGGTAGTTACCCTGCAATCAGCTGGCCTAAAGAGACATTTCACAAGTTACATTTTTCATCTTTTTTTTTTCATTGAACATTGCACTTGATCTTTTTCTTTCACTTTGTTTCTGTCTCTATCTACACATATTCATAAAATATGAGGAAGAAAGAGCAAAAAACATAATTAGCAGAGAGACAAGTTAACAAAAGAAGCTGTTGAAATTGATTGTAAATTATTGTACTTATTTATCTATTATGAGTGCAACAATTTGACAATTATCTTCCAAGTTTGCAACTAGAGCAGTCAGATCAAAAAAGGATAAAAGAAAAAGAAAATATTATTTTATTAGTTCATGATTTTTCTAATCTGTGAAAGCTATTTTATGAAGGACATAACCATTCCCTCACAAATTTCTTTAAGTAGATGGCTTTGATTCAATGTACATGTATTTTATGTTCAGATTTTAGTTCTTTAGGAAGGAGAATTCTTATTTCAACTGTATTCTGAATTACAGAAAAAACTTCATTGAAAGAACAAACATTGAAAAAACTGCATGTGGAGGTGTCTCATTTACAGTCAGACAAATATTACTACTAAGGAAAAATCAGTATAATACTTCTTAATATATTTCACAGTTAAAGATACGTTTTACCTTTTTGTTCTTCAATTATAGGTATACTAAAGCTTTTTAATTTTAAAATACAATGTAAAATCTAAGATTTTGATTTTATATAGAGGAAGGTCTTGAAAAGCAGTACATTCCAGGAAAAAATAAGCAAATTGTTCCCTTGTGAGAGTTCACATCCCAAGGTCGTCTTAAACAAGCTACTATTTTTCATAAATATTCTCCATTAGCATCTCTGTTGGTCAACTTCCTATCCTTGATTCACGCAGTTTGCCAGATTGCCAAGTGGACAAGTCCATATGTAATCTGTTGTACTGCAAGGTATAAGTGTAAACTCTTTCTTGTCCAAGAAGCTTTTTTGCAATTATTTCCACTGTCCTTTTGGAGGTCACTTCAATGAAACTGGTTTTGAGTAGTGTTAAAAACCTTTACACATGGCCAAGCTTTAAAGTATTTCTTCAAAGTTATGGTATCTGACTTTACACTTTCCTGAAAATTAAAGTTGTCTCAGATTTTATTTTCTGTAACATTTTTTTTTTCAGTTCTGTTATTTGTTTGTCACAGTCCTCCTCAAGTTACTTATCCAAGCTTTCAAATTATCCTGCTTCAGGATTCTGTAGTGATCAGATACACATAAAACAGAGTAAGCAGTCTTTTCAGTCTTTTAATGACAGTGGTTGTTCAGGAAAAGATATGCTGGGTTTTTGGTTTATACATATATATCAATCTCTTGTGGGAATGCAGGAAACCTTCCTTTTGAGGTAGTGCTTTAGAGAAAGGGTTGGTCATGAAAATCAACAGTGCCACTGAAGTGAGTGAAACTTCAGATTATGACAGGTTAGGTCTTCCTGAATGAGGAATGATAATGCCTGTTATATGTTCTTCTGCTGCCATACTAAGTAACTGTTTTCAGTCTGTCTGGGAATGGGCTACAGGTGTTACTGAGAACAAAAATGTTTAACAGATACAAAAAAATTTCTCATGTTTTACTTGAAGCATACTTCTCTTTGATTAAAACTGTTCCTGTTCCTACCAGCCTTTAATGCTGAATGTAACTATTCTTAGAGATTATTTTGTAGCATACAATTCATTCTTCCTTGGGAATAACCTTCACTTGTTGCTCACAGCTGAAGCCATTGTCTGTCTACATGCATAGATCTTCTTTTGGAAAATTTAATTTAAAGTATCAATGCTAGGAGAATTCTAATTTTTGTCTCCCAAAGATAATGCTCAGAACAGAATGGCTTTACACACAAATGCAAAATACTTACACACTAGGATTTTGCTAGAAGTTCTTGAATCCCAGTGGAATGTTGAAACTAAATTCTCTCAGTTCTACTTGACCATATGCATGACTTTTGCTGCTTCAGGCCTTTAACTAAACAGAAATGGTCACTATATCTCTGCAAGATTGCGTGAAGGGAACAGCAATTTGTGAGATTGTCTTGTCCGAAAGGGTCCTTAATGTGCTTATTGAACACTACAATTTCTTGATAATATATTATCAAGATATATGTATTGACATATATGTTATAGCATTGATTTCTTGATACTGAGGGTGGCTGCATGCTGTTTGGCTGACGAGTTGCTGCAGTGGGAGTTGTACTTGTGGCACCATCACTCCAATGACTGGCATCTCACTTCTGTGTCCTGTCTGGTGCTTCAATTTGAGCTGTTAATTTACTTCAGAACTAAAGGATTTCCCACATGGCAGAGAAGTGTCATTTTAAAAGAAAAAAACCCTTTATTTTGCATTTATTAAATAAAAAAGGAAGGGAATGAATCTTGTTATTGTTTTTATAATGAAACTTCATCTTATTGAGGTGAAAGGTGATAAAATCTTATTAAATGGGTTTTTTTCCACTGACTTGTTACTCCCTAGTATATGGTCTAACTAGCACAGGGACAAATATATTCAAAAAACCAGACAGCTAGGACAAACGTGATTATCTATGTTCACTAATATATTTTTATGCCCTAACATTGTCAGTAACACAGTTCTGCTATGATTATGTGTGAAGTTTATGTGAGTGTAGCTCGCAGAGCTGAAATATTCAGCTCAGTGAATATTCAGATTAAATGTTCTGCTCACTAGCTATAATACTTCAGAGATCAAAATGGATGCATTTGTCTCTACAGTTTACAGTCCCTGTAGAACCAGTTTGCAAATGGTTGCAGAGGTGAAATTGGCCTTACATCTGAACTTTCTGAGTCTATTGTCAGTGACTGTATATTCTAGTGAGATGAGCATCATCTAAGTATTTATAAAAATACAGAAAAGTGGTCAATAATGTGAAACCTGTTCTCAGGCCCTGTGGACTGGGAGCCTGAAGTATTGCAGATTCCTACAGTCTGAAAAAAAATCCATCCCTTCTGGTTGTTCTAACACATGGAAGTCATACAGTTCCTAGTGAATCTGTGCAACTATTTCCACAGCTTTAAAGCTGCAGCCAAATTTTCTAGCACTGACAGATTATGCTTTGGAGGTCTGTTACACATTTATACACTGTGAACCCTAAATATGGCTCAGCAACAGGTTAATTGCCCTGAGAGGTGCTTGTTTCAGATAACTGGGATGTATGTGTAACTAGTCTGAACTGGTGAGCAGTTCACTCGATACAGAGTGAGTTATTCTAAACATATAATTTCTGTAAATTATCTCTGAAGTCTTCTAACGTAGAATATTCTTTTAATATATTTCTATACAGTACTCATTAAAGACATTTTTAGCTATGTGACTACTTCCTAAAATTAAGCAGCAAACCCATTAATATTAGCCTTAAATAGCTGAAGTTTCTTCACTCTCCGTGTTTGGCATCTTTGAGATATTTAGGGGAAACAACAGGTCACAGACCTAAATCTAGGTGTTTTTTCTGATGTCCAAACCTTGGTTGACACAGTAAAGTAAATCTTCTTCTGGAGCTAATACAGTTCATTCTTCAAGGTCTTTCATTGATGGCCTTCAGTCAATGAGGGAGATGCTTACATTTTGGTTTGTAATGGAATCCAAATAATCAAAGTCAAGTTTTCAGTTTTCATTGAGATCAAAATAGAAATTTGTTTCTAATCTAGGTGTACGATGGAGATATGGAAGAGGGCTAGCTACATGACTATTGAGTTAGACTACATAAAAAGGATAATTTTCAGAAAATGCCAGTAATTTAGAAGAAACACCAAGACAGTTGATTTTGTAGCTGATGGTACTTATTACTTGCTGGTAAAGCATTCTGTATACTAACATTTTTCAGTTGTTTTCTGCTTTGAAATGATTAAATGAAATAAACAGGCAGTAATTACATTTGGTGAGGAGGTTTCCATTTTTTCCTCAGCCTTTGTCTCTACCCTGTTAACTGGTGTTGACATCTATTGAACTGAGAGCTTATTAAGGCAAGGTGTCCTTCTTGAAGCTATGTCTTAACCTGGTGTAAAATTCTGAATAAATTACTGCTGGCTACTCCACTGGATTCTTTGCAAAACGTTTTACTATATGCCCCAGAACATGCTCTAATTTCTAGGTAGTTTTTAACTTCCTTCAGGATGTTGATTTTACTGTAAGACCTTGTATGAATTTGTGGCAGATTAATTTCTCTGAGTATGTCCAGGCCTATAAGTTAATTTTAGTTCAACAGCTAACTTGCAACAACCAGAATAGACAAAGATATTACAGTATCTCTTTAGAAAAAACTGATGATTTCATTCAGTGTCTCAGGATCCTGGACTTTAATCTCCCAATGAATCATTGATTGTCTGTCTTTGTAAATGTAAAGTTCACATTTTTATCTTTCTGTTAAATCTTTCTAAAGAAGGAGTGGGTGTCTGTGGAAGGCATGGGGACAGGGAGTGTTTTTCTTTTAAATTTTTAGAAATTTTCAGCCAAGTGATGAAGCAAATGATTCTTTGGACACATTAATGATCTTTTGAAGATGTCCATGCAGATTGCATTTGTACATTTGTACATGTGTGCATTTAGAAATGTCTGCTTTTTTTAAAATTAAGCATTTTTAAATGTATAATGTTGTGTAATTGCTGCTTTAAATGTGACAATATTCACTTTTATTTTAAGTATACCTACCTCAGTGTAAAATATACATCACTGTAGCAATTCACAGTGGTGGTGTTCAGCCTTCCTTGATTTGTGGATCTCTACAAATTTTGTAATAGAAATATTGATGTTCTACAAATATTTGTAGATTACTTTATGTTGTATTTGAGTCTTTCATTAAGGTCTTCAGAAGTATTGTGTGTTCCTACAGTCCACAAAAAACTATTTGAAAATTATTGCATTATAATAACAAAAAGCTTATCTATGTTCATTCTCTCTTAACCAAGTCATGCAGTCATAAATTGAGTGGTATTATGGAACTTACAGTAAATTTGTTGCTGCATTTAGAAAAGAAAAAAAAACCCAAAACCAAAGAAGACAAAAAAAAAAAAAAAAAACTCCTCACTTTGCATTTTAAGCAATTTTTAGCAGATTTACAGTGTAATTCTATTGAAACTCTCAATCATCTTGCCTCTACTATTTTCTGTAGGTGTTATGATGTTACTTATGGCTGTTAGAAAGATTAAGAGAAATTTGCCTAGTATAATTCAGATTTCCATTTCTCATTTACTAAGTCCAAAATTGCAACCAAGATTTCATTTTGTACACAACAAGATATATATTTGAACATGACTGGATGAATTAAACAACAATCTGTTGCTTCTTGTACTGTTTATCAACCCTTACACAGGCCATCTGTTTATGACAGTTATGACTTGTCTCCTTCTAATTCATCTACCATTCTTAAAAATTTCAGTATTATTTTTGGCAAGAAAACAAAATCTTTTGGTTTTCTTAATGTTTTTGGTGGGAATAGGAGAAAAGATTACTTTTATTTATATAGACATCCCAGAAAATGATTATTTATTTAAAACAATTTTGTTTGTATGGAAAATAAAATTAAATCTTTTACAAAAGAGACCATGTCTTAGTGACATATCTGTAATTAGAGTTTAAGACTAAATTCTTGACTTGAGATCCTAATGAAAGGTTTTCGTTAAAGGAGTTTGAAATACATTAATAGTACATGAAAGTGCCATTCTCCAATATAATCAGTCAGAAAAGTGCACAGCTTCAAAAAACCAAGGAAGATGCACCAGCTTGGGCTTCTTTCACTGAAATGATTAAATGAAAGTTAAATGTTTTCTTCCTAGCTTGCACTGAATTTTGGAAGACTGAAGAAGAGGTCTTGCAGTTTGGGGATTTTATTTCTTGGAGTTTCAGTCTTCTTAGAACCTTTGGGAATGACTTTGTTATAAAGTGTGTGGAACCTGGAAAGCAGAGGGGTAAAAAACCAGTGAGGTCTCAAAACCTGCAGCTACATTTGTTCTTTTCTCTTTCCTTGCCTTCTTTATCATGTATCTGTCATCCCTTGGATAGGGATAAACCGGTTACAAGGGAGTAAAATGTCCACAGCTTTCTTCTGCTTGCAGCATTTTGATGGCAAAATCTGTTAGTGTGTAAATGAAGATTATCAGCTATAGAGGAGGTAGTGTCTCCCACCACTAGTGAAACTTGTAGGTGATGCTCATGTATGAAACTTCTGTCTACTAATAATTTTTTCCTTTTTCCCCTCCATGATAAGGCTTGCTTTACTTCAGTTTCCTGAATTTTTCACATTGCCATTTCATTGAGTGCAATGATAGAAGGCTATGGCTTTTGCTCAGGTGAGAATTCTTAAAAGTTCTTCACACAGCTCTGAAAAACTAGCTTCCCAACAGCATTTTACTAATTTTCTGGGTGATTCTACAGCTTGCCAAATCCGTGGACATAATTTGTTTGCCAAAGTAAATTAAAGTGTAGGTGTATGAATAATTTCTAATTATCCTAATTTTAGTGTCATTTGCATTGGAAATAAATCAGTACCTAATAGTATAAGCTCATTCTTCTTTTGGGTTTGAGTCCACGTTGAATTTTACTGTTCAATTTACAGAAGAGTCATTTAGTTTTCCTAATTACTTAATAGAGTAGGAATTATGATGCTCTTGAGCATGACTCTGAGCAACAAATGGGCTGAAAGAAACAAGGAAAATAACAGACAAAAATGACAGAAAATATTTGAAATGGGGAAGTTTCAGAAGGCAGGAAGAGGAGTTACCACATACAGACTTAACAGAAGATTCAGTTATCTAGCAGTGTCATGACTAATGTCCTAGCTAATAATGGATTTTGCAGGGTAAGTTCTATGCAGCATCATATATTTTTCTATAATCAAAAAGACTTTAACTACAAGGGGTTTACAGCTGTAAACACAGTTCTGGCACAAGTACAGTTTGGAATGGAAAGAAATTTAAGTTGGGTTTTTTTGTGGTTTCTTGTTTTTTTTTTTTTAACAATTACTGTCAATATGATTGAAGACAGACATACTGAGGCAAAAAGCAATAACAGCAAAATGTGGTGGAAGTCCATTTCAGCTTTGGGGATGTATTGTCTGCAATATAGTAGAACAAAAGATATCCAGGATAAAAGCAGTGCTCATAGCTGTGGAAAACAAAGATATTGATCTATTGCAAGGATTGAAATTATTTTTTTACAGTACATGCACAAAGGTGTGTTCACTGTTGAAATTTATCTGTAGCAGCACTGTTTATATTTCTGAGTAATGTTCATGGAATCTTGTGGCTAGCAGGGAGAGGGGGAAAAATACTACCTTGGCAAAAGTTTGTCTTCTTTTTCTCTTCTTACTGTTGAAGAAAAATGGAACTGTTGAGTTCAAATGTCATCATACTGACCTGTTGGTTTTGTCACATTCATGCCTGGTCAAGCCTGGTGTGCATACAATTCAACTAAATAGTAATAGTGGAATTTCAGCAGCACAGAAATTAGTTACAAGTTCGGAAATAACTCACCAACATATTACACACAATGCCTTTATTAATGGATACAGTTGGAATTTTGTGATCCGCATTGTTTAACAAGGACTGGGACCCTGTCACCTGTACACCATGTCATTTATAATGGAATGTATAGCAGTACGACCCCTGTGAAAGCTGTCAGAAGACAAGGCAAATAGGAGTGAATTTATCTGCTGAGATCATGTATCTGGAACTTTTCAGTTAGTAGCAGTTCAGTTAGTGTTGCTTTCACGGTCACCACTCTGCTAACACAACTGCTTAGCCTTCTGGATTATGAAACAGAAAATGATTCATCACATTTTCTTCCTCATAAAATTCTAAAATTCATGCTGCTCAAAAGTATAAATAATATTGAAAGTAATTATTCTTCCGGCAGAAAGGAGCAAATTTGTTTCTTCAGCCTGTGTGACTGCTTACACATCAAGAAAAGATTTTGAAACTGCTGCAGATGTGCTACAGATAAATGTTTGCCACTCTCTAGCAAGATTTCATGTATACCATCTTCATTTGGATAGTGTTTGACTGTTTCTATCCTTTTCATAAACTAAAATTTGCTAAATTTTTTACCTGATAGTAGAACAGACTGCGTTAGCATTCCCAGAAAGATTATTTTTACAGAAAATAAAGCACAGTTTTGCTTTATTTTTACAGGAAAAAAAAAAGAAAAAGGTATTCATTTATCTGAGTGATACCACTGCTGAAGGAAAGGGCTTTCTCTGCGACAAGACTAAGGGTTTTCTGAAATACTCCAGTGTTGATCAAATAGATTTTTCATCAGACTGTTTTAGGCTGCAGGTTTTAAGCTTTATTAATGACTAAAAGTACCAGAACCTGAAACTTCCAGTGGTTGTCTGACTTAGAATATGTTTGTTTGTGACTGTCACTAGCATTAGTAAGATGACTTTCACTTAAGTTTGCAAGCATGAGTTCATTAAGTGTATATAGATTAATAAATGTGGTGTCATTTGTACAATTAGAGGTAATTCAGATCCATAGTTTAGCAGGGACTTTCTTCTTCCTCACAAGAATACTCATAAACATTGCTTATCATTTATGGCAAATATGTATTTAATACTATTTTTAGACTAGCATAAAGAAAACGTAATACTTTGTGCCTCAAAAATTGTTGCTGCCATGTGAGCACAAACTGTGATGAAAACAAATGGCTGACACACAAATAGACCTTATTATAGAACTATGTAGGTCCCAGTAAACAGCTTTGGTTGAGCTTATATTTGGTCTACTGGTTATATCCCAATTCACGAGCAAACAGTGTCTTCTTCAGTATTAAGGTGTTCTGCTTTTTGGAAGAGTAAACACCTAATTCAAAATTGGATAATTTCTTTTATCTTCTAAAATAATGTGGTCTGTATGCATGCCAATTCTTTATCTAGCCCATTAAAATATTCATTATTACTTCATTATTTCAGTTTCTAGTTTTCTTTTGCTCAAGGTGTCCTGAATGAAGTTAGTAGGTAAGCTATTGCATTCTTACACAACCATATAAAAGTGAAAAAACTTCCATGTTTATTAAGGTGTTTATATTACAAAGCCAAAAGGAAAATTAAAGCCCACTAAGCAACTTAGATAAGCAGTTATTTTAGCGTGGCTGTGCAGTTTTTACTCTGTCGAAACCATATTTATATTTTAAATTTGGTATTTTCTTAATGTGTAATACTAGTAATTAGACATGCTCTATTTGGCATAAATGCTGCTGTATATTCTGATCCAGTTGGATTTTGTTAGAGAGAAAAGGTTCTGCTGTACTAAACTGCTTTGCTGTAGAGTTCCTATGAAGTGGCCTTTATTTTTGAGGGAATAAATTAGATGCTTGGAGAAATACTTAACAAAACAAGTATTTTTCAAGCCCTTAGGAACTAGCATTTTTTGTTTGTATTTCATCATGCTAATTATTGTTTAAAGAGTTCGTTAGGTTAATACACTTGGCTCATTTTATGAAGTTTCATTCTATTCATTATACAGGACAGCTAATTAATGCTGGGAGTGTTATTGTTCTAGAGAGATTGTATAACCATTCAACTGCAAACATCTTGGAGATGCACTGTAGGTGTCAATATTTGACACCTTACTCTTTAAGGAATTACAGATAATTTATGTTTTTTTCTCATAAAAACTCAACTTTAGTTGTCATAGAAGAATAAACACAGCTGAATTTAGATATTAAACAAGGAGGATCTTCAAAACAAGTTTTCTGAAAGTAGTTCCCTTGTTATTTTTCAAGACAGCTTGTGATGATTCACAGTATGAAACCTCTAAAAATTATTTTCATTTTTTCCTGTCAGCTGTGCTCACTCTCAGCATCCAGTTGTATTGATTTATATGAACAACCTCAGTTGCATTAGTCATAATGAAATTAATGGCAAGTTACATCACTTTTCTCTGACTATGTTTTTCCAAAGCAGAACAATATAACTGCATTGGAATGTATTAAATGTTATGTTAACAGACACAGAATCCTGTGTTAAAGTTAATTTATGTGGAACTGTGGATTGATACATGCTGACAAGACCAGGAAAATGCAGAATTGAGGCTGACAGTCTGTCCTTCCCTGATTGCATAGATTTATTGCAACACATGCTGTATGTAACTTCATGCTGTGATCTAAGACCTAAGCAACAATTGCTACAATAGGAAACAGTCAAAGCAGTCTGTCAGCCACTGCATCAAACTTTATTGTCCTTTTTGGATACCTTTTAGATCTCTAAAGTTACTTTCATTAATATACTTTATAACTCAGAAATTTTAAGAAAAACATTATATCAATTCTGAGTTTCAGTGAAATAAAATAAATACCTATAGGTTATTTATAAAAACATATGTTTTAATCTTAATTTTATTTTACTTTAAAAATCACAGAGAGTTAACATCTTGGCAACAGCTGAAACTCTACTTTGGCAAATATCTTTGATATTTGGGATACTAGGGATAGCTGCACATCTAGAAGGGTAACATGGACCTTGCATTACCCGTTTTCGTGCCTTCTTCCGTGGGTGTCCAGCCTTGTCTGCATGTGAAGATTCATTTCTCCTTGACAAAATACAGTGTTTGCACTTCTGCTGATCACTGCAAAGCCTTTAACAGCAAATGCTATTCCCAGAGCTGCCTTAAACACTCATCCACGAATGTACTCAGGCATAATTAGATCAGAAGTGTGTGCAAGCTTAGGGTTGTAAAATAAATGCTATCACTGCCTGTGCTCATATTATCCTGGCTGTGTCCTAGCTTCATACCTGCTCCTGCTCAACTAAGTTTTTCCCTTAATCAGTGGAAACAGAAATACTGTTACCATTTTGCTTGAACTGTATGTATTACTCTTAAACTAATTGCCTTTGCTGATAAGTGTCTTCAAAATTGTTCCTGGAAGAACTATGTTATCCCATTGCTCTAGCTGTCCATATGCTCTATCTTTTGAATCACAGAATTGTTTAGGTTGAGAAAAACCTTCAAGATCGTTCACTCCAACCATTATGCCAACCATAAACTGCCAAGTCCAGCACTAATCCAAGTCTCTTGAGTGCCAAATCTACATGTCTTTCAAATACCTCCAGGGATGGTGACTCCACCAGTGCCCTGGGCAGCCTTTCCTGGTAATTGACAATGCTCTTGGTGAAGAAAGTTTCCCAGGATCAAATCTAAACTTCCCCTGTATCAAGTTGAGGCTTTTTTATCTCATCCTGTTTATGTTACTTGGGAGAAGAGGCTGATCCCCACCTGGCTTCAGCCTCCTCTCAGGGAATTGTAGAGACCAGAAAAGCCTCCCCTGAGCTGTCTTTTCTCCAGGATAAACACCCCAGCTCCCTCAGCTGCTTCCCATCAGACTTGTGCTCCTGACCTTCCCCACCTCCGGTCCCCTTCTTTGGACACCCTCCAGCACCTCAATGTCCTTCTTGTAGTGAGGGGTCCAAACTGAACACAGGATTCCAGGTGGTACTTGACTATCTCTACATCTTCAGTGAAGCTTCCTAAATGTAGCAGTCATATTAGTGTTAATTACATAGGTAACAATTGGTTGTTGATGAAAGAGGGCAAAACTAGTCTATGAAGACATTCTAAACAGAATTTAAGTATCTTAAAAGAAAAAAACAGCTGAAAGAGCAGCTTGGTTGGTGCACATGGATTATTTTGTCTGAATGTTCTTTTTTCAAACTCCTTTTTTAATTCTACAGAAATGCCATAATAGTTAATCAGTCACATCACTAGGTAGTATTGACTGTTGCTGCTATTTTTCAGATTGCTTTTCTAATACAAGTCTAAGCATTTCTTCGGTATGCTATAAACTAATTTTGACTTTCCTACCGCCATCTGAAGTTGAATAATTTCTTCCTTCTCTTTGTGGACCTCTCTTTGAAATATTGGCTTTCAAACTGCAGTCCTTGAGAATGTGGGAAGTAGCTGTTAGAGTGGTATTAAATACACAGGTCTTTTGCAGAGAAATTTGACAATCAGCATGTGTGATACTTAATCAGATATATTGAGGGTTTGCATTGGTTTGTTTGTTCACATTTCTAGCAGTTCACTGCACAGCCAGCATGTTACAGGTGCGTACATGGAAAGCATTCTACTATGTTCAATGAAAACTTTTTTATTATTATAATTTGTTTAGGAAAAAAAAGAAATATAGTTAAAGGAGAAAAATAATGTGCCAGAGAATAATATTCCAGAGCTATAAAGTGTTTTAATAAAGATGTTAATATTTTCTGTTATCAAATATTCATGTATTTATGTGGACTATACAAGTATGTCTACATGTAAATGTGTTTGAATCTTCTTGTTTCACTTTTAAAATTTTTGTTTATTTGTCTTCATTTCTTTCAAAATGTGTTATATTTCATAAGATCACTGACTTTCTGTTCTGCCTATCCCTTTCAAACATAGCTGCCTTTTGATAACATAATCCATAGAGTCTTGAAAAGCACAGTAATTTTTTCATTCTGTTCAGTGCTGTTCTTTTTAGCCCTTGCTCTGAGTTCCCAGGCATACCACTAGACAAGATTACACAACAACTGTAATCCTATTGCATGAGCCCCAGTTTTCCAGTCTTCGCTTACATATTGCGAGGAGAGTGAGTAAGAAGAGTATGAACTGTCTGGGTTAGAGAAATAAATATGTGATTCTTATGAATCTGTACTCTTAAAGTAGAGATCAGTAAATACTGTATCAATATCTTAAATGGCATTGGGTTTTTTTTTCTGGGAGTTAAAAAGTACTGAATGGTCATTGAAATACATGAACAGCCTGTCTAGTGTAACACCTCATGCTCTGTGGTTTATTTGGTTTATTTGGTTTATTTGCCTGTTATATTTTGTGAAAGTATTGCCTTTTACTTTTTGTGTGTTCTGGTGAACAGTCAAATCTCTAACCTCTTGCTGAGTATGGAACAGTTATACAGCGAGAGTTACACAATGAAATTCTAAACTTTCAATAGCCATTTTCTTCCACTTTTAGATTGTGTAAACTTCTATTTTTGTAAACAGTTTTTATCTTCTAATAAGTATTTTTTTGGCTCTTTTGTCTCAATTTGATTCAATTTTATGTACTAAAATTGTGTCTATTGTACTCTACTTGCTGCTAAGCTTATCAAAAATTAGGAGTTGTTACACTGAATCATGATTTAAGTAGTTATTGTTCTACCATCAAACAGTGTGAAATTCTTTAGTGCGTGACAGAAGTAACATGCTGTCATGCATTAATTAGATGTTCTTCATCCTTCAGTCTTTTAATCTTTTTGATGTGTATGCTTTCAAATTGATGAATTTATGACTCCTCTTTAAAAAGGCAAAATGCATAATTCTGTTGTTCTTGAGCTTAAGACCTGTGTTTTCAACATTTTCTGTCTTTGGCAGAATGAGTACAAACCTCTGTCACAGATGTCATCCTTTGTCTCAGCAAGTATTTTTAGACCATTGAGCAGGGTTTTCAAAGTCACAGTTTATTAATCAGAAGAATACAGTAGCTAGATTCCTTAGGAGAGAAAGACAAAGGTAAACGTACCAAAGGGCGTGTTCCCACATCATTTAGGATTATTTTCTGTCATTCTCCAAAGAGGCGCGCTCTAATCTTGCCTGATCTCACAACTGGACAGGCTAAACCGTTAAATTCCCTCTCTGGGAAAACATCTTTGCACTCTACCCCCTCTTTTACAATCCCATGTCACTAAGAGCTAAAGTAAAATCCTTCTTTTTTGACAACCAGCATTTCTACACCCTGAATTTTTATTTCTTCTGTGAAATTTGGACTTGACAAACTTAATTCATTCACCAGAATTGTCTGTTAGTAAGGGATTGTAGTATTTTGAATTATGTAGGTGTATGTATTATGTCTACAATGTACATATTATTGTCTAATAACCTAAAAGTGTATATATATTAATGTATCTTTAATCTTTATTAAGTGTAACAAAGTGATTTTTCTAGCTTCTGCCAGTTTATCATCTTAAACTGTTCCAGTAAAACATTAAGTGGTCTCTCCATATTTGATGTTCTGCCTTCTGTGACTGTATCTATAGTTCCTGGAGTACTCTAAGGAGTGGCTTTTTAGAACCATTGACAGAGGTTTAGGAGCACTGCATACACCAGTTAGCCAAACAATTCAGAATTTCAAAACAGGTTGTTTCTTTCCTATCTTTCTAGGTTAATGGATTGCATGTACCTCAGATCATTCAAGTTTACAGATCTCACTTTTTGCTGTTCTTCAATAGTGGCTGTTGTATTGGAATGCTACTAAGATTCTGTATACAACAGCAGCTTGGAGTTACAGCTCTCAGAGGTTAGGTATGTGTTGTTTAAATAAGCCCAAGCCACATTATTTGTTTTGAAAGTACAGTATTTAAATTTCCTTGTTCCTTATTAAAAGGATTCAGTTAATTTTTGGTGACTTTGTTAACATGACCAAAAAAAAAAAGCTTTTGTCTCTAGATTGGAAGAAGTAATTTTAAGAGTCCATAGCACTTCTTCTCAATTCTCTCCTGATGTAAAAAAAAGAAATTTACATATCCCTGTCCACAGAGTCAGTTGTCTCCTGACAGAAAGGCAATCAGATTGACAAGGCTTGGTTTGCACTTGCTACATCAGTGCTGCCTGTTCCCAGTCATCTTTCTGTCCTTAAGATGTGGCTCCCAGAAAAATTGGTGCCATGATTTTCTTAGGGATTGAAGCCAGGCTTACTGCCTTCCATTGATAATCAGACTATGTGGAAATTGATACAGATTACATTGATATCAGAATAATGATGGAAATTACTTCACTGTAAAATAATGCAAAGAAAATGAATTATGTTTTAGTGTCCATAGGAAAGTGAAAATTGAGCTGGTGAATAAGAGCTTGGTCCATAGGGGCTATTTTAGCTTAAGACCTAGGGGTTAGAAGCAGCAACTCCAACCACTTTTACAATCCATTTCTGAAATTTTTTTTTTAAATATTTTTATAAGAGGTGTGCAGTCAGGACAAAAGTAAATATGCTGCATGCCTTATAGTCTGTAGTACCAAGGTCTTTTTGCATCCTTGTTTTGAAGATTTGGGAGGGGGGGGAGGCTTTGTTTTGATTTGTTTTTTGCTGTTGGTATGCATTGAGTAAGAGATACTGAAATAGCTGAAAAGTCACAGAGCTTATATTCAGGATTAATTTGTTTAATTTAGACTGCAAATACATTTATGATTAATTAATTGTTGTCAGTCTTGAATTTTTTCTTGAGAGACCTGTATAAAACAAAACAAAGTACTTTCTATGACTATGCATAGCTCTGCTCTTAGTATGCACTTCTGGGGAAACAGGTGCTTAATAGCTGTAATGTTTAAGATAATTTTGAAAGATCATTCTTTTCTGTATTTTCAATTTAATTTCTAGTTTAGGGCAAAGCTTTGCTTCTATTGTAAGGCAACAAGTAGTAAACTTTGTACAAATGTTTATGATTTATACATACTTTAAGTTGTATCAAATAGCCAAGATGAAGAAGTAAATCAAGCAATAAGAAAAATTTTACTTGGGAAGTCATAGCCCTTTAAGTGCCATGTGTTTCCTGGAGTTTTATCTGCAGGATAAAAGTTGGTTAGTTGGTTAGTTAGTGATTTTCTTTGTATCAGTTAAGTTTGCATTGAGTACAGCAATGTATACTGTACCAACTTAATGGTAACTATGGTTACCACAACCAGATCATAGCCAAGTAACTCTATACCATTTCTTTTTAGGCCTCTGAAAGAAAAAATATTTACCGGTATTAAATGTATTTTATATAAAATATATAAAATAAAATACTTTTTCTGCATGAGAGTGTCTCCTTCATCTTTCCTCCCACATGAGGTCTTTTCAGTCCTTGAGACTTTCTTCCTTCAGGCATTTTCCTTATCGTTCTTTAGGTAACAAATACATTAAACAATGAGATTTTTTTTTCAAAAACTTAAACCAGAAATATATAAATTTATGTGTTACCATTTCCAAACAAATTCTTTTTTTTTTTAACTTACAGTACTATCACTATTTGAGTGGTTTTCCACCATACTCCCAAATTAAGGTAAAAATATTATTTCAGAGGGAAGATATTTAATCAGATTTTCTAAACTCTTAGAGAAAAAAAGGGTTGCTCAAGGAGTACAGTCTGTCTCCTTTTCATTTCCTTGAGGCATCTGGTTAGATTGCTTTCCCGTTGTGGTCATGCCATTTTATCTGTCTGCATTTCGTTGCAGTCCCATCCTTCGTTCTCAAGAAATGTTGCCCAAGTGACTTATGCACAAAGTTTCAGCAGTAAAATTATCACAGGAGACCTGAGCAGCCTGAGGCAGATGAAGACAGTAGGGAAAAAATAAATACACCAAGTGTGTTAAAATGCAGGTTGGCCATGCTGAGAAGTGATGCAGCATTCCCCTGGGAAAACTTTTGAGGATGGGCAACTTTGCTTCTAAATGTCTCTAGGATTTACAAAAGATGAAATATTCACTTGTTCACATACCTTTCTGGACACTGTGTTTTGTGAGCACTTGCTATAGATATTCAAATACCAGTAGTGTAAAATATTTTTTAAATGAACACTGACCAATCTCCCTTTTGCATCATTTCTGTACCATAGGGAAAGGAGTTGCTTGATCCCCTATGTGTCTATTACATGGATGTACTGTATGGGGAATTTACTTAGGGAATAAAGATTGACGTTTGATTATGAGAACAATGAAGTTCAGTGCTATGTCCTCTGTCTATGTTTTTACTTTAATTTCAAGGGAACTGCAATGAAAACCAGAAATGTACTTAAGTGCATGACTGTAAATGGAATTGGCTGAGATTCCTGGCCAAAGGCCAGTTTTTGTACAGATTCTGTCTGTCTTGCTTTTATATTTCGTGGCACTGAAACATAGCTGTTATGAAAGGTCTTGATTATAAAGGAATTAAAAACTATGTCATACTACCTGTCAGCTGGATGTGCAAAAATGTGGGCAGAGTTAGAGTTTTTTTACCAGGAAACCAGCACAAAGTGGAGTTTGGACTGATCCATGGTAGCCTTTATTTGCTGCAAGACAAACTACAGTGCTTGATGCATAATTTATGTCAGGATATGATAAACAAACATTCATTTAATCATCAAAATACCCCTACAATTTCAAAACAGAAATAAATGAGTTACATAGAAGGTTGTATCACTCAGTAAGTCTTTCATTTGAGGCATAAGCAGTATGAATTGTGAACTATGATTCCTCTGCTGCATGAGCAAGGTAGCAAAGCAGTGATTTCTTCCACTGCCGTGAGTGGTTGCAGCAGCTAAGCACCTTTTGACACATGGAAATGGAAATAGGCATGTACTGCCTTTCCCCACATTGCAGATTAGCTAAACTGCAGGATTTAGTAATTTGCATGGCAGACAACCACCAAACTCATCAGTGCAGGGACTGAACATGCGTGGGCAAAATGATGGAAGTTTTTCTCATGGCATCAAGATTTGCTCTGGAGAATAAAATTCTGTTGCCCTAATTAAAGTTTTTAAAGGCATGCATTTGTAAAGAAAAACCTTTTCTATATGTAAACAATATTTAATCTATACTGTAGGAAGTGTTATTGACATATATAATGTAAGGTTTCTATTTGTAAATGTAGTAATATATTAAAATAAGATTGCAGAGTATTGTCTATATTCAACAGTATTTTACAAATTGGAAGTGTTTGTGTCTAATTGCTGCTAATTTTTAAGTTCTTTTCCACAAATCACTTTAAATGAAATATGAAAATAATTTTGGTGACTGTTAAAACTTTGGTGCATTCAGATGTTTATAATTTACCTGGATGATTCTCATCTTTCTTTTTTATTTCTAATTCAATAGAGCAATATAAATAAAAGATAGAAAAGATTATTTAGGTTGCCTATTTTTGGTCTACCTTGTAGAATATTTTCTTCTCTCTGCAGAGCTTTCTCCATTCATATTTTAAGTAACTCAGGCAGATAAGAGTAACTGTAATGCCAACAACAGCCGAGGATTATTTCAAAATCCACTAAGCTGATCTGTTACACCACATTTTTAACGCCTGAATGTATTGGTTTCTTTGCTAATTTTATTTTTATTACATCTGCTTATTGCAGTTTTAAGTGTCATAAACTTCTATTTTTTTTTTTATAAATTAGGCTCCCCAGGAGTCAGTGGATAACTGCCAAAGCCACCTTAATAGCTTTTGGCTTTAAAATAAATTAAAAGATAATACAATAGGTTCTTTTGTAAAATTTATGGTTTTTTATAGGTATTAATAGAAAAATCTTAATTATATATGTATATTACATATGTATATTATATATGTATATTTATAATGTATATATATAAAAATATAATGGAAAGTTCTGTAAGAAGACTGCTCCTTGGTTGACTGATTGATTTCTCCTCTGTCTAAAACCCTTAGAGAGATTGGAAATTTTGAATTCTAATTCTTGCACATTTAGGTGCTTTTGACATTAATGAAAAAAAGAAAGGAAGAAATGCAAAAATGATTTTTGCATGAATTCATATGTGTCTATAATGCCCTGGTGTAAGGATGATATCAATCATAATTAATTTTTAAAAGCTTTTTTGTCCAGACTTCACTGAAGGCTGACCAAATGCATTGCCTTGTACATTTGCATTGTAGGTAATAACAGGAAGAAAACAGAAACACAGTTACGCCTTACAGAGGTTTATTTTCAGTTAAATTGAAATAGGACTTATTGATTAAGGAAGCACTCTACAGTGTAGTAGGTGCATGTCATTAAAAATATTTTAATTGGACATAATTGTGTTCAATACACCAGATTTCCAAATAGTTGTATTTGGTAATATTATGCAAATCCTGGGGTATTTGTTTCCAGACATAAAAATTACTTCAAATTAAATTAAGAGTGGGACAAATATCAGTTGCTTATAGCAAGGATATTTTTATTTTTCTGTTGTAGCAACCTTAGGCATCAAGCTAACACCCACATAGCAGCTGCTGGGTTCACAAGTTACGAACAGCTGAACAGAGACCTTCCCTCTGACAGACATTTTTGTCTATAGCAGCAGATGCATTTATATGTGTCAGTTTAATTTAATCGGTTTAAAATAAAGTGGGGTTAAATTACAATTTGCTCTTAGTAGTAGTGCACTATGGATAGAATTTGTCTGGTTTTCTCAACTATTCCAGCTGATCATCCAGATGTTTCCCTTTTCTACAAACCTGGTCCTTGCAACTTCAATAGCCAAGTGCCATTACAATCAAAAAACCAGTTTTGCATGATACAGCTCAAGGCTGTAGGGATGATTTTCCAATTCCAGTTGGAGACATTACACTTTATCTTCTGCAGAGTAGGAGCTGTACATCAGCTGACTTCCTTTCCACAGACCTAGCACTGGAAAAAGAAATATGGTATGTTGCTTTTGCCAAAATAGATGGGACTATAAAAAGGAGAAAAATAATTGGATGCCTTGTTAAATATTCAAAAAAAGGAGAGGTTCATATGTCAAACCAACATCTTCAAACTGTTCGGAGTATTTTTATGTATCCTTCTCTGCTTAATTTCAGTGTGTCAGGTTCTTTCCTTTGATCGCTGACCATGTTTTTAAGCCCGGCTGTCATTAGTGTTGAAACATACTTCTGGCTATTCACTGCTGATTGTGCTACAAGTTCTCTAGTCACAGAATTCAAACTTAGTTTTGTAAGGGTTTTGCTATATGTTTCCTCATTAAATTACTGCCAAGCTTTTGAAGAATAGCAGTGTATTCTGATTATTGTGGGCCAATGTACAGAGGAAAAAAAGCTGTTGAGCAATGCAAACATTTTCTTAGCTGAATCTTGTGGCTTTAAGTGTTTTGCTCGTACAAGCAGGAGACGTGTGTGTACTCAGTTAAAGAACTTGAGGATGAAATTGCCAAGCTCCTAGCTGCACTGTGTAATACTTCATGTAAACCTGCCTGACTACCACAGGATTGCCTTGCAGAAGTATTTCAAAAAAATGTTTCAGGGAAGATCAGAAAAATATTAACTGATAAATCTGGTGTCTGTATAAGGCAAGTTAATTATTATATGGAATGCAATTAGTGAACATGTGAATAAATGCAATGTATCCAGGAAGAATTGACACAGCTGTTAAGAGAGGTTGTACTTCAGTACTTTGGAGAAGTCAGGAAGCAATAAAGAAGACCTGGTCAATACAGTCTGTTGAGATTTCCAAGAAGCATTTCTCACAAGGGAAAGAGATTTTTGAAGGAGGAAAGAATTGAACTGCAGGATTCCTTGCCACAGGATGTTACGGATGTTATGTTCTGTGGGCGACAAGACTGATCAGATGAATTTACGAGAGTACAGAGGCATAAGCCCCAGTTTAGAAAATCCCTGGCCACATTTTTCACGTGAGGAAAATGTTCTGGAGAAGTATTGTTACATTTTCACTGGTTCTTGTGGCCTTTATCTCCCACTGCTGAATGCTGATAGAAACTGCACAGTGTGTCTTTTCTCTAACCTAGAGTATTCTTTTAAGGGTGCAGTTCCACACATGGAAATTTCCAGAAAATATGGTTACTGGAGTTTTCAAATAGTATACCTTCTGTGTTTGGTAGGTGAGCTATAGTTGTATATGACTTCAGTATAACATATAACTTCAGTATAACACTCTTGTCAAAATATTTGGTTTTCCAGAGAGATGTCTGCTAATCTGTGGACAGATTTTGCAAGTGTGTACTAATGGTCTTTAGTGGCACTTCCATGAAAGTATTCTCTGCTGATTTTCTTCTCTTTATCAGTTTTACGTGAAAGTTATGTGAAAGCACTGAAATTAGCAAAATATGGGTGTAAATTTACACAAGTGGCAAAATATTCAAATGAACTTACATTATTCTAATGTAGTGGAAGGCTTTCAGTATTTTTGCACTACTTCAAGTCTATAATATTTTGTGTGGAGGTACAATAATCTATAATTGCTATAGTTTTTCCTATTGAAAAATGTATTCAGACAGTTTCTGACTATCCATACTTTTTATTATAGTGATATTTTAAAAGATGTCTAAAAAAGTACAAAGTTTATTTTCTGCTATATATATATTTATATTTTGCAAAATTAGGACTTCTTTTCAAGAGATGTACTGGAAAGAGACCAGAAATTGGTATTGTCCTGCAAATAACAGTGAAACCATAAAGAAACTACATATGTGCTTTTATCATATATTCAATATGTCAGTAACAAAATTCAGTTAATATTTCGGAAAACTGCTGCAAGAAAGAAATTATGCACTACTTCCCCTTCCACAGCTTCTGAGAATGTTTCTGGTGTCTTTTGGCTCATTTTGTTTGCTAGTCAAGTCCACCTAGATATTTATAAATACTCCAAGTACCCTCAGTGCTGTATACCAGCAATACAATTCTTTGCAGAACCATTGGAAGGTGAGGTGGGTTCTTTTTCTCTTCTTCTTAATCTCATTTACATGCTGATTAGCTAAGATCAATGTATTGTATATCAAGAGCTACCAGCTCTTTGTAATTCCTCTTTTTTTTTTTTTTTTTTTTTTTCTTCCCCTGACATTTGGGAATGTACCATGAACAGAACAGCCCCATAGCTGCTGAAAAATCAACTCTTTAAAGATACACACATTACTTGGAATAAGTCACTCCTTCATCTTTCTTTTCAACAGCTGCCTTATAACTGGAGTTAAAAACTGTGTGAACATCCTAGCCCTTGATTATATGCAGGTGGCTGACTTCTACACCAGCAACCTTGGCCTTTTTTCTTAGACTGAGATTTTAGCTGCTAAAATTTCTGTTAATAAATCCCAGCTTGACTTCCTGAGTCCATATTTCTGAAAAGTGCTATAGTCCCTGGCGACCAGGGTGCAAGTGATTTTTATCTTTTGTGTCATTGTCATGTCATGACAAAACCTTCCTAGCCGGTTCAGATCCCTTGTCGTTTCTCCTACATGCCTTTTTTCAGCCCATTCAGAACTTCCAGATCCTCTTTATTTTCCTTTAATAAAGGTTCAAATTTTTCTTTTAATTCCTTATGACTTTTTTAACTCTTTCTTTATTTTTTACTGGAAAAGTGTTTGTGAAGAAAAAGTTACAGTGAGACACACCATTGTTCTTACATCACCAAAAAGAACAATGAGAAAAAAATGGAATTTTAGAATATAATTATAGAATGTCCGACATGAGATTTCCTGCAGGGTTTTCTAAAACTATGTCTTATTGACTCACAAAATGTCCTGTTAATCTCAGTGCTGTCTTTGTAGTATTATTTTCCTGGGAAAAAAAGTGTGTTAGTAGTATGAAGTCCATTTTTTTCTCTGAAAAGTGAGATAGAATTAGTTTTATTTTGCATTTATTTCAATTTTATTAATTGATCCTTGCTTCTTCTGGAAAAAGTAATTAAAAGCATTCTTATAGGTTATGTCTGCTAATTGGTCTATTTATCTTAATTGGTAGAAAAATATGTAGGAAAATACGTTTATCTGTGTGTTTGTTTGCACATGTATGTACTTCCAGTTTGAAGAGACAGCTTTTACATTGTTGAGAATTCTGAAATATAATGCCATTTACAAAGTGCATGAGAACTGCTTCTTGAAACTCAATTTCAGCATTATTCAGTGTGTGCATGGAGCTGAGGTTGCCATCTGCAGAGCTGTGTATTTCATGCCTTTCATGTCTTTCCAGCTCTGATAGCCATTGGGAGGTACAGCATGACAATAGAGACGGTGGATGTTGGATGGTGCAAAGAGATCACGGACCGTGGAGCCACCCAGATTGCTCAGCGCAGCAAATCCCTCCGATACTTGGGACTGATGAGATGTGATCAGGTAAGGAGCCTTTTCCTGAGCTGGTGCCTGATTCTGGTGTGATAGTGTTTCTGTGTGTGTGAGGGAGGCAGCAGGATTTATGTTTTTCTGAATAAAAATGTTCAGTATTCACTACTGTAGCCACTGTTCTGGTGTGCTGTGTTCACATTGGCAGCTCAAAAGGCACGAGGACTAGAAGGAGCATTATAAATGTTTGCTGATGTAGATTTTCAAAATACATCTGTAGGTTACACTCACAGCCTGAGGTGCTCTCAAGTTTTTTATAAAATCTGCCCTCTGACAGTTTTGAATACTTTTATCTGAAATGGTTGGCATGTCATGTTATAACTGTGACAAAATACTTTGTTTCTTAAAAAGAAAGGAAAAAATCTGTAGTGTAACTTCAAGAGTGGTTTAGCAATTTTCTATATGTCTGTGCTCTTGATTATATGTCATAGTTTTGAAAACAGAAGGACAAAGATTTGAATAAAATTGTAATGCTAAAAAGAGAAAAAGTACTGAATTTCTTATTATGTAGCTTTATACTTGGAGAATAGTAAGAATGTCTATAAGTTTTAGCATTTTATCATTAGAATAAAAAAGAAGGCAGTCCATCTCCACTTCACCCTGTATGTAGCCTTCAGAAATCACGTTCCTGTCCAGAAGAGAGATCAAGAGTCCTGGGAACCCAGCAGAAATAGCTAAAAGAGAAATCATTGGAGGTCCAGAGTCTCTGACCTTACTTCTTCACATAACCCTGCAGGGATTGTTTCTTTTATTATCAACAAAATGTCTGGCTTGTGATGCCCGTCATAAGCATCTCTCAGGTTTGTGGATTTCTGATTGGATACTCTCTATGGAAAAAACAGGTTTTAGTGTAAGAAACTTCATGCTCCGAACCATTACCTTGCATCCTTCACAGTGCACTATGGAAGACAGTGACAAAACACAGTATTTCAAATGGCAAGGAATAATAATTTCCAGGTCAGTGGTAAAATTAGAAATAGCATTTTGCAAAGCCAGCCTTAGGCAGTTTCCAGTTTGCAAGGAGGTTGAGCACTCTGGAAGAATTGCTCTGTCTATCAAAGCTGAGTCCACTTAATCTCCTAAACATTAGTGTTTTATAAGAGCCAACAGACAAAAAGAGTGTGTGAATCTCTTTGATGGATTGTGCTAAGATTATGTACTTAGGGAATGTTAAAAGGGTAACTTGACCTTGGGAATTAGACCTGACCCAGAATTATCTAACCACTTCTGCACATGTATTTATTTTGTGAATTTAGCTAATGTTGAACAATCAACAAGGATTTAATAAGTGCAATAATTTTATCCTGTCTTTAACTGCTATAGAAAATCAATAATCTTGATCTTGAAAACAAGCTTTACTGCCTCATAAGTTACACTGCATGTCATTTTCATAGACATGTACTACAGTCTGTATTCCTTTAATTGCTGGTAAACACTTTTCTCATTTTTCAGAGGAGTATACAACATATTTTGCGTTACAAAAGTAAACTGCTAAAAGGAAAAAAAAATATTATTTAAGAAAGCTTCAGAGACGATACAAAAGCACTGTTGACTGTGCCTGCGAGTGGGTGTGTGAATCTGCAAGTATCCAAAGTATGGTAGCTAAAAGATGTTAAGAAATTCGTAAACACTGTTACAGCGAACAGTGTAGTAGTGGGACTACCACTGGGAATTATTTTCTTGTTTGCAAAGCCTTGATGGGAAGAATAGCTCCACAGACAGAATGAAGTAAGTATCATTGACTTAAGGGATTTTTGGCAGCTAGAAGATGCCAACTCCCTTTTTTCCTCTGCAAGAGAACAGTGAAATTACTGAACAAAATTGCATTCTCAACTGTCTCTCCCCAGTTTCATGCAGAACTAATTTTTTCCAGTGGCTGCTCTATTAAATTAAAAATGTCAGTGTCCAGCACATCATTAAAGAGAATTCTTGGGTGGTGCAGAAGGGTTTATTTACACTCCCAGTTGGCCAAAATTCTTGTCTTTGTACTGTTGTCAGCTTGCAGTGAAGAGAAGGTTTGAAGGTTTGTCCCATCTAACCAGGCTTCCTTTTCTGAGGTACTGACTGTTATGCTCATACCAGGTAGCTCTTATGCCTTTCTAAGAATTCCCAGGCATTTGGAAGGGAAGTCCTTAAACACAGTTACATAAGGAACATATGTAAGTAGACTTTAAATGAGTACCACTAAAACACTCTTTATGAGCCAGGCTTTTTGGAATTTCTTTGATATGCACTTGACATAAATTAGAGGCGTCAAGGGTCCTCCCAAGAAAGATCAAGAGAGGCTGTGAGCCTGGGTAAAGGCAGTCTCTGTTTTATGCCATTGATTATCCAAGTGCCTTCAGGCAATGTGTTTCAGTAGATGCAAAGCATTATTGATCCACACCATGAAAACAATAAAATTATTCATTTTTCATCAAACTGCTATTGCCATGACCTTTCTTTTTATCATTTTTCCAACCATCTTACATGCACACCACAGAAGCAATATGGTCTTTGCCTTAAAATAGATGACATTGTGTTGAGAAATATAATTTAAAAATGCTGACTTTACTATGAGGTCATCATAATGAGAGCATATATTTCAGTTAGAACTTTTCTGTATCAGATGGGATACATCTGAGAGACTATCATCCTGACCTCCTGAAGTATGAAAGTGATCTAGGGTAGACTCTAAATGTTTTTAAAGACCTACATTCTGGGCAACAGAATTCCCCACTTGTCTGCATACCAACATGAACAGGTACTTGAAGCAGCTAGGCGCCTTCTCCCTTCTGATTCTCTCACAGGACAGGGTATCGACTGTGCAAATAAATTTTTGTGTACATGGGTATGTGTGCATCTGTGCAGGCACCAGGCAGCACTCCGGACTGCACAAGTCATGCATTCCATAGAAAGAAAATGTTGCTATTCGGAGTCTCCATTTCTTTTAAAGCAGTAATGGATAAAATCAGTAGTTATTTAAGGCCTAAGCAGAACAGTTCAGAGGTTTGTAATTGGAAAAAACATGAAAGAGAACACATTTCTGTTTTGCATTCCAGTGTTCTGCCTGTGGTGCCGCTCTTCCAGGGGCAGCGTTCCTTCTTGTCACCTTTTCACAGTGCTCTGGGAGTAGGGTGCAACCACAAACTCCACACTCCTCTGCACAGAGGAGTGCTGTGTAGTTGGGGGCTGCAGCCCAAGGTAGTTTTAGGACTTGATGTGGCTGTGTGGGAGAACACGGTGGGTTGGTGCTGCTCGGGAGCCCAGCGGCTCTTGGTTTGTCACCCCGGAAAACACCAAGAAAAGCATAGCAAGGGGTTATATTAAATTCACTTCAGGTTAGTTCCCCACAGCAGAATGAAAACATGACTGTTTGTTCTTCCAACCAAATTTTAATTGTAGCTCTGTATTTTTTATCACAGATTAGGAAAGGGGATATTTTAAAGATAATTGAACCTTTCCTTTAATTACTTTATCTTGAGAAAGGTGTGGGCAGTTACAGGATGCTTTCCTTCCTCCCACAGACACTGATATCAGAATTCCTTAGAGCTTTTCTTGCCTCCTAAGGGCATAAAATGACGCCTGCATCAAAATAACAGATTTAAATGCACATTTCAAACTTTTCTTTCTGAACACAGTATACTGTACATTCCTATCATTAAAGTGACCTAGATCCTATTTACTTCTTCTAGTTTAATTAATTAGGTATATTTTGTATTTCATATTAAAAAAATGGAGGAAAAGGGTGATGTTCTCCATACTATTTCTAGAAATCATTTGAAAGATGTCTTTATAGCACTTCTTTCTTGTGCTCTCACAAGAAGTGAAACAGCTTTAAATAGTGGCAGCTTGAAATCTTTACTCTTGGGAAAAATGGCTGGGTATCAACTAGGAAATAGGGACTAAAAATTTGGGGTTTTTGGTGGTTTTTTTTTCTGGGTGATAGCTTGACTGGTTGAACGATGTGTCACAATAAAGTTCCTGCAACTTTTCTCACACACAATTTTCAGATTTCAAGATCCTTTTCCTATAACTGTGGTGCAATTTGTAGCGGTTACCAACAGTGCTCCCACATAAATACAGGAAACATTTCTTGGGAAAATAGACAGAAAAATCATATTGAAAAACAGAGGCCACAAAATTCAATATTGACCACTATGTGTGAATGAAATGAAGAGAGTCCAATAAAGTTGTCTGTGAAAGGATACACAGCTTAGTTAATAAATCATGTTGGCCCTTATTCCTTGTTTGGTTTTTTTTCTTGCCTTTTTTTCCATTTTTTGAGATGAATTTCTCAGAAAAGACATGGTTGCTTTTCATGAAAATACTTCTGAAAGCCTGTACCTTATTCCAGATGACTTTCTCAGATAAATTGTAGCATATATTTCCTATTCTAGTTTTGCTGAGATATTAGAGCACAAAAGTTGATGGTCAGTACAACTGACAAAATGACAAACTATTTTATGTTCCCAGAGGAAGAAAGATAGATGATCCCTAAAAATAAAAAATAGTCACTTAAGAAATCAATTGCATCTTAAGTAAGAATAAGATTTTTAGACTATATGTGGATTTTTAATATGATTTATCACTTTGTCCTTCTACAAAACCTGTTTTACAAATATTTGTAAATAAATATTCAGTGAAGACCACAAATCATTAGCAGAGTTAGGAATGCAGCTCCCGTTGTTTAAGAGAAACATTTTTACCCCTCACTCACAAGCTTTTAATTTACACAGCTAGTCTGCAACTGAAGGTAAGTGAAAAAGAGCATTAGCTCTTTTATATATTCTAGGTTCTAGAGATACATCTTTCAATTTCCAATATAGTTTTGAGCTTAACTGTTCTTAATCAATGGCGGAATAGTGAGAATACAGAGCCATGGCTTGTTTTAATGTAATTATCACAGTAATTTGCCTTCCACTTTCAGAAAATGCTATCATTAGCCTGATCAGAAAACCTGCCAAATTGCTACCATTTCTTCTTTTATATTACAAGGGGCTCATTTTGAGATTTGAAATTATGGTTTTGTGATTTGAAGAGGAATGAAAATATCCAATCCTTCTCTTTAAGAAAAATTCTGTAGCCCTTTTTTTCTCTTAAATTACTATAATTTGTTCAAGTACGTTGCTGCATATTAAAAAGGAATTGCTGTATTTTTAAAGTTTCATATGTATAATGTAGGAGCTGCGATTGATACATCTCTCTATGAATAATGAAGATTTTAGAGTCATGAGATCTGTGAATCTCATTAGAAGGAAACCACAGCTATCCCACAACAAAAGAAGAGTAGCATTTATTTCACTTTGGTTTTCAATGCAACAATTTTAAAAGTCTGAACAATACTACCTTTTTCCCCCTAGCTAACTAGGATAACAGATCCATTATGTGTGTAAACGAAAGCATCTCCTAAAACACACACAAAAAGAAAGGGTTTTTATACAAGCTAAAGATTTTGCTCTTCTAGTTTAACTGTTTCTTTGCTAAAAGATTTTTATTCTCCAAGCTGATACCTCTGCAACAGTTCCATGGCACTGGGCTGACGATGGAATTTTCCAGAGTTAATGAAATTGTCCTTGTTTCTAAAAAGCACCCACCTGAACCATGTCATTCTCTAAGAGAAAGGTGGACCCTCAGGTGATGATCAACAGTTCAAAATCATGATAAGGCCAGCTATTAAAGAGGAATGCAATGTGAACTGGTCAGCATTTTTATGAATAAAAAAATTTAAAAGGGAGAAATTTATTTAGAAGCATTGCTCCCTGGAACTTCCAGTTATTTTTGCCAGCTGGCAAATTTTGAGAAAGACTTCTCTGTTAGTTTTATATGCCATCATTTTGACAGGTATTACAGTAATGTGCTCAAATTATTGTTAATGTAGTCAAATAGAAAGGAAAATATTCAGTGTTATTATTCAACGGGCAGAAAGTAATCTGAAAGAGTATTTATCACTATATAAATTACCACTGTCATTTCACTGCATCTGGGTCTTTATTAACTGCAATTTTTAGAAAAAAAAGATTTTGAAATGTGTGTAATACTGGTAATATTTTTACCTGGAAATATTCTATAGGTGGAGTCTAAAAGTTCAGCTGATGAAATGGACAGAATTAGCAAACCAAATAAGCTGCCAAACTGAAGGGCTCCTTTAAAATGGTTTCTCTGCTTTAATAGAAAAATAAACCCTCACAATAAGCAAAGAGAATTGAGAGTAAAACCTTTGTTACTTACACAACTTCAATAAAAAATAGTGTGTTGCAGAAAACTGTGCCATCCTCACAGAGATCTGAAATGGGTGTTGCTAGTTTGCAGTAGACTGGGAGTTCGAGGCAATAGTATTCACATGAGAAAACAACGGCAACAATGAATTTCATTCCTTTCAGGTGAGACTTAAACAAGAACCGTAGATACACTCCACAAGCAACCTTGCCACACTTTCCAAAATCCTTCCAGAAAGGGTACCATAGAATATTAGAAGACTTGTGCATTCTATTTATTTCAATTCACACAGCAGAAAAGATTGCAGATATTTCTGTTTACCTACTCCTTTACCTTTACAAATATGCATGGGTAATTAATTGCTAGGATTTAACACAATTTAGTTGTCAAATGTCATGACAATAATAGCACTGTACAGACTGTACTTGCTGATTTCATTATTTATGAGTCTACAAATACAGTGTTTGTGTATGTGTGCATATGTGATTGTTTTTTGTCCTTTTTTTCAAAAACAGCATCCTCTAAGTCAAAATACGTTCTTTTCTTAAGTTGTAAGGGACTTTATTTGGACTATAGGACATTGTGCTAATACTGTTAGTGCTGTTATTTTGTTAAAGTCCTAAACAAGGGTTCTGCCCCTGGGCATAAGGGCAACTGAAACTCTGTGGAATATGTCTGCCTTAGCTGATCAACTGCACTTCACAAAAAACGTTTCCAGAAATCTTTAATTTTGTTATGGCTACAGGCAATAGTTATAATTGGGCCACCTGAGAATATAATTCATTCAACTATTAGCAGAAAAAAAAAATCAAAGTACACTTTTTATAAGACACTCACTTGAGGAAGCAAAATACAACTTAAAGAAGAGAAAGACTGTGTGAAAAATGTTTTGCTTATAACTCTAAGTGTGTATATATTGGATTTTTGTAAAACATTAGAGGAATTGGAACATAAAGAGTTTTCCATATCCATCATTGTGGGTACACACAATGACTATAAAGTCATTTCTTTAACCATTGCATGAAAACTTGGCTTTCATGCTATACTTCTTTATGTGTATTGAGATAGAAGTGCACACAAATTACAGTAGCCCTAATGCTGAAATACCACTCCATAAGTAAAATGCCAACAATATTGTAAGAAAGCCCTTTGGAGACAAATGCATTTGCATTTCTTCTGTGTGAAGTTGATTTTGTGAATGTTTGTATGTAGAAATGTTATGATAATACTTGTGCCATTTTCTTAACCTAACTATCTGAATGGCAGCCCTGAAAATCTTTTGGTCTGAATGCCACCGCTCACCTGCTAATATTTCCCTAAAATTCTTAGCAAGTATTAGATTTCTAAAATTAAGCTAGCAGTTCTATGTATTATTAATACCTTTCTGTGCAGATATTGCTGACTCAGGGTATTATACATCAGTCTGCTATTTTTTATTAATGACTGATCTATAAAGTTGTGTAACTGTAGAAACCAACCTGTGTTGTCCTCAGATATCAACCAGCCAATGCCCCTTCCAAGGGCTAGGCTAGACTCTATGCAGAAATTATTTTAGCTGTCGTCCCTGAATGGTAGTCTGACTGACACAAGCAGGTTTATGTACTAAGTTCTAGTAATGCACCTTTGCACTAATCCAGTTTTGCAAGCTTTAGCTTTTTTATTTACATAACTTACTGGTTTCAGCTATTACATAACTTATTGGTTTCAGCTATTAACTTGCAATGGAGGTAATTTTTCTTTTCAATTATCAAGTAAGTTGGTCATTAAACTTGGTCATTAAGATGTGAAGATTTTTAGGTTTTGTTGTTGAAAAAACTGATCAAACTCTTTAGATTAAAGCTGAATACTCATACACTGTGTAGAGCTGCATAAAACTTGCAGTTTAAGTGATGACTCTATTCTTGCTTTTCAGTATTGCTCTAGGTAACACAGACATTCTTGGCACATTTAAAATAGCTTTAGAGTCTGATCCTGATGCACCTGTAGGAGGAGTTTTGAATATCAGTATGAAAACTTAAAACTCTTGGCAATTTAGTGAAAGAGTATCCAATCCCAGAGAAGATTTCCAGGAACATGATATCAACTAAAGACAAGCTAAGGAAAAGTAACTAGGAAAGTCCTGCTTAGGAAAAGCCCCTATGCTTCTGTTTCTGTTCCTGAGTAGTGAATGAAGGTGTCAGTCTCATTAAAAATAAATGTCTGGTTTGGCTGATGGTTTCAAATGTAATCTCTAATTTACCTTAACAGGATTAGGAAAACTTGAATTCCTCCTTTGATTTTAATAAGATCTGTTGTAGGAACATAATGAAAACATTAGGTTAAAAAAAATCCCTTTGGAATAATTTTGTATCTTTTGAAATTCCTAATTTTAGAATCTAGAAATTAAAGAAAACAATGCTGCAATTATCACTAAACAAAATGACACAGCAAATTTAAAAGAAAAAAAATGAAATTACCTAATAACTATTCTTGCTTGCATTTTGGATTTTTCATGAAAACTTGTGGAAGGGGGCATAACATAAATTTCTGAAGATGTTCTGTGTCAGAAATCAGTAAATACTGGCAATGGGACTAGATGAGTAAATATAACATGCTAGATCAAAATATGAATAAATATTTTATTGTGAGTAGCTTTCAGTTTACTGTGAGCCTGAAAAAATTAGCTCATAAGTGTTGGTTACTTTATTCTAGGAAAAATATTTACAGATCGGTGGCGGTTTTCAGGCTTTCTGTTATGGGCAGACCATTTTACCTAAAGGAGAGTAAGAGTGTTCAGCACTGATTTCCCAGTTTTCTCAGTATTTCAGCCACATTTTGTGTGTATGTAGCAGAGTGATGATGAAAGTTCTCCAAAGAGGCACTCACAAAACCCTTTTGCCAGTGTACCATTTCACAGGGACTCGAAGGGTGTTCTTGTTCTTCTTTCCAAGATAAACTCCTAATTATCACATGAGAAATGTTCTCTAGCACAGATAATATTTAAATACTGTCTTCACAATCATACTGTCATTAAACAAAGAAGTTAAGGAGGTCCTACCTCAGATAAAATTTGTCACAAAGTCAAGTGCATTCTTGTGGGAAATAGGCGATATGTATTCAAGTGTCTTTAGGCAAAAAGTATTCAAAATGATGACTTCTATGTCATAATCTAGGCTCTAATTGAGTTAAAGGGAGATTATACCACTTAGTCTGCCATTTTCTGTAACCCATCTTGTCCTTAATTTTGTTTTTTCAGTCTGTTCCTTGGCCTGGTATAAATAGTTATTTCAGGGAGAAAAAGTAATTTTCAAACCAGTCTTTGTTGTTATTTTGGTTTTTCGTTTGATGACCAGGATTTGCAAAACCTATTACTTTCATTCTTAATGATACAGGCTGCATTCTCTCATTATGTGTTAAAATATAATTGAAGAGCTATTCAAATTCAGATGAATGATTATGTATTAGATAATCTAAGTAGTTTATCTGCAGACAGTAGTTTTTCTTTTGGCAACTCAAAAGATGAGGATTAATGAAATTTCTGTGAAAGAAAATATAGCATTTTACAGCATATGAAGATGCAGAGATTTTTAGTTTTTATTCATTGAACAAGAATGTTTAAGCTCAGAAGGGAAAATTGTTCTGTTTGTGTAATGAACTTATTTTGGGAATGACATTCTGCACTTTTGTTTTATCATCAGCCAGGCTGATCTTAACAAAGAGACAGAAGCTTGTGTTCTAATGGCTGGGCATAAGACTTCTTTTCGTCTTAATCCTACCACTAGGGAAATGATGACAATTATAGTAACAAAGTTGACTTAGATATTACTTTGCACATTCATTAACAAAGAATAAAATTTTATATCCTTTTTTCCTGTTTTTCAGATAGTACAGTTTTAGTCCAATAGTATGGAGAGTTTTAAATACTTAAAGTTTTTCATTGTTTTAGTGTCTGACCTGACTTCTCATGCTAAAGAAAAGGTATCAAGATCTTTAGATTGAGAATATTTTTTTTCTCATCTCTGGATCCAGGTTGGTTGTCCCACTGCCAAATTTTTTTTTCTCCTTCTTTTGTTGTGTAAACTTACATTGAATTTAGTTTAGCATAATTTTTAACTCCTTGATTTTTACTCTCAGGATTAAAAATATTTATATTTAACTTAAAGTTATATATATTCAATCATTTATCATGAAGCTTTGTAAGATATATTTTTCCTTTATCATGAGAGTAAACTCAGTTTTTCAGACTCAAAGTAATTTCTTTCTGTAAATGTTATGGTTCCAAATATATCCATAGGATTTGTCATTACTTTACTGTTTAACAACAAGTTATAACACAAGTTGTTGCCTAGGATCAAACTAATAATTTAAAATGTTAAAACAGTAAAAAATGGAGAAAAGCTTCTACTCTTCAGGCTTTGGTCATAAAACACGTGTTTTTGTCAGTGGCACTTCTGCAATGGTTTTATCTGCCTTCTTCATACTCATGTTTATTATGTAACTGTATTTGGCACTTGATGCCAAAAGCTTCCTTCTTCTTTTAGCAAAGTATTAATATCAAATAGCAAAAATTTTGATCTAATAATAACTGTGTCAAAAAAAAAAAAAAAAACAAAACAAAAAACTAGGACAAACAGTTAGAGGTGTTTTGCCATAGATTTCTTCATAGGTTTTTAGGACTAAAAGACACCATTGTAACATCCTCTGTCTTCCTAAGTGTCATGGGCCATGCCTAAGTGAGCCTGGTAGTAAATAAATCAGCTTAAACCTATCTAGGCTGTACCCTGTATTCATGTCCTGAGTCCAGTACATCACAGCATGGAGAGCGTTTACTACTTTCCTGTGTGTGAGCATCATCTTTGTAATGAATTCACCTTATTTGTTTCCTATAACAGAGAATATGCATATACCACTGGCTCTAAAGCCATGATATCCATGCTGTTCTAACAAATAATGCCCGACAGTAAGTGCTAAATCATAGTAACTTCTATGTACTAGCAATATTTGCAGCTTTCTAGTAGATAAATAATGCATCTTCTTCAAGCTTCCCATTAAGAAAGAGCAAAATAAGGCACTGTCAGTAGTAAGCCTCTTTGTTGTGGCTGAGTTAACCATTAAGAGGAGTTTCTGGTAGCGTGATAGATTCTGCCATGGGTCTCTGCAGCATAACTCTAATGAAAAGAGACTTTTGACTATTTTTTGGATAGGCATAAAGTAGCAAATTACTGCTACTTTGGGGATTCCTCCCTTCCAAGCAATATTTCTGTGAATTGTAGCTTACAATTTGCAAGTATGTATTCAGCTGTAAATATCAAATATTATGGGGGACTTGTGCTATCTCTGATTTCATTTTGCTATTTCTAAGTCACTTCTTGTTTTTCAGTACTGAAAGATGTTACTGTAACATAGCAATTTGCCAGAGAAGTACAGTTTGTGCTGTGAAGTTAAACCAGTTTTCTATCCAAGTCAGTCTCAGCTAGATGAAACTTCCAATGAAGATTGAGTATTTCTATTATCAAAGTAGAAGAACTGGGTATTAAACCTTTCATTTATCCTTGTCATTGGGTGCAATCACTGTTCAGATGGAAGCTCTCCTTGTTATCTTTTAAGGACAAAAATATTATTAGATACTGTGGTTACCGTGCTTTAAAATATTTTTTGCAAGACAGATCTTTGTAATGGTAGTAAATGTTTCAGTCTGGCTTTTTATTTTTGGCCTTGAAAGTGGAACACTTGAGGGAAGAAAAGCAAACAATGCCATCAGTTGTACATGCTACTGATTGAGGTGATTCAGTAACTGTAGTATTAATGCATTTTAAAATGCCCAATTATTTAGCAAAGATTTCAAAGTGCGCCAACTAGAAGTTGTGGTTCTTAGGTTAATCTTTTATTTGTCTAAAGGCTGAAGAAAGCTGTTTACCTCTATTATATGAACTGCAATCATCTTTAAAAGAATTGACAAATTAGTCCCCTCACATCACTGGAGTTGTAAGGGTGTTAGGTTCAGCTGGGTTTGTCTGATTACCTTGTCTTATGAAGAATAAAGGTGCTAACTTTAGTAAAGGTCTCAAATTTAAGAGGGACATCCCAGACCAAATCATCTTTATGTTTTAATTATGTTTTAAGTATGTTTTAATTATTGATTCCAATTCTGCAGTGTTATCCTCACAAAAGAAGGCTAAAATAAAATCTTCTGCCAGTGATGTATGTGAATACATGCAGGACTTTTACCTTTTGGAAAAAGGGACATAAAGACATAAAGGAGTAATTGATCTATCTGCAGCATAGAATAGTTTGCATTTTTTCCCCATCTTTAGTCATGTTATCTATTACTTTTCATTGCAGACCTGTTGATAGCAGCCATACAGTGCAAGTTCATTTCAGTAAAGTTAATTGTGGAGTTACTCCTTAACATTTTTAAATGTCTCCCAAACTGTACCATAAATTAATTAATAGATGTAATCTATTTTCATTTGCCAAAGCCAAAAAAAAAAAAAATCTCAAATCTTTGGCTTTTTGCCAAAGCCAAAAAAATCTCAGACTCAAGCAAAGTCTGCTTGAGCAACTTTGAGTAGTAAGTAAGTAAGTAAGTAGCTTCTATTTCAAGTTAGAAATCTATTACTCTGGGCAGCATTTTGTTTAACCAGAATGATAAAACTTCTTCCTTTACAATGAAATCATAGCATGGGGTTTGATTTTGGTTTTTTTCATTCTCTAAGTAGACATTACATTCTGTATACTTATTTTGTGATTAATGCACCCAAACCTATAGTATCAATGAGGAGCCCCATCCTGGAAGGCTGCCCAGGAGTCCAAAGCTTCTCCGTTCATCTGGCTTGCCTAATGTTACCTTTTTCATTCACTTTCTGCACATCACAGGTTCTGTTCTTCTGTTGCAGGTGAACGAGGCCACAGTGGAGCAGCTGGTGCAGCAATATCCACATATAACCTTCAGTACTGTGCTGCAGGATTGCAAGAGAACACTGGAGCGGGCTTATCAAATGGGCTGGACACCCAATATGTCTTCTGGCTCCTAACTTTCTGTACCAACATGTTCCATTCTGCTGCATTCGGTAGATCTAATGGGGATTGCAGAAGGGTTTATAACCTTTCATATGATGCAATATAGTTGTGAGTTTACAGAGGTTACAGTAAAATGGCAAAAGCTGTACACTGACTTTAACGTACTGTACAACTAAGTACAAATATTGAAGCAAAACTTTAGAAATTTATTGTGGTTTTGTTTGCATAAAAGTGATAAAAGCCTTTGGCAAATTTCTTGAAGTGGATTCTTACTAGTTCTCTGGATAGTTTGAGTTGTAGATGTTAAGCTTGTTTTCCTCTGTTTACTTTGCCTTGGTTATGTGTGTTTCCTTTGATCTGTAAATGGTAACTCAGTGCTAGCACCAGTGCAAGTTGATCAACAGAGGCATGTGTTGAAACTGGGAACTAAACTTGATGCTTTTTTTTACTAAAGCTATGCCAGAGGTTTTAAGATCCAGAGTAAAAAGAAAATCTACAGTGAATTACCATTTTCTTATCAACATCTTCCTTTTTTTTTCTTTAAATATAAAAAGCTGTAGTGATATTAAAATCTTTCCACCTTGATATTTTAATAATGAATAACACTGCTTACCCTAACAATAATAATGAGCTACACTTCATGAAGACAAGAATAGCTGAATACACCAACTATCAGAAATAAGTTGGTGATTATTATTATATTTGGCTGAAAAATGTTATGTCTTTTGTAAATGAACTTGTCTCCTCTGAATATGCTGTTCTGTTGATGAATTGGAAAATTCAAATGAATGGGTCTAAGTCAATAACAGGATCCCTCTCATTTCCTGTGTGGTTTTATTTTAGAATGGATCTTCCAATGCAAATAGTGATTACCTTGAGAAGGCCATCTAAACATGAGTTCCATCATGGGTATTTTTGGTAGGATCAGATGCTTCTTAATATAGTGTGTGCAAGGAGATATCCAAGTTAAACACATAAAATGATTAATTTTCTTTGTGGGACTGTTATGGTTTAACGCCAAACAGCAACCAAGTACCACACAGCCTCTCACTCTCTCTCTCACATTGCATTCTAAGGAGTTAAATTTGAGCAGGGAATTGTGAAAAATACAGACATTGCAGCTTCAATTTGGAGTTGCCTTAACCTTTAGAGTATTACCATTTGGTTAAGAATGTTGTCAGGTATGTAACACTGGATATTTGTTTTTAAAAGGTTACAGCATTTAAATCCAAACTATGAAATGCTAAAGCTTCAGCTGAAAAGTTGCCATTATTGTCAAAATGTTTTGCTAATCCAGAAGGCCTAATCCAGCATAACATAGAAGCTTGTTTAGTATGGCTGTATAACCCTGTAAACCTATTTGTTGATTTCCATAGCATAATTTTTTACAACAGAAACATCAGCTCACGTTACTTCCAGTGAGGATGTTGAATGTTTTCTTATTAGATTTTCAAAATGGGGATGAACTAATTTCTCTGGAAAAAAATATATCTTAAAGATTTTGTTTCTAAAATAAGTGGTAAATACTTGTGAACATGTGTAATGCTATGCTGTTTATTTACTCCTAAATGGCAACAATATTTTATTGGTGAATTATATTGCAGATATAGTACAGAATCTTAGTCAATTTTCTTTTAATGTCTCTTTATGAGTGCATTAAAACTATTCACACAATTTGCAAGTTTCTATTTTTTTGTGAGACCTTTGATCTTGCAATAAATTTTGTTAAAATAAGAAAGATGTGATGTTTTCTGTTTATCTGTGCTGCTAACTGTACTTAGACTGCACTAACAGAGAGTGAATTATTGAATAGATAGAACTCATCTGGACATGATCCTTAGTGAACTAGCCCTGCTGTGACTGACAGAGTTTAATTAGATGACATCCATAGATCTTTTTCCATCTAAAATGTATTGTAACTCTACATATTTTTAAAATATTATGGGTCTGGTTGGTCATCTTTATTCACTTCAGTCATATAAGTGACTTCCAGTAGTTTTGCCTTTTACTGACTACTCATCTCTCAGTTTTATGAACATACTGATCTATAGATCTCACCATGACTAATTAATTTTAGTTTTATGGACTCTAGATGGAAATATGTTTTTCTAATTGCAGTGTTGACACAGATAGTTCCTTGATTTCCTTATATTAATAGTTTCCAAAGTAGTTTTAGAGGAATAAATAATACTGCACACTCATCTTTGACATGTCATACAGGGAAAATATCATTATGGTGGAAGAAAAGGTATTGCCTCTTGTAAAAATAAAAATTATCCCTGCTTTCTCATATGTGAAACTTAGAGTGAACTGAAAAACTCTTAGGTGGCTTGTGGATTCTCTAGGTCCAAAAAGCCTCCTTTACTAGAAAAAAAATGTCCTTTTTTCCTTCAAATTCTTTGTGGGAACCTGTTTTTAAGATAGGGTAACCTGTGGCTCAGCATGTTCTTATCAGAAACGTTTCTAGGATGGGCTTGTTCAGCCTGCAGGAAGGGCTGAGACAGACTCTTAAATGTTTTCTGAATTAAGGGGCAGGTGGTTGTAGGAGAAAGAAAGATAATGTTTCTTTTCAGTCATTCACTCTTTAAATCCAGCTGTAATTAAGGCTTAAAGCAAACTCAGATAGTTCACCTGGTGGTCATTCCACCCATGTCTCACCACCTAAAGGCTATGTGGCGGAGAGTGTTCGTGTGCAATTTGTCTCATCGGGGGAATGGCTACTGTGATGTTTCTCATGCAGGTTTAAAGTCACTTTGCCCAGGCTCCCAGATTAGTGGAAAATTTAGTGAAATGCCAAATCCAAGATGGCATACCTCCCTTGTTAGCAGGTGCTCTGTGCAGTACTAGGCATATTCTAGGAGTCTTTGAACAGGGACAAAGTGTGTTTCTCTCAAAAATACTGAAACTGTGTAGTTGAGCCAGTTCATCCCATCAGTATGATGAGTATCTTCAGGTTTACATGTGAATGTCCTGATACCCCAGGTGGGAGTTTTACACCTGAGCCAGTTGTGCAGAGAAGGATACGGGCATGGTAAAAAGTTTATCCCACCTCACATGATCTGCTTATTATCAGCCTTCTCTGTTACCTGGCTCAAAACCCAGCTTGCTGCCAAACAAAAGTTGGTTTGTTGTGGCCATCCTCCACTGGTGGTCATCCTCTACTTGCTCACCCCCTCTGCAGCTTGGCTGTTCTTAGGCAGATCAGAGATTTTGCTACCACACCCCCAAACGTTCACCTCCCCACTTTGGTTTGGGGTGCAAATCTGCCCCCAGCAAATCATGTGCTGCTTTTGCCTGTGGCTAATTGAGTCATTAACCTTTAGCATTTTGGTCCCTCACGCTCCCCAGCAAAGGACACACATGGACCTGTTAGAGCTAGTCCAGAGGAGGCCGCCCGGATGATGAGAGGGATGGGGCACCTCTACTTTGAGGAAAGACTGAGAGAATTGGGATGGCTCAACCAGAACCCTTCCAGTGACTAAAGGGAGCCCACAAAAAGCAGAAGAATTTCTACAAGATCATGTAGTGACAGGTCAAGGGAAGTAGTTTCCAACTGAAGGACAGTAGGTGTAGATTAGATACAAAGAAGAAATTCTTTACTGTTAGGGTGATGAAGCACCAGAACAGGATGGCCTGAGCAGCTGTGGATGCCACATCAAAGGGGTATCAAGGTCAAGATGGAGTTCTGGGCAACTTGGTCTCTGCCAGTGTCAGAGGGATTGGAACCAAGTGATCTTTAAGGCCTGGTCTAACCCAAGATATTATTTGATTCTATGAAAACAAGTTTTAATCCCTTTTAAATGAGAAAATAGTCCTACTAAGAATAATTAACAGTTAATTTTTTTGGGCTCTCAGCTGGGCTCCTCATGAGCTCAATGATGTCCACTCAGATTATCAAGATAAATACGGCCTTGGTGATTCTTCATAAACTGTAGTGTTGACCGGAGCAAAATCAAGAGAAGCAGCAGGTCACATACACTTCGGTTATGTGAAAACAGAAGCCCAAAGCAAGCTTTCTTCAGGTCGTGGGATCTTGAACAAGGAAAGGAAAAGGACTGTTACATCTAATAAATAATTAGGATATGATAGGACAGGACAGGACAGGATACACTATTTCTGAGGCACCTGCAGTGCCCAACTAGTCCAACTATCTGACAGTGCTGAGCAGCAAAGGGCATCATCCAAAAGCCTCTTGAACACTGACAGGCTTGGGGCATTGATCATCTGCCCAGAAAGCCTGTTCCTGTGCTTGACGACCCTCTCAGTAAAGAAATGGTTATTAACAAAATAATGCTTTGCAAAACAACAATGGTAAGAGCATGCATGAAAAGAATATGGTGATACCTGACCTTGTAAACATTCAGATTTGTATTTTAAAGCAGGTGAGGGTTTATGCTGCTTATTTATGAAACCCCATATTAACACAGAGTAACTTTAAAGCAGATCCATTTAAAGAGTCCATTACAATAAAATATTTAAAACTATGTTAACTTGCCTCCTGTAATTTTTTTCTGACAGCTTTCCCCCTGAGTAATCTGTGATATTGGCAGTATATAGATGACTGAGATTTTTATTTAAAGTTCTGGTATACTTAGAAGCAGAGATGTGAAGGTTTTTTTTTCAAAGTTTTTTTTTCAAACCACAGACACCCTGGGAGATGCTCCAAGCTTGAGCGTGTGGAATCTACCATAGATTGGCACCACTGAAAAACCAAATAATTCTTTGTGATAATAGCTGTGCTCTGCCAGTCTAAACAGGGTAGGCACATGCTGCATCTTCACATCTGTTAAAAAGAAACTGAGGCAAAAACTCTTTATGTTTAGGGTTGGGTTTTTTGTAAAGGCTGTCAGGATTATATAAGGTAAATCCTAGTGTTTCAGCTTTATAAATTTTTTGCTAATGGATTGTGTTTCAGGTTTATTTGGGGGCAAAAGTCAAGAAAAATAGCGAGCTGAACTGTTTCCTTTTCAATATTTAGGCAGATCTTTCTACATACAGCTGATAAAAAGTGTTTGCGTTTAAATTAATGTTAGAAGTCTTAAAATGAAAAATTTTACCATGAGTATTATTGGGCATTTCCAGCTGCTGTGAAGTTATAAAGACTTCTGGACTAAAAATTTCATAATCTAATGCTTTCATCATGTACCCTATTGCAAAATACTTCAGCGTTTGGTGTTTTCAAAATACCAACTTTTAGAGAAAGCTGCAAGAATATTTTCAGCAGCACTAAATCCCAGTGCACACAGTTAACTTGTCCCAGGTGCCTTGCTTTGGCTTCTCCTTGAACCAAGATCAACATCTCAGTTCTTACTTTTGAAGGACTAAAAGGTTGCCTTTGTGCTATTGTTTTAATCTCTGTTCACCTCTCCCGGCCACATTATTAGAGTCATGGTCTCTGAAGAAATATAAACTAAACTCTGCTGTAAGAGATGGGTATTTTTTTTCTCTAAAATAGGCAGTAATATTTATACACAAAACAAAATGCTTCATATCCTTCTTTCCTTGAAGAAGAATGAGAAACAAATGTAGTGAATGTTAATCACCTTGCCTGAGTCTTTCACATGTGTTCAAATATTGAGGTCAATGAGAAACCTAGAAATAGAAAAAAAAATTCCTGAAGAGAAACAAAGCAAGGATTTGCTTCTTGGTTAGGGAGCAAATAAACCTGGAAATCTTTAATAATAACAAAAAAGGTTGTAGCTAATGCAAAATTGCTTTTAATTGACCCTGTTGAAATTTGATATGAAGTCCAAAGTCCAAATGCTTTCATGATCTTCTCAATGGTAACAATGGAAGGGTTTGTTCATTATATGTTGCTTTCACTAGGCATTGCATTTTCCAGGACATGGCATTCTTTTCTGTGGCTGCACTTCTCCTGGTAGCAAGAGCTATGCCAGGAGCACTGCTGGACTCTCAGGTCACTCTGACTGTCGCTGGAATGCTCTTGGTCTTGTGGGTCTAAAAATGTCTAATGATGCCCAGTATCCATCTCCTTAGGTTCCCTGAATACAGCTGTAACTTCCTGAAGGAAGGAAGGTTGAATGGCACAGACATGAGTTGTCCCATGTCTGTCAGCCTCAGCACTAGAGAGCTATCCTGGGCAAGTTCAGTCTGCTCACAGACATAGCCCCGTGGCTCATCTGGTGTTTGCAGGGTGTGGTTATCAGAAGCTGCTTCTCAGTGTCATGGGTCCCAACTCACAGCCCTGCTCCTGCCCAGCACTGTACCCCAGAGCCCCTTGCTGCTGCAGTGGATCTCTCTCGCTCTGTGCAGGGCAGCAGTCCTTTCCAGCGCTCCAGTGGAGCAGAGGCCAGCGAAAGCCCCTCGCCCAACCAGATGCTGTGGGCCAGCTGCACCCTCAACACACAGGTCCCTCCTTCCTCTCTCCCTGGCTGCCAGGCAGTCAAGGGGGCCTGTGAGATGGGACAAGGCGGGAAAGGTTCTGAGCCGGGCTGACAGGGATACAGTGGGTACAGTGCTGAGGAGGCGATGTCACCATGAGGGTTACTGGGTCCTTACAGAGCAGGAAATGCTGACAAAGAAACCTACAGCTTTATCCCCACAGCTTGTTCATGAGTTGAGCTTTCCTGCTGTAGACCAGACTTTGTCACCAATCCCCTTTAGAGTCTGAATGAATCACTACTTTTTAGCAAAGTTTTCTGAACATAGAACTTAAATTAAGGAATATTTCTGCATTTAGTTCTTTCTGCAACACAACAGATATTGAAGTTATTTTGCTAGCATAAAGAGCAAATGACCTGCTGACCGTTCTGTTGGAATATATGCCATATCCTTTATACTGTCTTGTATGTGGCTTCAGAAACAGTTAACAGCAGGAACATTACTTGTATTGCATTAGCTAGAGATAGGAGAATAACACATTTATGGATCAGTGTAATCCAGTCATTGGTTTATGGATGCAAAGTCCTTCAGGGACTGTCACAAATTCCCAGCTGTCTGTAAGAGCTAGATTTTGCAATTGCATCTCTGAGCTATCTGCAAGGCATGTAAAATCATATATATCCTGTAAAATCATATACATCCAGGCAGCTCTCTGTGACTTTGCATCTGCAAAGGATTGAGAACTATTCCAGCAAGGATGTGCAGTAAATTAAGCTCAAGAAATTTCCCTGTGAAAAAATTGCCTCTGAAAAATAAGTATTTTGGGTCAATCTTCCATGGGTGGAAATCTCCTTAGCAGAGGTAGGTTTGAGCAAATGCAGACAACTGTTAAATATGGAAACTATTACTAGCCCTCAGAAACTTATTTTTTCCACCTTTATATGTTTGTGCCTGTACTCATAAATTTTTCAATGAAGTTTTGTTGATATTCTGGAAAACTGGAGAGAAATATCACATCTGAATCCATTATAAAAATACACACATCCACAGACCAAAAAAAAAAAAAAAAAACAACAACAAAAAAAAAAAAAAAAACAAACAAACAAAAAAAAAAAAAACAAAGCACAAAACCCACCAAAGCTATCATTATAATTTAAATTTTCTTAAATGTTCTATAGTACAATGTATCATGGCATAAAGATAAGATCTGGTACTTGGCAGAAACAAAGATGCCTTGGATAGGATCTATGTAGGATCTTTGCCAACATGACAGAATATGTTCGGGAAGTAGCAATGGCAACAATAAAGGAAGAGAAATTTTCTGTAAGATCAGCACATTTCTTCGTTTCTAGTCTGGGAAATTGCCCTTTATGCCTAGGAGAGGATAAAATTGTACTGCCATAGTGTGAACATGTGAGAATAAGAGAAATAGATGAATGGGAAACAAACAAATAAACCCCACCCTTGATAGAGATAGTGATTAAAGGGTAATTTTATGCATCATCAGGATATAATAGACAAGAACCACAGGTATAAGAGAAAGGGTAAGAATTTCAAAAGCCTCTTCATTTAGATGAGTAAGGCCTTGGGGCATATTGGAAATTTAACAGGAGGTGACCATATACTGTTATGATAAAGGCCACAGAAACGCCTGTCTTGTAAGTCAAGCTTGCATAAATAAAAGCAAAAAGAATAACTTCCTTGCTTCATGTGCATCTGTCCTTCCCTCACCTTGTTTGTTGCTGTCTAATAAAGGGAAAAGTATTTTCTCCTGACAGAAAACACCGGTGAAATAAATGAGAAACAAGTGATTTGTAGATTGTGCTTCCTTTTAGGATGTCTGCAAAACCACCAGCCTAACTTGCTGGCAGCTACATTTCAATGCCTTTTTAATGTGTTGACTTGCCTAGACTCACCCCTGAAGTATTTTTTTAACCACAGTCTTCAAGGCTCAGTTAAACTTGCTTCTGAAACCATTGATACTGCACTAGCATTTTTATATCAGTTAGCTAAAACATACTGTCGAGGCCACTTTACTGTCATTATAGTGGTCTATGTTCTTATAGATGTGTTAGTGAGATTTATCATGTAGTTACACCTTGTTCTTGACCCTTTGCTTAGAAGATACTTAGTGTTTAATACGAAGTACTCAGTATTAATATTTGTACTAGCATCAGTAGTAGGGCTAATACTCAGTAACACTGAATCTCCTTTGTAGCTGAAGGAACAAAACATAAAGATCTACCAAAAGCTTCCATAAAAGAGTAGAACTGCTACCCTTCTAATTTTGAGCAAACTTTGTCTTTGTTGTCTTAAGTAAGAGTGCCCATAGATGTACAGGGCATCTCTGAAAATTGTTACCTATTGTAGTCTCCAAGTAAGCCACATACAGGAGCTGGCAGCTGAATCACTAGCCATAATGTGCCACCTCTGCTCTTGGATCAAGGGGTCAGGCTTGAGGGAGTTGCTGAGGGCTAACCATTCAACGACCCTTCAAAATTGAGATGTGGATTTGGGCCCCCTTGGCCTCAGTTACAGTCTTAAAACTGACCTCCATACTAACTAGGTCAGAATTTGCCCTTTTAAGTTAGATAGTCTGAGCTGAGGAACTACCTAAAAATCCACAAACTTAGGTTGTCTACTATTGAGTCTAACCTGAGTTACATCAATTTCTGCAGAGTCCAAGGAAGCTGAAATTTTAAAAAAAGCATAGCTTATATAAAGTTCTTGTTGGGGAAAAGAGCAACAAGGTCTTTCTCAGGTCGGTCAGAAAGTGAGAAAAGAGTTAATACTACTTTTTAACAAGTTTCCAAAGAGATTTAACAGTGGCTCATACAAAAAGAAAAGCCTTTTACAAATTACTGCACTGCTAAAATAGAGCTGTCTCTGATAGTAGTGCAGACATGGTTATGAAGTAGATATTTAATGTAAATTACAGTTAACCTTTACCTTAAATCTTCAAACTGAGAACACAGAATTCATCAAGACAGAACTTTTGCAGTTGGTTGCATTTTGTTTTATCAAGAGCAGTCGACACTGTAACAATATTAATACTTCCAACAAAACTGACAAGAAACCTTCAGAATTTGATGCCTTTGTATTTTAAGTGGTTACAGAAGTAAACCTTCTTTCCCCAGTATGTTCTAACAAGAATCTAAAATATCACTTGGTCCCTTCTGAATGAAAAAATAAGCTGTTTGCTTCTGCTCTCTTCCTAGATGCAATTATTTCTCCATGTGCACTTTTCTTCCCCCACCCCCCCAAAAAAATCACTATCATTCATCATGGTATTTCATTCTTCATTCTTTACTACACAAAATGAATGCTGGTCTCTCACCTTCAATCTGTTTAATAGAAAAATCAAACTATAAAATGGAAAACCAGCAAAGAACCTGCAACAGATCCTCATTCCACTGAAGTCAACAAGAACAAGACACGGCAGCAGCAAGATACATCACATAATCCGCACCTACTCCAAATGAATAGCAGACAGACTACTGTGGCTACTGCGACATTCTTTATGAGCTTGCTATTAACAGAATGCATTTAGGGAAAATGAACCTATTAGATAATATTTCTGGGCATTTGCCAGACTGTAACACCCATCAATCTCAATAATTCTTGGCACTTGAATTTAGTTGATAGGCTGCATTTCTGCTGCTCTTTCTTCTCAGTTTAAAAGTCCTTCACTTCAGACCTCGAATATAACAGATCTGGGGGAAAATTAGTCTTTTATTTCAATGATGCATTTAATAAAATTATGAAGACAGAAAATCTGAAATTCTCTTTGGCCATCTGCAGTTCCATCTCTCCCTCTTAAGTTTTGCTCTATCTTCAAAGTCAAACTTCTTTCATCCCTTGCATTATTTAGCATCTTCCCTTCCTATCCTATTCCCACTCCACTTTCCAAAGGAAAAAATAATGACATTTAGGGTCAGTTCAGTACAGTTGCATATCTTCCATTTTGAATACTTCTCTGTTTCACTTTGTGGCCCGTGGCTGTGAAAAGTGGCAGAGTTTCATGTTCCTAATAGAGTAAAAATTATGGTGTGCTGCTTTTTGCTACCATTTCTTCATTCCCCTAAACCAGAAAAACAATAGACCTTTGCCTCAGAGAAATTATCACAGAGATTAATTTGGTGACACGTAACAAGATGAGCAATTTTCTTTTTTAACCTGGCAAACCTTATTTATTTCCAATCAAAATTTTTAACTGATCTTTCTGTAGCATTTACACTGACAAGCAAGTGGGCTTTTAATAATTTACCCATGTTGCTGCAAAGAGGCGGGGAAGGACTGCAAGTTTAAAACACGAAGGAGAAAAGTTAATTTAAAGTGATGTTTGGTAAAAAGTCCCCTTTGAGATCCTGTTGTGTAATTGAACAGATTAAGAGAGCTGACAGTAACTTCACGGTATGCCTAAGTGGAGGTCTCTACGGGTCAACTCTCGGATCTTGTGCCGACACGTTAAACAAGTTTGTCAATTTTCCATCAGATTGATTTTTCTCACAGGTCTGGAAGCCTCGTCTCATTTCATCTTATTTCCACAGGGGTCCTTAACATTGCAAACTGCCATTTACTTTTGTCTCAAAGTGTGAGGAATGATTTTTATCTGTGAGTGGCAATCACGGCAGGCAGCTCCAGCACTGCTTATAATGTTGCACATTGTCCTCCCTCACCAACTGGGGTTTCTTTTGTGTTTTTCCCCTCTTTGGGAATGATGTGGATTTTTAGAATACATTCAAAATAATTATTAACAGAATGTACTTAGGGCAGATGTCTGTAGTCTCTGAAGTGAATAAAAAAAGCAACAGAAACCGTGGGGTTTTTTCTTTGCAGTTTTCAGCATAATGAGAGGTCAGCTTGAGAAAATATGATGTCTCTGGGAAGGTCACAGGGAAGAGTATTAACCTCTCTTTACATTTCCATGTCTATTATCCCCTCCTGTTAATGTCAAGGGAAGTTATGTGCACAAAATAGAGAGCATGCTTCTGAATAGGTGAATGCTGCTGAAGATTATAATGATATATATTTGAATTAATTGCACTAATTACAGGAATCTACTTTTACTCCACACCAAGTTAAATAAGTGCAAAATTTTTCTGAAAGCCTGATGGTATTCTCAGATGGGTTGTACAAACATGCAGTCCCCTTGACACAAATTAAGCTACTAGGAACTTAACCACCTGGTTGACCTAATGACCTTTTCATGAAAGAAGACTGCCATTTAGATCAGTGGTATGAGAATCAAATCAGGACACTCCAAGCCCCATGTTTTCTATTGCCTCCACCTCTGGTAGTCCTTTTCACTTGTGAAAACTGGCTGTGGTCAATCATTAAACTCATAATTATTCTCATATTCTTTGTAAGAATTTCTCACAAACATCAGCATCTAAGACAGACACAAATTAATGAACCCAGTTCTGAATTTCCCTGGTGCTAGCTACATTGTCTTGCTAAAACCATGGAAAGATTCATCATCCCTTCTTTTGGAAGGATGTACTATGTCCAATTTTTAATACAAATGCAAATAAGCTTCAATAATTTTTCTCCAAAATGTGATATACTCAACCTAATTAAGTGATCAAAGACAATGTAGAAGTACCAAATAATTTGGTAATAAGCAATTCATCACTGTTGTAAAATATTTGCCATAATTTTGAAATCTCTGTATAAAAATATGAAGAGAAAGAAAAAAAACAAACCCCCCCCCCCAAAAAAAAAAAAAAAAAACAAAAAACCAAAAAAACCAAACAAAAAACCCAGCAAAACAGACCTTGTAGTGATGATTTTTGCTGCTACTATGACTGGACAGGAAAGGAATTGGAACTGCTGAACTGGTGGTCCATGGGGCACTTCCAAGCCAGGAGGAAGCACTGGATGCCAGCCCAGCCCTACACAGCTGGCATGGGAGACAGCAGTCCCTGATGGGCCAGGTGTGCAGGCAGCTGTGCTGCTCACAGACTGCGGGAGTGGAGGGGGGTGGGAGGGGGTGGGTGGGCAGGGAAAGGGATGGATAACCCAGGAAAGCCCCTGGGAGCCTCACAGCTGGAGCCATATCAGGGTGATTCTTTACTCAGACTGTGGAAGGGGTGGTGCAGACCTGACCACCACCTGTGAAGAGCATGGAGGGGAGGATGGAGAGATGCTCTTGGGGTCAGTCCATGCTGGGTGGAGGTAGGGAGGCCAGGCCAGAGGCTTAAGAGCCAGGGTCACAATGAGGAAGTGAGGAGATGGGAAAGAGCAGGGTATTGAGTGTTTCTGCCCTCCCTTCTGCCTTCCCTTCTTTCTTATTGAACTTTTTGTGGATAGTAATGATCCAAGGGTGCTTTTACTGGGAGAGACAACAATATGCACAGTCCCAGATGTCCTTAAGGCATTTAATTGCCAGAGAGAAGTGTTAAAGAGAGAGTTAAGCTTAAAACTCTGCACTGCTTATCACACATTACAAAAGGAAAGAGATATCTAATACAGATTTTTATTAATTGTTATATCTGTACTTCCATTTTGTATTCCTCATTACTACTGACAGGTAAACCCCCAAATAAGAGCTGACCAAAATTCCTTCATTTCCATATTGTATCTGAGTTACTTGACCATAGTGAATAAGGGATGACTTGGTTGTGCCAATAGTTGTGTTCATGACAGTTCAGTTTGGTTTGCACAGGTTGGCTCAGCCTATTTAATTTTTTGACAAACTCTCTGGAGAGTCTCCTGGGTGAGCACTTCCTTATTGCCTTGCTGCAGCTTAATATCAAAACACACAGCAGCAGATTGTGTTAGTAGAAAGGCATGTAAACAAATATTTACAGGCTTTTGATCATGGCATAGGTGCCCAAACAACAGTGCCAAAAATGGTCATCTGTCAAAGAGGTGGTTTAGTGAGATGGCGTGAGACAGTTAAATGGGATTTAAAATAAAAATCCAGTTTTTTTCAGCTGTTATCAGTTTCTGTGTAAACACTTCCCGAAATCTGAGACTTCGCCTTATGAATGAGGCACCACTTCCACTGCATCCAGACTGGCAGAAGGACATGGCTCAGCACAGCAGACCCAGCTCTGCCAGCCCTCTTGGGAGTTTGGGTTCCCCAACCTGCCTTCCCTCTCCAGCCCACCTGGAAAAAAGCCCATTTCCCTGTGACCATGCAATGGCAGTAAGAAAACTCTCTGACCAGGCCCTGGTCTGCATTGTAAGAGCTAGTAATTTTTTTTCCATGTATATCCCTGAAAGAGAAAATCAGTCTTCTGGCTATTTAGGCACCTCAAACCCAGCACAAGAGTTTAAAAATCTTTTAAGTTCACTGCAAAGTTATCTTAATAGACACTTCTCACAATTAAATATTTTAGACATCTTACATTTTTCCCATAATTTCAACAATAATTAGATCACAATATGGATTAATTTCTTGTCACATCCAATTTTTTTGTTCAAGATGTTTTGAAGGAGTGAAACACAAATACAAGTTGCTGACATTTGTAAACTCTCCCTTTTGTTGTACGCACAAACATAAAATAGTTGACATTTGGCTCTTTCATCCTTTCTTCCCTGCTTGTTCAGTGCAAATGTTATCCAGACAGACGTGTTAAACAAATATCATAGTATCTACAAACAACGATATATAAATCTCATTGTCCTGGTCAACAGCTCAGGACTCAACTATCCTCCTAAGCCATTCTGATCTGCTAGTGACCTTGTGTTAATTACTCTCCTACAGTGTTACATGAAGGTCACTATACTTCCTAATCTCACACAATTTATTTATGTATAGGTACCAATACTTTATCAATAACATAAAGGTAATCTTTGAATTGTGTTTGTAACATTTTATGGGGTGGAATTGCACTAGTTTATAAACTACTTTGTGATTATTGTTTTCTGGTTACTGCATTTGTATGAATGTAAACAAGATATAATGAGTTTTTTCATCTGTCTTTTTGGGTTGGAATGGGGTGCTGAAACTGACAATTTTCTGATCAATGAGAACTACAATCTCTTTGAAAATGATCACAAGCTATGCCTGCTACAACTCCTTACTTCCTGACACAAGTGTACTTAGACATGTATTTCTTCAGAGTTTGTGTCTCTAGTGCTGCCATCTTTTAAATAATATTGCAAGAGGGTTGGCTAGTACTTAGAGTATGTCTGTCCTCTGCATTCATTGCTGAATACTAAATGTTCCAGTCTCTTAAAGCCCCTTAAAATGATGATACTGCTATATTTTTCACTTTAAGATTTCTGTTGGTATGTGAAAATGTGGATAACCAGAGAAGGCTTTGTACAATGGTCTCTGTGTTGGCTTCTCTAAGCACTGTCAATGCTCAGCATATCCCAGGATCAAACCCCTGATGAGAATGGAGTGAATTGATTCACTGTTTCCTGCTTTCTTATTGAATGCTTTTATATTCTTTCATAAACAAGTAAAACTCCAATCATACAAAATTAAGAGGTCATGGTGAAATGACCGAAGTAGCTAATTAGAAAAGCCACTGCATACTTTAAGGCTCTGATTCAGGGACATCTATCAATACTGTGGATACTGCTTAATCATGGAATCAATACTTCAAATTAAGCACACGTGCTCACCACTTGGCCAGGAGCTTATTTGCAATAGCATTTCCACAGTATTTAAGAACAAAGTATTATCTTGCTTGAAATGTTTTCTGATCACCTTAGTGCTCCAATCTCTACAGAGTTGCTTTCCCCTGAGGAACCTCAGAAGAATCTGAAGAGATTTCTACCAATTGTGATTTTGGAATGATTTTAGATAGGGGAAACATTTGTCAAAACATTAAACTGGGATCAAGTTTGCAAAACTTGGCTTCCAGACAACCTCTGTAACCAAGCACTGGCGACAATGGAGAGCACAAATAACAAAGCCTCAGCAGAGGTTTTGAGCCTCTGTTGAAATCTCACCTGCAAGTGCAAAAACTAACAGGCGAAAAAAAAATACCTACTAAAAACTAAAAATAGCTGACAATATTCCCCCAAACCTATGACAACAGAAAGAGTTTTGAATGCTGAGATTGACCTTTAGAGATTCCAAGCTGGTCCATGTTGCACTGAGGCTTTCTTCTTACATTTCCAGACTTTGGCAGCCTGCAATACCACACCTGCTGTTTATCCTGCAAGCTGGTGACCAAGCTGTTTGTGCCAGCCCACTGCATTTGCTGCATCCTGGTCTACCCTCGCGGCGATCAGGAATCTAAGGCACAGAAGTTTTACTGCACAAAGGGTAAGCAGAATGGAAACAAAAATTTTAAAAAAAATTGTGTATACATTTTCTAATTCTATGCTTTGATATTGATGCGACAAAAATTCTGCATATGATAAAATATTATTAAAATGAATACGTGGGAAGGTTTAAGGGGATAAACTTACACACTGAAGACAGGCTGAATGACTGATGTCTGAAATATTGAGCTACAATAGATAAGGATAACAGCAGTGGTAAAATAAATATTTAGACTACAGATGATGATGCTTGCTAGGAGAAAAACATTATTCTTATATCTCATAAGCTGCCTCCTTTTAATAAATTAATCTTTCCTCAGATGAAGTTGTGCATGGAAACTCTGTTTTCATGCAGTTTGGGTAATAGGTTTCATAGATGTCTGTAGGGCCATTACTCTTTCCAAGCAAGACAGTTCATTTCAAAGTGACCACAGCAGAGCTCACTTACCACCCACACTGTGCTTGCAGGATGCTTGCCAGCATGCTTGCTCTCAGTAGCCCGAAACTGGATCTCCACCTTCTGAAAACCAGGCTGTTTCTTCACATTTGCTCCAAAATTAGCAAGTGATTCATTCTGGCAGGCTAGCAATGACACCAGTCTGAGGACACCTGGAACAGCATCTTCTGGAGATAAATGCACACTATGTGTTAAACCTGAGTCATGATCTCACACCTCAGGTAGTATTAATGAAGAAAAAAATTAGGTTGAAGCCCATCCAGAAATACCAGTCCGTGAAAATCCATCTCTTGCTCATTTCTAGGAGCGCAGAGCTGTGATGAAGCCTTTAGCATGGCCTGGGAAGATGTCATCTTGTTGGCAGCCTTCCCCCACCACCCGTGGCCTCACCATTTGGAAGCAAGCTGTGAAGAGCCCATGGAGAGATGCTGTATCTGCTTGGTTATTATTAGTTTGTCTGGTACTGCTACTGTTGTATTCCTGGTATCTTTCCTCATGTTGCTGCACATGGTCACATGCTGGAATTTCAGTAGCGTGTGTCACTACACGCTCTGTGTGTGTAGTGACAGGGCAGGAGCTCTGGAACCACATACCAAGATCAGGTGCCCATGGGGCTCTGATGTACCAACCTTGCCTGGCTACCAAATGCACACTCCTCCTCACCAAGAGGATGTTGGTACCTAGTAAGAAGGAAAAGTGTTATGGATGGAGACAAAGACCGAGATCAGTCACCAGTCACTGTCAGAAACCAGCCAGGCACCACCTGGGGAAAATGACTTTAATTTCTTATGATTCAAGTAAGTTTGGAATGTGAGCAGTAAAGACAAAAACTAAAGCACCTTTCTCAGCTCACTCATTCACTGAGGCTCAACAAGTCTCCCTGTTTCCAGATTTCTTCACCCCTTCCCTACAGCCAGAGCAGGGGACGGGTAATGAATGTTGAGGTCAGGCGGGACAGTTCCTCTTTTTCCTTCTCAGATAACTTTTCACACCTTCTTTCTCAGGCAAGACTGGCCCAGGATGAGTTTTTCCAGCAGCCTAGCAGAGCACATAAGGAGGAGCCTGGTAATGGCACTGCTGGGGAAAGCAGCATGCCTTGCAGACAAAGACTTAATATGTGCCATTCCTAAGGCTTGATGGGAGCCTAAAAATGGATGTATGCACATTTCCTTCCCTTCTGGATTCTGCAGGGCTGTTTGCAAGCAGTTTGGAGAAGTTCATTTTCCCAGTGGGGAGCAGACTGCTGGCTAGTAATCAATAAAGCAATTCTTTAATATTCCTCTGACTGGGAAAAAAAAAAAAAAGTGTGTACTATAAATTTGTATTGAAAAGAAGCTGCCCCGCCCTCCTCTGAGGAAGAGCCTGCAATAGAGAAAGATGGATAAACAAATAATCCTCTGGTTTTAATGAACACATCTATTATATCAGCAATAGTTACGGCAACAGGAGTTATGTACTTTGAGACAGCATCTCTTGTGCCTTGTAAACACCTCAGCCTTCTGTCAGGGCCCCCACTGGGGCTATTTACAGCTTCAATATTACAAGGTAGCTACTCTCTAATTATACACAACTGGATTGGTTTCCACCACTCGGGTCCTTGGTTAACCCTTAATAATAATTAATTTTTTACTGTTACACTGTATATCAGCTTAAAACTTTCAAGATGCTAAGGTGCCCCAGTAGAGTAGAAAACCCATTAAGATATCAAGACATGCATGCTTTGCAACTTCTGTTTTCATTAGTGGCAAAAAACCCTACAGAAAGAAAAAACAAAATAAAAAGGGAGCAGCGCAAAGTCACTGAAACTGGGACTCTGAGCTTATACAACAACACTTGCATGGCAAGAGGCAAGAGGTCTGTTGTTCTCAGATACTTTCTTTTTATTTTTTTTTTTTTTTTTTACAAAGACCTGTGCTCAGGACTTGGTTCCAACATATGAGTATGTTAATCAGAGCTACATTAGTCAGTCAGTATGTGATGCACAAAACTTGCTCAGGTGATTGAATTTTCCTCAGTACTAAGCTTGGAGAGATTTTGTCTTATCAATGGGGGCTGCAGTTTTTATATAGGCTTTTATTTAAGTTTTCTTTTGAACAGCAACGGCCTGCTTAGAGCAGATGAGGTGAAAGGAAGGCAATATCCACTGGCAGTACAGCACAGTGCTTCACAGTGATGACCTTTGAACCAAATGATCAAAATTACTCTAGGACTTTCTACCTGACCTGCACCCAGGGAAAAAATAAAGGAAAAGGTGAAAGAGTGGGGAAAAATGGGAAAAAAATCCTCTTTTAATATTATTCTCCCAAAATTCCTCCCCTTTCTTCCCATAGCGTCTGATTAGAGCCATAGACTGGACTCTGCTTTCTTTGTCACATGTTGCAATCAAGCAAATCAGGGAATATGCATTTCTCTCAGTCCAGGAAATATTCAGGAATACAGAAGAACAGCTGGTGAGAAGTGAATGTGGAGCCATTTGACAGGAAGGAAGATCTACCCCTGAGAGCAATTCCAGAGGAAATAAACATCAAAATGAATGACTTGCAAGGCACTGTAACCTCATTTGTTGGCAAATTGAATACTCTTACCACACATAAATATTCTTGAGCAGAGATCTGATCTTGTGGGCTCCCAGCTATTAAAACAGTGCAGTTTTAACAGCATGCAAGGAAAGGTTGAACAAACATCTTAGCTGTAAAACTCATTAATGAGCCATCATAAAACAGTAAATTTGATAGTATAAATGCTAGAAAATCAAGTCAGGTCTCATTGTATTCACACATGGATGAACTGAGGAAATAGCAGGGAGAAGAGCACCCTAGATGAGGTGAAGTGACTCTGCTGGGTGAGCTGTGAAGGGACAGGATGCTCCTGCTTTTCAGAACCAGTCACAGGTGCTCTTCAGCAGAAGGTGCAGCGCCGATGCATTGCCCAAAGTTGAAAAGTTTGTAAGCAAACACACAGGCATTTGGGGGTGATCTCTCCTGCAGCTTGGTAAGCTGAGAGTACAACAGAGGGATAGTGACTTCTGCATTGAAAGCTGGAAGGAGGTGAAAGCAGATGGACTTGTAGATTCATAGCACTACACCCAGAGAGGGACTGTGGTAGATAACTGGAATGAGAGACTGCTGAAACAGACTCTCAGTTTCTCTTCCATGCGTCTTCAGGCTAAAGCTGACTAAATATGTTTTCCTGTATCATGTAAAGGGAAAGGCATTAAGAGGAAAACATCCTATTTAGGGTATTTTCAGGAAGACAAATACCGATTAAGAGTACAGTTTTATGAGTTCTGGGAGCCATTTCTAGAACTCTGTTTTAGCCAGGAAAATTATTACACTATTAAATAAGCCTCAGGGTATTCATACAAATTTGCTTTTCTTTCTTTACTTTTAAAGCTTCAACAACTGTAGCAGTGCATGTAGCATTGTGTGCCAGTCCTGCATGTCCATCATGCAATTTACATGATGCTTTTGTTGCATCCTCTCTCTTCAAACCCTCTCAAAAAAGGAGAGATGGCTGTGATTTCTTTAATGGTAAGGTTTCCTTACCATTAAAATTTATCAAAATGACTAAAACAAGGGTTTTTTTTCCTGTGGATGTGAGAACAGAGAAGGCTTATTGTCACATTATTAAAAGGCATATTTTTAGAGACCATAAACTGTTTAACACACAGTTTCTGTATTTCTGAACCCAGATCATACAACATTAATTGTATAGTTGCTCATTTGCTCATGCAAATGCGGCCACTGGATGTCTACGCTTGTGGATGAATAGGAATGTGTGCAAAATGAAAACCATTACAAATTCAGCCTGATGTACCTGAAAATACACAAGAAAGAACAGCTTTATAACAGCTCTTTTCTACCAATATATTCAGGTTTTATTTCTTACATTTTTTTACAGGGAGATATTGTAAGGTTTACGAGCTTTTCTGAATTTGCTAATGGACTTATCTACTAAAGCAGGACCTTGAAATATGCATGTTCTTTTCTCTGAACTAATATTCTTTGCCATTTTCTTCTTTGAAAAATTGCACATTGTTTACATTTATTTAGATAACTTCCAAAATAATTTTGTTTTGTTATTAATTTTTCATTTATATAATGTGGATCAGAGGCAACAAGAAATAATTTGGCTTTTCCTAAATACTACCTCAGAAAAGTTCGCACCAGCGTACTGAGCAAAAGGCAGGGTATAGGGAGGACTGTTACAGAAACAGCAAAAAAGCAGCTCCAGATTGTCTGGCAGGGCTGTAATGCGCAGCATTATAATGCCATCATACTCTCTCAGCAGGCTTCTTTGTATAAGTTGAAGATGGTTGCTCGCCTTGCCAATTGCAGCTTCCAAAGGGAAAATAATACATGGTAGGGTTCTCCTATCTGATGTTTAAATTCAAAATTTTTCTATGAAACTCTTTGGATTTTTGGGTTTTTTTTAATAACAGCTTCAGATTTTGGTTTTTGTTGTTTTGGTTTTTTTTTTCCCTTCTTTTTCTGCTTTCTCATTTTTTTGCCGATGTCTAGGCAGGCTAGCTTTTAATATTTCTATTTTTACTTTCCTCCACCTTTCCATATTCTATACATTTTCCTACTTAGTAAAGGTTACAGTGACAAAAGAATGGAGATGATGCAGAATTTTTGCTCTGCAACTTGGAAACACTGCAGAATATTTGAAAACTGGATAAGCAGAAAAGAATAAGAAGATGAAAACCAAACTTTTTTAAAGTTTTATTTTATTTTATTTTATTTTATTTTATTTTATTTTATTTTATTTTGTTTTATTTTATTTTATTCAGAGCAATGGAGGGATAAACACACATTTATTTTAATAAATGTTTAAATTTTTTTAAATACTAAAAGAACAATGTTTCTGTTTCCAAATTTTTCTGAAGTTCTAAGGTTAAAACAATTATGTCATTTATAAACTCAAGTAAATCCATCTCTTTAAAATAGAGTTCAAGCATGAAGGGAACATTTAGTCGAAAAACCTTGATCCTTCCTACTAAACCCTCTTATTCTAGTCACTAATACCTAGATTTTCAATCATGTTTCTATTTCTGTGGTCCCACTGCTGATCAGAAGCTCAGTGGTCAGTTTAAACCTCAGCTTCTTTGGTGTGTACTGGTATGGTGATTGATAGTTCATAATCTATATTATAAGAGAATGAACTGTATTATCTCCAGGCAAAAATCAAATAAAAACTTACTGTATAGTCTAAAAAATGCTAAATCATAAGTCTATGAATTTTTTTGTTGTTTTAAAAATTTATTTACACAAAAAATTCTATAGGCAGTCGCACAGTATTTAAATCAAAGACTTATCAATTAAGAAATTACACTGCAGTTTAAGACACGAGCTCAAGATTCAGACAGTCTAACATGTATCCCTGAGTTCTGCAAAGGGTTCATCATTCCAATATATGAACTTGGGGGCCAAAGCAAAACTCAACTCAATAGCCACCAGGCTTGTCTTCCAGAATGTTTGGTAAAATGAAGGCTAAATAAGTCAGTGTTCACTGGGAGACAGTTTCAAGCACAGTACACTCATCCATGCAGGTGGCACAGGTATGGCATTGCTCTGCTGTCAGCCTGAGTTAATGGCCAATTTGGCAGCTCTGCTTCTCATGAACCATGAATGAAATCCTGGCCCCCCAAAGGCAGTGATGAAACTCCCGCCAGGTGAGTAAGAAGGGAACTATGTTACACCTTCCACCTTCCAATGAAATGCCAAAGTTTATTTGTGCAGTCTTATTGTACTGCCTGAAGCTGGATGTGAGATATTGTCATTATATGATAATGACAATGAGAGACGTCCTTGACTTGAGTTTCATCTATTTTTATTGTTACTATTATTGTTGCTATAATCCATTTGTTTGTAAAATAGGTGTAAAGTTTAAAATTTCACAAGGAACCTCACTGCTTTAAATTTATACTTCATGATGAAAAAGGCTCTGTGAATGCAAAAGAGTGAAAATCATGAGAAAATTTCAGATTCTACCCTCAGAGTTCATGTTTATGTAGCAGCAGATTGAAAACATTACAAGATGAACTCCAAATATAGACCTCCAGAAGTCAGTTTAAATCCCCAGCCAATGCACTCCCTAGCAATATTCTCCTATTGCTCTGCTGGATGCCATCAAATGATGTGATAATAAAAGAGATACTGGACATGGAGCAACAGATAATAAACTAAAATACAATAAATAATAGTAGGGAAAAAAATAAATAAATTTAAAAATCACCCATCACAATGACAACAAAAAAATAAATGGAAACAAAAAACCCTGGAGCTCTTCATTGCCATATGAAAAAATATCCTCTAGTGTTTCAAATAAACTCTCATCTCCTCGAAGTGATCTTTCCATGAAATGTAGTAAAATATTTTTAAAAACAAGCAGCTCTCTGCCATACTGCAAGTTCCTTGTTGACTTATTTGGCGGCCCCTGAGAAAACATCAGGAGAGCTTTATTTGGAAGGACACTGGGGGACAGCAGATTAAACAGGCTTCTGGCTGCATTCAATTTTCTCTAGTTTGGGGAGATTTTGCACCTTTCTTGAAGATTGTATCAGCTGGGATTAGCACATTCCATTTCCTGCACTCCTCATAAAGCTGAGAACTAAAGAAAATTAAAATAAAGGTCAGTGAACTTGGCTACGCTTTTCTCTGGCTAAGAATTTGTCCATATGTTTGCTTCTTTTTGCTTTGATCACATTTTGTTTTGGCAGGCTCTATGTATGCGTGCATGTGTAGGGCTTTCATGATTTTCCATTCCACTATGCAACTGCTGTGTGAATTCATCAGAATTCAGCCCACTTCCGCTCACTTTATGGAAACAATTTGTGTGTAACTTTGCTTTTAGTCTTTCATCAAATTTGCTCTTACTCAGTGATGGAGAGTAGTCCAAGGTATCCCTTTTTCTGGCTTCGAGTTGGCAGTGCTTCCTTCCCCCTCAGCCCCCCAGGATCCCACATATCCTCTCCTGTTTGGCCTGCACAGAGACTCACTGTCCTGCCTGTCCCGCTGTGCAAATCATTTACAGCGTCCCCAGGAGCCTCCTTCCTGCCACCCTGCAGCGTCAGCAATGGGATTTTGGGAACACTTGTCCCTTTTGTTCCGGACCAGGGCCACTAAACCTGTGTCACAGCCCATCAGTCAGTTGCTTGGTAGTTAATTTGGGTCATTTGAACCTACTGGATTTAAATCAGTAACCCAGTTGTCACTACCAAAGTCCTGAGCCAACTGCTAATTTTGTGTATTTATACACCTGTTTTTCTTATCATAGTTCTGAAAAAATACACAAAGGACTTTTTTTTTTTTAATAGATACCAACAATCACCCTTGGAACAGGTCTGAGATCAGGCCTGACAGCTTTAACCTGTACTTGCTGGCTTACATACAGGCTCTGGAGACTACGTGGCAAATTCACAGAGGATTTCCACTGTGGAGGTTTAAAAGCTAAAAAGACCCCAAGCACGAGGCAGAGGAGACAGGTCCATAGCAGTGCCCACACAGGGCAAGGGGAGCAGGTGGACATGAGAGGTGCCTTCACGGATCTCCCTGGCCTCAGATCAGGCTTCCAGCACTTGCCGGCAGTGCACTGCCCTTGCCATTGTGTTGAGTGTTCAGAGGCTCTTTGCCAGTTCCCCATTAGTCTCTTGTAACAAGATTCAGCTTCTGTTTGATTTCCATGATGAGTCTGAGCAGCAGAGCCCAGGAGAAGTCAAATCAGGGCAGGGTACTTTATGCGACCAGAGCTGAAGTGTGGCTGATCTTGACTAAACCTACAAGGGACAGCAAAGGGTAAAACAGCTTACACTGGCCAGGCCTTAGTGCTTCTCTTCCTCCTGCCTCTAAGCCCACATTCTAAGCATCTTGAGTCTACAAAGAGCTTTACTGCATATGTCATTAGAGCTTCTTTTAATTTCCTTTTTTCTTTCTCACTAATATATTTCAAGTTAATTTAGACTTAAATGTCACTAACTCTGAGGCTGCCAGCCACATTCCTCTTGTAGGGAGACCTGCTCAAAAAGCTCACCCTCCTGTTTCATCCTTCCATTTCACCATCCTATTTCATGGAAAGTCCAGGTGAGTGAAAAGCCATGTGAATTCTGTCCTCTGGGCTGTACCACAGTACCTGTAACTCATAATATGGTAAATTTTTGGGAAGTACAAAACATCTGGCTCCCATGGCTTGAGTTCTTGCTTTATAGTGCAGTTCAAGTGAGCAAACTAATGCATGAATTTGCCATCTGTAATTCCTGCTTAGCTAAGAGATTAAAAAGGAAGATTAGGATCAGAGTGAGGGAGATTTGTAGGTATTACGGGCAGAGAAAATGTTACATATTTGAGTAAGTAAAATATGTAAATGAATATATTTAGGGTTTAGGACTTTCGGTAATTTAACAGACGTCAGGAATACATTCTTGTCAAAGTTCCTGTCACAAGTTCAGGGGTCCAATGACAACTGCTGAAAACACACTTCAGTACTGCAGAGATTAGGAGCAGTTTGCAGACATTTTGTACTCAAGGCCTACTTAGCCGCTTCAATTCATGGAAAACCTGGCACCAGGCTGAGCACCATCTGCAAAGCTCTGCTTGACAGAGATCTCATGACACACTTGGGAAAATGTCTATTTCTCATCACATGTGTAATTTTTACTAGAAAACAGGCTGTGGAGAAACCTGCAAATCATCAAAACATATGCTGTCAGAGGAAGGCTAGAATAAACACTGCCCACAATGGCTAGACACTCTCCAACTGCAGCATGGAAAGATGTGACTTACAAGAGGGGTGCTACAAAAAGTGATACCTGAAGCACTAAATGCCACAAACATGAAAAATAAAGCATGCATAAAATGAGAATGGATTGTTACCAACCCACTAGGCTGGGGCAGGATTGGTGGTGTCAATATATCAGTGATCAAGAATAACCAAAAATTACAAGGCACTTTTGCTGCTGTGAATGGCACTATGAGACACTTTAAAGGGCATGACAAAGCTAAGGCAATTAACAAAAGAAATTAGCTGGTGGAAAACATATACTGAGAGGAATTTTTGAAGCACTTGTACTAATTGTTTAGTTTTACAACAGTAACACACCGTATCAGTCACATTAGCTCATCAAAAACCTAATTTTGGTTATACAGCTGCGGAGAAAAAGTTTGACTTAGAATGCATAAAAAATAGAATAGAAACTAATATTTAAAACTTCATCATGTCATTATATACAGCGACACTGAAGCATGATCACTTGGTATTCTGTTCTGCTCATTTTCCTGTGTCAGTTATACTGCAGAAATTAATAAAGATTCAGAGTATGGATATGAACTAATATGTAACTGTCCTGACACTTCTGAGTTCAAAGGACAGGCTCTCCTTTCAACTTCCTTGTGAACTGATGAATGTAACTATTAATGAAAAGAAAATGAAGCTGAGCGACAAAAGGGTAATGCCATCTCTCTCTTCCTAATCTATTGAAGAAATTATGTCTTCAATTACGTAAATTAAACTATGGCCACTTCTTTTCCCAGGTCAATGAACACCCATGTTACCTTCTTCTCCCTGGTCTTCAAAGTTAAGAAGAAACACTGCACTGAAAAAATCATGCTTCATATGCTCCTACAAAACAGTCCCACTATAAAAAACTGTGTCAGAAGGCCACTGTTTTCCCTGTGGACTTATGTGATGACCTGCAGCCTATTCTTGGAATGGGTGGCAGACAGACCCTGAGTAATTGGAAACTGTGATGTAGATGATGGTAGTGGTTCTGCAGCACAGCCATGGTGTGCTAAGTTTGTGCCCTTTAGTTACCGCGGCTCTTGAAGGATTCAGCTAGGCAATCACATATATCAGGAGCTTAGTGCAGCCAAGTGACAAATAGGGATAATTGGGTGCAGATCAAATGGGCTTTCATAGCGTCCATTCACAGGCATGGGCAGACAATGCCTTTCTAAGTAAGGAGATGGCAAGGCATGTGTGAAAAATTATCCCTTTGGCAATAATTCTACTGGTGACAGATAATCAGAAATTTAAATGTTATTCTCATTTTTGTAGAGCTCCTAAAATAATGTAGGATGCATGAAACCATTTGTATTTGAAGAGAGAAGCTAAATAATTTAATATTACAGAGCAGGATGCACAGCACTGGACAGAAAAATGATGAAATCCCAGTGCAGTCTATCTTGTGCTCTTGCCACACTAATTACAGATCAATTACTTCTCAGTTGTTTGCAACCTTATCAAAGAATAGTAAATTTACTGACAGCAAAATGTGATAAGATGTCTTTTCATTATTATGGGAGATTTGTTGAAACAGCTCTGATGTTGAGATTAATAAAAGCTTTCCCAGAGGTAATATGATCTGTATATATATAGTCTGAATTTTAAAAGCTGAAAACTTGATTCTAGGCAGTATCACAAAAAATTTTGTTTCTATTAATTGTTATATGAAAACATACTTAGTACAGAGGAGGTGAAGGAAAGAACAAAATGAGTCTGTTGATAAATTGAAAGCTTGTTATTAAAATGTAAGTGTACCTTTTGCCTTCCACAGATCAGATAATTAATGAGAGTGAAGTACAAAAACTGAGAAAATCTGCAATTCATGTTTTGAGTAGTGTGACAACACAGAGAAGTGCAGGGGAAAAAGGGATGAATGTTACAGAATATTAGCATGGAGGGAAGAAAGCAGTGAACCTACACAGTATTAAAAAGAATTAAATAAAGTCCTGTAGTTTTAGAAGAGCCACTAACCAGCAAAATGTATTGATTTTCCCCCCAACATTTCCCATGTCTTCACTTCTTCATCGGGATTTCCATTGACTTGCCATACAAATACTGAGATCTCTCTCTGCATGAATTGCATATCAGCAACATTAACTTACACTTTCTACACTTGTTCTGAAGGTAAGTGTATACATTTTTACTGATCCCAACTTTTGAAATTCTGGAGAATTATTTTGATTGCAGTGTTAACATCTTTCAGGTCTTGTACTGCGTTCTGGGTCGGTATTGGTTTAGGTTCTGGTTTAGGTTCTGGTTTTGGTTTGTTTCTTGTTTCCTTATTTGTTCTTTTTTGTTGGGTTTTGGAGGGCTATTCCTGCCAAAATTGGCCAGACTTGAGGAAAAAATAGTATAGCTTGTAGGTATCAGACTTTAATAATTTAATGCGGTTTTTTATTATAACTCTTTGAAATACCATAGCCATTACTTTTTACTGACCTACTCCCCTGCAACAGCCTAGTCACTCTTCTCAGGAGTGGATCCTATACACCATCCATGACTCCAGGACAGTTTGATGAACTGATGAGTTCAAATGAGACTGATGCTCTGGTCATATTCAGGAGAGGTGACACAACTGTCCCTAACCTTCAGGAAAGGAGACAATTTTTTGGCTGCTCTTCATTAGATAAACTCAGGAATTCTCCATTGCAACGCTCCAAGATTAAACAACATTTCAGGATGCAAAATTGCTGGTGATTCAACACATCCGGTTCAGGTAAGAGCAGATTTTTCTGCAGTCCTCATTATTGTTTGGTTTTATCAGCTCAATAATAAATTCTAAATTCTTCCAGTCTTAGAGTGGAAAGTAGAGGTTCAGTGATTTCTACTGGAGTTGGATCAGGTCCTCCATTAAGAAGAGTCTTTCCATTAACTGGCTGCAGAGATGACATATGTTGAAGCCATCAATACTAGATACTGTGGCTCTAAATGTGCAGAAAATAACAATGGAATGATTTTTTATTCCATGGCACTCTGCCATTTATGAAAGGGCAATAAAAATTAATTTGTTAATGGTAGTAAAGTGTTTTAAAGCAAAAAAAAAAAACAAAAAAAAACAAACCATTGAGATATGATGTCTTGAGAAATTATTTTTTTTCTAAAGAAAATTAATTAGGGAGTAAAATGAACTATTATTTTAGTTAGTATATACCCCAGAAAATAACAAAATAATTAGGTTTAATTTAGCAAGTAATTTTTTTTTTCAGAAAAAATCGCAAACACTGTTTAATGTGCCATAAATTTATCAAGGAGCAATTTCATCTCTTCTATAAATATGGCTATCTACAAGTAAGTTAGAAGAATGTAGTCCAAAGATTCAGAGTGTCATACTCACATAGCTTTGCTCATATTTTATCAGGATGTGTGGACCATGTTAGGAGACTTTGAAATAGACTTCAGGGTCTATTTAAGGATATAAAGAATAGATTTCTGAAACCTTCCTCATCATTTCCTGTTTCACATAAGCAAATCTTTCTCATAGTTTTAGATCAAATTCCTGGGTGCCTAATTCTTCTCCTGCATTCAATTCAAGCTTGAAAGACAAGATTTAACCCAAGAAAATGCCTGGGCTAAGGTTCTGAAAGACGGATTGTTGATATGTGTCCCTGTCTCTCCTGTGGATGTACCCCCTAAGGATCTGGCCATGTAACTTCATCAAGGTAACCCTAACCTGTGATTTCTGGTGAAAAGCCTTGAATTGCAAAGATGCTTGCTATGCAGCCATGTCTGAGGTATCATTGCTAACACTCTAACAGTCACTTTTGCCACTGAAAGAAATTTAAACTAGTGTTATAAATACTACATCAGTGTGCAGAAAAGGTCACTTTTCTACCTTTGCCCAGCTGTGGAGGATGTATCTTTCTTCAGGTACTCTCAGAGGGATAAACCACCTTTTGGAACTAGAGCTTGTGTAAGGTAGTGGGACTGGGAGCTCATCCCAACTCTGCTTAAGGACTCTGAAGAGTTACACTAATTTCAGGGATTTAAACAAGCTTATGCGCTGTTCCAATTAATTTTTAAAGAGCAAGTGTAGCTATTGACAGTTTTCATGGCTTAGGATCACTTGTTGGTTAATTTTTTTTCCTTGATTTTACTCCAGCTTTGGAAGTTGGAAGTTTTTTGTAGGAAATGTACAGCTCTGACTCCAGAACTGACACCAGTGCTTATGGAACTGGTTAGAGCTCTGTTGCATCTGGCCCACAGATGCTAGTAAAACCTAATACATAAGAGAGCAATAGCAGGAGTTGCATAAAACCTGAGACAGACAAAAAATGCCTGTTGGAGGGATGGCAAGACAAGAAAGGAAACTGCATAGAAAAAGATGGTCTGTCATGAGGAAACAAACCAATGAAAAAATGTGACGTTTTTCACATAATTGCCAGACATTTGTGGAAGTCATAGTAAAACTGGAAACTCTTTTTTACCTTTTCCCCACAGCATGATAGATTACAAGGAGGTACAAGTACACTTAGAACACAAACATGGAAGTCACGATTCTCCTGGGGAACAGCCAGTCTATGAAATTCACTGATGTGGCAGGGCTAACTACTTTGGATATTTGAAAGATCTTTATAAATTCATGACGGCTTACAATATTTACAGGTTTGTCAACTGGAACAGCAATAACTATAGTATAGAAGCTCTGTGAGCTAGAAGACACCCTCTGGTGTGTGCATTGCACTTGGGGTATTTCCCCTCTTTGCACACTGATGCATTGGAGCTCCTTCTGAAGGCTCTGGTATAGGTTGTCGAATTAGGAGGGAAACTGCTCTCAGTGGAACTCGTGCCATGATCCAGCATAGCAAATCCTGTGCTGTTAAATCAAGGCTTTAAAGCAATTTCTTGCTATTCAGAGAGGCCTTTCCTTTTTAGGCAACAATGGAAAATTATCTGGATAGACCCTGACCCTTAACCCACAACAGTAAATGTCTCAAGCATGGTACAACGGATCAGAGTTGTTCTAGCTGCCCTCTGCCCTTTAGCGTGTCTGAAAGGCAAACTTCTCACAGAATCGGACATAATCACTCCTGAATGCTTAGCATCCCTGGGGTTTCAGCTTTAGGACATGGGGGGTGGAAAGATGACCTCCTGAGGACCCTCCAGCCTTTTTCCCTATAATTCTATGATTCAAACCGTCAACTAGAGGTATTCCAATGAATTTTGAGCTGAATACAGGATGAAAGTGACTTACACAGTGAAAATATCGCTTAAACATTATTCATTACCATGTAACTTCTATTAGTGAGCCAAGTTGCTTTCACTGATAGGTTTTGTCACTTGATATGCTAGAAGCATCTCATGCTGAGCAGATGCTGATTCTGTGCATGGCAGGGTCACTTCATACCTAGGGCACTGAAAATCTAAAGTTGTTCCGAATTCTCTGAAGTGTAAACAAAGTCTTTCATGATAAGCAGATGAATAATGGTACAGCTGTCATAGATCTGATTAAACTGTTTCACACATATTACTTGTTACCACAGTGCATGCAATCACCTTGCCTCAGGATTTGTCCAGCAGTTCTGGATTTTCCCAAGTTGTGGGGAAGCCAGATGGAGAACTACTTAATATGGGTGGAGGTCAGTTGACTTAGTCCAAAAGGACTAAGATTGGTAAGAAGTGGTATTTCACTTCTATCCTGTGGTCTTGGGCTTTGGGGTTTTTTGTCACAGTGCTCTCAAGGTCCTCCATTTGGGGCATGTGTGGAACAACATTTATAACTGAGATGCCCTTTTGTGACAAATGAAAGCTGCACAGAGACAGCATAGATAAGGATATACCTAGGGCCTAATGATCCAAGCCTTCAGAGGGCTGCCGTGCTAGTCAGCCTTGCTTCCCTGGTGGCTTGCAGCTTATACTTTTGAGTATAAATGCTTTTTCCTTCACTCTCACAAAAATTAAAGGGTCTAACTTTTACAGTACTTAATAGAGCAATTTGGCCTGGCTCTTGCATAGAAGGGAAGTTCTTCTTTTCCCTTCTTCCCTGCCTTGTTGTCAGATACACGTCGTAGCTGTGATTGCTTGCTCTGCAGTGTGCTGTGGCTGCTTCTGACAAGTCCTGTGTGTATACAAGGAAACTCCTTTGTAGTTCTTCATGCTTTCTTTACCAGGTGTGCTTACAGAGTGAACCATCAAAAAATGAAGCACAGCTCATTTCCTTCTATTTTCACAAGCAAGTAGAAGACTATGTCTGTGGTTTTTTATCTGCCTGCACAAACATACTTTCAGATAATGGCTGGGTTTTGTGCTCTATCTTAAAGAGGGCAGTTCTTGGAAAACAAATCTCTTCTAAGTCTTTAAATTCTGCCTAGTTCCTTGTAGAGGCAATGTGAAGTGCTAGGACTTTGAGACTAGGATGGTCTCGAAGGAGTAATTCATGAGAACCTGCATGAAGCTCTGGGGGGAGGTTCTCCCTTGAGATGTAGACAGACAAATGGGATTTGAACTGTCCTGATAGGACACAAAATTCGTACGGTTTTCTGTCCTGGGGTCTGTTGCTGTGAAGTTTTGCTCATCAATTTTTTTTGCCACAATGAAAGTCACTATAGAATTTCTGTAATGTAATTACAAAGTTGAATATCCCTCAGCTCTCTACATTAGATGTATGTATTAGGTTACCTAAATGGACCAGTGTCCAGTCAGGACAGCATTTTCCGGACTCCTGACTCACTGGTGGTCTGGGGCTGAAGTGAGCTAAGTAATATTGTAATAATTCTTACAAATTGCTTAACAAATATTAAAATTTTTTTCTTGAAAGGTTTCTTCCGCCACTGCTGATTTGTATCATGGGGCCTGAAGTGCTCTGCTTCCATTTAAAGCTTTTTGTGCCTAAGCCTCTGCCTTCTGCTGCCCTACCTGTCTTGATCTTTTTGCAGCTGCCACTTCAGAATTTGAAGATAAGGGGCCAGCTAACATAGCAGCATTTTTTTTCTCTTTCCATGGCCATTAACGTTTTTTCCTTTCTAGTGCTTTTTTTTTTTTTTCTTGAAAAGGTACCTTTGTCTATAGCTTCCTGCTACAACTTCAAGGAAGCGACATTTATCTATTACCTTACTGCTGCATTGTGAAAGTCATGAATTATGTTCGTCTACTCGGATAGACTTTCACCCTGCTTTCAGTAGGTCTCCATTAACCCGCATCTGCCAAATTAAACTGACAGGTTTAGAAAAACTTGACACAACAGATTCTAAAATTAGGTCTGCTACAAAAATCAGAGAGATTGAGACCGTGGTTTCCTCCCTCTGTGCAGCTTTAGTTGAATCAGAGTGACATGATAATACAAAGAGGTAAAAGAGAGAAACAATGTTTCAGTCCTCCTTTATAATAGGGTTTTGTTATTCTTGCTTTAAATTTCAGTGACAAAAGTGGTTCAGAAATCACTAACAAGAGTTTTCTGACATAGATGTGCCTTGTGTTCCTTTACTGGGGGCTTTATTCTTCTTCTTTTTTTCTCCTATTCTGAAAACTTCCAAGGACAGTAGGTGGAGGGATTGTTAGAAAAGAAGGGAACATCATCTTTAAAAGAAATTGCCAAGCTTAATTGGTCAAAAATGGACATGAGCTAAAACCCCAAAAAAATGAAATCCCTGCAGACAGTGTGTGTTCACTGTGAAGTGCTGTCAGTGAAACTGGGAATAATATTTTAAAAGGATTGTGGTCAGAGTTCCCAAAAAATCAGCTGTTTTAGCAGAAGTCTTGGCAGTGAATTCACTGACAAGCTTGAAAGCTTTCTCCACTGTGAGAACTTTGTGGTGAGCCCCATGCGCTCCTGCTTTATGGGGACCCAGAGCTGAAGCAGTTCCCTGGGTTTAGTACAATTTTATTAACTAAGAGTTACTGACTTTAGAAAATAAAGGAAACAGAGGAGATGGCATATCAAATCCAGGCTATACCAAGTTCACACACCACTTTCTCTGTATTGAACTTCCTCTCTTCTATGAAATTGCATAAAACACCTGAAAGACTTGACTTGTTAGGAACACTGGATTAACAAACATACGATGCCAAATCTTGATGTTTCTTAGCATCTTTTAGTTTTGTCACAGAGTTCTTTATGGTGCTCTACTGCTGAGGAAGCCTCCAAAATCCTCAAGGAAATGGAGAACCTGAATAATTTTTCTTTTCTTAAAACATGGCAAACAGTGAAACAGGAAGCATTATCCAGAAATTAATATTTAATGTACAACAGATGACTCTTAATTTTCCTTTCTGAAAGGGAAAATCAAAAGCAACGGAGAAAAATGGAAAAGTTGCTATGTCACAAGCTGCAGTTTGGAACAGAATTTATAAAGAGATTTTATTTCATCAGGCAGAAGGATTCATGCTATACAGGATGTGTTTAAGTTTGCAGAAGGCTGTGCCTGTTTGCTTGTTTCAAGGAAAGAACTTCTGAGATTAATAAATCCAGGACCCGGTTAGAGCTTCCCCCTTCAGCTTGTTTTCTGGTGCTGCTGTTTTACAGTTTCTAGAGAGGCTGGAACCTGGGAATCTTGGTGCACCTACTCAGAAAATTGCTTGGCAGGTTGTGTTTATCTGACAGTAAAATCTGGCCCTTCACAGAGGGTGAAATTAAAACTGCACTTTGGAACAGAGAAAATACCTCTTTATTCTGTAATGCCACTGCCTTCACAGAACAGCAGTGCTGCACTGTTCTTCACTTGGGGTGATCTTTAATGCAGTGAATGTCAATATTTTAGCATGTTTATGTTTTGTATTAGCTCATAGTCAATATTTAGTTAGCTTTACAGGATTTAACATTTTAAAGCAATGACAAAACCTTATATTGCCATGTGGCTTCCCTGACACTGGCAACATTGATACAAATATCTGCAAATTAACATAAAACCTGTTATTATAAGAGCTCTGTCCAAGTGATTTTAGGTAAATTTCACCCTAAACAAAATATAAAGGTGAACTATATGTTGATTTCTTTGTCAGACTCCAAACAAATAAGCAAATGAGTTTTATGTCAATACATTATGTAACACTGGACTTCTTTCTCTGGGATCACCAAAGATTTTTACTTGGGTATTTTTAAATACCAATAAAATTGTACAGAGTTCTCCCTCCCACCAAAGAACTGTTAGAAATTTTGATTCTAAAATCTAAACCAATAGATCTTCACTCAGCAGACTGGGGTTTTTTGGTTGGATCTTTTGGGGTTTTTTTCCTAAAAATGAGAAAAGACAGTGTTGGAGATTTTGTTTTGGACAGAGGTAAGTGCTAAAACCTTAGAAACCAATTATTATAATTTAAAAAACATTTTAAGAGCAAAGAATTCTGTGCTAAGTTTCAAAGTGGCTTGTCAAACACTATACTATATTGTAGCATGTGCAAGTCTCAGTACATGTACAGACATTCTTGTGAACATGCATGCATGTAACTTGGTTTGACTGGATGGACATGATTTATTTATATCTCAAACAGGATTGCATAGGACCAAAAGTATGTCTTTCACCCAGACTATGTTAATAACCTCTAGCATAATTGAGATTCTGACCTGTGGAAGCCAGAATTCAGAGAGGGATACCTTTTTTTTTTTGTATAATATGTCTTTCTTTACTATTATGTGATAGGAATGTCATTCTGTAGTCCCTATTGTGGTTGTTTTTGTTTTTGATTTTTTTTACACACAATCATATTCCTCTGTGTAAGTGTTATAAAAACTGTACACAACGTGTTTATTTTACTATTCAGTTAATTTAAAACTGTGTGCTAGTCCAATTTAAACAACTGTAGGAGATCAGGCTGAAACAAACAGAAAAAAATTGCTTCCTCCAATGTTAACTTTCAAATTGGTTGAAGGACCCCAGAGATTAAACGATGGATGTTTGGTATCTCTCTGTTAGGATCATTTTTTACTTTTAATAGAAAATTTCTGACTGAGACAAAAAGGTCAAGCAAGTTAGTGCCTAGCAAAGTATTTCTCATGTGGATAAGGCAAGAGGAAAATAAAAAATCCCAAGTATCATACAGCACCTCAATCCCCTTACACTAGCATTTTGAAGCTAGTAGTAATTCATTCATCTATGTATCTACATCTGTTAGCTTAATAGGTGACACAAGGCTAGATTTTAAAGGAGTCTAACCCAATAACCAGACTTATGTAATGGGCTTTTCAGGAAGACAGAGAAGGAAGCCTTAATGGTAAGAAACACTAGCTCAAAGTATCAGTTCCAGTAGCTCCAATGGCTAACATTAAACCTTTCTGTCTGTCTTTCAGTATAACTTTCCTTTGTGTTTGCTCTACTCTGGCTATCACATTTTCACTAAGGCTCCTTTTGCCCTCCTGTTAACCTATGTGAATGCACAGGTGTGCATAATACATTAACAAAGGAATACTATTGTTTCAAAGAATTTATTTCTCATGGTTGTTGTTGTAAAAAGAAATGCACATTACATGCAATATTTTTTTCTTAGTTTCTCATGAAACATATTATATTATTAGTTGTACTCTACCACTTAAGCTGCATTAAAAACTATACTAAGAAATAAGTTTTTCTAACTTGGTTGTTACTAATAAGGATTGTATCTTGTTTTCTTTTACAGGGCTGATCAGGCAGAACATGATTTTCTCTTCTGTACACTGGTTTAACTCCATGGACTTCAGAAGAATTACTCTTGGTTTATTCTGGTGAGAGATGGAGAGGCAGCTGATTTTCTACCTTAGATGAGTTGCTGGCACAGAAGCAGAAGTATTATATATGTTGGGGAAAAAAAATGGTGTGCACTAGCAAAATGTCCCCACACAACTCAGTAAGTTTAGCTTAAGAAACGTTTTCTCCTAGAAAATGCCAAAATAAACTAGAGTAACATTTTATTTAATGGTGTGGAAAAATTCACATTATAGCCATATGAGAAATGTATTTAATTTTCTTTTTTTAAGCCAGTCAGAGAGTAAGGCATGAGTGCATATTACTAAGTTTGATAGCAGTGCCTAGAAGAGCATATTGAAAGATCCCTTGAAATGCACAATTGGATGCAAAGCTAGGATGGAGTGCTTTGTGCAGCTGAAGAGCACTTTGATGAACTGACTGGCTTCAGATGCTGTGAATCTCCAACCTTGTTACTGGCAGACATAAAAACAACAGTGTAAACCTTTTGTCTCTTATTCTCTCCTGATTATACCGGATGTGGTGGCACAGAATAAACATAGCTAGGCATCTTTGTGCTGGAGATGGCTTTAGCAATAAATACAGCCCTGGCATAGGGAGACACAAGTCTTGTCTCTTCAGCTGGTGCTGCGCTGGATTACTCTCAGTATGGGTTTGATCCTCAGTGTCTTTCTAGTAATGAGTGCTCTGGCAAGAGCATTAATCACTGCAAGCAGAGAATTAGCAGCTCCAGCATTATCCATGTGGTCAACAGACATGAAGAAAAAGCAGGAGGCAGAAGGGAAATATTGTGTGTGCTTTATGGGTTTGCAAATGCACACTGATTAAATCAGGAGCAACACACTGCAAAATTAGGACTTCTTTTCTGTCCCTTGTAACTGTATATAAATAATACATGTTTAATACAATTTAGGGAATTTATTGAGATACATTCACTGCAAGGAGAAGGATGTAGTTAGACAGCAAGAGCTGTGAGAGGACTAGATGTGATTCTGTCTTTGAGAGGCATTCACAGTGCTGCAAAACATTTCATACATAAAAGTTGCAAAGCAATATGTATCCTACCTTGAAAATTGTCAATATCTTAACATGAATAAGGAAGCTCACGTTGGCAGTACAAGAAGTCTGGGGATGTTTATGTATGTTCTTGTTAAAACTGCTATCTTTAATTCCTGTCTGAGCTCCAAGTAAAGCCTTTCTGTTCAATATGATTTCATTTCATGACAAGGCAAGGAGGACTACACTCTGAGAGAAAAGACTAAATCTTAATAACCTCCAAATAGAAAAAAATATATTGAGACAGAAAGAAAAATAGAAAGAAAGAAAGAAAAAGTCAACTGCAGACATCAAATAAGACAGAAAGAAGTAAAAAGAAATTGACAGCCAGAGATAGGCGAGAAAAAAAAAGTAACATGAAGCAGATGCAGTTGTGCTGCTTCATCTGGGCCATGCTACAAGTGTAGGAAATTTGGACACTAACAGGCATATCAGGTTTTCAGACATGTCCTCTCTCCCTCTCTTTCTGTTTCCTCTCCACAGTTAGCAGCAGGACCACTTGGAGACAGCACTCCTTTGCTACTGGTTCATCCCTCTGGCCTGGAAGCAGCAGCACTTGCACCAAACTGGGGCCAGAGAGAGGCACAGGGGAGATAGCTGAAAAGGTACTTGCTATGGCAAGCAGCTGAGGTTTGCCTGTGGGTCCATGAGAGCCTGTACCCAGGAAATGAAAATCTTGGCAATCCACAGGTCAGTGCTGTCAGCTGAGGAAGCAGCATTTCTAGAGCCAGGCCTTACATCTCAACACTGCTTCAAGCAAAGCCCCAGAGAGAACATTTTGGATTGTTGTTCCTTTCTCTGTACTCCTCTGTTCCAGTTCCTTTCCTTTCCCTTTCCCTTTCCCTTTCCCTTTCCTCCTAGAGCATGAGTCTGATCTTATCACCACATTTCTGGAGCACAAGAGATGTCCTAGGATGCTGGGTAAACAACAGTCTTCTGAAAAGTTCTTCTGTAGAAAGTGGAGGATGATTTAACTGTCAGGGATGGTTTTGGATTTGGTATTGGTTTTGGTATTGGTTTCTGTTTTTGTTTTTTGTTTTGTGTGTATGTGTTAATCATACATACTTGTGGTCTTTGCAGGGCAGCCAGGATGAGGGAAGAGACAAGAATCTTGACTCCATGTTTCAGAAGGCTGGTTTATTATATTATGATATATATATTATATTATATTAAAAATGCTAAACTAAAACTATAGTAAAAGAACAGAGAGAAAGGAATCATCAGAAGGCGAGACAGGAATAGAATGGAATGAATAACAAAGGCTCGTGACTGACCAAGACAGTCTGCACAGCTGGGCTGTGATTGGCCATCAATCAGAAACACCACAGGAGACCAATCACAGATGCACCTGTTGCATTCCACAGCAGCAGATAGTCATTGTTTACATTTTGTTCCTGAGGCCTCTCAGCTTCTCAGGAGAAGAAAATCCTGGCAAAAGGATTTTTCATAAAATATGTCAGTGACACATACTCTTCTAAGCTCTAAGCTTAAATGACTATGAATGAAGCCCAGAGACTGTTAAAAATCTGAAAAGTATGTCTTAGCTAAGCCTGGGTTTCCTGTTGAAGTTCAAGGAATTCATAAACTGAAGACCAAAAACAATAAAAATTTTCAGACAAAGAGAACTGAGACCCAAATATTGTTACATTACAACACCTGAAAAAAAAGTGCTTCCAGCCAATTAAAGTTTGGTTCCAAGGCTGGATGAAACTATGCAAGCTAAAAATGACCAATAAAGTATTTTCAGTATAACTGCTCTGGGAAATTATTCCAGGTATGTCTGCAGACTCAGTTTTGTAGGTTTATCTGCATAAATGGTTTAGAAATAAATGTCACATTCACTGGTAAAATGAGAGATACATGAAGTTCCTATTGTGAATGATACAAGCTTATCAGAGATAAAAGGACTGATGAATTGTAGCTATAGTTTCCATATTTACTACCACAAGTACTAATTTTTTATCCTATGAACAATTTAACTGTGAAGGGATGGATTGATTTCTGATAAAACAAGAGCTGATAAAAGCCCTGGTGCAGAATGGACAATATTTGGGTTGTTTACGTAATTAGTTTTTTTTTCCTAATCTCCTGACCTTTGCTGCTGCTACTAACTCAAGACTATCCTCTCATAAGAAGTGACACTGCAAAGCAAAGCATGTACTTTTTCCAGGCAAAGGGAATACAGGACAAAACAAGATGAAAATAGGTTTTACCCCGAGCTATAGGTCTTCTGTCAAGGTACAGAAGCATAATTCGCTTGCTAGTCTTTTCTTCAAGGCACAGGAGATTCAAATGAACACTCTGGGAGAAGCATTTGAACTTCATCTAAAATAATCCATTTGCTGCAGTGGAAATCAAACAACATACAATGTGTGAAGAAAATTATATACTTAACCATGACGTAGTCACTGATTCAGAGAGTGTTTGTTGGAATTTTCCTCTGGAAGACATTTCAGCCTCTCCTCTGAAGCAAATTTATCACCTGCTGTAGATCAGGTGAGGCATATCTTTCCCTAGTCAAATTGCACAATCTCTCACTACTCCTGTGCTGTACTTACCATCTTTTCTAGGAAGATATTCCAAACATTTAATCTGAATGTCCCAGCTGCAGTAAGGGTTCCTTGTTCCTTCTGAGGTTATTTTCTTCTTAAGGGAGGAGTTTGGCTCAAGAAATCATAAATTCCCTTCCAGCAGCTGTGGACTGCTATTAGATGACCTCTGTGTTATGCTGAACAAGCCAATCTTTCTCTTTGAAGGTCATGTGCTCTAGTATCCTACCTATCTTGATAGCTCCTGGTTGATACTCTTTCCCTTATCCCACTTGATTTGTAATCCAAACCTAGCTACATTATTTTAAGTCCAGTGTCACAAAGGTCAGGAAAGTGTGTATAGTCCCTCCCCTTAACCTGCTGGCCATGGCCAGCGGGCACTTCCCCTTTGTGATGTGTCTGCAATGCTGGCTTGTTTTCTGCTTGATATTCACTGCTGCTTCCAGGCATTGACACCAGGGCTGCCACTCAGTCCCAGCCTACCTTTGTGCTATAAATTAGTCTTTAATGAATTAGTCTTTTATGTCTGTTTACAGAGTTTACACTTCTTGAACGGTTCACCAATCGTCACGTTTCATGAGGTCTGTTAAGAATCAGTTTTAACTTTCCCACTTAATAATCTCTTCCCCTTATTTACTATCATTTGCAAATCACTTTCTTAGCATTCAAGTTACTTATTAAATTATTGATTTATGCGACTCACCTCCACTTCTTCCTAGCTGCCATTTAGATACCAAGCTACTTTTTATTACTAATTAGGTTGTCTTTCTCATTCAACAACAAGTCCATGTTTTCTCCTACACACATACTTACAAATGTTACATTAATCTCTAAATCTAGGCCTAGATTTAGTTCTATCTGACCTCTGGCCTTTTAAATACTTTAGAAAAAAATCTTTTATTTTTCCGAATCACGACAAGTGGCTGAAGGCATATGACATGAACTGTTTTCACTTTTATTTCTCCAGGGTTCATCAGTCTGGATCCAAAGATCACCAAAAGATTTCATGCCAGTGCTGTCCTATGAAGAAGCTTCTTTATACAGAATGCAAACCTCCCTACTCCTCTTGTCTCCCTAAAGAAGCCTGTGCTCATGGTTCACATGCTGTGCCACTCAGTCTCTGTGACTGTGTTCACACAGTAGCCCTGAAACCAGACATGACCTTGCAATCCCTCTTGACTCTTGCTCTTCCTGACTGTTGCTACACGCAACAATGTAGAAGCACCACAGGCTGGTCGCAGAATGCATCTGCCTCTGAGCACAGACCTGATTCACTAGTCAGCAGATTGTGTCACAGAAATACACTAGCTTCACTAGAAATACACTTCATCAAGAAGAGGATCATAGATCAGAAACCTAGTAGAGAAATGTACTAAAGAGAAACAGTTTCGAGCAGACAATGTTGATCTTTCAGAAAGAGTCATTGGCTTTGGATAATGACCAGTCTTTATCCCACAGAGAAGGAAAATTTTATGATGTAGACATCACTAGTACTACAGGTGGCTAAGGCATGGGACAGTTTTTCTAACCTACTTTCCCTCCCTCTTAAGCCTCTTTTTACCAAAACTTCAGAGCAGACTGCCTACTACTTGGATAACCACAGAGTTATCATCAAGTCACAGCATGAACCAGCCCTACTTTGTCTCTGGGTGTCTTGCTGTGACCCCACTCTGACAATGAATTCTGCAAATAGAATATACTGAGTGCAAAACAGTTGCTCCCTCTTTTGCTCTGTGCCCCCATATTCATTATATTCAGCTTCCTCATTGCTATTGCTATTATTTCCAAAGGTTGATTTTCTTTGGTACCCTTGGATGGCTTTTTATCTGAGCCGTGTGATTTGCTGTGCTTGAACTACAGGACACACTCCCTGAGATTCACTGTAGTTACAGCTCCATCACTCCAATATATTTGCATACTTGCTTTTCAAAGCCATTACTCTCCTAAAAGTAGCAGAACCCTCTTTTCTCTCCGTAACACTTTTCGCTGTCTGTCCTGCTGACAGTGGTTTATTCCAGCATGCCACTGTAACAACAGGATTCTTCATAATAGCTTCTCTGTGCTGCCCTCCAGTTTATTCACATCTTCTTGGATGGGTGAGGTTTGCTGCAGCCTATGCTGTCTCGGACAGACACTCTAACAGCTGTTTAATAATTATTAACTTATTCACTTCAGCCCAGTAAACTGAGCACATTGTAAAGAACAACCTCTACAAGCATTTGTCCTTCTCAGACAAATTGTTCAGAATATCTGCTCTTTAGCCACATGTCACTGCTGGCAGTTTTCGTGAAAGTTTGTCTCACTAAACTGTTGTTGGCTTGTATTCCAGGGTGAGCACCCATTGCAAGATTGATGAAGACTTAGTAGAAACATGTACATGTATTCAAGCAAACAAATCCTTGAAGTAGTTTCTTTAAGAACTGTTGCCATCACTGCTGTAACTTGCAGACTGGTTTAGCTACTATTGACCGGCTATTAATATTCCTCTCTGAACTGCATGAAGCTGTAAACACAGAAGCTTCCTTACCTTATTTTCATCAGCATTATTAAATATTTTTTTGGGGGGAACTCTGAAAAAACTACACAAACCTCATCTCCCTCTGGCACCAATGCCTCTGCATTAGGTTGAGAAGAAAGCTTCAGCTTCTGTCACTTTCCATGGTGCATCACAGTGCACCAACACAGGAAAAGTGCCTTACAAATTTACACTCTGTTTATAAGTAATTTCTCCTATTGCCTGCTTTTGCTTTTCTCCCTGGCACAGACTAAACAGTGTCCTAGATGATTTGGTCTGATCCAGTAGGGTTAATTTCATCCTGTGTTCTTTCCATCATATCTCAAAGTAAAACCTAAAAGGGTAATGCAAGGGTCCTGTCTGCTGTAGGCACTCTGTCTTACTGTAGCAGCTGCTTGCAACCTACTGGGTTGTGCTCTGTTTCCTAGGTAATCAGGTTGCTCTCTGTAGAATTATGACTTTATGAGGGGAAAAAAAAGTGTGAATGAGAAGCCAAATTTACTTCTTTCTGTGTTAAATATGACAAAGGCCACAGCAGGAGAAAAGTTGCAGAGCAGAAGAGAGTGTCTGCAGTGACAGAAAATGGCAAACATTGCTCTTCTATCCATAGATATGGATGGGACAGGGGAAGAGATTAAAATGCAGCACCTTTTGGTAAAAGGGTGCTGTCAGCATGATCAGTAGCTATTGTGACAACACAGACAACTCAGAGTCCTGTGGACTGCTAGCAAAACACTCTAAGGCATGTTGCAAAATCTGCCTGGCTTTTGCACTATGCTCAGGACTGTCCTGTTATAGCAGAAAAACCACGCAGTTTTTGTGCAACGGAGTACATAATGTTTTATGATTGTTTAAAGTAATGTGGAGTGAAAATGGCCCAACTATAATAACATTTAGTTTATCTGCTACGGTAGATTATCTGCTAAGGTTAATCCCTCATACCTTGTGTTCATAGTCAGCTGTGTTATTGTTTTCTGCACTGAACTGATTGTGCCTACCCATTCTAGGAAATGTTTAAATAATTTACATAAAACCTGCTACATTTTTGTATCCTAACACCCCTCCATACAAGTATCTTATTACTCCCTACTGTGTTTTCTCCTAGAGTACCTATGAAATGCCTACTGGATTTTAAAAAGATTATATCAACCACACAATGACCCATGTTTATCCATTGAACTGGGCAGGAGCAGCTACTCTACATAGATGCAGATGTTGTGAAAAGCTGAGCATGCCTGTAAGGGGGGACTTGGAAAGCCTGTGCAGATTGTCAGTGCTCTCCATGCACTTGCTTTTGTCTTGTCCATCTGCAGCAAGACCTCTGTCTGCAACAGAATAGCTGATTTTCTGTGACTGAAGACTTGGGTTTGGTTGAGCTGGTGACTATTGCCCATGAGCATTTCCCTCTCTATACCAGTGCAAGCTACAAGCCAAAACTCATGTGAGATCAGTTTCAGGAAAGAAACAATATACACTTTCCCAAACATGGATGTTCCTGAGGATTCACAGAATCACTTTCTTCTCTCACTGCCTGACACAAGAATATTAGTAGTTTTCTGTGAAGGAAATGTTTCCTACCTCTGTATTCCTCAGTAGATAGATAAAGGGATCTCAGTTCCAGTTGCCTCCATCTTTAAACACAAAATCCTCAGGAAAGAAAGTACTTTTTTTTTTTCCTCACACCTTCTAATTTTTTAACTAAGAAACAGTAAGCTGACAGCTGATGAACACACAGCTGGCAAAAAACTGGCTCAGTGTACTGAGACTCTTGACATGGTAGTAGCGTAAGTTTAGAATGTGCAATGGTATATCTATTCACTGTGGCTAGGAAGAAATGAGTAAAAGTAACAGAAAGACTCATTTTTCTGCCTGGTAGGCTGGTATCTTTTTTTGCTGCTGTCTATTATTGACTAGATCATATTGACTGTGATGCTTCAAACACTGTAATTCATCAGACAGATGCTGACTATCTACTTGTTCATTGCTTATTTATGAGCAGGGAAAGATTTCCAAAGGTGTTCAGATCATTTAGAAGACAGTAATCAATTCATATATATTTTTTTAGGTTACAAAATAATAAGCCTAAGTCAAATTATATTTTGTTGTATGAGATAGTAAAAAAATGAACCCTCAAAGGGCAAACAAACTGTTGTTACTGAAAGAATTACCCATCCAGGATGGACTCAGCTGTCTAACAACTCATTAACTATTTAGCAGTTCCTTAGAAGGAAAAATCTACTATACAGTGAATTCCTATCAATATTTAATATAGCAGTGCCTGAAGCACTGGACTGAGGTCCTTACTTGTGCAGATGGCAAAGCAAAGTGAATACTGCCACATCCCTTAATGGGGGAAATCTCAGATAAATCCCAAGGCTTCTTTCCTTTGTTCTGTTTTACTTTATATTCTTAGAATTGTTAATGACCTGTTGCTGAGCATTTCTGCAGCATTTATGCCAGTTTTTTCCTTTCGCACACACAACAAGAGCACTTATTGATCACCAAGTACTTTCATCTGAAAGCCAAAATTACACCACATTGGCTTAACGCTACCATCTTCTGGTTTGGAAAGTACCTTTGCTAGCCCAACTAGTTGTAGTAAATTTATTTAAAATTTTTCAATGAGATAAAACTCTCTAAGTTATTTTTGTCTTGACCTAGTTTTGGTACCTGATCACACACTATAAAAATAATTGGCCTGTCTTCATTAGCATAATTTTCTTTCAGTTTTAGAATAATCCATCATAGTCAGAAAACTCCACTAAAATCTTGCTAGCTCTTTTGCTATTTCTATACTGTCTGCTTCTCTATCCTGTTCCTAATTATAGATATTCTGCGATCACAGTTAAATTTACAGCTGCCAGATTACAGCTAAATTGGTTTTCATCACTCTTTTAGCCTAGCCTCTGTTCTCAAGCTTTTCCATTTTTCTCTGTCCAGGCTTGGTTCCTGACCTAGTGTGACACTGCTGCAGGGACAAAGGAACCCATTAGTGCTTTACACTTAGAGTGTCATATCTGTCTAACCCGTCCTGAAACAGAAGTGCAGGGATTTGTTTTTCACTGTTCTGTGGCAGAGCACTGTCTTGTCATTTGTGAGGTGGGTACTTCACAATGTGAGATGCTGCCAGCTGAAGAACACGAAATGATCTTAGTCTCAGCACCAACAGCAATCCCCAAGAAAAATAGTGGGGTTTTTTGTAACCCCAAAGAACCATGGATTTGGCACAGGTGGAAAAAAAGAGTAAAATGTGAGATTTCTAAAGCACTAAAAAATAACTCAGATTAATACTATTTTTAATGTTATCCAAACTATGTGCTGTTATCTTATTTACTCCATCACCCTCTTCCCTGCAACCTAGTGATTCTGCTTTCAAATCTCTGGAAAAATACTGTGCTCTGAGATGAAGATAGCCAAAATATTTTTCTTCCCAACAGACTTGTACACAGTAGCCTATTCATTCTCACTTGGGCATGAAGTAATCTCCATTACCTAGCTGCCACAGCAGGCAATGAGGCAACAGAATTACAGGGGGAAAAAATTTGCTTGTTCTAAAACCTATTTGTCATACATAATAAAGCCTTAGCAGCCAGTGGTGATGTGATATGGATATGGCCCTTTTGATTTGGTTTCCCTTACAACTCAAAACATCTTTGCCTTTAATTCTTTTTCTCTGGCTGCTCATATAACTCCACAATAAACACACACTGTCTCATTGTTTCATTTTAAAGTCATTTGGGAACACTGTGGCAACATGCCATAAAAATTGGGCTTATTCCACTTCATTCCACTAACTCAACTTTTCCACTAGATTTTTTAGTCTCCTGAAGATTTATTAGAAAGTTTTATCTTTTGTAGCACCCAGTCCTTCTGCCAGATGCACATGGAAGCTCTTAAAACTCAAAGCAATCTGTCAGAGGAGTTGTCAACAACCTTTTTACAATACTGCTAACCTGTTAATCTAGAACTGTCACTCACAATGTAGAACTCATTGTATTTCTGGTAGGAGAATCCTCAAGAGCAGAGCGTTTTACAAAAATAGCTAAAATTAACAAAACACATACAAAACTTATAGGCTACCATTAAAAATAATGCTATCTTACAAAAATTAGCAAAAGTAATTATGGTGTTTACCAATTCCGGTAATTTTCTGTCCCAGAAAGTCAGTAATGCCTACTTTGCTTTCTATATGTATTTTCCCTGGGGACAAAAGATTGCATATCCAACAGAAATTACAGAAAGTCCATGTCCAAGAATACAGATTTTTAGCATTTACTTACTTATATGTAGACCACATAAATACATACATTGTTATACCTTATGGTAATAAGTTTATAACCTTGCTGTGACAGCAACTGCTCCAAGCTCTGTGTGTGTACCACTGGTTCACTCAGGCACTGTGCGTATGTGGTCTATTCAGGTCTCCAAGTCAAATGTAATAACAGTATTCTGACAGAGTTTAGTAGAATAATTCATTTAGCCTATTTATGCATTTGTAAAGCTATTAGAATAATTCAGAGTCAAACACTTCCCAGAGGAATTCTGTGGTCTTAGATAAGTATTTACTTTGAGATCTTTGGTTGAAAGGAATTAAAACAAACCTTAGCTGTGTTTTAAGCAGTCTTGGTTTGTTCATCTCTTCTGTCTAAGGTAATCTAAGAAAATGGCCATAATCTGTTTAAGGTATGTATTTATTTCAAAAGATTTTTGGATTAAAACACTTCTCAAGTTTGACTGATGCTAGTTAGTGACCCAGGCAATGTTCCTATTACATTAAGAATGTAAGAACAGCTGCAGCAGGTCGAACAAAAGGTTTGACGAGTCCAGTGTCCTGTCATGACAGTGTTGTCAGAGACACTTAGAAAAGAAAAGGTGTCAGGAAAGGGTAAGCATAAAAAGCATCCTGGATAGCAAATGCACTCTGACTTCACTGCTAGAAGTACTTAGTCTAATGTATAGATCTCATCTGAATTTTTATTATGCTGTCTGCTTCTTCAGAATGGTGTGATATGTGTATAACAGCCAGTGCCATGCCTGCTGCTTTCCTTCCTGATGACCTCACTGGTGCATTAGCTAAAGTGCATCTATCTTAACATAATTGTTTTCCTCTGTCTGTAGAAATATCTGCAAAATCACTAAGGGCCAGGTCACATCAACTGTAACTGATCAGTGAACCCCTACAGTGGAGAAAGACCCAGAGGAGATGGGCAAAGATGTGTTACTGAGGCTCAGGGAAGAGCACTTTCTTTACCACAGCTGTTGTAAAGAAAGCAGAACATACCCCAACACAAAGGTGGCATGAGGCTGGCTTTTGGTTTAACCAATGCCTTTGAAAGTTGAGTAGATCAACATGTTGTGTAAATGTCCTTCCATAAGCTAATCAAAAAGGTGTGGGTATCATCCTAAGACAGCTAGAGCTTCATGGGAGAAGTGTACAAGTGACTCACCCCAACATAGGGAAAGGAAAACTGAGGAACCAACAAAATAAACTTCAGAGCAGCAGGTATGAGCTGGCTTCAAACCAACCACCCCAGTAAGGGAAAGCATAGGGACACCTGCACAATACTGCTGTATTCCTCTGCTGAATCCCTTGTAATGTAAAATATCTTAAAATAAGTAAACTTGGTATTAAAACATGGAAACTGTCCACATGTGGAGTTTCTGAATGAACCTGGTCTGGGAGTACTGGACACTAACATCCACCTAGTACTATAGGAGCAAAACTAGTTTTGATCATTTTCATTTGAAATGTCTTCAAGTTAATTTCAAACACCTGCATTGCAAGATTATAAATCTCATGAAGGAAGAGCAGTTGTTTATGGATACAGCTGTGGTAATCACAAATCCTCTGAGCAGAGAGAGACAGCTGTCTCCCAGGATTTTCCCGGAAAGCTGTGAGAAGCTGTGAGAAAGATCAGAGAAAAGTATGTGAAACAATTCTTATCTTCATTTGCCGCACCTGTTGTTGCGCACATGTGGAATGTGTTATGGAGATTGTTTACCAAAGGGTGATTTCTTAATTGGACATTGGTGATGGTGTTTGGATTCATTGACCAATTGGATCCACATGTGTATTGGACTGTCTGGTAAAAGCAATGGGTTTTTCTGCGTAGTGTAGCGTAGTGACAATAAAACAATTGATCGGCCTTCTGCAATCATAGAGTCAATGCTCATCATTCCCCGGCAGAGACGGCTGCTACTATGTACAGCTAGCAGGGATGGCATAAGACTGAAGTGCGAGCAAATGTAGTTTAAATGTCAGAATAAACATCTTCATGTTTAGGTCTGCAACATTATGGCATAGCTTCTGTAGATAAAGTGAAGGTTCATCTCTTGGCAGTTGAAGCTTCACTGGCAAAGTCACTAAGGCTGATACCACAGAAAGCCTGTCCATCTCTGTTTTCTATCTCGTGTAATTTATATGTGCTCTACATGCCTTATGATATTGCTTCTTTCTAATTGTAATAAGAATCTTTACTTTTCTTGTCACTGATGTCTTTATCATTACCTTTAAAACAGGACAAAGTAGAGAATATACCTTATTTTATTAAGTGGGAAATATACACATTCTTAGGTGGGAGAAAAAATCAGGCGACAGTGTTCTCACTGATGCAGAATAAAAAAACATTAATAAAATGCAGTTTACCCATTGTTGAGGCAAGAATAAAGACTAAGGTCCCAGAGGGAGGAAGCACGCAGACAATGTTTTAAAATATTGTCCCAGATGGTTTGAAAGAGAAAATGAGACTGAGGGAAGACCTCATTGCAGTCTACAACATGTCTGTTAGGGGGAGAGAAGAGGCAGACCCTGATCTCTTCTCTGGGGTGTACAGTGACAGGACCCAAGGGAATGGCCTGAAGTTGCGTCAGGGGAGGTTTGGGTTGGCTACCAGGTAAAGATTCTTGCCCCAGGGGATGGTTGGGCACTGGAACAGGCTCCCCAGGGCAGTGGTCACAGCACCGGCCTGACTGAGTTCAAGAAATATTTGGAAAATTCTCTGGCACATGGTATGACTTGGGTTGTACTGTGCAGGACCAGAAATTGGACTCCATGATCGTGACAGGTCCCTTCCAGCTCAGCATGATTCTGTGCAAGAAATAAAGCAAAAAAATATGGAGACACAAAGAAAAAGTTCCGCTGAAAGAAATTCTTGAAAGATGTTGTTATTGCCTGGGGATCACAGGCATTCTAAAGCATGTGAAACTACACATGTATGGCACATAGAAAGGCTACTGACTCATAACTATAGACTTCAAAAAACTTTATATGTATCCCTGTGACAGGGGAATACATAGATTTTTACATGCTATTCCTGTGAATACAGAGTCTGATATTCCTATATATGATGCTTGTGTGGACTAAAATGTAGCAAAACATTCATTCATGGTACTTTTATTTAATTTACAAGCAAGGGAATAGAGAAAACATTGGTCATTTTAGCATACCAATAGGTTAATACTTCATTAAAAGCCACTGCTTTTCACTTTAGGGTGAATAATCAAGTGCTTACAAGCCTCTTTATTTGATTCACATTTATGCATAGCTATAGCTAAAAATGCTCAGAAGTATAGGTAGAGAAATACTTACCTGTGAGGAGCAAGAGCATCTTGTGGCTTGCTGAGTCTATTTGCATCCAGTTTTATTATCTGCAACAGAAAAATGCTGAAGATTATGAAATTGTTCTGTGAAGAACTATAGAAATTAATGGAACACTGAAAAGAAGGTTATTACTGAGTTCCCAGAGTCACTCAGTTCCCAGTTTATCAAAGATTCTTTCGTCAGACGGAAACATAAGCATCAACTAAAAGAGAAGATACAGTATAACAGAGCACTTAGACATAGCAGACAAAGGCTAGAAGAATCAAAAGGGATAAAAGCCGTAGCTTGGCAAATTTGATACAGTTGTATAACAACTAGTTTTACAGTATCACCAGGTTACAGCTGTCCAGGGATATCAGATTGTCCTCAGATTTTCTTTAATTTCAAGACTGGACATTATTTGAGCAATCACAGAGACAAATGAAGTGAATTTCAGGGACCATAACATTTAAAATTAGATTATTAGATGATTTATTATAACAACAATAAATTAGTTATTGTTGTTATAAAAACAATAACTCTAGCCTTTAAAATTCTAGCCAAAATATTTTTTTTTATTTAGTATCTTTCATCCAAGGGATTTTACGTGCTTAACAAACACAGACTAAATAATCCCCTCAACACTTGTGAAAAGTATATAATTATTACTAGATCTACTTTTCAGATATGTAAGCTGTGAATCTGCAAAGTGAAGTGATTTGTCAAAGGTTGTGGAACAAGCAAATATCAGATATGGACTGCTGGAAAATCTAGGTTGTGAGAACTTATAACTATACAACTATGTAATATTCTGGATAAAACAGCTGATCTTTTAACTTCTTAGCAGTCAGGTGGTGTTAATTAAGTATTTGCAACAGCAAAGAAAGAAATCTGAACAGAGGAGGTAAAGGATTTTAGTGCAGATCAGTGAAGATGGGAGGTTATTGAAAAAATACCAGGGAGAGGATACAGTTTATTTAACAAAACCAAAACTAGCTAATGATATTAATAAAGTTGGGGGTGCAGTGCTTTTTCTTTGTCTAAAATGATGGTGGAAGATGCTTATAAATATGTTAAAAGGCACTGTTTATTGAAACTACTTGCCACAGACAGCATGCTCTGAGTTTCTACCCCCTATCTGATTAAATACAGCTTGGTGCTGCCTGGTATCAGCATGCAGGGTGTCCACAAATCCTGGCCTGGATTATGTTACATTAAACTTGGCAAAATTCTGATTTCACTCTAAGCAGTAGTAATTCTTTCAGACTTCAGTCCTAATCCTGGTGCAGTTCCTAATGAAGAGTATTTTGGGTACTGCTGGAAAAGGCATTATTCCACAGTTTTAATTTTTTTTAATGGGGTGGCTCCTATAGAAACTAGGATGCTGTTAGGCAAGTCTTGTTGACTCTTCAAGAACGGCTGAGGAAAGCATACAAAACAGAACCATAGCTTTCAGAACTGCAATATCATGGAGTTGCATCTGCGGACAACTACCTGAGCTAGCAGTGATCTTCAATCCACAGCCAACCATAACTTCAGGGACTTACAGAAAAGTCTCATCTACAGCTGTGAAGCAGATGCTTCTAGAGAAGTACTGAACTCAAATGCCTCAGGCATGCCAGTAAAAAAGAACACAAAATTCTTCTCTACCTCTTTCTAAAACACACTGAGATGCTGAGTATCTAAACATGGCCTCAAATTTTTCCCTTGTTTAAAATCACATATATTTTCCATGTATTCTTCCACAGGCTGAGCAAGATATGTCTTGATACCTGCAAAATGCAACAAATCAAAAAAAATTTTTGTATATTTTGCAGTGAAATTTGCAAGCTTCTGAAACGCTTTTATTTTTCTTTCCGTTACCTGTCAATAAAAGAAAATTATGCTAGAAGATCTGGCACAGTATTCTGAGATTTAATGCCACTGAGTTGCGTATTGCAGATATTCTCTTTGGTGTTGTTATGTTTCTTACTCACTGTGAGTGAAATCCAGATCTCACTGAAGTCCATGATGAATTTTGCATCCATCTTCTTAAGCAGACCAAATAAAAAACTTGAAACGTAACAGATCTAGGCCCGTACACATGTCTGAGAAGTTACTGGCAAGCAAGGCTGAATACTTTCAAACAATTGTTATGCATATGCAGTACAAACAATAGTATATTGTGTATGTGGAAACTTTGTGCAAGTCTGAGACCTTTACTGCTTCTGTGCCTTTTGATGTTAAACTGACACTTCTTTTAAAACGCATGCTACCAAATTACAGCCAGATCTTATAAATCAACAAAAAGTACCAAAAGCAATGAGCAGCTAGAGAATATCAGAGTAATATGAGTGCAGCTATACCTGACAAATGTAACCTGACTTGCTTTTTAAATGCAGTTTCTTAAATGAGTATAAGAAAAAAAGATAAATACAGTAGATGAGGAAAAGGGGAAAGGACAGTAGAAACATTTTGGAGAAACAATACAACAAAGCGTCTCTTTTTTTCAGTTCTCTAAAGGGCTGACATGCAGGGGACTGTTCTTTCCAACCTTTTTTCTTTTTAAATGCTTCCACATAGCTTTAATATATTCCATCTACGCTTAGAGAAAATAATGAACTGACGAATAGATGATACTTTGAAGGGATTAACTGACTGCTACAGAACAAACTAGATCAACTGCAAACTTAGTAAAGTTTAGATCAACCCAAAACTTAGTAAAGTTATTATTTATAGATGCTTTCCAACAAAAAAAAAAAAAAGCAATATAGTCAAAATTAAGTAGTCTTTCTTTGAAAATTGTAGTTATTTTGATAAAAAGTGCTGTCAAAGCAACAAACATTAATGCCACAAACTGTAGATCATTCACTTTCATGTAGGGTTTATGAGGCTCCTTGTGAGAATACTTCATAGTTAAAGTATGTCTTCCCTTGAGTATCACATGAACATTTAATTTTTGTTTTGGCATTGGGCCCATTATGTTTATGAGGTTCTTTAGAGAAGAGGAATTGATGACCACAAAAGAAAAATTGAGAGTTACTTATTTTAAACCATTATTATAACCTTTCAAAAAAAAAAAAAAAAGAAAAAACTCTTTTAAGGAGATAGACAGATAAGGACTTCATTGCAAAAAACCTAAAAAGCTTTAGAGGTCTACATTTAGTCTGACAATATAAATAGTCATATCAGGCTTTTTACTCTTGAGCTATTTATTGTGCTATAATGATATCCTTTGCTGCTTTGCCAGTTACACTAAATACCACGTATTGCACTTTCTTGATCTACACTATTTTTGTTGGAAAGGATAAGTTTGCAGGTAAAACTTCAACTCAATTGAATAGTCTTTGATTTTTCTCATTAGCTTTTCTATTACTAGCAAAAATTAATCACATATTTTATTAATCTTGATTTATTGTCTATCACACATGTAAATTTACACTACAGATACAACAATCCCTTAAGTCGTAAAGCTTGTACCATGGAGCATGATCTTGCCGGTACAAGTCATGCAATAGAAACTGTGCTGTGTCAGATCTGCATGATTTTAGCAAGATTGTGTTAAGTATCTTGCTACAGCTCTTCTTGAAAGTGACTTGTAAATCCCTCTTTATGACAATTTGCATGGATGCTGGCTACAAACATGTTTTATAACAACACTCTAATTTTCTTTTACTTTAACATGTGGAAGATTTATCCACTCTAGGTCTAATACTGTTGGATTATTTTCTGTAAAACTCTAAACATCCTTTACTGCACCAAAGACAGAGAGAAATGAATATACTCTGTTTGACAGTCTCACTCAGCACCTTGCAGGAGCAGGATGTTTTACTGATGGCTGTCATACAGCAGTTGCAAACTTAGTGGTACACTCTGAACAAAGAGCATCCACTCTGCAGCTAACTAGGTCATATAGACAAACTCAGAACTTAACCTCAAGGTTAAATGGGAAGATGTGGCAAAAAAATCAAGTAGCAAATTCCTTCTGATAAAGTTCTGATATTTGATTAGATGTCAAAGAAGGATCAAACCAATCAAATCCTAGGTATTTTAGTAATAAAAAAAACCTTCTCTGACTATTGACCTCAGACCTCAGAGTGCCACATTCTGATCTGATTTGCCCCAGTGTTTTTCCTTCTTTCCTTTCTTTCCCCTCTGAAGTAAAGTTTAATAGTTATACAAAATTAATCATTACTACTATTTCTTGGCTAAGGGAAGATGCAGCAACATTTGGACAGCAGAAAACATCAATTATCACTCAAAGGGAAAGACTTTTTACTATTTTAAGTGATTTAATTGGCAGCCTTTACATAATGCGATTTTCCATTCTGTTTCTACCATATGCCTATTGACAAAAGTATTTCAGAAGTGTAAGACAATTATTGTTTGTTTTCTTTTGTTTATGCTGAAATGCTAAATGATCTAAAAATACACAGTGGATTTTATAAGATATTAATAATCCCTCCTTATTAAGAATTCTGGTTATGAATTCTTTTCAAGATCTTTCTTCTACCCTTTTAGGATTAATTTCTAGTCCTTCAGTTCTTGATTTTGGCGTTTTCCTTCAACATTCGTAAGACAGTCCTACATTTCAGAACTGTATTTCAGTTATCTTGTAGCTGGATTCCACTATCTCCTGTTTTCTTCCCTTTGAAATGGAAGGTTGAAAAAATTAGTTTTGAGAGCATCTTTCTAATGTCAAAGGTAAGATTCATGTCTTTGGAGTGCCTATGGCTAAGGTCCAAAATGAAGGACAGTAAAAGCAAATGATTGCCAAAAAAGTGTGAAATTAATTTCTTACTGTACAAGTATCTTGTAACTTCAATTTAAAAGAGTAAGATTTTAATTAATAATTTTCATTAAGTGGAGAAGTCTGTGCAAAAACTCATCTGAGATGAAACTTATAAAAAAAATCATAATGAAGGAAGAGGGATCATGAGTGCCAAAAGACTACTTTCTCTCATCTAAGTTTTTGATATTATAGTCTGAGAAAATAAAATTCTCATATTTTCTCCTCTGACAGTACAATGCTCTAGAAGGCCATGGCACAGCTGATGGTAAGGAGAATAATATTAACTTACAATTGGCACAAAGCAAACAATGCAATTCAAACTGTTGCAATGTTTTCATAAATCCATTCTCCACTAGATCCATAGCACCTTCACTGACAGTGAGACTGCAACCGAAGTCTTGTTAAACAGTTCTAAAAAATTTTAACCCTGCTGCTTTTCTGCATTTAGCTTTCCATGATGATTATCAGACTGGCATTTGTCAAGCTGATGTCTGTTTTGTTGGCATAGATCACACAAGGCAGCTAATTCTGTTCTGTTCTTGTTTGGCTGAGTCTAATCTCCTGGAATGCAAGAGTCAGCCAAACTTGGTAAACCATGCAGTGGAAAAGGTTGCCTACAAAATCTACAACAAATGTGCTATATTAGTGGACCTCACTGATTTAGGAATAAAGAGGGCTAAGAAAATGTCCTTCATCTCATGACTGTATTCAAAGTTGTTGTGTTTTGTGGTCATAAATGTCTTTGATAGCCCTTCTCTTTCTATTTTGTGTTGGAATTCACACAAATACTGGACTACAAATAACAGGTACCCAGGCATGAATGTGACATTTGCTACTTCAAAAACATTTAGGCCTCACTCTTCAAACTCTACTCTGCAAACTGTTCATAAATGTAGTTTCTAAAGGAAAGGGTTAATTTTCTCTCAGTTACATGGGTCTAAGAATAGGCTTTTTAATCAAAAGCATTGTTGAAGTCCAAACAGCTAAAAACACTGCAAGGGTCTTCCATCTCACCTACAGTAAAGAATTCTTCAGTGCTTTACCACTGAAACCTCTGAGGTTTCTTTTTTCCAGCTAAACCTTCCAAAGTGCATAGTTGAGAACAGACTTCTCCAGAATTTGATTGCTAATTAACTGCAGTAATATATATCAGTCTTGTTTCTGTTTGTTCTTTTAACCAGATTAGATTTTCTCCCCAGCACAAAGGACCTTGTTCCACGGCTGCAGTACCAGTGGAGCTGCTGCTGTACAAAGCAAACAGCGCTGGCTGAGAACCTGCACCAAACACTCATGGGGGTAACCTTTGTGCCATGCTGACAGACGTCTTGGAGACCATAATCTGCACAGGCCATGCGTCACCCACGGCACCCAGTAATGCCATGCCAGGTCTGCTCCCCTGATCAGGAAAGCATCTCCTCTGCACAGAGCTCTCCAGCCTGTGACGCATGCTGAGCCTGCCTTAGCAAAAGAGCTCTGAAGTTTCCTGAATGGAGACACTGTCTCCTGCCATTCAGCTTCCTCTGCATGTAAACTCCTCAGACTGTCTTTAGACTATAAAACTCATACTTGTGCAACATATCCAGTTGCTAACTCAGTCCTAAATTGTGGCATGATCTGTAATAACCTACTCTGCAGCTTTGTTGTTTGGGGTTTTTTAAGTTGATTCATTTTCACTCAGGTGAGTAATGTTAGTTAATGGGTGGTGCTGTGTGATGAAGGAACAGTGTCAAAGTCTAAGGCTTTGCTATGTACCGAAAGATATGCACAAGCAAGCACAGGGTTTTGCAACAATAGGAACTGTTTATGATTTAACAGCTTATGATTCATATGTAAAATGAACAGCAAGAATAATGGTTGCAGTTGCACAAACTTAAATTGAAAATTATCCTGAAAGTTGATTAAATTCTGAAAACTATTAAAGGGTATCTTGCCAATTTTTTTATTCTTGTAAAGCATGCTATTAATAATAAAAATTAATAATCATGTTTACTGCATAGGGGTTTATGGCAATCAAGTACAGGATTTCCATCATGTTTCCAGGTGATAACCTGTGCCTTGATTTTCTAACTTGTTTTCCTTCACTTATCTGGACACAGACAAAAAAATACCCTAGCTGTCTATCCCATGCAACAAGGCTTAAACCAGGAACAAACAAAAGACAGCATGCCCATAAGCAAGATCAGTGATTTCTCCATTAGTCAATGCATCACTACAGAATCAAAAACCACATCCACCTGCAAGCACCTGTTTCTGGTGATATTATTGTGAATTCAGTGTTTGGTTTTACATGCATGTAAATCTCTTTCAGTCTTCTGAGGGTTTTGTTTTGTTTGTCTGTTATTTTTTAAATCTCCTTCTGTCTGTTTTGAAAAGACTACTTGAAAAGAGAGTTTCTAAACAAATGCTGATGTTCTAGACCGCCATATGCAATTACTCAGTGCAGAGAAAGAATCCTGAAAGGCTAACTTTCATCATAAGGAGTCTGGAAAAATGCAGTCTCAGCATGTGCATTTGAACAGCAAGCAACACAAAATATCATTTCAGAGTGTCACAAGGTCAAACAGGATTAATATTTACCTTAGCTGGTTTGAGTCCTGCCCTGTCATCATAGGAGATGCATGGATGCTGAAATGAGAGCCTGCTCATGTAACATAATCTGTATAACCTCTATAACCTATCTGCTCAATACAGAGCTTTTTGCAGGAGTAAACAGCAGTCTTTGCAATGAATTTAATACATTAAAACTGTCCACTATCTCTGTTTTGTTTTTTTCCCACATTATACTTTATTTTTACAGTACAGTACTTAATCTTTCTTACTCCTACAAGCTTTAAATACTTGCTTCTACAGTGATAATACCAAAATTGGAGGTTTTGCAGGATCCTGGCTCTATAATAAATTAAGATTGAGCAATTGTTTTCAAAAGTCTTTAAAAAAGATCTTAAAAGTAATGTCTTTAGGAATTGAAGTGGATGGGAAAAGGAAAGCTCTATATTTATCCTAGGGCCATGGATTCTCTTGATGATATATTATTGATATTTCAATTATTCTTATTCAATCAATATTAATGACAAATCAGTGCAATGAGCTTTACATTTTGTAAAGACAGACTCTCTACACAGGCTCTTGAGTGGGTAGAAACAAATGCTTTTATTTGGCCTTTCAAACTGACAGTATTAAAATATTTTAACTAAACAAAGGCATAAATTTTGAGCTCTTTAAAGTGTGTCAACAAAAAAATTCCTCATAATTAGATATTTAGCAAACATGAGCAAAAGTATTTATGAAGACAAACAAACACAAACCTGAAGGCAACACACTGTATCTTAGTTACTGCCTATATATATAGAGGGGACATTTAACTTCAGTATTTCCGTGATTAGGAATAAATAAATAACCTGCTTCCATTTATGTTTTTTGATAATCTTGTGCCTTGTAATTTTCTCCCTTGCAAGCTCTGGGGATGAAAAATATAATGAAACAGCTATATGAAGATAGGAAATATTTTGGCTCCTTCTCAAAGTTTTCCTCAATGTATTAAACTTTGCAAATTTTCAGACTCACATTCAAAGTCATGTGCTGAAGAGATCTTGCCCTATTTGTGAGCTAAAGATCTTTTGACTGCTCAGCCAGGCACACAGGATTTGAGCTGACAAACTGAAATGGAAGCAGGGTTGATAACCAGATTTTCATTAAAAACAATGGCAAATTCTTAAGAACCATATGCGAAAAGGAACATACGTGATTCCTGGACAAAATAACATTCCCAAAAATATTTCTGAAAGATACCCCTCTAAAAGTTATCTAAAATTCAATTACTGTATTTTGTGCATGGCATTTTTTTTTTTTTTATGCAAGGGTCTTGTACTTGCTTCTTTAAACACCCAAGCTCATGAAGTTATTGAGCCTCAGTACATTACTCAGTAGAGTAAACATATAATCTATCCCTGGTTAGTGGACTGGAAAATGAGGGTTAGGGGAGTAAGGGAGTCACCAGACAGCGTAATAAAAAGAATATTGAGAATCTTAATTTAATTCCTCTATTCTAGTAAGTTGAAAATACTCACATGCACAAGTAAATACTGGTTCAAGTTTGTCAGAAGCCATTTCCTTACATTCTTTTCATAATATTATTTCTTCTTCCTATGAGGGAACAAAAGAAGGACAAAAGAAATAGGGAGTGCATACACAGAGTCTCTCACAGGTAAATGTGTCTGAGAAGCAAAAATATTTTTAAGTTAGAAAAATCACCTAGAAAAAAAGCTCTAATCCTATTGAGAATATTTGCAATCAAATTAGGAACACACTTCTCTATAAAGAACTCAGTAATTCTCTCCAACAGTATTGTTTATGTCTATGGTACCTAACTCCTCTCATATGGAAATTAGTCCAAGATTTTATTCAGAATTATTCTTTGACAGCTTAGAGTATCAGGGATTACTGTAAAAGATGAGAGAATTTGTGATGATTAACCATTCTGTTCAATTTGCAAAACTTGAAGCTGAGATTGCTTCTAAATAATTTTTGTCAACATGTTTATGCAATCAGAGAGTGATTAAAAAGATAAAGCATGATGATTTCAGGTCCTGAAACATACAGGTCCAGGGTTAATGCTGATAAACCAATATGCTGAAATCTTGTTCAGCCTTTTAACAAAATATTGCAGATGATTTAAACAAAGACCAACCATTGGAAAATAGATATATTTTTGCCTGGTTATGTTTAATAAAATTTTACTGAAATGCTAACATATTATTTTAAAATGCACATTTCCACAAAATTTAGGAGAAAAAAAAAGAGTTTTAAGATGCAGCTATATATTTCACTAATTTGCAGTATGCATCCATTTTTCCAGAATGGGCTTTCCTTAATTCTCTGGGTTTTAACAAAAGGAAAAAGCCATTGAATATCTTTAAAGTCACTGGAGTTAATGTCAGAAAAAAGGTGGACTGGGTCCTACCAGTTAGTTTTACTTCTGAAGCACTGCTAAAATTTATAGAGGATAAAAATCACACATACAGTGCAGAGATATATTTGTTATTTTCTGTTTTATGAGTGACAAAGTATCCCTGAATGGCAAAGACAAGTAGTACTTAAATTATATTTCAACAACTCTACCTACATTGTCCAGAAATTCTTGATATGTTGAACAAATAAAATTATTTATGGTGTTACAATGATAAAAATAATGTGCATTGTTAATGGCAATCAGCAAAGAAAGAAAATATTCAGATACATCACTTTTCCCTCAGACAAAGTCTTAGGCTATGCTTAGTTTAATTATTTTGCTCTATGTGATCAATTAAGGTAGTGACTGCAGCACAGCACATCAACCCTCAGGAACTCTGTGCAGCCACCGAGGAAGTACAGGCTCTGCAGTGGATGGTAAAGGTTCCTTTGTACTGAAGGTCCAGGGGCAGCTTACCAGAGGCAGCTCCAAACAGCACCTTGCACACATACAGATTTTTCTAAACCCTGTACTCAAATTAGTTTCACTGGTGCTGGATCACTTGTTAACAGTCTTTGCCTTTCTGCCTAATGAAAGCTAACACCAGGGGCCATTGGTACACAGAAGCATTTTACAACTGTGCTACCAATAATTGTGTAATCATGCAATCATGAAAATGGAGAATGGGCTAGAAGCTGGCAAGTTCTTGGGTACTACATATTTGATCACTTCTGTCAAGTGGTTGGTCATGTAAAAAATATTCTCACCTCCTCTTTATTAAACTGGTATTTAGTTTTACTTGTGGAATTAATTTACATCTTCAGTCCAAAGGATTTATGTCTCTGTATTGTTTATAAACTACTAAAATACAGTCACCTACAGCTTGCTTGCTAAGTAAAGCAGGGAAAAGCTTTACTGTTAGTATTTTTTGGATTTTTTTTCCCCAGTTATTAATAGTTTGCCTTCTTTTTGGAGCTTTATATGTGTTAAAAAAAAAAACAAAACCAAAGAAATCATTGCAATCCTGAAAGGACATTCTGTATACTAGATTAAGGTCTGACTCTGCTATTAAAATGCATTTTAAGTTGTACAAACTGACCCCTTGCTTTTTCCCTGTGATACTTCTCACAAGGAGAACAAAGAGGAAAAAAAAATATTGAGCTTTTCTTACAAATGTGGCTAGGAGATTCTTCTGGGAAAAAGAAAGTGTTATTTATTCTGCTTCCTACAAGGGCAGTGATTTCTACATGTCTGTCTGTGCTGGAGAAAAAAAAACAACAAGGAAATATCATATGCGCTTAGGCCTATTAAAAGAACTTAGTTCAAAGAGGGCAAAAAATTGGAATTGCTGGGATTCTTATAATGAAAAGGAATGTAGAGAATTTGAGTTTATGATGCCTGTTATACCTGGGTCGTTTATTTGGCTGATGCACTTTGTACGTTACTAACACTAATCTACAGATGTCAACACTCTGTAAACAAGGCTGGAGGAAGACCATGGGGAGACAAGTTTTTAAGCTTTTAATAGCCAAGCTTTGAAAACCGTAAAATACTTCCATAAAAAAACAAAACAAACAAACGAACAAACAACCCCCACACCCAAAACTAAAAAGATACCCCAAAAGTTTTTAAAAACCAACCCAAGGGGTTTGATTGTTTCTCTTTAACTTCAGCCCATGCTCCGTCGCTTCAGTGACTTCCGAGCGAAGGGCGAAGAGCAGGAATCGCGGGCAGTTTGGATGATGCCATCGGTGAAGATTAACATGCAGCGTCCTTCACTCTGAGGAAAACCGCAGGGAACAGAGCAGCCCAACGAGCAGCGCCGCGGCAGAGCCGGGCCCCGCGCAGGATGCGGCCGCCGCTCCGCCCGCGCTGCGCGGCCGCGCCACTGGGGGGAGTCGGGGCGCTTCCGAAGGAGCCGCGCCTGCGGCGGGAGCGGCCCCGGCGGGACGGGCCAGGCACGGCACGGCGCGGCACGGCGCGGCACGGCACGGCGCGGCACGGCACGGCGCGGCACGGCGCGGCACGGCGCGGCACGGCACCGCACGGCACGGCACGGCACGGCACCGCACAGCGCGGCACGGCGCGGCACGGCGCGGCATGGCACGGCACGGGACGGCGCGGCACGGGACGCACGCGGCGCTGGCCGCCGTCACCCTGGCAACGCCGGCGGCTGGGAGGAGGCGCCGGTCCTGGCCCGGCCGCGGGGGCCGCTCACCTGCCGCCGCCGCTCCCTCCCCGCACCCGCGGGCATTTGGCGGCAGAACGCCGGCCCGGCGCCCATCACGCCCCGCCGTCGGTGTCGGGGTGTCGGCGGCGGTGGGTGGCGGAGCGGAGCCCCCTCCGCGGCTGCGGGAGGTTCTCCCGCGCCCCGCCGGATCCCGCTGTGCCGGGCTGTGCGGCGCCGGCGCTGCCGCGCATCGACCGGGGCGTGGGTGTCGAGCCCCGCCGCGGGGGAACGCGGGGAAGGAGTTTGCTGTTTCGATGGAATTTCTCGGCACACTGTTTTTCGTGGCAGGCGGAAACTCGTCCACACGCGGGTCCCGCGCAATGCCTGTCGCAGCATCCGGCAATGAAATGGTTACCTTTACCAGTAGGGCTGCACAGGAACCACTCGGCGTTCTTAGTAATTCAATTAGTCAGGTTTCCAGAAGGTGGGGTTGGGTATTTTTTTGGCATGGAGGAGGAGAAGCCCGAGACGACGCCTCCCTTCTCGTATTGCAAGCCAATCAGGTCGAGGTGTAAAAAAAAAAAAAAAAAAAAAAAAAAAAAAAAAAAAAAAAAAAGAAAAAAAGAAAAAAAAAAAAAAAGAATCTGTAAGCAAATAGCAGAATAGCAGACTATGTCCTGACTGGCTGCGGCGGCAAATCCCCCCTTTTCCAAAGTAAACTGCATGCAAAAATCCCTCATGATCAAGCAGCAGCGCCCGTGTTTCGAGCTAGCTGCCTGCACCTCCTCCTCGTCTTCATCCCTCACGCACACCGGCGCCAGATCGGACCCTCGCGTGTGCATGTATGTATGCGTGCTCTGTGTGTGTGTGCGTGTCCGTGTGTTTGTGTCTGTGCGTGTCTGGGCGGGCGTGCGTACCTCGCTATATCGCGTATACATCTCTGCGGCTGCCTGTCGCACACACGCATGCACAGAGACAGCTCAGCACGCCAGGCTTCTAGCTTTTCCAGGTTGCTGATGTCGGATTTACACGCAGTGAAGGGACCGGTCATTGCAAAAGGGGGCGTGGCTGTTTAAAGATTTTTTTCCTCCCATAAAGCTTTTTTTTTTTTTTTTCAAAACTGACTTTTGCCCCTCCAATCCTCATCGCTCTTTACGATCCCTCCCTGCCTGCCGCTGCATTCAAGTTTATTTATTTGCCTGCTGGCGTGGTATATTTTTCCTTGCTGCTCTTGCTGCTGCTTCAGAGGGAAAAGGGGAGCAGCTGTTGGGCAAGACCGAGAAGATCTGGGGTGGCTGGTTTTTTCGATCTCCCTATGTAGTCATCTGAGGGGTGGATTCTTTTACTCTCACCTCCTCCCTGACCCTTCAACTGTTTTGTCCTTCCGCAGAAGTTGATGTTCACGGGACTGGATCCTGCTTTATCTCACAGAGGCTCCAGGAGGCTGAATCAGGAGATTTCCGCACCTCGCCGTATCACTCCATTCGTTTCCCGAGCAGGAGAGGCCAGCCAAGCAGCCAAGACCAGCATCATCAGAGGAGTTTGCAGGCTTGATTTTGCACTTCTCCGAGATTTTGCTTTTCTCCACGCCCTCTCATAAAAAAAAAAAAAAATTGTTTCATCCCCTTGGTTTCCACGCCGCTATATTTCTTGGATTGGCCGTTCTTTTTTTTTTTTTTTTTTCCCTGCCCTCCCGGCTTTTTTTTTTTTTTTTTTTTTTTTTTTTTTTGCCTTTGCTGTTGCTCAGTCCTTGGTGCATCCACCGCCCAGGAACAGGAAGGACAAGAAAACCACTCCACAAACTCTCCTTCAAGACACTCCGTGCTGCAGAACAGGCTTCTCAACTCCATCAGCGCAGCGAGCAAACTCCTCAGGGCTTTTGCTTCTTCCCCCCTCTTCTCCTCCGCCCCCCTCCCCCCTTTTTTTCCCCCTGTTTTTGTTTGTTGCTCATTTGCGGGGAGCGGAGGGCCAGAAAGGAAGACACAAACTTTGTGTTTTGACATCTGCGGGTACTTCTCCTCCCGCGACCAGCCGGCGGCCTTTAATCTATTGCCCGGACCCCCCGTGGGCTTCCAGGGGAAAGATCTCCTTCTCCTCCTCCTCCCCGCTTTCTTCCCTCGCCTCCCGCTCGTTCGCTCCTTCCATCCCCGCGCACTCCGGCCCTCAGCGCCGCTGGGGCCGCTCGCAGGGGGCGGAGGAAACGCTGCTCTCGCCCGCCCGCCGCGCCGGCGGGCCGGTGTATGCCGTTCCGTGGGCTCCATGCGGAACTCCCGGTGAATGAGAACGGCTCGCCTCTTGCCGCCGCCACCCGTCTCGGCCCCCACCACCCCCTGCCGGGGTGAGGCTTCCTGAGGGGCCGCGGATCGCCCTCCCCGCCCGCTGCTCGTCTGCGGCGCTAGGCGCCCTCCGCTCGTTGCGGCGCAGCGCCCACCGCCTCCGCGCTTCGCTTTTATTCATTCACCCCAGAACTCGCGCGCCCCGGCTCGGTTCCGCCTGCCTTCTTCCCCCCCCCCCCCCCCCCTTTTTTTTTTTTTTTCCCTTTTTCTTTCTTTCCCTTTTCTTTATTTTTCCCGCATCCCGCCTCGCCGCGCCGCCGGCCGGGCGCGATGCCGCACGTGGAGATGCTGCTGCTGGCGGCCGCGGCGCTGTGGGTGTGCGTGCGCGGGCAGGAGCCCGGCGCCAAGGCGGTGGCCGACCGCTACGCCGTGTACTGGAACAGCTCCAACCCCAGGTATGCGGGGCGGCCGCGGGCGCGCACCGGGCAGGGGATCAGCGGGTGGGCGCACAGCGGCGCTCCGGCGCCGGAGACTTATGTCGAGAGACCGGCTGCAAGAAAGAGACGAAAACTTTTCTTTTACGGAGATTCAGGGCTGCAGACAGCGATGGTACGGGCGGGTGGCGGGGGTGATTTTCTCCTCTCCTCTATCCCTTCCCTCCAAGGCTTCTCCGGCTGGGCCGCCGCCGGCCTGCAGGAGCCGGATGGATGCGCTCCCGGCGGGGGACATGGGCGCCCCTCGCCGCGGGGCAGCCCTGTCTGCTGCCAACCCTGCTCCGGGAGCTCCGGAGTGATGAGGGGCACAGGTAGCGGTCTCCCGGTGGTGCCCCGAAGGGTTCCTTTGGCGGCCGTGGTGGCCGCCGGTAGCAGGGAGCCGGCCCTGGGCACGGCTGTGCGCCCTCGGCGAGACCTCCGCGGCACCCCGGGTGAGCTGGTTGTCAGGGGCGGCTTTGCCTGGCCATGTCCTGCGCTGCCCTCCCGGCGGGGGCTCTCCCGGGCTGGCTGGAGGTGAGGAAGCGAGGTAGGTACGCCGTCCCGGGCCGGGGTCTGCCGGTGCCGCCGGACACAGGACGGCGCATTGTCGGGGTCCCCGCAGTCGTGGCCGAGTGGTGCTGGCGCAGTCGCCCCGCTCTCCTGGCGCCGGAGGGTTCTTAGCACCAGGCTCTGAGCGCAGTTTAGCTCTGGAAAGGGAGGTTTCATTTAATCGTATTTTTTTTCCTGGAGTTTTCCCTCATGTTTACCATCGGAAAATTTCAGTCTTCCTCTAAAATGGTATCCATGTGTTTAGGTAAAAAGTCATCTGGTGTTAAATATTTTTGCCTTGTCAAAGTACCCGTGGCAGGCTTACCTTTTTATTTTTTTTTTTTTTTGGTAAACCTGTCAGGCTAGTCTAAGTAAATTTGGGGACGTTTTATCTTACGTTATCTCTTTTTTATGCTTCTGATACTGCTGTTTGGCTTGAGATTAGCACATTGATTTTTGTCACAGGTCATGTTTTTTAATAGATCTCTGTTGCCTGCCGAAAACTCCACTGCTCGGTATTCCAGAGTAGGTTTAAAATAGGTGATGCAGAAGTTAACGAGCAGAATTTTCAAGTGCCCAGGGTTAGCTAGTCTGTCCAGCACTTTATTACTGTGTTCCTGATCTCAACGCCTCAGCAGTAAATAATTGGCCCAAAAGCTTGAAACAGGAACAATCACGTTTTGGTATGATGAACATCTGTGATTTGAAATGCCTCTCTCTACATTTTCCTCTTTCTACATGTGTTGCTTGAAAAAAACTGCTCAGAGTAAATAAGATGAAAAGTTGCACCTCACATCACCCATCAGAGAAGATATGTCCCCAAAAATTTCTTGCATTTAAAAATCAGAATTTTTATTTCTGTTGTTATGCAAAATGAAATGCAACTGCTAGGGAAAAAAAATGAAGTTATATTCTCAAATCCCACTGGGCGAAAGGAGGATCATTGAAAGAAATAGGTGTGACTAAATGCATACATTGCTAGCATAACAGTTAAAATACTTCAAAAATACCCTTTGATTCAAGATTTTTCACTTCTGTTGTCTTTTGTGTGATCATCTTAACTTTACATAGGTAGAGACAGTTGAAGGAACAAACAATGCTTTCCTAGTCAATGGGCATTACACTGAATTATATTTACAAGGATTCAAGTAACTTAAATCATATATTAATACTATACTACTCTTATTAATCCAACATCAAACATCAGCACACTGCAAAGAAAACTTAGTTTTGTTATTCTTCCAAACAGTAGAGGAAGAGTTAATTTTAAGATGTTTCTAAACCTTCTGTTTTAAAACCAGACATTTCTTGTCTTAGAATACTGCTCTCTCACAATGGATGTATCTATTTAGACATGCCATGTTTATTTGTGAGTTAAAAATATGAGAAAGAGCAGGGTGCAGATGCAACTCTCCTTTGTTTCATACAGCATGCCAGTTTGTGTGTGCTTTCTAAGTAACATGAGCATTACAGAAAAACAGGCAAACACCTGAATGGTAGGTGGGAGAGACCCAAAGAAAAGGAAGCACTTCTCTTTTGAATTTGTTTCATCAGAACCTGAGCTGAAGGCAAAATTGTCTTTGGGTATCAAAATTTTTAGAGCATTTAACAATGTTGCAGGAATAACTTTGCAGTGATTTATCTTCATCTAGAGGTAGACTCAGGAGGTGAACGCATGTAGAATAAGTAGAGATGCTTATTTGGTGATAACTATTTGAAATTAGAGGACAAAATATACTGTCATTCTATGAACACAAATATTACCATTGTGATTTAGCTTGCTTCTTTATTGTATTTATTCAGAAATAACAAACTGCCATAGAACTTATTAAGTCCTTTAAAAAATTGAAATATTGATCATCTTAATAATGATAAAGGCACTCTAAATTAAGATTTCATTTCAACTTTGAATAACTTGATAATGATTGTCCTACCTTCAGATTTGGTGGTTTAAATTTTATTAGTATTAGACTCCAGCAACTTGCTGAAATATGTAAAGATTTCATTCTCATTGAAAGACATATTAGCAAATTGTTGAGTGACCCAGTTGATAAATGCTCCTGGCTTGAACAATGTTTGGGAAATAAAAAATCATGGGAGTCTATTAGAAAAATTTATATTACATTGCTTGGTTAGTTGTCAAAGTTCTACTAGAACGATTAGAAAGTGTATAGTCATTATTGTCAGCATGTACGAGTAACAAAGTTTTTTATTTCTACAGAGTCAAAGTCAGTTCTTGGAAATGTTTAAAGTATTGCCATGCCTTATTTTTCTTTCATATTTAATTACCATATACCTTCTATAAATGCTGTAGTCCAATTCCAGGTGAAAATATGCTTAGGTATAAATTTTGAAATATAAATAAAAGTAGTATTTATTTGAAGTATAAGTAAAATAATTTTTTTTAGTCCTTTGTTTTTCTTTTTCTTTTTTTTTTTTTGATTGGAAATGAATCCTCAAGTAAGCTCAAGAATGTGATTTCTTTTATTTGTTTATTTATGTAGGCTTAGAATTACGTGAACACAAATTCTAGCTGTCACCTTAAAGTGCATTAGTCTTTCAGCACTCTTTGCATATATGTTTTCTTATACGGGACTGCAAACTATTATCATCAGGGAATATTATTCTGTATATAATGCTCAGTTTTGGAGTGGACTATATTAATTTAATCTTGATTGGTAGTGTCCTTTTAATAAGAATTCTGAGTGAATGTAGTGTACCAGGGCCAAATTTTGAAGTGGGCTACCTGCGTCATGCCCGCTACTGTTTTTAATCTTGTCACAGTTCAAGCTGAGCTACTTGTTTTAATTGTTGTTACATTTTTCTGCTTGCCAGGATACTTTAAGATTGTGGTTTCTATTTAGATATTTCCATGTAAGTTGTTTCAGTGTCAGGTTATGTACCTTCACAAATTGTTAGTTAGTTTCAGGGTGGTTAAAAAATACTTGAATTGCAAGTCTAGTTTCTGGTCATACATAGACACCACAGCTTCTAGTCTCACAAAAGCAAATATTTTTTTATTTGGAGTATTACTGGATTTGGCTACATTTTATACAAGAAAATGGTACACCAAATCCAATAAACATTATAAAGACATTGGATGCTGATATATTTTCTCTTTTTGTATTTATGTGGATAAAATCAGGAAATTAGATGGTAAACAGACAATTTAGATATTGAAAAGTAATTTCAACTTCAGCTAGTGATTGCACATAATTAAACAGAATACAATTTGGTCAGTGTAGCTAGAGGTTTTTTGGTTTTTTTGATACATATTTGGAGAAAAATGAGTGGATACTTCTGAAAATTCTATGCATAGACCAGAATTTCACAGCCTGGATTTCTCAGCCTATATGGATTTTGTAGCTGAGTACTTAGGAACTGTTTCAGAAAAGCATCTTACTTCTCTGAGCTCAATCCTTACACACCTAAGTTCTGCTGCAGTTGTGTGGGTGGATATATGTGTGCTTAAGTGCCTCCCTGGGCAAGCCAAATTCACAGATTTAGTTTTGAGAAGCTCTGGATGTGGCAGCTCACGCACACCTGGCTCTTCTTGGAGCACACTCATGGGCTGGATGGATGTCTGAGTGTTTTGCCATCTGTTATGTGTTCGTGGATTTCACCATAGCATGTTAGTTGTATGTGCTGAGGTCATGTGGCTTGGTTTGTCTTTTTTTGTTGTTTTCTATGTAGATACAGTTCTGCCTATGTACAGAGTTGAGGGAAGCCATGCAGAAATGGCTGGAATAGGAAGAAAGCAGTTACACATGTTAAGAAAACTAGGAAGTTGTGGATGAAGAAGATAAAGTGTTTAATTTAATGTTGGTATTATGTGTAAGTTTCACATGTCAAGGGAAGCATAGGAGCCTAAGTACTTGGGTATACGTACACATTCTTGTAAATATATTATACATATATGTAAACCTATTTTGAAATAACATAGCTTGCATTTTGACAGCATTTTATCCAGCAGCTTGCTCTGAGAGCTGAAGAAATCTCTGACTGGTTCCTTGTAATTAAAAGATCAGTAGTAGAGCTGTCAATTCTTTACACCTACTTTCTCTGCTTTTAATAGTTTCATTAACACCTTGTGTCTCTAAAAGAACATTGGTGCTTATTTTAAAAGTGGGTGTTTGAAACAGTTTGAAACCTTCTATGGAAAAACTGTACAAAGAACAATAGTTTTACTGGCCTCCACCCTTGTATGAAAGGCACCTTATTATGTGGTACCTGATCTTCATGAAATGCTTCTTATGAAATCTTTTTTGAGTGCATGTAGTCAGGACACTTCATTACATTCTTTCTTCTAGCCTTGTATGCTTTTTGAGAGGGACAGATAAAGATGATCCTTCCTTTCTCTCCCCTATTGCTGAAATCTCAGCAATCTACCAGCTTCATGCTGGGCTGAAAAAGTGAATGAATGCAATTAGTCTTTCAGGACTCATAGTCATTGCATTCATATGGACAGGCATACGAAATGTATATGGCATATGTAATGAGAATATGTGTGTGTTTCAATGTTTGTATATATACACTTACATATATATACACATATGTGTGTATGTATGCGTTGCAGTGTGTCATTAGTTGGTGATGTGGTGTACGTGTATCATGAATATTGTATGAGGGAAAAAAATCTTAAAGTGATTTTTTTTTTAAATTGAGCTCTTTAGTGTTTAGGAACTGAATGGAATTTCCATCAAATTTCCAGGTCTAATCTTCCAGCTAAGGCATTTTGTGTTAAAGTTCAAAGCAGTAATAAGAGAATTATTTGTAGATTCTGTGTTTTAGTTCTTGGCCATCTTCCCAGTTGGCTGTTTCTTCACACGCTGGTAGTTCCTGGGTCAGTAGGTGGGCAGGTAGATAAGCTAGCACTCGGGCACAGCAATATAAAATGAAACAGAGAAGAATTACAGGAGTGTGCTTTGAGAGCTCTCCTAGCTTATTTGAGTGTCTTGTGACTTCTTCTTCCAACACCAGCCTGTTGCTAGGTGAAGGACTGCAGCATTGTTGAAATACTAGACTACCAAGAGGACACATAAAGAAGGTTGGTCATTGGGAACAGCTGAGAGAAGATGCTAACAAGGACACAACCTTTTCTGGTGGAATGCGTAGACAGTACTTTGTCCATGCCTTTGAGATATGCCTCCATTTGGGTTACTGTTTTTCAATTTATTTTTTTTTCAATGTAATTAAAGTATTTTAGATCGGCGATTTTCTTCCAGTTAATATTCTTTGCTCTGCTACCCTGTTCTGAGCATTCTTTTTAAAAAATATCTCTAGTCTCATGATTAATATAATATTCCAGTGTTTCTGAATGGTCTAATTCACTTTTGAGAATAAAGGGCCCTGTTTTGTTTAAGTTTTTGTTGCACTTGTGCTTAAAATTTAGTCAGTCAGCAGCACACCAACATAATGAAATGAAAACATTTGGTTTGAAGGAAACAGATAAGTTACTGCAATTGCATTCTGATGGTATTACAGTTGTTATGGGTAAGCCATACTGTAAGGTACTTCAGCACAGCTGAATGAAAGATTGGGATCATTCAGGCATTAGGAGTCTTCCTTGCATTTTTGCACTCTCCCTTTTCATAGTAGTCTCTCCAAGCTAGATTATGGTTGAGATGGTTGAGCTCATTTAAAATGGTGCGTATTATTTTACAGTGTGCAAACATGTATAGATATCTGAAATCCTCTTTTTTAGGAAACTGAGCCTACATTTTTACGTTACAAAAGCACAAATTCCTATTCCCATACATTTTAGAAAATAATTTGAGTTAAAATGAAGTATGTGAAAATACATGTATGAGAAAACCCCCACTGTTCTGAAAGGATTGAGATTAAAATATGCTCATATATATATATATATATATATATTTAATCTGGGGGAACATCCTTCATGTTCTGTTATTGACAGGTTGATGAAAATACATTGTTAGTTTATAGTTTTATGAAGGAAATGAATTTATTTTAGACTGCTCCAAAATGTAGAGATATATTTTGGTGTCCATATTCTATTAACTGGTATGCAAAGAGCTTTATGGACTTTTTCTGTTGAAATGCATGACCAGTAAAAATGCTGTCAAAAGAAAAATCAGCTAACAAGAAGATAAACATCCTGTTAATTAGCAAGATCTGCTTGAATTGCTAATACCAATTAAAGCAATTTCTCCAGGTTCTGCAATTTTTATTTGAAAATTACAATTCTTATAGTCTCTTGCATTGTAATCTAGTGGAAGAATTTTCCTATCCATGCTGACATATTGCGTGGAAAAAGGACCTTAGACTCACAAAATCTGTAAGTTATTTTTCATGTTCATTTTTTTCCATAATTAGATCAGCATATTAAACTGTTCAACAGTAGTGTCTGCAGTAAAAAAAAAAAATCTTATTTTACTTCTATCACTGAGTAACTTTATTTTTTGTTTGTTTTCATCAGACTTTTGAAGAGTCTTCTTATTTGATAGGCACCATCTTTAGGTTTTGATTGTAGTGATGAAATGGTGCAGTGTGTAGAGAAGAAATTATTTGTTTATGAATCATTGAAGCAAAAGAAAAAAGAGTATGAGATACATTTACTTTGATGCTGGTAACTTTCTGCTAAAACATATTTGCTTCATTCTGAATGGTAAAATTTGGACTCATGACATTTAAAAGGATGCATGTTTTGACAGAATATGTTTTGTGCCATAGTTAATGTTTGCTGTGGAGCATTGACCTTCTTTATTCATTAAAATAACATAATACTTCCTCCCTGAAATTACTTAGCTTTTCTTGCTTGAGGGTGGATATTGGCAGTAGCAGGCATGTTCTTATGGCGTGAGTTGTTCATCAGTAGTAGTTGAGCACTGCAGCTGTTTCCTAGTGGATAGCCATGAAGCACTACCTTTTTTGGTTTTGCGGATTTCAAATTAGTATTTTTCATATTTGTGTTGCAATTCAGGAGAATTTCCTTCTCTTTACAGACATTCAAATCATATTATTGTGTCAGACAGGGACTTCCTAAGAAATGCATAAATATCGTTATTATAATGCTATTACTATACATAGTATTTTTTGTTTTAATTTTTACTTTGAATTTGTTTCAAATTTGTAAATAAATTTGCGTATCTTTTCTCAGCCTGTGTCTTTGAAACTGGAGCTGAATACATTCTAACTCTTTTAATCAAAACTAAACAAAAAAATTCCCCCAAATCTCTTAATGTCTAATATTTTGTTGGATTTGTAATGCTGTATAGATAAAACATGTTTTTTTTGTGAGAAGACCAAAAAAAGCAATTTTAATGATGATCTTTGTAGCATAGTTGTCAGTCTTCAATACTAATTCATCAGCATTAGATAAGGACTTCTAGCAGTTTTAAAGATATTTGGTTGCCTACAATTGTTAAAAGTTGTTGCAAGAAAATTTTCCAATTAATGCTGTTAATGAGCAGGAAAAACAGCTGCATTGTGTTTTTGTTTGACGGTTGTGGTTCTCCCCCCTGCAACCCCTCCTACTTTATTTGATGTCTAATCAGATTTTTCAAAAAATAGTTATGTATTCATACAGGCAGGGCATTTGGTGAGCAGAAGTTAACTAAGTAGGAGCTATCAATCCTGCTCTCTTTCCTATTGTTTCCAGAAAAGAAGGAAATAAAGAGAGACTCTGGAATTTGAAAGTATTGACCTTCTGACACGCACACACAGCATGGTCATTGCACTGGCACACAAAGTGCCTTAAGCCACCATAATGGCAAACTGCATTTTTGAAGTCACTGATATGAGAGCCAGCTGGATGGGGGATGGACAGCCAACTGTGATTCTGCAGCTATTTGTAAGTTACCACTTTAGAGCCAGACAGCTTCACTTTTATATTCCTAAACTTACCACTTTGGAATAATGTTGCTTTGTTCGGCTTAGCCAGGGATTTGTGACTGCTATATAGACTTAGAACCGTTTGGTCCAGAATTGTGTGGTCATTCTTCATAGAAATCTGCTTCACAGAGTAATTTCATTCATCTGGTTGTGGGGGAGGGATGAGAAACCGTAAAGGAACATTCAGATATAGCATTCTTCAAGGAAATTGTGCATCCACATTAGCAAGTTGCTTTTTGAAGGTAAAGGCAGAGATTTGGATCAAGCAGTTAAAAGCCAATTCAGACCAATGTCTTAAGATTACATGTGATCTCTTGGGTAGGCTTTCCATGTATAGTCTGGAAAAGACCTAATATTTTATGTACCGTGACTGCTCTTACCCCTGGCCCATTTATTTATTTATTTATTATTTGTTTACAGGTATTGCTCCAACACACTTTTACATAATTTTGCAGTTCTCTTGGGACTTAGTTTATTAAAAATTAGTGATCCATCACTAAGTGGGGTACATTACAAATACTGGTGCTCCCAAAAGGGGTTTTTGTGCCAAGCCAAAAGAAATAATAGGGATACAAAAGCTGCCAAAAAGTGTGTCTCCCAATAGGTAATTAATCAGGTGAAAAAGCAGCTCAGCAACTACAGCTGAATGTGGAACAGTTTATTTTAAATACTGAATAAAGATATGTTAAGAGGGCATAGCATCTCTTTGTTTCTAGCTATTTGTAATTTTAAAAAAGTTAACTATGTGCTGGAGTCAGTGGGGAATTCTTTTAGGTTGATGGCATTGTCAGTGCATAGACCTCTTTCAAAAAACTTCACACTATTAACAAAAAAAATTAAAGATGATGATTTTTTCTGTAAATTTCTGTCTGTTTGTGGTAATTAATAATAATATCTCTAGAAAACAACCAAGGCCTTAGAAAAGATGTTTTAAAAAACTTCTATCTTCACTAATCTGGATTACAAGGTATGATAGAAAAAGAATCATTGCTGTGAATATCTGGTTTCCAAAGCTGCCAATCACTTCTGGCACAGCTTCCTTCATGGTCGCTGTGCCCATAATTAAATGCCTGTCATTAGTGTATTTTTCCATAACATTTACAATGGAAAAGGCAAGGGGTCCTTGCAGAGCTATGGCTGTCAGGGGAACAATAAAAACTAATTACACACTCTGCTGTCACCATTGTCAGCTCTGCTTTTGGGGGCAAAGAACACGGGAAGTGTGTGCCTAATAATTATAGATATAGATATAGATATAGATATATAGATATATATCGATATGTATAGATATATATAGATACACACACACACACACACACAATGCCCAGTTGGGGAAATTCAGTACTAGTGAAGTCATATTTACTTGGAAGATTATTCTTCTTTATTCCAAAGATTTTAATTCTAGTGTTATGTTCGTCCCTTCACTTTGCATACACTTTTCCCTTTGCTTTTGAGCCATTTGCCGTTCTCTCATTCTGTCTTGCGCACTTTCTGGTGAACTGAGCTTTCCAATAAAATTGCTGCAATCAAGGCCAGTATTCGTCAGCATTTATTCAATTGGTGGGATACATCTTTTGTATGCTTTTGCTTTTGCCTTGCACAGTAAACTGGATTAGAAAAAAACTGAATGAAAGCAGCTAGTTTGCATGTTGATGTTTTTTTCTGTTACCAGCCCATAGTCTGTGGGTTATCTTAAGTGAAATGAGGGTAAGATTTTGGTGTTCTGCAGTACTGACTTGAGTGAAATGTGTGCTTGTTCCATTTATCCTTGCACCCGCATTTGCAATTTTAAGCATAAATGCATAATTGCTATGTGAATTATCTTAAACACTGTCTTGAAGATGTTGAAAGAGTAAAATTGTGCCTTCACACTAATATTTACTAATTATTTTTTTGAACCTTATAAAATGAGCATTCAGTTTTTAGGCCACTGATTTAAAAAGAATATATCCTCAAAACCAGAATTTTGAATATATTTAGGTACCAGGAGTACCATGGCAGACAGCAGCCATATGGGATTTTTAAGACTGCTTGGTGCCTAACTGTCCTAGATTTTATTTCAGCTATTTTGCACATGGAGTTTCTTAAATACCTTCCAAAAAATGGTCCCATAAAATTAAGGAAAATTGTTTAAGTACACACCCTCATTTTTAAAAGTCGAAGAAGTCAGTAGCAGCTGATGGATAGTAATGAGGAATCAAATTCTATTTTTTTGCACTGTATGCCTTGACAGACACTGCAAGGTGTGATTTTATTTTTTTTTAGTACACTAACTATTGTTGGATTTTTATTGTAGTCTTTTTGGAGGTATTCTTATCCAACTTATTAACACAAAAAGATTCTTGAACTGCTTGGGATGGGAGTTGATTTAGGTTATGTATTGATGATTTTATGGTGTAGTTCTCCTGAATATGAGGTTCAGTAGTTAGGCTTGTCAATTTTTGTGAGGCTGTGCAATCTGCATGAATCGAGTCTAGTGAGTTAGCACAGCAGCATTGGACTGCAGAACCCTGTGAGTCTTTATCTGGTTGGGTTCATGTAAGTTCTAGACAAAGATTTTTTAACAGTTTTTGCGGAGTTGGGATGTCTAACTTTGTGAATGGAAGAGGGGAAAAGCAAACCTGGTTGAATGAGTAAAGTTTTGCTGTTAGCCATTTCAAAAGTGAGAATTGGCTTACTATATGTGATTAGCAGATAGCCCTTAATGAAACTTTGTGTTGAATGCCCTATATAGTGTAGTATGTGACAAAAAAAATTAATTAGGATCATGAAGGTAAAATAAATCAGATATAGTAGTATGCCACTGGGATATTTGTGTTTTGTGTTTTCCAAAGCAGTATATACAGCACTCCTTAAAAACTGAGTGGATCTTGTGAATGCCCAAATAGGATGGAATTATTTCCTCACTGAAATAAAAAAAACCACTGTATTCAGGAAAGAAATCTCTGTTTTCTAAAAATTTGAATAATCACCTTCTTAGATTAAGAGAGCTCTCTGGAGAATACTACTTCTTGTAAATATAAAATCTTTAATGTATAAACCATGTAATTTTTTACATGTTTACCAAAATGATGAGCAGTTATTCCTGTTGTGTGGTATGACCCTGTAGTTTGGGATTGCTGAGAAGGCAATTATTCTTATGCATTTTCATTTCATAGAGTATTGAGTATTACATTGTTCTTGGTTTCCAGTGGACTTGCTCTTGTCTAGTAGCTATGAGACAGAGCATGAGATGAAGATACATCTTGAAGGAGTATGGCTCTTGTTAAATTCAAGAAGATACATATTGATGAAATAAACTTTTTTTGGTAAAATAGAGTCATGTAAAAAATTCCAGTTCTAGTTTTTGGAATTTTACAGGTTGTTAATCCGTCATTCATGTAACAAATTTGATTGTGTTTTGTTGTCTCTGAGATGGTAGATCCTGTTTTAAGACACTGGGCCCAATTTAATACTATGTGTATATATTTGTAGGATGTTGCCTGCAAAGTTTCTGGAAATCTTGGAAAATTTTATGTGTTGATTTTTAAATTACATCTCAAAAGTGTTGTGTGAATGTTTAATAACTTTTTGTGTTAATTCACAGATGTTGTAAAGGAATGCATACAGGATTTTATTGAGGAACTTGCATCTTAAAAAGTCTTCAGACAAACTACCTTTAAAAAAAAAGTGAGAACAGTTGCTGCAGAGCACGATCATTTTGTATTACACATACAAACATAATCCTCACTTAAATACAAGATATATAAATCTTTATAAGTCTCTAAAAATCTCTGTTGTAGATGGAAACTTCATTAGCAGAAGGGTTGAGAGTTTTGAGAGCATAAAAGAGATTCTTTGTTGAAATAAAACCAAAATAAAAGGAATGTTGGTATTTGCAGTATCTTTAATCAAGGTGGTATGAAATTTCTCATTAAGGTTAAGATTCACATTATCATAACAAGTGACAGTGTGGGTGAAGAAGGAAAATTAATTACAGAGGTAGATCATACTTGCATCTCATTATATCATGGCTATTCACTGCATTCAAATTCCAAGCAAACTCTTTCTCTGTATCTCAATTATATAAAACTTACTTGCAAAGAACAGTTTATGAGGAGAATCTTCATATTCAGCGCTTCTACTCCAAAGCACAATAGTTAGCTTAAAAAAAAGTTTTTTTAGTGATTTACAGCATCACTTTATTATTACTTTCTGAGATCCTGTGTCTGATTGAACTGCATTTTATAGCTTACTGTAAAAAGAAATCTCCATTTTCCATTTTCCATACTAGCTGTCTTGATTTAGTGCTCATATAATGGCCTTCCTCAGAACACAGCATTTGGAAGACTTTCCTAAGCACTTAATTTTAGGTATGGAGTTTGGAGGTGATGTATTGTTACTGATGAAAGCAATTTTGCCTTTGTAACTTCTGTGAGTGAATCAGATCATTGCAGTGCCCAATTAGGATTTCTGTACTTTTTTTTTTAAATGGATGACAGAGGAATGATTGCTTCTTCTTTCTGTTTGCATGCTTATTTACTTCATAATGCTAGTATAGTGGATGCATACAAGACTTAATTTTTAGATTAGGCTTAGTATCAGGTTGGTTTAATCTAGTCTTCCTGAATTAACAGTTTTCCTTCAGATTTAGTCCTATGCTTAAGACAAAACATTGTCTGCTTTCCACCATGTAATGGATATGTCTGAGACAAAATGGGTCCTGGTAGTATCTTATGTCCCAAAACTACGTGATGTACCCAGGTGAATAGGTTCTGTGGTTTTCAGCTAAGTGTTCTAGACACTAGTACTGTTACTTGATTCCTGTTAGGGGTAGATTTATTGCTGGTTTTGGTCTGAGGAACACTCCCATCTTTGAGAAGGAAGAGAAATACTAATTTCTCAAGATAATTTCATAGGTTTTAGGACAAACATTTCCTGTGCTCCAAGCTACTGTAGTTGGCATTAGTGCAGTAATGCTTTTGTTTAAATAATGTATCAGAGGAAAGAAAGTTGTTTACACAAATACTACTTGCATGAAGTTGAGAAACTATCTCAAATGGCATGGTAACATACTCTAACCAGATGCTGTGCTGTATTTGCATGAAATTCCCATTAATTTTACTAAATGTTCTTTTATTATATATGTTGCAGTAGTAGAAGGGAATGAAATAAGTATCCACTGTTCAGTTGACAGTACTTCCCTATGCTTCATTCTCTTCTTTTATTCCTCTTTAAATTTCTAAACATTACTGGTAATCCTGAGATGTTTTTAACAATAGAACATGATTAAGATCTCTAAAACTTTTTACCCTGTGTTTTCATTTACCACTTTTGCAAAGCCCACTGATTTTAGTTTTTATTTTGATTGTTGTTTACTGAATGTTTACTCCTCATCAAAACTACAATTTTGAGCATGGTTATGTATTTTTATTTTGTAAAATTTATTTATCCATATATTTATTAAAATTTACACACTGCATATGAGGTTAGTAGAAGATAATTTAAAAGATGGGTAAGAGACATTTAAACATAGTACAAAAGTGCCCTATTTATTTGAGACTTGTAAGCCTCATAACTTTATTATTTTGAACTCTGTTTCATAAAGAAAGATTTCTTATTTACGCAGGAGTCTTACATCTGTTGTAGGTGTGTTTGTGATTTCCTTTAGTTTTACTGTGTTTTTATACTTCCATGCTTATAAGCTTTCCTGCATTTCCTTAAAGTGAGAGGAGTAGAATTGGAAATTCCATCTGACGTTGGCAAGTTTTTTAAATCAAACAAATGCCGTGATGATAATGCAACATTCTCCAATGAAGCAGTCTCAACAATCAAAACTTCATGCATCAGAAAATTAAACATGCACAGTGGAAAGATGCATCTGTTCTGCTGTTGATGTCCTTTATCAACAGAGCTGACATAAAATGTTTGGTTTTTTTCAAGGATCCTGACACATCTGAAGCTAAAGCTGTAATTTTTCCTGCTTTAACAGTAGCTTGTCAGTTTCTTCGATTCAAAACTTTCAGTGGAATCTAACATGGGAGAGCATGTTGAGACAGGACTCCAACCACTTTAAACAAAAAATCATATAGCTGCCTTTCAGTTTGAACATGTAAATTATGATTGTCAGTCCAGTTGTATTTTACTGTCAGAAATACGATTTTTGGGAGGAGATTTTTTTTGTACTATGTGGATTGTTATGGAGAGTAAGAGGAGAAAGTAATGAAGAAGGAGGGGAGATTCTCTAAATTGCAACCTCAGTTTTCTGCTGTGGCATGTCTTTTGATTTTGTTGTTTTTTTTTCTGCAAGCTTCTAGAAACAGGTGAATACTTCTACAGAAGTGTGAATGCAATACAAAAAGAAAACTAATCCTGAAATTTTAGTGAAAAAAAAATTTATTTGAAAACATTTAGTTGTACTATCATTACTTATGAAGCATCCACGTAACTTTGATCCTTAATGTGATAAAAGACAGTTTTTAACTTTTTGTCTGTCTTTGTTCACTTGATAAGCTGAAAGTGTGTTTATTACCTATGATTTTTGAACTTTAGGATCTTGTATCTGTGGAAAAGGATGCATTACTATAATCTATGGTCGTGCTGTGGTTTGATGTCATGCCATGACCTAGGTGTTGCAAAGAGAATGAGTGCTTTAGCTAGCTAATGAAGTGGGCTTTCTTTACAAACATCATTTACTTGCATCGCTTTAAATGGATTTGCTATCCTACTGGATTTGCTACTACTATGGTAGTAGCTACCTGATGTGTGATTTTCAAATTTTGCTAATCAGCTTTAGGGGAAGAACTACTTTCCTAATTATAAGTGGCTGATTACTCTTCAAACAGAAGTTGTTGTATCGTAGGGTGTCCTTTTATCTTTCTTGCCCCTTCCCTTTTCCTTTTTTTTTTTTTTTTTTTTTTTTGGTGTTCTGTGACTATGAGTATTTCCAAGAAAAAATACTTTTGTTTGTAATCTGTTTTTCCCTTTAATTTCACCTTGTGTGAATAATACCAGGTCTAGGGGTTCCCAGCTAGTTTGTTCTGCCTGGAAAGAGCCAAGAGCCATGAAATGGTGCCTTGAAACTGCAGTAAATATTGATTGGGTCCCTGAGCAGAGCCTTGCTCAAAGCTCACTCTGAAGAACTGAAAAGGGCCTATTGTTCCTTCTTAGTCAGTACTCCATAGCCAAGGCTAAAGTATGCAAGTGTTAGGAGAAGAAGAAAGGCAGTGGGGGAAATTGAACAGTGAGCACAGCTGAAGGCGTAACTGCTTATTGCTAAAGGAAGGGAAACCTCCAAGAGAAAAGGGGCAAAGACTTTATGTGGCATGCATAAAGCTTTGCAGATGTGGAGTGTCCAAAACCATCCTCTTTGTTGTAAGGTGCTGGATGAACATAGCTTTCATATCATTTGGGCAGGATGTGGAGAAGAGGTACAAACTTTTTCCTTTAAGGGATGGTTCCTCCCAAAGACTCTACAATCCTTTATGAACAAGTAAGCTATAAAGGTGGATTATTGGGCAGCTCTTGCTGCCTCACAGTTTGAGGCTCTAATCAAAGCAGTGATAGATGAAGTATTTGGGAGAGTTTAACCACTGCTGTTCCGTTCCACATAGCTGTTACTTGGCTGTACAGAAAAAGGCAAAATGCAGAGGATGTAGTTTAATTAGGCTACCACTTCTTATCAATTCATTTGGAAACACAGATTGGCAATAAACACGGGCTGCAGGTTGTTGTGCTTTCCTTGGCCAGTCCATTCTCATTGGAGAAGCTTCTACCAGCCAGTGCCATGTGGGTGATGGACCCTTTCTTTAAAATGCAGTGGGGGGCTGTCTGATCTGTTTGTACTTTCCTCTACCCCTTCTGTTTTCCTTAGAAGATTTTTTACCTAAGTTCCCTTAAAATTCTTGTTTGCCAGGATATTTCACCTATATCAATAAGTACGTATGTTGAGTGGGCAGGTAGTACAGCCTACTACATTACATTCACCTGAACTGAATCTCTCAATGCATATAGATCTCTGACGTGCTGCCATGAAAGTTGAATTCATCTCGCCAGGTTTCCTAGCTCCCTCCCTCCCTTCCTGCCCAAGAAGAGCCTTCAAAGAAAAAATAGGATTAACATTGTCCCTGCTGCCAGTCTTAAAAAAAAAAAAATCTTTCCCTGCTGATTAATTTTTGCTTCTGGATCAGTGCTTCTTAAATATGATGAAAGAGATGTCTTACACATTTCACAATGGTCACCTGCTCTCCTCCCTTTCTATTTTGTCTCAGTTATGTTCTCCATTCCATCTTGTCTTTCAGTCTAGATGATGTAAGGAAACTTCAAAGGACCCATGACCTCCTTTTATTCCAGCTTGCAAGACAAAGCCTTGCCCTCTGCATTTCAGACTACGGAAATGACAGTGTATCTATCTCATTATTGTAAAGCATCTTGGGATATTTTGAATATGAAAGGATCTGTATGAAAGCAAATTCTGTTTACTTCGCCTCAGATGGGAATAAGATTTTCTTGTTAGTGCACTAGTCCTTTATCTAAGAAGGAGAAGTGCTTGGCAGTGTGCTAATAACAACCAATCTGCACTGTGTCTTTCTTGCACCATCTAGCAGCACTGTAACAGGAAGAAACTCAGTCTCCATGGGTTGGGTAGAAGAGGTTGAGACAAGGGTGGGAATTACCTAAAATATAAAAGTGCTGTTGATGAGAAACTTGAAGTTCAGTGCTTTAAAGCTAGCAAAAGCATAATTTTTCAAGTTGGTGGAGAGCAGTACTATTTCAAAGTGAGAAAAGATGACTTTTCATAGGCAGATGACAAATTATTGTAAACTGCTGTGAAACAATGTGACTCAAATTTTAGTTTACCAGAATATTATTAGATATTGGCCTATTTAGCATCTAGAATACTTGGAGGTATAAAATCTGGTTGAAGTATTGTATCATCACCCCATCACAAACATTTTTCTCCTTTTTCCCCTAATGAGAAGCATACCATATGTATATATTATATCCTGTGTAAATATTATATTATAGTCAGATTCTGTTCAGGATCCTGTATCTATTTTGAATGCAGAAATGTGTGGTTGAGGGCATTTTAGTTATATATAAAGGAGGAAGCTTTATGATTGATTTTTTTCTGCAGTAAATCTGTGTTCTTTTGAACTAGCACTTTAAACACTTAATAAATTTACATCTTCTTTTCTAGTATTAAAAATAATTTTTGTGTATGGCTCAAGTACAAAGTTGACTTCCAATACAGCCTGTATCAGGAAACAAGTAAGGCCCTTGTCTGGGCCACTTTTCTTTTGTGCTTTTTTTTTTGTGGGTGTGTTTTTTGTTTGTTTGTTTGTTCATTTGTTTTGTTTAGTTTTTTTAAAATACTGTTGTCATTTGGATTTATGCCTCCCCTTTCTCAAACACCACAACAATTTTATACTATGATTGATACTTTACTTTACAGACAGGAAAATTCAGAGTTGCTTCTTTTGCAGCAATCAGAACAATTTTCTGTTCATAAGCTGTAATATCTTTATTTTAACCTTAAAGCATGTGTATATGACAGAGCGTAAAATGTCAGCATTTTGGAATTGTTTATTGTTAAACTTGGAAAACTACATATTGTTTCTTTGTATTTGCCAAATTAACTATTGTCAATGACATTAATTTGTGAATTGACTGCCACTTACTAAAATAGAATGACCAATCAAATGTACTCATGTGATGTTTTTTCAGCCTCATGCCAAAAAGAAAAAATCAAAATTATGTTCCCTCACTACTCTAGCTAAAATTTCAACTGTAGCCATAAATTTTCTAGAAAGCTTACAAGTCTTACTTTTTTTTTGCCTCTGCAGTGCTGCATTTGCCTCACAACTCCATAATGCAACATTATTTTTTACACTATTCTTCTAACCAGCTTTTTTCCCATCCTAGCAGAACTCAGTTTAAAACAGAGTTATTTTTACTTACTATTTCACACTGAGTTGCATTTGTTTTCTTCATAATTTTTGATTCTATTATTTTGTAAACATTTAACTGAGTTTCAAATAAGTACAGTAACTCCACCATGTTATTGCAAAATACTCTCTTTCACACACCAGCCATGCCCACTGTTTCTCTTAGAAGTTCTAAATTTAATTTTCATATTATAATAACAAAATTTTATAATGAACATTTGTTAGTACAAAATTGAAAGAATTTATTGCAATATTTTTATTTCATTATTTTAAAAATCTAATTCTCTCAGGGTTTTCTTAAATCTGTCTCAGTTAAAATGCTGTGAGGGCTGGGAGGTGTGCTATTTCTCAAAAAAAAATCTTCTCAAGAGTGTTTTATTTATAGTAGGAGTTTGCAAAGAGCAGAAATTTGTACAAAGACCTGTTAGAAGTGTCTCCATCTCTACGAGAACTGAAGCAATGGATGAGTTACATAGCCTTGTGCTCTGGTACAGTTCACACCTTTCACACTGGAGAAGATCTTTCTTGAGAGCAGAGGAAGAAATCCCTTCTCATCATCTGTGCAGGTGTTGATTTGCAGTTCACCTTCACCATTAACAGTTTCCTGGTTTTTGGTTTTTTTGGTTTTTTTTTTTTTTTTTTTTTAATTTTGTTTTTGGGTTTTTTGTGGGGTTTTTTTGGGTTTTTTTTGTGCAGCCCGTTTCCTATGGAAGATTGGCCATTCAATGAATTAATTGAAATCACAAAAAATAGTAAATTGCTGTTCTCTCAGGGCACAGGATTTGTGCCCAGATAGTTCCTTGCTTTGGATAGATGAGTCAGGGATGTACACAACCTCCTAACTGAACACAGTTACTGTGTTTTTGCACCTGTGTTAGAGCTTCAGAAAGGAGTTGAATTTTATGTTTTTCTGTATTTGTTAACTAGATTCTGCATTGATTTCTTCATTTGTGACTAATGAGAAATGTAAGAATGAGGTTTAGAGTAACTAAGCTTAACTTAGCTTGATTAGTCAGAAACAATAGCAAACATTGGTACTGTAAGTGAGCAAAATAATTTTATTTCTTGATAGTCCAGTACTGGGTTTCATTGCTATATTTCAGGACATGAAATTCTGGACAATATACAGGTGTATATTCTTACTTATGTGTTTAACTTATTCTTGGGAAGGGTTATTGGAATTGCTCCTTTGCCCACACTGATGATATGGATATATGCCTTGAATGTATATTTAATATTTCTATTAATTAAATCAATTAAAGCAGTTATTGCCAAGCTGTTATGTCTAAGTAATTTTCCTTGTATTTTTGCTTATTCTTCATGTTTGTGTGTATCCCTTACTTCCCTGTTTTTCATTTAACACAACAGTTTCAATTTGGATTTTACAGCCAGAAAAATTTAGGATGCATCAATGAAGGTTCTTTTTGAAGCCTTAAAATCTGCTTCTCTAGAGTCCACAACAGGCATGGGTATTTTCTTTTGCATAATTACTTAACCTTTTGTGATGTATTAGAATTGTTGTACCAAAAGGGCATAATAAAGTATGAGCCTAACACGGTCCTGAAGGTATCCATTGTAATTTATAATCTCTTACCTGAACTAAAAGTTCAAAAGAACCTAGTTCTATGTCATTTTTGTAAATGGAACATGAAAATGGTTGTTTTATCTCTGTGCATGTTAGGTACCAGCCTAAATCACACTCAAAAAGCAAGTGCTAGATGGCATACTTGCTGATTTGACACAAGGATTCTCTCTAAAAGCTGCAGTTACTCTGCCTCATGGAATATTAAAATTGGCACGTTTTACAATGATCTGTACAAGTTTCAGTAGATAAGATTCATGATATCTGGTCTACCACTCTGCCTTATTGGAGAACAAAAAAGGTGATACAGACTCATATATGTGTACGCTTATGCATGATATTTAATCTAATTGGTCACTTTTTTTTTTTTTAAATGTCATGAAATTTTGGTCCAGTATCTGTTTAAATACTTTGAACATGTCATTTAAATGTCTGTCTGATCAGGCATCTCTCTAAAGTTTTTGACATTGCAGTGTTTTAAAATATTATGAAATTCTGAAGGGCTGGTTTTATATGTATTTGTTAAGATATTTTGTGCATAAAATAGTTTAAAGAAACCTAAAATTTATAATGGTCTCTGTCATGAATAATCAGGAAACAGAAATGGTTTGATTTTTCAATCTAATCTTTTCCTTGAGCAGTCAACCTCTGACATGCTTGGATAAAATACTTATTTTCAGAAATGTATCTTGCAAATATAGTGCCTCAAAATGCAAAATTTATAAATTTCTGCTAGCAAACAGATGTGTCATTTTATCCTTAGGGCTTTAGATTATGAATTACATTAATTAATAGGCTTTCAACTTTATTAATGCAGAATTTTAAAATTCTCATTGCTAGAATATTTTTAAAACCCTATTTAAGTTATAGCAGTTTTTGAAGATATGTAAATTGCACATTTATCTTCACTTCTGAGAGCATTTTCTTGCTAAAATGCAACAATTGGCCAGCTCATATCCTTCATTTTCCACAACCTCTGTATTTGACATAGGTGTTCAAGAGTGCCTTTTCAAAAGCTTGTCTAAATAATTGCTGAAATGAGAGAAAGCTTTCACTTACTTGTTGAATTGTAAAACACACACACAAAAATCCCCGCTCTTTGGAAGGGTTAAAGCTTTTCATGAAGGTTAATAGAAAATAAAGAAGTGTAGCAACATAGTGTTTGTTTGAAGAATCTGAGCCAAGGTGTCTATTTATCTCTAATGGAGGATGACAACGAAGGATTTAAGAAGTCACCCCACTTATTGTCTCAAACACAAAAACCTTCTGCCTGCATCTTTCAAATTGCTTCACCACTTCTGAAGAAGCAATGGGCAAACTGCTGAATTTTTATTAATCAGCTTAACCTAATGATATGAAAAGACCTTCCCAGAATTACTGAGGCAGAGATACACACATATGAGAAAATTATTTTTGAATGCTTTCACATCTAGGCACTTTCTTCATACCATGTGGGAAAAGGCAGACCTCAGTTCTGCTTCTGGCTCCCTCACCTGCCTGCCTTCCTTCCTTCCTTCTTTTTCCTGCCTCATTTTAGATCTTCTGTAAGAATACATTTGTGATGTGTTACCCCCACACCCTGCCAGGAGCAAGTAAAAGGAAGACATAATGTAGTTTGGATGGAGATACTTTTGGGAACTGAGGCAAGAAAGCCTAAGCTGATAAAACGTGACTCTTCTGATGGTGGCCCTATTTGGATAGCTTGCCTCTTCTAAATTCTTCTTTTCCTTTCCCTCCCTCTCTCCCTCCCCCCAGCTCCATCTCCTTTTCTCTTTCTTGTCAAGCCCACTTCATAAATGGTAGCAGCTGGAGATCTTTTTAGTGGCATTCAGGGATTACTGCCCTTCAGGATTTTAATAAGCCCCACTGCCAGAAATGCCTGTGAGGGTGCTCTCTGAGACAATTACCATTCAGGGCTGGGATTGAGGGCTCTTCATGGCCCAGATGGCTAAGGGGCTGTGTATGGGCAGATAGCTTCCCCGAACAACAGATCAGTGGAGCAAAGAGAGCGTGTGGGCCTTTTTTTTCCTCTTTTTTTCCTCTGCCCACCCCCTCCCCCCCGCCCCCCTTTCTTTTCTCTCTTGGCTAAGTTGAGAAGTGGGGAGAAGGAGAAAAGGAAGTGAATAAGGGGGTTCTATCATTTTGCAGCTAATCAAAGCTAAGTTTGCTCATCCTCTTATACATAACTGGATTTAAACTGTGACCTCTTAAGAACTGCAATTTGAGGTTACATATCCCTATTCACTGTAAGGCAGCTGCTCTTTGTAATTTAAAAATACAATACCCGTGATTATGAGGAGTATTTCTTAGCTGCCCTCATAGGAAGAAATAACTTGGAAATGGCTAGAACAAGATCGCTTCTTGTTTTAGTACTGGGAACAGAGGACAAAAATTGCAGGCAAAAGTAGTTGGTAGCTGTGGATGTGTGGGGCTGAAAAATACAGCTGGTTAACAGAAGGCAAGTATTTAGCTGAAAGGAATTGGTCATTTAGGTTTGCAGTATGGTATGGCTTCTAGATGAGGCACATAGAAATTAATTGGTGGGCTTCTGAAAAGACTTTTTTCTTGGATAAAATTTTAACCACTGAAATAAGGGAAGGGCACAGCTTAGGATAGAAAAATTGAAGTTGTTTTTTTGCAAGGACAGCTCCTTAATGACTTAAATACTTGCAAAACTAATTTCAATACAGCCATAGCTTTTGGGTGTTGCGGTCCTGCGTAAAAAGTGGAAAATGTGTCTTATTAGTTGAACAGCTGTTCCCTGTCTGGATGGACAGACATTAATTTTTTAATCTTTGGACCCCCTGATGTCAGAAAAAACAATTTGTGCCTCTTCACATTAAAATTAATATTTGTGATACAGAGCTCAAGTACTGCCCTTTTGCTTTTGACTCAATCAATGCTTCATTCATTTAGTTCACATTTAATAAGAAAATAAAATGCATCATGTAATAAAAGAGAGAAATTGCCTTAAATAAAAAGCATATCACTGGACTGTCTTATGGCTGAATAGTTTGGATGAATGGGACTAATTCTGTAGTAATTGATCTTGAGGATTCTTCTCCCACATCCCAGTAAAATGTAGCAAGTTAATTTGTGGAATGACTGAAACTGCAAATCAAACTTCAAAAGGAGTATTTGACTGGTCTCTCAGAAAAATAATAGATATGAATTGGTGGTAAAATTTTGCTCATAATGTATATACAAACATCTCTGCTTCATAAATTGTTCATTTCAAAGAGTTGCATGAAATTAAAGCAGGATGATAATTTCTTACTTTAGAAAGTGTGGTGATGGCTGGGGCACACAGCCAGGTCCTCCTGTTTGTTTTAACACTTATGAACTCTTCCTCCTTTCTCTGAATATTCCAGACTTCTTAAGTAGAGTAGTTGTGTTGAGGGATATCTCTGCAGTTGAGAAGTCATTTGTAACAGAAATAGTAATGCAAGATGACATTTCAGCTCATTGAAATAATTGGGATAATCATGGAAGTGAATAAGGTGAGTAAAATTTGTGCAGTTTTAAGGAATAATACCTTTTTACATAGTATCTTTTCAGTCCTCAAATTCAATTTACATGAGAAATAGAATTATAAATTAGAACAATTTATTTAACATTGGTACCTGATTCTTAGATTCAGCTTGAATTGATAAGACTGGACAACCTCAGCCAAAGATTTCTTGTGTATATATAAACTGTACTTCACAGAGTTTAGTGTATATCTTGTGACGCTTCAGCTGTGGTTGCAAGATGTGTAGTTTCATGCTGGAACATCTAGGGTCTTATTTTGATCATAAATACATGTGCAATGGTACAGATAGTATAAATAGTGCTCTTAGAGGACAATAATGTGATTCACTGGTTGTCATAATATTAGGTCTAGACTAAGAATGGACTAATATTGGACTAAGAATGTCATGATGAATCAGGCTAAAACCATTTAAATTAATCAGGCTGAACCTGAACTATATACAATATTCACTTTTTACACTATTTACTACTTAGAGGTTGCAGAACTATTTACAATAATGGTACTGTGTTTCTGTGTGTAAATGTAATGTTATAGCTGCTTATTGGGCTCCTAATTTTAATTACCATTTTGGATAAATACAAATTTTTGGACATTTTCAAAATATTTCAAATTTCTGCTATGTGTGATTTATGTCAGGAATGGTGGATATTCAGGAGGACTTTTGGTTTCTCTTAAGTGCCATGTGCATCTCATCATGTCTGAGCATTGCTGCAACATCCAAATATTGATCAAAATAAATATTTAAGCTCCTGTGTGATATTGTCTATACGATATATGATAATGTTCTTCAGATCATGCTCAGCATCTGGGATGTTCCAACATCTGAGTTTACTTCTCAACCTTCAAAGTTTTGCCAGATTTTTTTTGTGTCTTTTTTTTTTTTCTCCAGTACTAGGATAGGTTTAATTTTTAATGCCATTAAATGGTTAATTTCTCACCCACTATCTTCTATCATGATTCTTAGTTAATACCAAACCCTGCTAGAGACACATGCCCAGATAGGACCTGAAAAACAGATACCATAAAAGAAGGTTTATTTGTAACATATAATACTGGAATACTTTTGCTTTCTTTTCTCTGTCTTCCAGCACGATGTGTCTGATTTTAGCCTTTTCCCTTTTTTTTTTACTTTAGTGTCAGCAGACAATGTATGTGCAATAATTTACCTGACAGTGTCTGCTGCTGCCAGGTCTGATGGAGTCACAGAACAGCATTATAGTGCTTTTCTAAATGTCATGAGCATTTAGCTAAGGGCTCCTACAGTCCGGATGGATTCTATCCAGTTTTTGTTTTAAAAAATGTGTAACCCTTAATTAGAATTTCTGTGTTTTTCTAGTTAATAATATATATTGTGAATTAATTCCCGGATCCTGGTATTATAAAGGCAGGTGTATAAAGAAAATAGTTTTCTTTTAATTTGTCAACATTTACTGTCTTTCTGTGTGTTTTGTATTCCTGAATAGCTGCAGAAATAATTATGAAAATACTTATAATTATCTTGAATTAGCTGGATGAAATAAGACCAGGAAAAATTGCTTGATAGGCTATTACCATAATTTATAGACACTTTTTATATACTTAATAAAGTGATTTTGAATGTCTTCCTAGTGGAAGCAATAGTTTAACATTTAAACAGAAATTATTTTATTAACACAAATTTCCTTCAACTGTTGTTTGGTTAACTACAGGATCACATTCTGTAAGCAATAAAATAGTAAATAATTTCACTACAGAATTTCTAAAATTTTGGACTTTTGTCTCATGTCTTTAATGATGTTTGTGTTCTTAGGTTTCTGTTCAGGGAGAAGGGTGTTGCTATCTAGATGTCTCCATGAGCACATCCAGACCATACTGTTCAAAGTGCTGTCTTGCAACACAATCTGATGCACTGTAACTGGACAATTATTTTTAGATGTCATTAGGAAATGACATGATAGTGTTAGTTGCAGTATGTAGAAAAATTAAGGCAATCCTAAAAATTCAGCAGTTAATAGGAATCTTTTTAAAGCATTCTACAGATAAAGTTTCCCATCTTTTTGTTGGTATGGATTTGTTAAATTAGCAGTTTTTTCCATTTTGTGAATGAAACCCATTTTCTCATGCAAAAAGTGAGGAAAGAAATTTTTAATGCCACATGAAAAGGTTGGTTACTCCAGGTAAAATACTCTAGTAACCAGTTGGGTCCTTGATATTGGGTCTGCTTTTATTCATCAGTGAACAAAATGCACTTAATTGGTGTTTATTCACTCCAAGTGTCTCAAACAGTAAACAGGAATAAAATTGTTCAGAAGTGTCTGCACGTCATTTCCTCACAACTTGCCATGACTCCCTGGCGCTTCTGGTTTTGTTGGATTATTAGTCTGTGAAGGAAGAGATAAAGCATTTCCTTGTATTGAATTTGAGCACGCTCTGTGATTTGTGCAGAATAAAATATTAAAGGCTGGTTTTGATCTCACAGATGAGTAGGGCAGGCAAACTTTCGCACGCACATAGAAGTGGGGAGCAGTTAGTTAGGGGTATATAAAGGTTCCTGAATTTAGGAGATTTGTTCATGGCTGTGTTTCCCTCCCACATACAGGGACACTCCTCCTACGTGGTTTTGAATGGCTGCTTTAATGGCTGCTTTAATTATTTTTCTGAATGTCTCTGGACCAAATGTCCTTGTTAATCCTTCTGTTGACTGTGGCTTCTGAAACTATTTCATAAACACAATAAACATTGCTAATTGTAATGAACTCTCCCAGTCTAACATTCCTGAAACAGTGGAACCTGCAAGACGTGCTCCTGCAAATGACAGGGTGTGGACGTGCTGCTCTCGTTTTCATCAATAGAACAGATTAATTACAGTTGGGAAGGATGCTGATAAATGATAAGAGTCTACTTGGGAAAGTAAAATACATTTTGTTGTCAAAATACAAGGGGTCAAGTATGTCATCCATCTTTATTTCTCATTTTTTGTAATTACATAAAAGTTACGCAATAGTAATTCTGTCATTATGTATGTAGTGAGATGGGCAGAGAAGGATTTCTGGAGTGTTGAATAATGTTCTTAATACTGTATAATACAACACAATTGGTAGTGTCTTATAGAGGGATGCTGTCCATGGCAATCCTTCTTTATTAAAATTATCTTATCTTGGCTCACTACTGAGACCTTCCATCCCATGGATGGCTGGCTTTACAAGTTTGGCCTAATCTATCAGCCCTCCTGTGTGGAACCAAACTCAAATGTATCTATATTACTTAATGAGAAATTTGTTTCAAGTGTAGGGAAGTCTCTCACTACAAGGCTGTCAGCTACCTAAGCCCTAAAATCCATGGTAAGTACAGTTTCTGTAAAATGCCCCTCATTATGGCACATAAAATGCCTGGCTGCAAAGAACTGCTCTGTGAAGACTATGTGCTGCAAACCAGTCAGCATAAAATAAAACTCCTGGGTAAACAGTAAATAAATAGACATTATACTTGATACCATTTGCACATTTTTTGATGGAGATTTTCAAGTTGTCTGGCAGTGAGACAACAACAATTTCATGCATATAGTATTCACTGCAGAGGAACTTAGCAGTTCTTCTGCAGTCTGGTGAGCCTTTCTTGTCTGTTACAAATGAATGTGCTGGCTCTTGGAGAGAAGGTGGTGCACAAGTAGTTAAACAGGGCTATTTGCCATCGATCAATACTGGAAAAAATATGCAACCTAGTAACCTTCCAAAGAACTTGCTTTGAAATATTCATACAACAATAAAGGTGCAAATCCACCTCTTTATTTGAAAGGAACTTAGCAAAGATGCATCCAATAGGAGGAAATATGAAAACACTTTTCCTCAATTACCGATCGTTAGCTCAAAGCAAGTAATGAAATTGTTTCAGAAAATAGCTGCATGATTATTTATTGACTTTGGACACATTGATTTGCTAAATCATATGGATACTATTAAAGTTTGCTGTTTTAAGCAACAACACCCTCTGCCCCCCTTCACCCCCTTCTTTCAATTGTTGTGGTCAAATCCCAACACAGCTTTCAAACCACAGTTTGACAGATCGTGCATTTGAGTTATACATGTAATAGTTTCATATTTCTTAATTTTATCCCCTTGGCTATCCCCACCCCTTATATGTTGGAGCTTTTCTGTGTAGCATGGTCTGCAACTCAGATACAAAGCTATGAACTGAGTTATTAGATGTGTGCTGTTGGTTCAGAAGTCATTTAACTGGAGTGTGAACCATATTTCTCCAGCTGAAATATTCCATGTATCCTACATTACAATGTCAAATTGTACTAGTGGATTTCAAAGCAAAAAAAAAAAAAAAAAAAAAAGTAATCTAAAACTATGTCTCTCAACTGCAAGATTTTTTTGAACAACTCCCTGCTTATTTTAAAATAGCATATGTTAGAGCTGTCCCACATCTTATTACTGTGATGGCTGGTGACAGAAACGCTGAATCATTCAAAGGATATTATAGAAAACTTGGAATGCACTTAAATCTAGATATTGCAAACTTGTTCCTTAACCATTTTTATCTGAGAAGGTCTCTCTGATGACCTTTACTTACACATTTTGAAGAAAGTAACAGGTGCATGATCTTTGGCTGCTGTGAGATCACACTGAGTTGCATACTAGGAGCAAAATTAAAGTCTTAGGAATAGAATTTGTGCAATTTGGTATCAGTTGTCCAAGTGACACCACCAGTGCACTGAATGGCCTAGCAGAGGAAATGAACTTTGTATAGTTTATAGTAGAAACCTGATTTTTCTAACATGCTTTCCTTAAAAAGGCAGGTTTCTCTTTCTCTCTTAAGTAGCCTAAAGCTATTTGATAGCAGCCTTTTATAACATTAATTGCATTCTCCATCTGAAAATCTGTTGTTAGCCTTTCCTGTGGATGAGTTAGAGAGGAAGGGGTCTACAGAGTTTGCCTGTTTCTCTGGACTGTAGATGTAGAAACTTGCATCTTCTCGTATGTATGACTCTCAGTGCTTCTCTTTCTAGTTAAAAACCTCTATTTTTTAACTCTATTGTTAGACCAACAGTAGCACTGCAAATGTCCCTCTCCATCATGTGGATGGGGGAGTTGTCAGTACATTAAAAGTCTGAGCCTTCTCTGCGGATGCATCTCATCCACCAGCCACATATCACTGCTAAAAGAAACATGGCACGCAGGTGTTTAAATTATTTACACTCATAATCGGCCTTTATGTTACATTGCTGAGCCAAGGCTCTGTTATTCTAGTGCATAATTGATGGTGCTCAGTAGTGGAAAAGTTAGAAAAGCGGAAGTAATGTGATGCGAAAGTTGAGTGAGGCAGCTCCAGCTGGCTCAGCTGCCTGGACCCACACGGCCACCTGGAGAAGGCAGGGGAATGGGCTCGGACCAGGCATCACATCAGGAGCTTGATCTGGCATTTGAGGGGAAAAGGATTTCTTCAGTCAAGCCGTGTGATCAGCAAGGGCTAGGACACTTTTGTAGTTAGTCACAAATAATGTCTGTGCATCTTTCAGAGGAATTGCAATTCTGTATACCTCAAAAGGAGGAATTTACTGTGAATCTTGATTTTGGATGGTGCCATGGCAGTTTTCAGTAGATGACAAAAGGGCTGTATTACCTGAGTCATTCTAGTTCAGATTAGAATGAGTTTATTCTAAAATAGACAGTCCCACAGCCAGCTATATTTTATAAAGCCTGCAGACCTTTGGAAATTCTGACCACTTTAGCATACACAGGAATCTGTCACAAACAAAAATTATCTAAAGACTGCCCTATTTTGTAATGACTTTAGTAATATTAAGACTATGTTGGATGCCAGTACATTACAAGATACACCCAATTGTTTGAAAAAATCAATCACATCATATCCAAAACTTCAGCTAATTTATCAAGCAACTTCATATCTATTTTTTTCATAAATTTTTGAAATACTTTTTAAAGTATGTATATGATTTACAAATATGAATTCATTTTAAAGGTTCTTTTCTGTCCCCTCCCTTCATTGAGCCTTTTCAATATTAAGTCAGTACTTTTATTTTTCTGATCCTCCAACATGGTACATATATGTAGTGTATGATAATGCACCATGATGTAACAGAGGAAGAATTATTATAAAAAATAACCTGCATATTAAACAATAATGATTGCTAGTTTGGGCGCTGGCCTGTATCTAACAACATCTGTAAAAGTTCAAATTATTTTGGAAGAGCATCAGTTCTGTTGCTGATTTATTTAAATGAATGTCTTAATCACCAAGCCCCTCAGCATTTCTTGGTAATTATCGTTAGGGTATTTCACTACAGAATAAAACAAGATGGTTGGAGCAAAAAGTTAGTTGCTTTGTTAGTTGAAAATTGCTTTGGTTTATAATTTTGATGTCTAGATACACTATATATATATATATATATATATATATATATATATATATATATATATAGGTTTGGGTTTTTTTGGTAACACTATTTGTCTTTGAGGGAAGTAGGGCTTAGCATGTGGTTTAATTGCAAGTAGAACCTCTTGTGTAACTGGCAATGAATAGTGCTAATGAGCAGGACTTTCACTCTTGTGAAAACAAGGGCTGCAGCCTGTGTAAACACTACTGGTGTAGCTGAAATTGACATACTGTGACAAGGGATAGATGGCTGAAATAATGACACTTTTGTGCACCTTGCTCATATTTTGTTAGAAATTGGTGCACTTCTAATAGTTGGAGCCCCTGACATAAACACAGTGTATGGATGCACATGAATGGATTATGTATTTTTATACTAAGTAGAATTTTATACTTTCTTTTGTGCACGCTGTAAATGACCACTATTTAACCTTGGCTTGTATCACCTTGATACACAGGGGTAGTGCTAATGTTGGTGCATTAATGTAATGTTGTCACTCTGTGGCAATTCATCAGATGATAAGGTGTCTAATAACTCAGATTTTTTCTAAATAGAGAAAATAAATGTTTGCTCCCCACTTGCTGTTAAGAATTGTGCAGAGATCCCAAATATTTTCATCCCTAAGCTTTAATAACCTTGTCTTGTTAATATTTCTTATAATAATTCTGCCAGGAAATCTCCAAACAAACAAACAGCAAGAAACAAAAGAAAAAAAAAAGTTGTAAGGATTGTTATGACAATAAAAACAACAAAAAGTACAAAATTATATTTCATATACGAAACACTGCCTTGTAAAATTTAATGAAGCAACACAAATCCTTGCAGCTTCTCTGATGATGGTGCTATAAAACACCCTGATATGCTTTAACGAAGGGAACCTGTGTCCTGTTGAAAATAATGACTATAGCAAAGGCTTGTGTCATAACATTAGGGAGGCAGAAACAGAGCAAAAAATAATTAGACACTGAGGGAGAAAGCTCCTCAAACAATGTTTTTGCTTGGCACTGTGTTGAACAAAGGCAGTAAAGATACAAGATGTACATTTTTTCAGTTAGGAAATATTTTGAAGAATTTTATTTTATCAAAGTTATCTTCTCACTGGCAATTATTTTTCTGTCCCAGAATAAAATTAGTGTTTTCAGATCACTGCATACCATTTATATGTTTATCTCTTTTTGTACAGATAAATTGTTATCTACATATATATATATAGATAGATATCTATCTGTGTTTGTACAAAATCACTTTTTAAATATTCTTTCTATACCACAAATATGTGAATATTAGTCTCTAAATCAAGACTCCAGCCTACCTTTGGCTTTGAAAAAGAACATGGAAGAAAAGACTTTGTGGAAGAAAAGAGTTTGTGGTATGAATTGGGATTGTTTTTCCCTTGGCTTCCATTCTTTAATGTTTATTCAAAATGTCTTCCTGATGTTTTGGTCCTTTAGTTAACGATTTAGCAGTGGCAGAATTCATAGCCCAGATGAAGGCGTGTAATGGCAATGGTGAGAAGCTCAGTATTAAAGGCTGTGTCAGGAACATTCTCATGTGCCAGCACTTTAAAATCCAGATACGTAGTCTGCTTTGTTAACTCATAGTATGGTTGCTTTCACTGCTTAGTGAGTCAGCAAGTATAAGTAGTTGCAATTTCAGAAGCTGGGTATTCAGTTAAATGTTTTTAAAATGTCATTTATCAATCTGTGAGGTATCTTCAGATATATACTGCTAATATGTAGGTTTACATATTAGGTGTAGGTTTCTTAATGTATTTTTTATGTCCTAGAATTACAGTACTTCAAGATTTATGGTTTTGTTTTTGAGTTACTCTCTAAGAAACTTTTTGTACCGTATCTCTATATTATTTTTAAAATAAATTTGTACATATCCAATGTACATTCTTAATTTAGCTATATATTTAGTAGCTATAAATATGTATGGATGGGAAATTAAAGAGTCTTCTTTCTACTTCTCTGAAACAAAAATGTGCTCTGTATTATCAAATTGGTCCAGTTATGTTCCTTGTTAGACTGTAAGAAGAAGGCTCTGATCTTATACTACTGCACTATAATTGTTAATTAGCATTAAGTTATAGAGATTCTGTCTGGTAGAACTCCATACTTATTGATCCAAAATTAAACTGTGAATTATAGAGTTAAAGGATCTACATGTCTTTTAAATTCCTCCAGGAATGGTGACTCAATCAGTTCACTGGGCAGCCTGTTCCAATGCTTGACAACCCTTTAATTGAATAAATTTTTCTTAATACCTAATCTAAATCTCCTCTGTTGCAACTAAGGTCCTTTACTCTCATCCTGTTGCTTTTTGCCAGTAAGAAGAGCCTTAACTCCTTCTCACTACACCCCCGCTTCCAGGCAGTTGTAGAGAGCAATAAAGTCACCCCAAACCTCCTTTTCTCCAGTCTGAACCCCCAGCTCCCTCAGCTGCTCCTCATCAGACTTGTGTTCCAGACCCTTCCCCAGCCCTGCTGCACTTGTCTGGACACATTCCAGCCCCTCAATATCCTTCCTGAATGGAAGGGCCCAGACTGGACAGAGGATTCAAGGTGTGGCTTCACCAGTGCCCAGCACAGGGGGACTGTCACTGCCGTGTCCCTGCTGCCCCACTGTTGCTGACACAGGCCAGGTGCCCTTAGCTTTCATGTCAACCTGGGCACAGCTGGCTCATGTTCAGTTGCTGCCTGCCAGCACCCCCAGGTCTTTTTCCTCCAGGCAGCTTTCCAGACACTCTGCCTCAGCCTTTAGCACTGCAGGGGTTGTTGTACCCCAAGGACAGGAACTGGCACCTGCCCTTGTTGAAACTCATTCCGTTCTCCTTGGCGCATGGATCCAGCCTGTTCAGAAGCCTCTGCAGGGCTTTTTTACTTTGGGGCAGAGGCACACTCCAACTCAATTTCATGCCATTTGACTGTGGGTATACTTGATGCCCTTGTCCAGATGGTTGATAGACAAAGATATAAAGATATAAAACAGGCCTCAGCACTGGTTTCTGGGGAACCCCAGTAGTGCCCAACCACCAACTGGATGTAACTCCATTCACCACCACCCTCTGGGCGTGGACATTCAGCCAGATTTTCACCTACTGGCACTGCATGTGTTCAAGCCACGAACAGCTAGTTTCTCCAACAGAATGCTGGGGAAAATGGTGTCAAAGGCTTTATTGAAGGTTTATTCAGGCAGAATCCACAGCCATCCTCACCCACTGAGCAGGTCACCTTTTCATAGAGGAAGCACTACCTATCTTTCCTAAACCTGTGCTGGCTGTGCCTGATCTCCTGGTTGTGCTGTCTGTGCTGTGTGACGGCACTCAGGACATCTGCTCCATGACCTTTCCCAGCACCAGTGTCAGACTGACAGTCTTGCAGTTCCCTGCATTCTGACCCTCTCAGATGGCTGCTGTATTTGCCAGCTTCAGGTGAACTGGGACCTACCTACCAGGATGCTAATAAATGATGGGAAGTGGCTCGGTGATGACTTCCTGGGACCTGTGGGTGGATCCCAACACACCACATTTATGTCTAAGTGGCAGGTCACTGACCATGTTTACTGCTTGGTCAATAGTAGCCAATATTTACAAGTGGAATTAACAGTGGGGTATGTTTTGAAACCTGACCTTTTTGGCTTGGTGAGAAGGTGTGCTTTGGAGGGCTTTTGGAGTTCAGCCTGGGACATGGCTAATGAGCTGTCTGTCAAAAGTCTGATGCCTGCTGGATCTACAACAGTCCAGGTTGGAAGGGACTTCAAGAGGTGCCTAGTGCAGGGAATGTGCTGTAGCCATGATGGTATCTGTGGCCTCCAGCTCTACTCACTCCAGTCTATCTGGAGCAATAACACACAAGACAATAGCATGTACTATATATAAACCAAAAGACCTTTCATTGCTGTGCCCAGAGGGGTCTGTGCAGGAAGTCCAAACCACTCATCTATCAGAGTGAGTCAGGAGGGACTGAGGATTTTACTTCTAAGATGGTGTCTCCACCTCCTGACTGCCATTCCAACTGCTTGGGCTCACTTAAGCATCAAATCCTGTTGTGAGCACAGGGCTTGCCCTCTGCACGCTATCACTGCAGAGTGAGGGCCATGCTGGCACCCAAAAAGGAAATTAAACCAGAATTTCCATGCCATTCCTGCATTCACTGTGCAGGAGCTAGAGGCTTAACAAAAATACTTTGCTCTCATTAAGTAAATCTAAACATACTTTTAAATTTTAATCCTTAGGGTTGTTTTGTTGTTTTACATCTCTTCTATGAATTTTTCATATACTATCTCCCATGATGCTTGGTGTAATCCACTGTCAGGTGTAAATCTCAAGACATCTTCATAGCAAAAGCTACTCTTGTTTTTTTACTTTCTTCTTGTGCCTTCTAAGTTTAAAAAAAAAAAAATTGAGACAGATATGTCTAGAGAAAGGCTGAATTTCAATGGCTACTTAAAAAATTATAGTAGATAGCTCCAAAATTTATGTCAAAGATGTGAATAGTTACCTTCACATGTTGTTTTCCATGATAGTTTTTTTTGTTTTGGTTTTTGGTTTTTTGGTTTTTGGTTTTTTTTTTGTTTGTTTGTTTGTTTGCTTGGTCTTGGTTGTGTTTTTGGTTTTGTGGGTTTGTTTTGGTTTTTTTTTTTTTTTTGTGTGTCCTGCAGTATAGTTCTGTGCTTGATTTTGTGGAGACAGAGATGTCTTTATGTGGAGGACATGTTAAAGTGTGTTGACTCTTTCTAGGGAATTTTGTATCTGGATGGTCCTGATAGTTTCATGGCATTTACCTGAATTCTTAGTGGCAAGAACATAAATAGCTGGGAAGAAAAGCATGCAGGGAATATTATCCTGCAGATAAAGAGAGGTGGTGTATTTCTGTATTTAGCTTATCTTTTTCCACTGGAGAAGGAAGAATTAGTGAATCCTTCAGAGACATAAAAGATTTTTCTGCCAGGGTTGTTTATAACATGAACTAAGTATTTTTTGTAGCTGCCAAATGTTTTTTTTTTATGCCTTTCGAAGTAATAAGGTAGGATTGCAACTATAAATTGTTGTAGTGATAGCTGGTTGTAGGCTTGCCCACTTACTTGTAGTTCTTTATGGAAAGTTAGGTTTAATTTCACTTAATGAATACTCAGGACTGACTCCACTCAAATGCTTTGATGAGCTGTTGAATTTACAAATGTTGTGCAGTAGTAAATTACTGATAAAGATTAGTAAAAGGAGTACATTGACATATATTTCATGATTTACCCAACATCAATCTTTCTCTACCTGCCCCCAAACAGGAGGCACATAAATGGTGTGACAAGATATGCCCTCTATATGATGATTCTTACTTCTGCATTATGGTTAACTGCTTTTTAGTGGTTTGATTTCTTTTTATTTTTGTATTTGTCATAAGAAATGAGCATAAAGCTATTTGTATATTTAATAACTCACAGACAACAAATGGGAATATGGGAATTAAAAATATGATGTGGTAATTAAATCAGATGAAAATACCTTTTCACTTACAGAAGGAAGTCAGTTAATACTTTATTCTTTAATATTATGGAATATTTGTTCTAAAAGAAGACCATAACTAAGCAAGATCAATTAATGTCTTGGTTATGAAAAGAATTTGTGTAATCAAGTAGCCATTATTCTTTTCCTTAACTGATCCTTTTTTAAGGGAGAAAGGAATATTTTCACAGGCATATTGATTCTGGGGGCCCAAATTTTCATTTACTTTGTATATATAACTGAGGGGCAAAGCAGTTTGTATCTCTTTGAAACAATTTTTTTTTTTAATCTGTAAAGGGGACAGCTTGGGCAGGAGATGAAATAATTCCATTTCTTTCATCTGATTATTTTCCAAATTTGTATAAAATAGCTGTCAAGCTCTAGGATGAATTGTTCTCCTTCTTAAATTCTTGGATTTCAGCTGAGTTTTAGATAAAGAAATCTGGCTGCTTAGATTATTTTTTATCTTGAGCATGTCATGTTGTCCTCCCTTTATCCCCTAAAAATAGTCTTTCATTGCACTTGCTTTAATAAATGTAAAAGCTGAGGGTAATAGATTAGAACTAAATACAGTACTGATGGTGCTGTATATGAACAGCACTCTTAAGGAGCTGTTTCTTTCCTACATATATTTTAAATAAGTTAGTTTTTAAGAAATTATTTTGCATTTTGTTTTTCTATAAAAACAAGTGATAGCTCTGTAGTTTTGCATGACAGAGATTTTGAGGAGGGGAAAAGGTGTTGTGGTTAAGTGCTTTTGAAAAGAGCCCAGTGTGCCTGTGAGGACTTTAAAAATATTTCTATCCCTTTTGTAGGGCAATGTGAATTTGTGGGAAAATGTTATATGTCATAAGAAGTGAGAGCTGGAGAATTGTTAACTTTTTTTTTTTATTTTATTCGATGAATATTAAAACTGTGGTGCTATTTCTACATATGTTAAATTTATGCTGATGGTCCTATCTATACCTCCAGTGAAGACAATAAAAATTGCAAACAGAGGAAAGCTCCTATAAAGAAATTATATGGCAGGTAAATGTTTCACTGAACGTAGATTATGTGACAGAATTTTTAGTGGAGTCTTACAACAGAAATTGGATTATGAAAGTACACTAGTTATCTTTACATATATTCATAATTATATTCAATAATTTTCTGACTTTTGTCCTCAGAAACATTTTAAAAGCCATCATAGATTATATGCTAAACAAGAACATAGACTCCCTTAATAATTTTTCCACAAGAAAGGGGGCGAACCTAAGGGAAAAAAAGCAATGCAATTTACTATAGAAATCCTGATTGGAAAGACATTTCATATCCTCTTTGAGTTGATCTGGATTTTTTTCAGTTCCATTTCTGATTTAAGGAACAGTTCTGAAAAGATGATTGTAATTTTTCAGAGTTGTGTGGCATTTTATTTTCACTTTGTAAGGGAAATGCAGCAAAATGCTGCAGTTTTTCCTTTTAAGTAGTTTTATTACTGAGTGAAGGCGAATCCCTCCTTGTATCCAGTGTTCATCCCAAGTTTTGACACTGAGGTGTGAGATGTATTTCAGATAGACTTCAGTCTTTACAGTCTGAGATTTGCTTCCTTGGACTGTCAGCCTGAGAAAATAGGCATAGCTGTTGCTGACGCAGAAAAGCAGGGGGAGAGGGACTGTATGGCAAGTTTTCTTTGGAAACTGAAAAGGACACTTCACATGCATCTGAGGAAACCTCAGAAAGGACAAAATTTAAAAGTAATTTTGGGTCAATATATTAGGATTGCTGGCAGTTTAGTAATACCTTCGAACTGTGAGCACCTCCGGATGTCCTAATGAATAGCTGAGTAAACTATTGCAAGTCACTTGAACCTCCCTCAGGCAGGAATCTCAGCTGTCAAAACTGACATCGAAGCATGACTCTTCACAATTCTTGAGCGTTGCTCCCAAATAATGACTTTTAAATTCATGTTTGTGTTCTGGTATCAGTAGAAGAGTGGGAAATGGCTGGTAAAGGAGATGGGGAAACGCAGACCTGTTAAGGCTGATCTGAATGTGGTAGATTTTTCTAAAGGTAGGAAATTCTTTGGAGGCTGTTGATACAAACCAAGTGAAGTAATACTAGAATATCTTGCTGACTAAATACTGGAATTTAGCTTTTAATTTAGTTAAGTGGAGAGAAAAAACAAATTTTGACCTTTTGTTTTGTAGGGAGAGAACCAAAGGAGAAGAATGAACTGTATTTTTTCTTTCTTGGAGATGTAATGGAGATGAAGTTGTTCTCTGCCATCTTTGACAATTGTATTTTGCAGTCCATTCTGAAAGAGGGCAACTGAAGATAAACTAAGAGATCACTAATGTAATTAATACTTATTTATTCTATTTTGTGTCATTACTGGTAAATTTTTACTTCAAAACCAAAAATCTTCTGCCTTTTGGATAGTTTCACCTTCAAAAAAGTATCTGAAAGTCTCTCCAAATTTTTTGTTTGTGGTCATGGCTACCTCAATAATGTTGTTTAATAGGAGGTATCCAGTGAAGGGAAGCCACACATGTATTAGTTGCCTTTGTGGAATTGGGAATTTTAACTCACTGTGCAGTGTTTAAGGTCCAAAAGTTGGGTGTGTTGAGGGAAGCTTTTAGTATCTTCTTTAGAAGTCACAGAGGAGAAAGAGCAGTTTGCCACACTTGCACAGTTTGGCAAAGATCTAACCTTATTGAATTCATTGCTTTTGAGTTATTATTTCTAATCACATGCTTGATTGAATCCACCTAAATAACTTTGACTGAAAAGGCCAGGAGTTGAATCCAAAACTAAGTATGTATTTTAACTGAAAATAGGTAGCATCATGGAATGTGTTCTCAGTCAGTGTTTGACATTCATCTGAATATATAGGTTAAAAGGAGAAAAAAAAAGGGGGGTAGAAAAGGCAGCACTGTACTGTCCTTTGGCAGGAGCAGTGTTTGAAAATCTGTGATTGAACTCTGAGGATGAAAATGGAAGCCCTGGATCACACAGTGAAATAATAAAACCGCACCCTGATGGTGTTATGCTAAATGTGGTTAATATTGTGAATGTGCTATGAGGGGAAAATCAAGTGACCCTTTGAAATTGTTCCAGAGATTGCTAAGTCATTTTGGACTTTCAGAAAGCTATCTATAAATGAAAGAACTGATTTTTAGAATAAAACAGGACCACATGCAAATGTTATTAGTGCTTGGAAGATGCACAATGTAGTCTTGCCAGAACATTTCTCAGATGAGAAGATCTTAGATGAGTGGTCTTTTTTCAAAATGACAGAAACTCCCAAGGAGGCATTTTTCAGTTGTTCCTAAGTTGAAAGGAGTTAGAGATTATGACACTGGAATAGTCAATTTTTTTTTTTTTATTTTCAGAAAAAGTGTGCTAATTGGTGCTGGGTTTCTTTGATTTTGGCTTTTTTTTTTTTTTTTTTTTTTTTTTTTTTTAGTAGGTGAAAAGTAATGCTACTTGCATATTACTTGGTTAGAACATTTGGTTTCTTACAGGTAGATCATGCTGGTGGAGCATCCAACCTCAACAAAATTGTTTTACATTTGCAGATGTTAAGATTTGCATTTTCTGGATGTCATAAATGAGAGTAAAATGTGGATCCATGTTAGTGCATGTGATAGATGGTCTCATATATTGGGAAGAGTACTTTGAGAAGGATAGCAACCACAGACAGGTGTTTGAGTGGCTGTGGCTTCCCCTGAGATCAGAAGGTTAGACAAACTGCCCCTAGTATTTAAACAGGGCAGTTGTTTTGTGTCACTTTAATTATCCCTATGTTTTGTGAGCCAGTCACTCGAGTGGTCTGAAAATATTAGGAAATTGGAGGCTTTAACAGCTTTGAGGGCAAAGTTCTGATTGGGTTTGTTTGGTATTCATTCACTTTGTGATAGTCTTAATGCAAGTGATGGGCTGTTTAGAACCATGAGGCATGCTTAGTGCCAGTAGAAGATTAAATCGAGACACTATCTTTCAGCAGGAAATGCCTCTCTGTCCGATTTTATTTATATGAATTTACACGGCAACTCAGTTATCTCTGCTTGGGGTCATTACTTTGATTTTAACTTTGCAATTTAACTCCTGAAGTGCTTCAAGTAAAAATTTCCTTGAAGCAGTAATAAGTTTAAATAGCTCTGAATCAGTTGAAAATAGTTTTTTAATTTAGTTCAGGCTGGGAGCATAAACTGGCAGGAAAAAAATAAATGGATGAGGAAAAAAGAGATTAGGCATAAATACTCACAGTGTGCCATATAGTTAAAGAAATAAGAGATGGGACAGAAAGGTTAAATATATCCCTTTCTAGCATCTTGGTATTATTAAATATCTAGTGACAATAAGTAAAAAGTAATCAGCCCAATAATATTTACTTCAATACTTGGGGATTTTTTTGTTTGGCTTTCATTTTTTCAATGACATGACTGATACAGGAGGTATAAACATGTAACTACCACTTCCTAAAGTAACAATTTAGTTACTAAATGAAGAGAAAACATCTTGACATAAATAAAATACAAATCTCTAGTAATTTCAGCCAACCCCATTTCTTTTATAAAGCACTTGAGATTTTATTTTCATTAGCACTGAGAGGCACTTAGAAATGAGTAACTAGCAAATAAGCAAACTGAGATAATTCAAGTTTATATTGTTGAGTTAATAAAACTAATAAAATCTCCACATTTCCCAAGGTTTTCCATTATTCCTATTTAATTTTTTATACTGCAGAGAAAATTGTTAGGGTTATATAGTCTTAGGCGTCATGGAAATTTTCTTTATCAGTTTTATGTTCTTTTATGACTTGACGAAGAAAATGTGGCTTGTTTTGTAGCTTGTGAACAAGGAAAAAGCCTCTTTTTAGTGGTTTAATCTGGGTGATTGTTTGGTTCCTCATTGTCTTTTGTCTGATGGGTACTTGAAGGTTCATTTCTTCAGCAGTTTTTTCTCTAAGAGGATTCTGGCAGCACAATATACATTTTACAAACTTGCAAGTAAATAGAGAGTTTGTTAGAAGCACCTTTCCCATGGCAGTTGTTCCGTTTTATTAATACCCCGATGAGTATAAACATCAAGAGTTGCAGATCCACATAAGGTGCTCCAGTCACTTATGCACAGCACTTTGCTTATCTGTACACTTGGCAGATTTTATCTTTTATGTTGGCAGAAAATTTTTAATTTTTATTTTAATAATTGGTTTTATACTCTCTCTTCTTTTCCCTACATTCTTTTGTGTTTGTGATGGTTTTCCTTCTTCTCTTCTCTTCTCTTCTCTTCTCTTCTCTTCTCTTCTCTTCTCTTCTCTTCTCTTCTCTTCTCTTCTCTTCTCTTCTCTTCTCTTCTCTTCTCTTCTCTTCTCTTCTCTTCTCTTCTCTTCTCTTCTCTTCGTCTTTCCCCTCCCTCTCTTTTTCTTTTTCTTTTTCTTTTTCTTTTTCTTTTTCTTTTTCTTTTTCTTTTTCTTTTTCTTTTTCTTTTTCTTTTTCTTTTCTTTTTCTTTTTCTTTTTCTTTTTCTTTTTCTTTTTCTTTTTCTTTTTCTTTTTCTTTTCTTTTTCTTTTTCTTTTTCTTTTTCTTTTTCTTTTTCTTTTTCTTTCTTTTTCTTTTTCTTTTTCTTTTTCTTTTTCTTTTTCTTTTTCTTTTTCTTTTTCTTTTTCTTTTTCTTTTTCTTTTTCTTTTTCTTTTTCTTTTTCTTTTTCTTTTTCTTTTCCTTTTCCTTTTCCTTTTTTCTTTTTTTTCCTTTTTATTTCTTTTCCTCATTAAGGAAAGGGAAATGTAATCTTAGTTAGAAATATGGAAGCCTGATTTAAAAGACCGTTGATCATTTATCTAATGGATTTTTTTTAAGTGTTTTTTACCTCATTACATACCTTTTCTTGTCATCATTTGGATCACTGACTGTAGTATGCACTTCATAGTAATAAGAAACCTACTTTTAATTGCAAACAGTCTGGGAACAGACTAATATAATAGACCAAACAACCAGGAAGGGTTGATGTAAAGATTATTCAGTAAGGTGTGGTGCTAAAGATATATAATTCTTTTGTTTTCTGAGAGAATATTTTGCATTATGCCAGGTGTCTTTTTGTCCCAATTTTTTTAGTTATATTGTTATTAGCATTCATTATCTTTTATTAACTATGTTACATTTAAATCTCAGTAAATATCAAATAAGAAGACAATGTGAAGGTGAGCAAAGTAAAAATGCATACAAAGTAGTCCACCAAAATTTAAATAATCTAAAAATATGAATACACAAAAGAATATCTGAATGAGTTTTTAATTAGATTATGTCATTTCTTTAGTTTTTAAAAGAAACTAATAACCAAGTTATTTTGTTTTTTGACTTCATGATTAGTCAAGTTTTGTGATCGCTACATTGTATACATAAGCAGGGATGTGTATATGTCTGTCTGAGTGCATGTGTTTGTATCTCTTCTTACCTGTGTGCATATTCTAAAAGAATATGCATATATTCTTTAAAAAAAACAAGCAAAACCCTTTTTTTTTTTCCCAATAATGCAATGGCACTGACTTTAAATAAATATAATTTGTAAATATACAAATTATTTTTATAACATGACCATTAATTTCACTCCTTACATGGCAGCATATCAGAGAGAGGATGCAGAAGAGCTGAAATCAGTCTCTGTTTAATATTCTTTATTTTGATTTTCTTCCACTTCTCCTTGTAGCCAAAATGCAGACAAAACACTTTGTGCAGAAGAGGGAGAAAAGCTCTTCTTGATTGAGCAGATGTCTTGATTTTTCTCACTTTGCCTTTGTGGTGTCCGGGACAAAAGCATGCCTTGGAATGAGTGAGCCATAAAGTGAAAATAATTTCAGTGAATAACTGAAGAAGAGATTATTTTTTCCCTACATCTTTATTCTGTGCTGTTCAATTCCAGTGTTTCCATCTCACAGTGGTATGTGAGTCTGATTTACGGCTCACAGCCCATTGTCTGTCCCCTCTTCTCCTCCCTTTTTTTTGGTTTTGTGTGAACATCACGAGTCAGTAAGGAGTTAATTTCCAATGAATACTGCTAGGAGCTTCTCTGCAGTGTTTCGTGCAAGGTTTTGGTGTTTCGTGCCTGTCACTGCCCCTCTTTCACGCCTCTGTGGGTATGGAAATGTTTGAAGACAGAGTGGGGAGCGGGTTGTGGGCTTGGCGCTGCAGCCCCCTGATTGCAGGGTGCATCGCCCACCGACAGTGCTTCCTCATGCTCCTGTGCCATGCGTGACACGCAATGCTCAGGGGAGTGCAGCAGAGACAGCATGTCCCAAATCTGCCCTTCCAGAAATTTCTCTCCAAAGCCAAGTCCTCCTCGGTCTCAGGGTGGGGGAACCCCAACAGCATTGGGGCTGCTGTAAAAGTGCCAGCCAGAACACTGATAAAATGCGGATGACGGCAGCGGTCAGTCATGTAATTGTATTTTGTTGCATCTGGCTTTTAGGAGTCTTAGATTTGATGCCTGAAACCTGTGTGCTGCATTGAAAATGGCAGCCAGTCTTTTTCGTGGCACTCTTGCTAAAAGCATAGCTCTCTGATAGCTGTGCATTTTTTTATCCTCTGTGCAACTCTCAGCAAAGTAAAACCCAAAACACTGGGAAAAGAGCACCCATAAAGCAATGAGGAAAGGGAGTGGTTCAGCATTTTTAGATGATAAGATGTAAATGTTAATTGCTCAGCAGTTTCAGGGGTTGTTTTGCTTTCTACCTAGATTTGTTAGTATGACTTTGTTACAAAGACTCCCTTTGAATAGTGAAGCCAGTTCATGTATTTGCTGCAATGCTTAGTCTTTCAAAGCCTGTTTTATTGGAAAATATGGAAATACCAATGATGCATGTTTACTAGTCTGTCTGAAATGGATATTGTAACCTCTGAACCTGAAAGAAAAAATATGTCATACTTCCTAAGATTATTGTGCTCGGCAGAATTTCTCTGTGCATTGTATTTTCTTTGTATGTTCAGAAACAGAAAAATCTATAGAATTGCAATTAAACAAAAAAATAAAACACCTCTGAAAGCCAGCACAGTTGGCACAAAATACTATCATTTTTTTCTCCAAATGAAAATTGTTGAAGCATTTTGTTTCCTTCTATAAAAATATTACAGTTTGGTGTGGTGTTTCATACCTTATCAATCTATTTGAGCCTGGAAATAAAAGAGGGAGTATAACTGAAGCCTGTGTTTTGAACAGATTTGTTATTTTCTTACAAGTAGCCATCATTTTGGGTGTAAACTGTCCTTTACTCTCATTAAACTTACTGAAAACTTTTCCTTTTTGGTTATTTTCCTTAATTTTTTTTTTTTTTTAGTTTATTTCGTCTTTCATAAAAATTAATTGTATTTTTTACTGTAATCTTCTGAGTTGTTGAACTTGATCATCTTTTTTTTAGTCAGCTGAAGTGGAAATATGGGAAAAGTAGAATACAGACTAGTTTCATTTGAAAATATTTTATTGTATAGAAAGTAGTGCGCAAAAGGAATAAATACCCCCCCCCCCTTTTATTATTCTTTATTTGTATTATTCTTTTAAATGCCCCTGCATTATTCTTTACAAAGAATGTTTCTTGTGGTTGTTCTTGTAACTGTGTTTGACTGTGTGCTGACAGAAAGCCATTTTGCCAGTGATTCAGCAAGAATCTCAAGCTGAATCTCCCAGACGCCCTTTTCTTTGGGATTGTTTTAAGTGGTAACTACAAAAATTGTTATTTGTTATCACTGTTATTTTTTTCTTAACCATTCAGGCTAGCATCTCGGCTGCTTGCCAGTTTCAGTTTCATTTCACTCAGAAATTATTTGCTTCATTCCTACTTGAACCTGCCAATCCTGCAGCTCATGTTTGTAACAGGGCTGAACAGATCAAAGGAATCAGAGCCCCAGGAAGGGGGAAGTAGGGCAGTCCTCATTGGCACAAAAGGCAATTAATTTTAATTGTTAGAGTTATTATTTCCTTAATCTATAAGAGAGCTTTAGTAATGGAAATTGTGTGAATTAAGCAAGTATTTTCAGTGATAAATCATGAGTGTTTAAGAATAATAGTTTTTGGTATGGAGACCTGGAGCCTTTTCCCAGTCCTGAAAACAATATGAGCAAGGCTGCTGGCATCCCAACAGGGGCACAGGAGGACTCCGAGCAGTCGGTGCCATGTTGAACACGAGGAGATGTTGTCACAGGGCTGAGTCCACAGAAATTACCAAAGAGGCAGGCCTGCCTGTAACACACATACCAAGTACTTGAATATTTGCTGTGAAGGAGCAAAGGTTTTAGCTAGAGCTGTTTAAATAACTGTTTTAGATTAACACCAAACAAAGAAAGGTGCTTGTTTTTGCAGTAATTTTTCTCAGATGCTATTGTGCATAGGTCTGAAGTTTGCATTTCAGTGGAATGAATATTTTGGTCAGAGCCAAAATCAGAAACAGATGGATGGTAAGGAGGAAGAGCTGCACCCTTTGGAAGAAGATGGGGATCCTTGCATTTAATTAGCAGGCCTAATCTCTTCTTTCCAGTAAGTGATATGATCAGTTTCCTTTTTGAATTGTGTCCTTGTTTTTGGGTAGTAGTAAAAGTAGTCCATTCCTTGACCTTCTCCAGTTGTGCATCCCAAGGTGGGTTGCAGTTGTGCTGCTTCTCTTTACTGCCACACTGTGGAAAAAGAAGCCTGGCTGGGATGCTGTACTATGTTTTCCACAGCATGGCAGTAAAGCAAAGCATTGCAGCTTTATTACACTTACAAGCAGGGTTGGCTCTTCTTTTTCTTTCCTCGTGTTTCTTCCCACTCATACTAAGCAGACAGTAGATGCATCCTTACAGTTTTTGTCTGGTGTAGGGATTGATGTGCTGCTTTTTCCCGTAATGTGGGATGTGTCCATGTGTTGACTGAAAAAATCACTATGGAAAGAAATGGATTTTAAATAATGTGCTTCTGATTTAAGCATGTAGATGTGAATTTAAGCATCAGCACCATATTGGGAGTCCGTATGGAAAAGAGTGGTGTTGAGATCACATTTCAGAGCCTGGGACTGAAAGGCATCACGTGGTAGGAGGAGCATGCTGAGGGAGGAGAGCCTGATGCTGTGCAGCACTTGGGCCAGCATGAAAATATTTCTTGAGAGGGGAAGTCTGTTCTGGGGAGAGCAAATGTGCTTCGACAGAGTCTGCATGGAGCCAGTAGTTTTTGATTCTTGAGCCTTGGACTCTTGCCAGATTAGCTTTTGGTGACTGGCTGGACAGATTTACTGAATGACACTTAGGTAATAAAAAACAGAGTTTTAGCAGTTTAATTTTTCTGATCCACTAATCCTGTTCTGTAGATGTAACTTACAAAAAATGTTCCATGTTTGCCATCCACATGCTGGTATTTTGTTCAATGAAGAAAGATAGTCCTAATGCCTGCTTTATCTGTTCTCTCCTGCACTGGTTTTGGAGTTATTTATTTATGGTTTTTTGTCATATTCTTGTCTACTCCCAGTTCCTGCATTTCTCTCTTGCCTTGAAAACAGTGACAGACTACAGGAGTAAGCACTGGGGAACTCACAGCCCTCCCTTTCACTCTGCTTTGGTTCTTTTCAGGAGAAAAAGCAGTTCAAGAAATATTAAGAGGTCAAGCCTGCTCTAAGATACTGCCAATTAAAGGCCGTTCAAAGACACATGAATAATATTTGGTTTTCTCACCTATTGCACCTTAAGTGATGTTAAGTAATACTTCTTTCTTTCTGATTGAACTCATGCGTTGAAGGAATAATTGATGCTTTAATGTAACAACAAATAGGCATAGCTGTCCAGAAATATTTAAATTTGTTTTGTCACGAGACAAAATCTTTTCAGGTTTCAGCCTCTACAGCCTCTGCTCCTGTGAACAGCTGGGAGAATACATGTGACAACAATGCTATGACAACTATGGGGTTTTAATTGTTTTGTTTTTTCTGTGTGAGGGTTTGTTGATTTTCTTCCTTTCTTTTATGTGTTTGGTTTGGGTTTTTTTTCCCCTTGAGGGATATGGGGGTAGCTCACTGGCTTAGCTTTCATCCTGGTTTTTTGGACTCAGTCAATCCTTAATTAAATTTGTGGCAGAGGGCTTTGTTGAATATTGCACCATGTGATGGTGAATGGGTTCGTGTAATACTAGTATTATATGAAAAGTACTAAAATAGACTGAGACTGCATGGTGTTTTCCAGTAGGAGTATGTAGAAAAGTGCTGCTGTCTCTTCCCAGAGGTTATTAGGTGTCACCATAGAGTGGTCCTACAAAAAAACAGATTTAGATGTTTTAGAATTACTCTTGCATCATAAAAATAACAACAATAATGGTAGTTACTGCTAGAAGAACCTGTAATTTTCTGGGGAAACTGGTCTTTTTTGTTATGTGTGTTCTTAGCAAGGAAAAATACTTTTCCTGCCTAGAGTCATTAAGGGTGTTGCAGTGAGATTGAGAGTGAGGTAACTTTATTAAGAAATCAGAAGTTGGGGGAAAAAAAATTCTTTCTTTAGCTATGGGTATCTTTTCTGGTGTTTACTACCAAGAGCACGAAAGCAAAACATTAAAAAAATCATTCTAACCTTCCTTTTTCTTAATTGTTGTCTTCAGGGATTTTTAACTTAAATAATCTCTTTCTAAGGACTGAACTGAAACACACGATTAGTTGTTTCCAAAAAGGTTTGTTTCCAAGAATATATTTAATCACAAACAGTAACAGACAGGATAGTGCATGCTTGTGGCTGGGGTCCCAAGTACCTTGATGTTGGGGATATCACATTTAGAACTTTTTTCCAGTGACGCTGGAAAACAATTTTTTTTTTTTTTTTGGTGCATATGGCTGTGAACATGCTTGCAGTAAACTAAGAACCTACTTTTATGGGACTGTTAGACTGCAGAAAGGCATATTGTTTCAGTATTGTTTTTGCTACATCACCTGTTGAGGCACTTACTGCAATAATAATCTGTCAAACTAGGACCAAAGTACATAATTACACAGAAAAGCTGGACTTTGAAAAGCACTTGCTGCTACTTAGCTGTCTCTGATGTGTTCTCCCGTCATGGAAAGTCAAACCATTGGAATAGTTAAAGGAAAACCAGTCTTGATTGCATTTGTCTGCTTTGACCAGGCACTCTTATTTTGTTTTTCTGTGATTGCACTAAAAATTTTATCACATAGATGTGTCATCTCTGGAGTCAGGTTCACTTTTCTGATAGACTTCTTCTTAGGAGAAAGGTTCAGCTCTTGTGTAATTTGGTTTCTAAGCAGTTATGATTTGTCTGGAAGTTTGAAGTCCAGATATTTGCCTTTTGAATTATGGCTACATAAGTGGAATAAGCATGGAGGGAGAGACAAGAGGCAGAGAAGATGTGAATAATAAAATGGGGAGAAGCAGAGCTATCTTTGGGGAACTGGAGATTGTCATCTGTTCAGTTGTGTCACCTTGTGCTGTGTCCCATTCACTGGTTCCTTCTGTTTCCTCTTCTATTATCTGTGACTTTGGTTTTCATCCCACCCTAAAATGACCTGAGCTGATTTGACATGAAGGTGAAAATGATGGTGAGGGATAGGAGGCTGTTATGCCCAGGAGTACTAATTTAGCTATTAGTTAACAATAGCTGTTGAACTTTTTCTCTTTGAGTGCATTACATGGAATATTACAGTAATAAGTTGGGAGATAGTCATAAGAAGATGTGAAAGGGAAGAATTCCTCCAGGGCATGAATTTTTTTTTTAATTTCGACTCTTAGTACCATGCATGCTTTACTTACTGTATGTTAAATTTAAATCTTGGACTGTGAAGGTTTTTGTTTGGTTTTTTCTTTTTTTTTTTTTCTGGATGGGCAACAGTTTTGTCCATGGTGATGTGCCTTGTCAAGAGTTGTTGCTTTGGCCTTTTGAGGGGATGATGGAATACAAGGAAAGTTTGATCTAGCAACAGGATTACCATTCACAGAATTGTAGTGGAGCATTTGACTTCCAGTTCCAGTTTGTAGCTCACTTAGTAATTAAAATTGATGTTCTGAAATTGCAGTTTTACAGTATAATATAATACTTGGATAAGGAAAATGTTAATTTTTTTCTTGAATAAGTTGCTCTACCAGTTGGGTTTATTTCAATGACTGAGTTGCCTCTATTGTACAGATTACATTATATTCTTACGTGTGCTGTGTGTAGAAGAGAGATCAGTGTTCACTTGCTTTTGCTTTTGCATGCACACGTGCTTACTTTCTCTCAAAATTTAGGGGGTTAAGAGATGGAAGGAGAAGAATATAAACAGAAAAACCACATCCTGACAGCTGCCTCTAGTTAGTCCTGTTTTCCCCCCAGAGTTTTAAATCTTATGGTGGCTCCTAATTTGTCCCACATGAGTCTCCTCCCAATGGGGCTGTTTTTCCGTTTCCTTTTTATTTTCATTTGATCCAAACTAAACAGTTAACAAAGAATAAACCAATTCAGACAGCTGTCAATGGACCATCAGCTTTCAGGTGTCTCAAACAGGAAGAAGAGGGCATATTGTTTTGAAGTTAAGAAGGGAAAATGGTATCAAAACCTGATGCCTATGTGGACCAGAAAAGTATATCCAGGTCAAATCTGTTTAAGACAATATGGTTACAATATGTCCAGGAGATAAATTTTAGGATGCCCTTTAGTGTTTTTTGACACGTGTACAAACCTCTTCATGCAAAAAGCATTTTAGATTAAAAATTCATTGGGTGCATGACTTAGGATGAAGAATCACACCACTTTAACTAGTAATTCATGAGATCACAACACACTTTTCAAAGAGACGTGTTGGAGGATGCAAATGTTGCATCTGCCAAATTGGTAATGCTGCATTTGTTTGCTGATTTTTAAGATGTGGTTCCCTTCAAAGTCTGAATGCATCTTATTTTATGTAAAGGAGTGTCTAGGAGCATGGTAGATAAACCACCTTTCTCTTAGAGATGTACAGAGCATGTCAGAGCAGCTTTCTCCTGCCTGTCCAGTTAGGTTTTTCTCTTCTAAGTACAAATTACTTACCTTGCCTGTAAGACTCAACAAAGTAATTTATCATGTCACTTGAAAACTTCTCTAGTCTGTGTTTAGGAAAGATCTAAAGTATTCCTCCAAACAAAAAACCCCAAACCAAACCAAGAAATCATGCCAAAATAATATACTTTGTATTGAGGTCTCCAAAATAAGTGGCATTGCAGCTAGTTGCCTGCAGGTCAGTATTGGCTTTGCCTTCCTGTGTTAAAGAAAAACCTGTATTACCAGCAATAAATGGCTTTGCAGAAGCCCATCACTCTCTTACTGAAGCTCTGCTTCCACTGAAATTTGGAGCTCTGTCTACACAGACAACCTTCCTGTTATTATTTTGCTTTGGTGACATGTTGGGATATTTTTCCCCCACTCATCTTTTGTGCACTTTCTACAAGAATGATTTTCAGAGGGGTGGTTCTTGCTACAATGATATGTGGTACATTTTTGTAATGGACCTCTTGGGACCTAATGCAGTGTTATGCAAATTCTCCCATTTCTCAGAGAAAGCGATACACTGGAAGAAAGTGAGCTGTGTGTCTTAATTTTTACTTTCTTCAATTTCTATTATGTGGAAATAACTAATAGTGAAGTAATTCTGCATTGATAAATAACAATGCAATTGGTCCTGAACACCTAATTATTTCTCAAGCAAATAGTCCTGTTGTTTGCATCACAGCTTCAGGGAGAAGTGGGATCCAAGGGAAACAGCCTTGTAAAGGGGAAAATAAACTCTAGTCCTCACAGTAATGCTGTAGAAAAGGAACATAATGAAGGCTATCTGGGGCTTGGAAGTGTTTGCCAAGAAAAGTTAGTTCTGCTAAAAATGAGGAGAGAAATATATGGCAGAAATGGACCCTGAGATATGTCAGCTCTTGTGAGAGGGAAAAGGCAGGTTAGAGGAAGCTTGGGGTCAGGACACCTCTGGGAAAACTTGCACGCAGGGTTGAAAACAAGCAGACTGAGGCAAGCTTAAATAAAGCTTGAGTTTCAGAGAAAGCAAGCAGTAGAGCCTGTAGGTGGCATAAGGTGCCTCATGTGTTTTTTTTTTTATGAAATTGCACAGCTGCCCAGTGAAATGTCAGAGAAACACAGGGATCTGTGCCTGTGATGACTGCTGCAGGGATGCTAGTGGGAGGCTGAGCTTAAGGGCAAATGCAAGTGTCTTCTAGGGTGGGGGCAGCTGAGGTATTGAACTATAATTCAGTATAGACAGCAGGTGTGCTATCTGTATTCTGTGCACTGTTAACACTACCAATTATTAATTTTATTCTACTTTTAAAAAGGAATTTGTTTGTTTGGGTTTTTTTTTTTTCCATTTGGCATGACTGGTAAAGCTAACACGTTTCATGGCAGTTGCTATGAGTGTTTCTGTTAGCATGACATCTGGCTACGTGAAAATATCCAAAAATTTCTCTCTGCCCTCACAGTGTTTTCAAGTGTTTCAGTATTTATTTTGGTCAAATAAGTGGGATTTTGATAAAGTACAGTAACAAACCAGGCACATGGTGTGACTCTTGGGACTGTTCAGTGCAGGGCCAGCAGTTTTCCTCAGTGATCCTCGTGAGTCCCTTCCAATTTAAGATATACTGTGATTCTCTGATTTCTGTTGGATATGTATGTCTAAATGAACAAGTTATGTTATGAGTTAAATGGTATTTTCCCTGCTTATGCTAATGAGCTAAAGAAAGTGTAATTGCCAGGGAGGGGGGCAGAATTGATGAGGGAGGAGTTCTTTGCTGGAGTCCAGAGCTGTAGCAAGAGGAAGGCACACAAAATCAAATATGTTGTGCCAGAGCAGAAAACAGCACACACACACACACACACAAAATGTCTGTACACAAATGTCTGTATTTATGGTACTGTGAAGAGGTGGTTTATATTTATGCTACTATTACGGGGGTAGGTGTTGAAATCAGTATCAGCAGTGCACAGTTTATGGGATTTGTATCGCTGGCACCACTATTTGCCCAACTAGTATGGTACACATGCCTGTGTCCTTCAAAACATTCCTTTCATCTCCAGCTAATGCTGCTTAATGGGCATGGATAAGGACTGTGTAAACAGAAGCAGAAGTTGCGTGGTGTGTGTGTGTGTGTATATGTATTTAGCTTCACTGTTTTTAGTCTCCCCCTGCCAACTTGGTGAAATGGCAATTAGAAAATGGAGGAATGGAGGAAGGACCTTGAGTGGCTGTCATCTCTCACCTGTTTTTACATGCTTTTACTTCGGCTGAATTGTTACTTTCTCTTGAGTTGCCTTAGAAGTGAATTCTGCACTGCTAGAATAAGAGAAATAAATCAGCTGTATCTGTACATATTTACTAATTTCTGTGCTAAAGTGTGAGAAAAGAGAAGAGGTAGAGATACTGCAGGCTGATCTTGGAGATGAATGTGAGGCACCTAGTTGAGAATGAGATCTTTTGCTCTGTTATTCTATCCCCACCCCCGTCCCCCACCTTGAATTATCTTAACATTTTCACAAAGAAACATAGTATGGGTTTCATTCTGGACATGACAAAACTTATTAAGAGAACCGAGTATTTGCTGGGATCTTTGCTTTGGACCTCTCCTTTAGCTTTTTCTAAGAGGCTATTTATGACCCTCATCTACTTCTTTCCAGTCCCAGTCCTTTCTTCCAGCAGAAAAAACAAGAATCCTTCTTCTTACCAAATTTTTAAAAAGCCTCCTCCTGCCTCCTCCTCCTCCTCCATCTTGTACCCTGAGTTGTGTGAGTGGACAGAAAGACACATGTCTACTGCTTTGCATTATTTGTAAGAAAAGCAGAGTCATGCAAGTTCTTCAGGGATTTTCATGAAGTTGAAGTGCAGGTAACTGAATCAGCTTGAAAGAAATACAGTTTTCAGCAATTTTTGTATTATGTAAGCTAAAGCTGAGGATGCAGTCAGACCACAGCAGTCATATACGGTGAAAAAAACCACCAGCGTTTGTTAGTCTTGTTTCTTGTCTATTCAGTGTCTTAAGCTAGTAATAGATCTTGGCCTCCAGTGCAGGGTGTAGTTGTTTCCCAATGTGTCCCTGGTCTACTTGCTTGTTTCTGCATTTACTAAATGACATGAAGAATCTCCCTTTGCAAAGAGTTGTTGCCTTTCCCATTCCTTATGAAGATGAATTAATATTTTTTCTCTCTTAATTAGGTTCCATCTGCTGTTCCTGTCTTGAATTCTAAAGGTTATAGTTATTACCATATTCATAAAATCACCCAGCTGTAGGAGAACTCTAACAACAATTTAAAGCCAAGTTCCTCTATTATGCATTATTCAGTGTACATTTTGCCATCAGTGATAGGTAAGCTGATCATGTGAGGTAAGTCCTGCCAGTGCTTTTCTGTTGTCTTACAGCAAAAACTATACAATCCTGCCAAGAGAAGTATGTCTGTATTTCAGTAAACTCATACAGACTAGAGCTTCCAAACACAAATTGCCCAAGTATCCATAGCTTCTGGATGAAAGTATTTTTAATATTCTGGCTTCTTCTAAATCTATAGTGCTTAGAATCTTGTTGCTTGATATTATAAATTGAATGCCTAAGAATATATAGTGGTATTTAGTTGAGAGTGGATTTGGCATGAACAGGCAGCCTTGGCCTTCTGTCTCAAGAAATCTGAAAAAAAAAAGCCTGAATATACCAAGATGAATACTCTGTGAGGATTAAGTGATTATTTATATTCCCATGAAGGGCAAAGAGCAGTGGGGTCTAATTTTATGTGCATGTCACAAGACCTGCAGCTACAAGATAATCACATTGCAGTCTTCAGCACAAGGTTAAATTTTCCTTCTCTCTCACCCTATATGCACATACTTTCTCTGCTTTTCTCCCGTGTGTTCTCACTTAGTCCATAGCAACTATCCGAAGGTAAGGCTTACTTTCATCTGCATGCCAGTCATCCATTTCTTCTGATCTAGGCTTACACTGGTTGTCTTTTAAATGACAGTATGTTTGCTAGAAGAAAGAAAATAAGAACATCTGTAGATTGCTTGCTGGATATAGTCCCTTTCTTTTTAGGATTACCTGTTTTTTCCACTGATACCTAGATAGTATGGTCACTGTCTGAAATTCCGTTTTAAGAAGTTGGCTGAGTGTCTTGCATTATGCGTGATTCCCTACATCATCCAGTGGGTGGTTCTCTTTGTTTCTCTTTAGAAAGAGAAAAAAAGCCCCAGCTTCTCTTTCCCCTCGGAGTCTGCAGTCCTGTGCAATATACTTAGCTTCTAGGTTGATCGGAATGAATGTGCAGCAGGATGGTTTTTGGCATGAGCATCCGGCAATTCCTGCAAACCAGAGATTTGGGGGATTGAGAGTTGCAGTCAAGCAATTCTGCTCTGGTTGATGTTACTAGCTTATTTTTCCTGGCAACCTGCTTCACCCCTTCACTCAAAATTATTGCCTGTTTAGTGTTGTGTATTCACTTATCCCTGTGCCAGAGGTTACCAGGTTTGTACCTAGGTGCTAAAAGGTGCCTCTTCTCCCTTCACAAGTCAGCGCATTAGGCCTGAGCTGCGGAGGGGAGCAAGAACACCGAAGATTCTGTATGAAGATGGCTAAGAGGTTGCTCAGTAATGGAGAGGCAGGCTGGCAGCTGGTATTCAGCTGTCCCAGCATGGCTGGCCAGAGACATCTTGTCAGGGCCCTCAGTCCTTTGTTAACTAGGTGGTAATTTTTTGCCTGCCTGCAGTGGTGAATTACAGTACTCAACCTCTGTCTTGTTCTTGTTTGGATCTATTTCAAAGGTTTTAGTTCATATTATTTGATAATGGCCGGGGAGCTCTGGAGCAAAGTGGGTTAAATGCTTGTTAATTACTGTTAATACCTTTTCTTGCAGTTGAAAATGATGTATACTTATTCCTCTCTACCTTACATCTCAGTTAGTTCCCTACCATGCTGCCTGCCATGCTCTTGACAGAGGCAGCAATATACTTATCACTGCTGTCTGTGGCTTAAAACCGGTAAGGAGTGTGTGTTTGTGGTATGCAGACTGAGTTGATTTGTATACTTGACATGCCAGTCCATTCAAATATTGAAGTACTGGAGGAATAATCTTAGCTGTGTTGCCATTTAATTAACTCTTGATGTAGCTGAGAAAGTGTGCACAACTGTGTAATTTACATGCTGACATCTATTTCAGAAAGTAGCAATTTATTATGTGAGCTAAAATTGAGACCACATTTAATTTCAGCTTTTGGTAATAGGGTTGTTTTTTTTTTTAGTCCATTGCCAATGGTAGAAGAGATGTGAGGCATCTCCTCAGTAGGTTTGTTTGTGTAGCATAAATTGTTCACACACTTGCAAAGAGAGCCCTGGGACATGGGTATTTGACACTAAGCAGTACATTTTCTTTATCTAACAGGCCTCGGTGGATGGAATATATTTGATTCCTATTTACAGATTAGTTAAAAGTATTTGTTGCTGATCTTTTGCCAAGTTGATACATTCATCCCTATCTCCATTGTCTTTTGCTGTCTTTAATGACCTCTTGGAATTTTGATGATTTTAGGAAGTATCTCTTTGTGGGGACACAGAGTGAGCAGAAAGTGCCCCAGCCTCTCTACATCATCTTAATTGCAGTTATGCTCAGGCTTTGGACTTTGCTGCATTTCTTCTTCCATCTTTAGTTTGTGGTTGTTTTTCTTAAATTTGATGAGAATCTGTTTTGGATTTTACTCAACTGAGCAAGTCTGCCTGGATAGGAGTGTAGTGCATGTGTGTGTAGGTAACTGATGGCTTTGTTTATATTTTTGAATTCAAGATTCCGCTCTAGCAACTACAGTTTTTGGGTTTTGTTTTTTGTTTTTTTTTTTTTGGCTTAGAAATATCAGCTCCATAGCTTAGAAGGCTGAAAAGCCATTGAACTAATAAAGGAATCATTTGTTTTTTTAGGTACCTCTTATTTTTAATTGAAAATTACAGTAATTTATGTCTAATTTGAACTGTTAAATACAAGAAGGCATAGATTAATGCTCTTTTGTGTGACTGTTATCTTTCCTTTTTTTTTTTTTTTTGGTGATGAATAGATGGAAGAAAACCAGTAACACTTTATTTTTCTGATGGGTCTAGAAAATTGGTAATTAGCAACTTGGAAAGACTAATATAATTTTTGGGCTAGTTACTGAAGAAGGTGTGGTGGTGATGACCCTGCGAAAGTGACTGGTGGCATTTGGAATGAAATCCTTCTTTTAGGGGGATTAGTAGCAGTTGCTGAAGCAAAGGACTTAAAGGCTGGTCATTTTAGAATGTTTTAAATGATAATGAGGAAACAACAGCAAAGGATTTACTTCCTTGCTCAACAAATGCAAGAAGTGCCCCTCCTTCCTTCCACTGGAGTTCACTGGAGTTTTTGTGAAGAGTGAAGAAGTTATCCAAACCCTAGGAGAAGTATGTTTTTGTAGCACTGAAGTGTGCTTGCATAAAACTCACCATGGACCAGATAATCTTGGGTGCCATCACATGGCACATGGAGGACAGCCAGGGACTCAGGCCCAGGCAGCCCAGGTTTATGAAAGGCAGATGCTGCTTGGCCAACTGGTTTTCTTCTATGGTAGTGTGACCAGCTTGGTGGATGAGGCAAAGGCTACAGTGTTATCTATCTGCACCTCAGTAAAGCTCTTGACACCATTTCTCACAGCATTCTCCTGGAGAAAATGGCTGTTCGTGGGTTGGACTGATTCAGTGTTCACTGGGTAAAAAACCTGCCGGGGCATCCACGCCCAGAGAGTGGTGGTGAATGGAGTTACATCCAGCTGGTGGTTGGGCACCACTGGGGTTCCCCATGTTGGGGCTAACCCTGTATTATGTTTTTATCATGATCTGGATGAGGGGATGGAGTGCACCCTCAGTCAGTTTGCAAATGACAGCAAGTTGGGTGGGAATGTTGATCTGATGGAGAGCAGGAAGGCTCTGCAATGGGATGTGGACAGCTTAGACCCATGGTCCAAGGCCAAAGGCCTGAGTTTCATCAAGGCCAAGTGTCTTTGGGTCACAACAACCCCTGCTGTGCTACAGGCTGTCGCAGAGTGTCTGGAAAGCTGCTAGGTGGAAAAGACCTGGGGGTGCTGGTCAGCAGCATCTGAACATGAGCCAGCTGTGCCCAAGTGGCCAAGGAGGCCAAGGATATCTGGCCTGTGTCAGCAACAGTGGGGCAGCAGGCGCAGGGCAGGGGCTGTCCCCCTGTGCTGGGCACTGGTGAGGCCACAGTTTGAGTGCGGCCCAACTGTCCAGCTCTGGGCCCCTCAACTCAGGAAGGACATTGAGAGGCTGGAGCGTGTCCAGAGAAGGGAATGGAGTTGGGGAAGGGTGTGGAGCACACGTCTGAAAAAGTGGCTGAGGGAGCTGGGGTTATTTAGCCTGTCTGAGGAGGCTCAGGGGGGGATCTTATTGATCTTTACAATTCCCATAAAGGAGGTTGTAGTGAGGAGGGGATTGGACTCTTTTCCCAAGTGATAAGTGACAGGATGAGAATAAATGGCCTCAAATTGCACCAAAGAAGGTTTAGATTGGATATGAGGAATAATTTCTTCACTGAAAGGCTTGGCCAGGTGTTTAAATATGCTGCCCAGGGATGTGGTGGAATTGCTGTCCCTGGAAGATTTCAAAAATCCTATGAATGTGAAACCTGGGGATATGGTTTGGTGGTGAACATGGTGGTGCTGGATTAATGGCTAGATTTGATCTTAGAGGTCTTTTCCAATGTTGAGGATTCTATGATCCTTGCTCTCTGCCATGAAATAAACTAGCAGGTTTAGGTAGTGTGATCTTCAGGCCTCATGTGAGGCTGCAGGTGTTACTTATCATAGGAAAAAATAAAATGTTTTACTCTTCTCTCCCAAAGAAAAGGGAATTATGAGGCAGAGACAGACAATGAAACACTACCTGTGCCATAAAAGCCAGAATGCTGTATGCATTAGTGCTTCACAAGAGTGATCAGTGAAATTACTAGATGTAATTGATGTTTGTGCAAAACAGGAAGCATTTGGTTTTTTACCTTCTTGTGGTTAATGTTCAGTGTGATAATACAAATGAGTCCTCCACATTGCTCCCTACTCTGCCATGTCACATGTACTTTTTATCTTTTCCCTTTGTCTTGTGGGTACTAGCAGTTGGTAAATGGCTTTTATGGAGGATAATATATTTAGAAAGCAATTTCCATTTGAGATTTTTACTGCTACCTCTCCCTCTCTGTGACCTAGGGAGTGGAAGGCTGGTATAATACAGTTATCTTTCCAAGCTGAGTCACTTTAAAGCATGTGCTTGTAAAATAAGGTTTTTAATAATCTCTCCTGCCACAGAGCAGAAACTGGTCTCTGAATGAAGACAACCAGATGAAACATGCTTCCGTGTAAACATGGCTTGGGCAGAATCAGCCAATTTCAAGGCGGATTAGTGTCAGTGCAGTGAAAACAGGATAAGGCAAGTATGAATATAAGGAGAACTTGAGTGTCACTCGTGAAAAAAGGAAAAATCTGCATGGGATCATTTCCCCCCTCTCTCTCCCCATTTCCAAAATCTTGTCCTGTCTCATGAGCCTTTTGTGCTTTTAGGGTAGGGCAACACAACAGGACAAAAGGGAAGGGAGAGCTGGCCTCCTGTTCAGTCGAGCAGAGCACAATCCTGGCTGTTGTCTCTCCATATCTGCAAGACTGCAAGTCCAAATCAACAGGTTTCTGCTTCTGGTACTCCTCCCAGGTGCTGCTGTTTGCTGTCCTGTTTTTGACCAACTTGGGGTTTGTGTTTTTGCTTGATGACCAGGCTGAGGACATATATGAGTGTATGTTTTAAACAAAAAACTCTACATGTTAACATATTGAGAGATTTGTACCTGTTGCATTATCAGAGAGTTTTTAAGCTTAGGATATCAGTGCTTCTTCAGAAACCTTTTTTTGTTCAGAGTCTGTCTTGTAACATTTCTGTGGGAATGCTGTGTTTGAACTGCAAGGGCATATTTCTGGCTCTTAGGAGAGGTCCTCGGAGCTATGACTCAGCTTGCAGCAGTGAGTTGGATAAAAATTGAATGTATTGCAAATTTACCCTTGAGAACCTGACTGACCAGCCTGAGTTTCAGATCATCTCTAACTTTCATCTTACCCTTTACACCTATATGATGATAGCCCAGAACTTGATTTGTGGTTGAATGGATTTCTGCTGCAGTTTTGAAGTGTGAAGCTAGTTAACAATTTATATTCTGTTAAGTATACAGTATGTCTGATTATTCTCCTCCAAATAATCTTTATCCATGAAAACAGTGAAAGGTACGGATTGTCTTGGAAATCTTATTTCATGGCATTTACAAAAAGCTTACTTAGTACACTCTCAGGTCTGAATTTTTTTAAATGGTCTTCTGAAATTATCTGAGAATGAAGTTTATAAAAAAACAGAGGGCTTGCACATTTGAAATTATGAAGAAAAAGAAACCTACAGATATGTCCTTGTGATTTCCACACTGGGAGTAATAGCTGAGGTTCTGCCTTCAGGAACAAACGATTAGCAAGAGGCAAAGCTTTTTGGATGCCTGAAGTAATGATATGTTTGTGCCAACTTGCAGCAGCTCATTGAAAAGCATAGAATGTATTACTGGATCAGCTTGCTCCTTAACTGTGTAATATAGGATAGGCATAAATATGTTTTGTATTAAGTGGGGTTGTACATAGATTTATTACCTGATTAATGTCATCCTTCCTATTGAAAATAGTGTGTTTCCAGATTCCATTTCCTAGTGATTGTTAATACATAAGTTCTCCAGGGCTGTATTGTGGAGGCAATTTCTCTTGGGATGAAGCATTTCTGGGAGAAGACTTCTTTTTGCTGAGGAGCTACATGTTGATTGGCTGTGTTTTCTAAGCAGGTTCAGCCAACAGCATTCACATAATGCACAGAGATTTCTGTGAAAGATCAGTTCTTTTTAACACTGTCTTTCAGACCCCCAGTTTACATTTTGACCCTTTCTGCAAGTGCAAATCATCCCAAGAAATTCCTTTCTCTCATCCTATGAAAATGGAGGCAGAAAAAGAAATGGGCCATTTCTGCTGTAATATTTTGGATCAGCTCCTAACTGTACTAACCCTATTTTATTTTAATCTTCTGGCACACACTGTAGATCTTGGCAAGCGGCAAAACTGTGGTTCAGCTGTTGTTTCCATTTTATTTTCTAAAGATGTGAATGTGTTTACCCAAATAATGGGGAGCTGTGAAAAGAACATGATAAATACTTTCTGTGTCTCCATTTCTCCACATAATTTTTTCAGGGTTATATTAAACACAAATAATTACCCTGCATCTCAGGAAGTACCCAACTAATTGCTTATAGTAAGGTAAATATAACTTGGGGACTCCATTTTTTTCTCTGAAACCATGAAAGGAATTCTGACTGTAAGTTCCTTAAACTATTTGTCCTAAAAGCCAAGGTTCCCTTTGTCTGTTTTCTAAAATCACTGGATGGCTGTTTATGAGCTTTGTTTTGTTTTGTTGCTCTCATACTTTTTAATACAGCAAACAGTGGCTGTAATGTAATTCTCTGTTGTAATATGGAAGCAAAGAAGCAGTGATTTTACTGAAGTTACTTTTTGCAGAGCAGAATCTCTCAAGCAGTTAAACTTGCTGTTGTTTTAGAATTGAATGCATGAACCATAAGCAATAAAATTTCCAGTTCAATGGGAAACAGTGTCTTTGAACTGAGCTGGGGAGCAAGTTTTCTAATTTGAGTCCTGAGCATGACTGTTGGTAAACGTAGAAAAACATTGTGCTGGAAGGGTTATTTTCAAATTGCTTGATATCACTGAGGTCTTTGAAAGGAGCTCAGAAGAGACTAGTTCTGTTCTAGCTATTCCAATGTTATGCAAAATTGTTAACAACAGCTTGCTCTCTTCTGTTCCTAATTTTGGTCTGTACTTATGCACCTGGCATTACTGCAATTGCATTGCAAGTTTTATAAACTTGCAAGGGAGAAGTCATTAAGCATCTGCTTGTAACTACGGAAGAAATGCTGTTGATACTTTCACAGAGAATCAATTTTTAATTCTGTTTTGCTTTTACTTTGGGTGTGCACAGATTAGCTTGGAAAATAAGAGCAGCAGTATTGGCTCTATCTTGCACAGAATCAAATCTTTAATCTGGTAATAACAATATTGAAGGCTTCTAAGAAAGTTCAGGAAAATGCTGCAAATTGAAATCTATATTCTTGTTGTGTTAGACTGGTTTTTGGCAACTGGCAACTTAGATTAAGAAAAAAGGAAATATTTGAGGTGGAGATTCAGTTAAAATGTTGATTAAGTATAAGATTTGGAAGCATTTTAGCTTCCTTTTTTTTTTTAATGTGCACTAAGTTTCTTCTATGTTTTCTCACTTCTCTAAACATTAGCGTTTTACAGTACCATTCTTTTAAGGACTTAGAACAACAGAAGGAGAAACTTCTTATGAGTTGTTTTACTAACTAGTCTTACTGTATGCTTTGCTATGTATATGCAAAGCCTTTTGTAAATTAATTCATATACCATGCTTTCTTTAGCAGTGGGGATACGTTTACCTCACCAAAGCATGTTCTGAACTCAGAAATACTGCTACACTATATGAAGACACCTTCATCCTAAAATCAGTAGACAGATACTGATATTTTGATGACAATGGACTTTCTGAAACTGAAGATCTTTACACCACTCAAAATGTAGAGAAGAAAGAAGTAGTAGAAGCAGATTAAATATTGAAAATTAATTTTTATGAATGCAATTTTGAAATCGAAACAGCTGGGTAAGAGAGCATCAGTTCAAAGCTGACCTAGAGATTAATACACTTGAAAGGTATTTCTATGGATAACTTTCATTTTTACTTTTTAAATTCATTGACCTTCAATAGTAGATATTGCTTTGGCTGCTGTGTGTGTCAGAAACTTTTGAGTGTGTTAAATACTTTCATGAAGCTTCTGAACTGTGATTTTGTCATCTTTATGACAGAATTTAGATATTGCTGAATGCTTTGCCAGAGCATGTAAGATGTTTCTATGCCATATCATCTAGTCAATGATATGCTTTAAATGCCTCTCTAAGCATTTAAAAACTAGAGATTTGTTAACAAAGAACATTCTTTTCTCACAAGTTACAGTTGCTATAATCAAGAAAGAGTGAAACAAACCATCACATAAAATTACTGAACAAAGCAGTGACAGGGTTATAGTTTAATACAGTCTTGCATGTGAAGCATGAGACCAGAAACCATGTCTCCTAAAGCAGATAGGTAGAGTGCAGCTGGTGCTCCTTTAGCCACCTGGGGTTTGCTGTTGCTCCTTTTCAATTTTCTCTCATCCCGAGTTCCCAGTTTTAGTCTGGTGAGGATTTGAAGGACTTTTGCAGCTCACTGCAAGGATCTTTCAAAGACATGCATGGGAGCAGCTGAGCCATTTGAGCACACAGAAAGCTTGAAAATGAGCTGACCTTGAACAAAACATTTTGCTTTGGTTATCACTGAAGGTAGAAGGGCTGCCTGTTACTTTCTGCCAGACAGCTCACCCATTGAAGTGAGAACCTTAACTTCCCCTTGGATTATCTGGCTACTAAGCATGCTGCTCCAATTCAGGCTTGTGCAAAATTAATCTGTTTGCCTCTTCCAAGTTTGAGGAATGTTTTTTAAAGACAAACTAAAAGTTAAAGCTAAAGTTTTACAAAACATTTAGTACAGATGTCTGCTAAACAGGATGGAGTAGTGCTGTTCATTTTTTTCCCCTTTAAAAACAGAATGCTTTTATGTACACAGAGAGAAAAGTGCTTCTCTAATCAAAGACATATCTATAATCTACACTTAAAAGATGGTGTCCCCACCCTCGGCACCAGCCAAATCCCAAATGAAAGGCATAGCCATCAAGTTTGAAATGAGGACCTTGGGTTGTTTTAAATTCCAGCACACTGAGATTTTTCTCGGCCTTTGGATGGTAAACAAGATCTGTGATTTCCATCGATGATATAATTTAACTTTTGGCAAGGTATACAGCTTTGTATACCTTTCTGAGCTGATTGAAGGGACTGATGGACACTTTTAAACATTTAAACAACTAATGTCTTCTTTTAGGTATCTACAAAAGCAGCTTTTTATAGTGCTCAGCGATTTAAAATAAAATTGTCTTTGCCTTTCTAAAATGTTGCAAAACACTGTACTCAGATTTCTTTTAAGGAGGGAGAGGCCAAGCTGGTATCACTTTATAATTTGTAATGATATTCTTTCCTATTCTGTGTTGGACAAGTGTATTTGGATGCAGTCCATCTAGAATGTTAGGTGCATAGCAGAAAAGTCCCACTGTTGTCAAGACCTGCACTAATTTCCAAGTGCTACTAAACAAATTGCAGGTCTGTTTCTGTCAACATTATCTCTTGAGGTTTAATAGATAGGAGTCACTATCCTTGAGATAAAGACAGATGTGCTTTTTTTTCCCCCTTACTGAAAATACTGCTGGTAAACGGTATATATGTACGAGAACACAGATCCTTTTCCAGAATTCCAGATGGGTACTTACTGTTCATATATTTGTGATTCATTTGCTCAAGAAAACAATAACCAAATATGAATGACAGCTTCAGATGAACTTTGAAGAAGGCATGAAATGAAAGTGCTGTTTACTGCTTTGAAAGTGAGGATCTTGGCATAGGTTTTGTGACCTGAAAAGAAGTGCTGGCAATGAAAGATGAAAACCTGTTTGGTTGGCCTGTGGTCTTTTTGATCTGTGGACACAATTTAGCATACCATCTGGGAAAAATGTCATCTACTGGCATAGAGAAGAGGACGACAAACCAAGAATGGTGTCCAAATATACTTTCTGGTTTTCTGTTGCTCTTGTAGCTGTTCAGTCTCATTTTCTCAAGAATTCTACATCTGCAAGGTACACTGCACAGCTATCTCACCCAGTGGATACAAAATTGCAAGGATATATATAATGATATTCCTATTACAGTGAGTTACCAGGACTGTAAAGATGTTTTCCTTTGCCTCTCCTTCCAAAAAAACCAACAGAAATTTGGTTTAGATACTTATAAACTGGCTTTTATTAAAAGGAGCATCACAAGCTACCAAAGAAAAATTGAGGTGTGCTACTTTTAAGATCACTTATTTTTAATTAGTTGTTACTGATAATTTGTGCTGCTGTCTAGATTGCATAGGACTTGTGTTTGTATTATGCATGATAGAGTGCACTAGTAATCACATTGATAAATGGAGTTATCAGGCTTGTTTGTTATACTATACTATACTATACTATACTATACTATACTATACTATACTATACTATACTATACTATACTATACTATACTAGCATGGTTCTTGGTAGAACTTTAGTTAGTGGTTTTGGTTTTTTTTGCTGTTGTTGCCATTTTGGGGTTTGTTTGTTTGGTTTCCTTTGTTTGGTTTGGGGTTTTTTGTTTGTTTTGTTTTGTTTTGTTTTTACAAACTGATCTACAGCTCTTCCTGTCAAGATAGAACCTTCTGATTCAATACTAAAAGAGAATAGCTTTTTGCAACTGAAAAGCAAAATATATGTGAGGAATTTCCAGCTGTCCCATTCATCTCTAGAATCTAGTACTTCTTCAATAGCAGTCAAATACCAGATCTTTTCGCCCTATAAAATTCCTAACAGACATACAGTAATTCAGACTCCTTGTCTTCTGGATTTGCAGTTCTCTGCTGAGTATGTCTGGAAAATGTGAAATAAACAGTTATGAATTAGAGAACAGAGTGAAAGTGCTGAACAGTGTAACTAAAGGAAAACCAAAAAAAAAGTGTATATATATATATATATATATATATATATATGGAAACTGAGGGATGTATGAGAAAGAAAAGGGGAAGAACTTAAGGAAAGTACACTATTTACAGAGAAGGAGCTAAGTCTTCATAAGAATCTAAAGAAATTTGTCCTTTCAAAGGACATTCAGAAATATTGGGCAGAAAAAGAAGCTGCCAACATAAGTTGAACATTAAAAGGCAGTTAGATCTTCATGGCTTTCTTCCATCCTCTGCTGTGCTGAATTAACCTTCTTCTAAATTTTCCTTGTTTCTTGACCGAATATAATCATCTCTGAGAATCTGAGAAATACCAAGAGTGTCATTATATGCTTTTAGCTAAAGCTTGTCAAGTTGAAGGGATTGCTCTGCCAGTTGCTTTCAAAAGCAACAACAAGAGTATTTTGATATTCTTAGAGAAGGTTCTGCTGCCTTCAGCTACAGGTACAGATAATGAGTTTTTAGAATAAATGATCAAGCTTTAGTTCCCATAATCTGAGTTTAAAATAAAATACTACCAGTAAAGGTGTACAAACCTGCCCTGGTTTACTAGGATGATACCAAGCTGCATTGAGGAAGCAGAGGAGGTGTCATGCGTGCAGTGAGAGTAGCGCCGTGGCTGTCATCTGAAGTAGCAGCATGGGCAAAGAAAAAGTTTATTTCTGACTCCTCATGAAACTGATTTACTCCTGTTAATTGGTGCAGAGCAGCTCTCTGCTTGTGAGAATGTGGGGAAAAGTCTTTGGGAGAATTAGGAGCAGTCCCCTCTTGCTTCAGTGTAGCCCCAGGTGGCCCAAGTGTGGGACTGAAATGTTATTTAGCACTGCATCAAGCCCCTTATTTATCTAATTTGATAAGCACAGAAGATTTCAGAACTGGTGCAAAATGGTAAAATAACTTGGCTAAAAAAGCCCTTGCTGTCTCTTATAAGAGAACACTTTATGGAAGATATTTTTACATCCCTAAGCCCTAATATTAATTCTAGTGTTTGACCATTCCTCAAAATATTTTACAAACAAAACTGTATAATTTACTCCTTCCAAAGGAAGCCTATAAAGTGATTACTGGGTATATTATCCATTTTTTCCCCCTAGACCGCTGAGGAAAACCTGGTATAATGATGTAATCTTCTTGGCTCACTTCCTTAAATAACATTCTGAAGTTATATGTTTGCTGGACTTTTCTAGTCTGTGAATCTGAATGACACAATTGTAATGTGGAAAGAACTATAAATTTATCTTTACCAATCTAAATGTTGGGAAATGAAAGATGATCATGTGTAAAATTACTTACTAATGGTGGGAGGCAAGCAGGGGTTAGTTAAGGAAACAATGTCTTGGTAATAGCTGCTCTGTTTCTCCACATTTTGGACTGAGCCAAAATGTTGATCACTTTAAAATCTGGTTTGTGTAGAGCACTTGTTAAGCTTGGATTTGGAGATGATCCTTTAATGGCTGAGGTTTGGTGTGTGTTCAGCACTTGAATTTACTGTGAGTCTTCAGGGACTGAGTCAATTTATAAGGCACAAAGATACGAGGTCTTGAAGGCATGTGCTGGAGGGGGTGGTGGCCTTTAGGGAATATTTCTTGCAGGGGAAGGGTTACTATGGTGATACCACTAAAGCAAAAAATGAGGTAATACTTTTTGATGGTTGAAGGCAGAAGTGAACAACTCTCACAGATGACTTTTTTGATACCTTGGGCACTGAAAAATATGTTTTGATTTTTTTTTTAATGTTTAGCCTGATTGATCAGTTATGAATTTCTGTCTGCAAAAGTTACATTTCACACAAAATATTTTCACCTTATGGACCACTTTGATTAATCATCCATGTCTTCCCCTGGATGAGAGGCAATGAAAGGCTCCAGTTTCCCTCTTTGCTGTATTTCAGGGATTAATGGAAAACAGTGTCATGCTTTGTCAAGGGATGATTTTTCATATTAATGTTTACAAAGCAGAGACAATGCCCTGTGCTGTGGCTCTTTACCATATTAAGCAGGAATGTCCTTCAAAGTCTTTGTCAATGGTGGTATAAATCAAAGCGAAAAAAATGGTGCATACTGAATTTAACAAAACTGCATTTTTTTATATGTAAGGAAGCTTAACTTTTTCCCTGTTTTAAGTCCATCAAGATCAAACTCAAGTAGGCATTCACATCCACAATTGAAAATTGCCAACCTTTTCCTATAAGTTAATGATAGTCCAAACTGTCCCCCACTGCTTTTGTCAATATATCTTTTAAAGACTAGCATTAAATTTAGGTTTGCCTTATTTATTTTTTTCCTAATTCTTCTTTGTTCTTTTTATTCTTCACTATCTCAGACCCAAAGACTTCTTTTAATGGACATTAGTTAAGGCCTGGAATTGAGTAGACATTTGTGAAAGAGACTTGAAATCTGGAACAGAATTGTCCTTTATAGTTTTTCCATGGAGGAAAAAAAATCTTCTTGTGAGAATAAAGACTTTAGCCTAATCTCTTGCCATCTGGAAAATGTAGAAGCCAGAGGTTGTTGGCACCAGGTCACATCCCTTATGTAAACTGTCAAATTCTTTTCATATTAATGGCATATCAAGTTAAACCCATGAGGTTTGTCATTGGCCAGACTAATTTATTGATTTCTTCTTTTTTTTTCTCCTTTTTTTTTTTTTCTTAATTTTGATTCTGCCCTATTAGTACTTAATAGTGTTGACTGATTTGTGGTAAACATTGATCATCTCAATTTAGTGCAGCATTTCTTAGTCTTTCCACGTTCCTCAGTTCTGTAATAGGGGATGATGTCTTTTAGAGCCCTTAATGTGAAATCCCCATGAAGGGGAGAATTTTCTCTAGTGACTTTTGCAGCTAATTAGTTTGAAATAAAGCTGGAGACAACTGTTAGATGCAGTGAAATGGCCCGACACATGCCACCATATATAATTCTAGCGCTTCAAATTCTGGATGCATGCCAGGATCCAGTGTGGTAGTTATGTGTGGATGTCTCCTCCGTAGCCTTAAGCACAATCAATCAAATTAAGGTTTCCTTTTCCCCACCTCGTCAGAAGAATTTAGTGTGCTGTTTGCTGTTGCTTTTTGTTGGTTTGTTTTATAAGGAGGCAGGACTGGGGGGAGTAGTTTTGCCATCGTATCACACTCCCTTTCTTTGTGCTCACAACATGCACATAAGAGTGATAGCTTGACTCTCATTACCACAGGAAAACACAGGAGTGTGGAGATGGGGTAGAAGCAAAGAATGTTTATAATCATTAGTTTTTAGTCCAGGGAGGTAACTGCCTCAAAAATAGCCCTTGAGCTCTTAGCTGTATTGACAGCTTTATTCAAAGAAGGTACGTTTGCCAACAGCTGCTGCTACCAAAGTTGAAATATATTGATTTCTGTTTTTTCAGAATTTTTTCACAGCTTTAAAAAAAAAAAAAAAAAAAAAAAAAAAAGAAAAAGAGAGCGAGACCATGAGCTCTGTTTCAAAACTTTTGATAGTCTAGAACATTTCACCAGTGAAACCCTCAAAGACTTGTTATTACAGAAAACAGACATTAATGCTGCATGCTGAGAATAATGGCCAAATTATGAAGGAAAGACGGAAACCATAATGTTGTATTGCCAGGAACTTGGCATCCAGAATATTGTGCCAGGAGGTAAGTGTATGCAAGAGAATAGCATAGTTGCTTTCACTACTACTTTCTTCTTTCCTTTCCCACTCCCCACATGATTAATACCTTATCTAAAGCAGAACAATAAACCAAGGACAGACAAACTAATGGTTGTTATGATTTCTTGTTTGCTTTAGTCATTATGACTCCAGTCATTTGTAGATTCCACCTTCTCTTTGAGATGTTTTCTGTGGGGGCGAGCAGTCATAGGGCAAAGTTTCCCAGAGCCTCCAGCACCTCCTTACCCTGGGACATGTTCTCCCACAAGGGATAGACTGGAGGCTTTTCCTGCCCCTGCTACCTGGTGTGGCACATTTGAGTAATGTAGTTAAGAGAGGGAAAACTTTCTGGGCTGGCAGTAGCAGCTCTCAGAATAAGCTGCCTGGTGCTTGTTTCCAGCACGAGCATTGCTGTCGGAGTGGGCAGAGCCAAGTGGAACATACTGGTGGATTTTCTTAAGTCAGCGTTTCCAATTGATGATGGTGGGAATGTGCTGGCGAACAAGCTCACTGCCTGTGTTACATAGGATTTTCTGTCAAAACCCTGAGGTAGTACAGAGGCATTGATAAAAGGGGCCCCACTCTGGTGCTGCACAAAACTGTTGCTACAAAATACCTTTGTCAAACCCCAGTCACAAAACAATGTGAAAAGGGAGGATTGAATTAAGTGTCAAGGTGGAATGAAGAATAGGGAGTGTGATGGAAGGGACAGTAAGATACAAAACTCTTATGTTCAGAGTTCATTGTACTACAACAACTCCAAATAATGTGCTCTAAAGTTGTCTAGCAGTATGTTAAATTATTTCATGACTGCACCTCATATATATTTGCCTACATAATTTCAGCATTTGCTCATTATTTTCATTTAAGGAAACGTACATTTCTCTCAGTGCTATGGCTCTGCTCTCCTGTGGGACTACAGCCACTTGCTGCTGCCAGCACTGAATTTGCAGGGAACTGGGGCTGGAATAGTACTGCAGCTTAAAGTCTATTTTCTTACTGAGCCATTTTCTTTTCTTCTATCTCGGTAAGATCTTGTAGTGGTACAGTTGATCAGGATACAGCAGATCAGGTTAAGGATTTCTTGGCAAGGCAGAATGCCAGTGTTGAGGAAGACAGCAGGAGGTGCCCTGGGCAATTAAAGACAGATGTGGGAAGGGTACCAGATCAGCAGAGAGAGGAGGAGTTCACACAATCCACTTAAATGTCTCTCATTTTACTAAATTAGTCGGCACTGAAACAGTTCTAGATTTTTTTCTCCATATTTCTTACCCCCTCTCCCTCCACTCCTCCCCTCCCCAACCCCTACTCCAGCACCACCTCTGCTCTTTGCCCTCCCCAAAGGCACTGCTATGCTCCTGACTGAAGCCAGGGAAATGTACTTTATTTATAATATTTTTTGCTCTATGTCTCTTCAAAATACATTTCCTTAGCTAGGTTTTCTATGGTACTGCTTTCACAGAGATTTTGCTATATTGTGGGGAGATTGCTGTGTATGAATAATAAATATAATTTTTAGGGAACAACCATTGCTTTTCAGACAGTAATACTCCCAAGTTATCTTATGTAGTTGCTAAAATATGTCAAGCCTTTCATTTCGCAGGAGTAAAGGAAGCTTTGTGTATTCCTCCGCGCATAAGAGTGTACATACACTCTCTTGTCAGTATGAGAATCATTGATGGCCCTTGCATTTGAAACATGCTAGAAATTCTAACAGGAGAATCCCACTGTATTTTTTCTTGTAGTGTGGAGGAGAATGTGGATTATCAATTGTGGTATGATGTTACTCAGAAAGCAAAGTGCCGACATACATTTGTTTGCTGTTATGTTTTAATTGGCAGTTTGTAGCATAATTTAGCATCATCCCCCCAAAACATTAATAACAATAAAAACAATAAATAAACATTAAAAATACAAGAAAAAGAAAGGAAAAAGAAAAGAAAAGAAAAGAAAAGAAAAGAAAAGAAAAGAAAAGAAAAGAAAAGAAAAGAAAAGAAAAGAAAAGAAAAGAAAAGAAAAGAAAAGAAAAAAGATCTGTTTTATTTGCTTTAGGTGTGTTATGCTGTACCCAGACAACAAGCCATCTGCACAGAGAAATGTTCCCTGATGGTGCACTTCAAGCTTGTAACTGCAGTGTGTTGCTTTATCTCTGAGTGCCTTGGTTTGAATGACCCTGTGGGTTCTCGTGTGCTACCCCCATGTCGGATTATTTGCATCCCTCATGCTGAAGCGTTTCCCATTCTGTCTGAGGCGAATCAGAGGAACAGAAGCCACACAGCAGGTTGCACAGCTTTTGATGAAGCTTTTTGCTCAGACCACTTTAGCTGGGAGTGATCCCCAATAACAGCTGCTACCAGTTCTACCATTAGTCACTCACTTTCACTTGCAGACGAATCTAATCCAATAAGTTAATGTTAGCAAAATGTACATTCTACTAAAGCAGTTGAAATTACATGCTTCAGAAAATTAACTACTCTTGCAGAGGGTTTTTTGTTTTTTGGGGTTTTTTTTTTTTTTTTGTTTTTTTTTTTTTTTTTTTTGTAAATTTTTATGTATATCCTTGGAAATTTATTCTGCTTTAATTGTTTTTCCTTAGAAGTTGTCTTGTGAATAATCTTCAATTTAGGTAAGGTTCACACCTATTGCTTTTTAATGTGCTCACAATTAATGAAAGTGTGCATACTGTGTGTAAACTCACCTGGTAGAATTGCCTAATACAAAAGGCCTTCTTGTTCACAAATTAATGTGATGAATCCATTTGGATGTGAACCAGGAACTTGTTGTAATTACTCACACATAAGTAAAATCTTTCCTTGTGTTTTAATTAGTTGATGCAGGGGATTAATATGCTTACATGGAAGGCAGCACAGTTTCTCTCTTAATAAATCAGGCAGTGTGGGTGCCAAATCAGCCCTCAATCTCATTTGGGCAGAGTGCTTTGATAAAGGCACTGATCAGACAACTAAGGCTTCCTGTGGCAGCAGCAGTGTAGATCATTCAGGTTTGCTGATACTGTTGATGTGCAATGCGGGATATTAATCAGGACTAATTATATGCTTTGGCTATGAAACAAATTCAAGGCCACTGCAGGGCATGCTTCTGTATGTAATTGCTCACTTTAAGGTACTGGGTTAATTGATAGAAATTAAGAGGACCCTCCATTTACTGATATTGCATTTTGGAATACACCAGCTCCTTCCTTGCTGTTTGGTCCATTACACACATGCCTGTGTATGGCTAAGTAGAAGTCCATTACTCTGCCTATTTTTAGTGTTCCTGTTTTGTACCTTTCAATTTTCTCTTAAACCTTTCCAGAGAGGCAGCATACAATTAAATACTTCTAATAATGATAGGCAGCATGGTCTGAGACTGCTATGTGCAATGTCCTTAGTTTATGTTAGACATTCAAAAGAACTGAAAGATGCTTCTTTATGAATAACACTGAGAATAATACTGCTTTTTTTGGTGCAGGTTAGAATCTGCATGTTTACCCTATGCATCTCATAACATACTCCAGGTATTTTGATAGGCCAGCAAATGTGTATATATAGGAGATAAAATCTCTGTCCAACAGACTCTGATGTATCTATGTATCTATGTATGAATTTGAGGCAGTGCTCTCTTTCTGGTGTATGGTACAAGTGAGCTTATTTGGGAGGGCTGAGAGGTGATCTTCAACACTTGACTGTATAGAAGGTAAACTGGAGTAAAGAAAGTTCAAGTATTCTTTGACAGAGATGAATAGCAAATGCTTGTGAGTTCTTACTATCTTAGTCCATCAAACGTAAGCCCTGAGATTGATTACAGAACTGCAAAGAACTGACATTGAGGGCTTTAGCTACAATAATATACCAAGAGAAGAAGATTCAAAAAATATCTCTCTTGCTATTTTACTATGCCCTTCTGCAAGTGTAAGGGTAAATGTAAGAGGGAGATCTGAATATCTGGGTTAAACCTATTTTTATTCAGGTTCCTGTCACTACTTTCTTAAGTGTGTACAATTTGCTGGATGAATTGAACAAAATCTACGAATCAGGTCTTGCTTTTTTAATGTGTTTTGTTGTCGTTTGTACAGGAATGAGAAAAAGTTGGTCTGTCTCTATCAGGGCTATTCTAATAATAATTGTGCTGTTCATAATAGAGCTACCTTCTTTCTTTTTGCAAAAATACTTGATTGCGTTTCACTCAGCATCATCCATAACAAGCAGGAAACTTGCTACTGTCAAAGCCTTTTTTCTTAAAGTCTGAACTTCGGTGGCACAAATTGCTTGTAGATGGGGTGTGAGCCAGTCCATTCCCATTGTCTGTGCCGAACTAGCCACGTGAATGCCACAAATTAATCACATCTAGTGTGAGAATAGAAAGCTCTCACCCACTAACACATTTGTGAAAGCACTTTGTATCCGAGGTAAAGAACCTCTCAAATGAACATGAAAAATGTTGGGCTTTTGAAGGCTGGGAATTGTGCAGCCTGACCAGACCTGTCTGCTGCCATGTGGGGGTAGTGAGGGATGGGAGGACTACCAGCCTGGGAGGTTTTCTGCTAAATTATCTGCTTTGACTGACTGATGCTGGGGTTGTAAATGAGTTGCTGGCTACAGCCGTGCTGGCGCTCAGAGTGCAGTGCCAGCTGTCTGCCTTGCTGGGGAACAATAACAATACCCTTTGGTGTGTGAGAAAGGGACATTCGGGCATAATGTTTTATTAGACTTTGGGATAACCTTTTCTTTTGTAAACCTCAGGATTCTTAGATAGGAATTGTCTTGTGTCATTTATAATTAACTTTTAGCTCCATACCAATTTGTGCTTAAAATTTCCTTAAAAGTTGTCCATGAATTAGCTAATATTATGTATTCTGGTACTGTCATTCTTTTTCTCTTTCATTTTTTCCTATCTAAAAACTGATGTAATTTTGAAACATTCTTTTATAATGTAGGAGGGGGAAAGAAAACCCAAAATACCCCACAGCCAAGTTGGGTTGAGAATACTGGCAAGAATAATGACTATATTTCTTTGGGCCATGCTTGTAATGCTGAGTCTGAAGAGAAGGGTATTGATGTCCTTTTCCTCCCTTCTTCTCAAGACCCTTGGACATAAAGGGATGATAGATGGAGAATTTTTTGAGCCCTTTGTTTCTTGGGATTCTTGGAGTACAAATTCTTTAGAGCAGAAGCAGTTTCTATTTAGAAATAGAAATAGAATTTAGACACATACCAACCAGTCAGAACACACACATAATTTTTATATTTATAGTTTATGATAACAGTGAAAATATAAACTGAAACAGTAGCTAGAAGACATTTTGAAGGGTGTGTTAAAAGCATAGTGTTTGCCTCTTCAAAAAACTGCAATTGAATGATGTTTTCCCTAATCTTTTGTTTAAACATTTACCCTGAGATGCTAAAAAATCTTGTCTAATGGAAAATTTGTACTTTTGACAAACACAGACTTCACTGTGGAAGGCCAGAAATTGTATTAGAAAAGAAAATTAAAGATACCATGACATTTACATAGAGATTATAATAAATACAAAGCATCAAGTGTGCATACTTTTTTCTGGTTTTGTCTGATCACCTGAACATCCTAGATAAATGGAAAATAATTTCTAGTGTGCAGCCTGAGTTCTTGAGCTGAAGGCTTTGTATTGTTTTGTTTCTTAAATCCTCATAGTCTTTCTTTTTTGTATCACATGTACTTTTCTTCTTTCCTTTTCTGTGCAAGGAAAGCACACAGCCTGCGGCATAAGGCAGGGGCTGAGGATGCCACAAGTCTGCCCTGCAGCATCATGGTCTTTTTTGTGGGTTTGCCTTGGAAGTCCTCTCACACCACTGCTGCCTTTCAGATCTGCTGCAGCATCTGTACTTTTCCAACCTCGAGCTTCAAGTCACTCTGAAGGTCACATTACAGCTAACCTCAGAGAGCAAAACACGAAGTAAAGGGTATACAATTTCTCAGAGAGATGACCCTTCTGCACTTGGCCTTTGGAAAGCTCTGGTATAATGACAGAGCTTAACAGCTTGTGCAAGCACTAGTGGCTTGGGGTTAGCCCTGTTAAACAAATGGCTGTCTCATATTACTTGCTGTCCCTATCATATTCATAATTTGATATTCAAGAAGCACCCTTTAGGAAGTCATAAAAAAGGAGGAAGTAGATAAAAGAATTGCAGAGACTTGGTGCTTTGTTACTCACATATGTCATTTAGAATATTTTTCTGTGTATCTTTTTTTTATCTCTGTCTGAAATTAGCTTGTGGATGGTACTGTATGACCAAGTGAACATCACTGTTTTCTGAAATGCTGAAAATGCTAAAGAATTGCGCCTTGAAGTTACTCCAGAACTAACTGAAGGACACAGATATCTAAAACCATGTCCTGAAACATCACTTGTGTCGGTACAGATTTTTTTTTAATCTCAAATTCAAATCTAGCATTGTTTTATGGAGAAATACATGTGTTGAAATAGGGAAAGTCTGGTTTTGTCACTGACTGAGATGTAGTTAGCAGTGTGGTAAAAATTGGATATTTCTGTCACCAAAACAAGTTCTTGACTGCGCTCATCCTTAAGGCTGTTGACAGCTGTGATTTCTATCATGTATTATTTTGGATCACTCATGTTATCACAAGCTCTTTCTTACTAGTCTCCTTATCACTTGCTGACAAACCAGAATTCAGAAAACCATGTGGAAACACTGATAATGCATTAAAGGCATAAAATACTAATCTTGGTCACCAATGAACTATAATTCCTGTTCCCTAGGTAGACTAATAAAAAATTATGGAAAACTGATACCTATTCCGTCTGCAAAGTCTTGTTGTTACTGCAAAAGGCTATCTGTTCTTCTGCCATCTTCTCTCTTCTCATTGACTCTTCTTTTTGTCAGCAGAAACATCTGTTAGCAGCAGTGTGGATCTATGCCAGTTCAAAGGGATTGTGAATCTATTTCCTAAGTCAAGTGTTCTTTGTAGTAAAGGCATAAACAGCTATTGAAATAGTCCAGCATGGTCTCAAGTGCAGGAAAAGAGAATATGTATTTCAAATTCCTTTCTTTAAACATAAGAATTTGGTTCACTTATTCTGAAAGGTTTGTTTAGTTTTTGTTGTTGTTGCTTGGTGTTTTGTTTATGTTTTTTGTTTGGCTTTATTTTTTCGGTATAGTTAGAAAAAATGTATCAGATGTATAATCATGTGATAGCTATCAGATGAAAAACAAATTTTTTATGGCTTGAGGGGTGACTTATTCTGTGATCCTGTTTTTGTATTTTTAGTGTAGTTAAAACTGAAATGCCCTTTTACAATGATTTGCATTTGTACGGTGATATTTATTTGTATATTATATTTTTGTTAACTGCCAGTGATTCTAGTATTTACAAAAGTATGTGTGCCTCTGCAAGATCCTGAGATAGAACAGGTATGCACAGGTATGCTCTCAAAGTCAGAGGAATGTTGTTCAGCCATAAGACTTCTCTGTGCTGCTGTAATAAAGCTGGCTAGTATCATAGGGACTAATTTAGTATATGAGCTGAGTACCCTATTCTGTCCTGTTGCCCATTATGCAAATGTTTCTTGTGACATGATAGATTTCTTATGAATAGATAGATCTGTACTGTCATTTGCTTCACAAATGTAAGAATTAATTTTTTTAATTTAAGTTCAGGGAACTTAAACCTTAATGGCAGGTATCTGTAGAATTTAAAGTCAATTTTACATAGCAACTTTCGGATGTTTTGTTTGCTTGTTTGGTTGTTTTTTGTTTGTTTTTTTTTTTGGTATCTCACAGTGCTTCATGGTAATTGGTTAGTGACTAGAACCAATCTGAATACATAATATCAAAAGCTTGTCTATGCATCTTGTCAATTTCAAAATGTATGTTGAGGTAGGCTATATATATGTGCATTTCCATTTAAGGCATTCTGGACTTTTGTATTTTGAAGTTCAAAATTTAAATAAGTTTCTTTTCCAAAGGATAATGGGCTTTCCAGATGTATCAGCAACTATCTTTGCTGTTTATGTTTGAGCTAAAATATGAATGACATTCTCTCTCAGTAATTCCACTCATTATACTGCTGAGATCACTACAGAAACCTTCTTCAGCAAAGAGCTGTTTAAAAAAAAAACAAAACACTTCTTTTTAATAATTTACTTGCCCTGCTTTGAGAGAAATATTCTTTCTATTCTTTCAGCTATTTAAGTCAATGTACATGCCAGTGAAATTCTTGAGAGACAGTTACTCTGTATTTAGTCACAGATGGAATACATCAGCAATAGCACAGATTGCTGCTATGTTTTGGACTAAGGAGTCTTAACAATTCATGGTGTATGTATTTTCTGAAAAGTGCAGGTGACACTGGGCCCATATTTCTACCCATCTTTTTAAATAGTGTTTAAGCATTGTAACTACCCAGTCACATTTGAATTAATAAATCTTTGTAAACAAGCACATTGATGCTTCTTATTACAACTCTGTGGAGCTTGTAATACACGGCTACATTTGACCTTCTCATATCCTCTTCCCTATTGCAAGCAATGTTGCTGAATGATGTCAGTTCTTTAATAAAATACAGGAATTCTTGGAGGGGAGCTATTCACTGGCTAATGTAATTTGAATAATAATAATTTGAATCCCAGATTCAAAATGACTGTCGCACATATTATTTGTATGCTATTTTTCTGAGTATTTGACGGACTACTCTCTTAGCTGGCAAACTGTTTGGGATCTTTTTCTATCTTTGTAGCTAAAAACTATGGCACATAGCATGGGTGGATGCTTAGATGGCTGTGTTTACTTTCTCTATTTGTTGTCTAAAGTGCTTAGTACTAATATTAATTCTGTGTTTATGTTTCTTCAAGAAATATGCAGATATGAAAATCAGAGCTGAGGAGAAGGCAGAGATAAGTGGCTGTTACAACCTATTTGTTATTCTAGTCCCAGAGTTTTAGGGTTTAGGGTTTTTCTTGTCTTCTGCAATCATTGGTCAAAATCTTTTCAAGAGAGATGTGTCTACTGCATGCCCTCAGCCCAGATTCCTGTAAGGTTCCTCAGTGCCACAGGCAGAACACTTTTAAAAGAGAAGTTACAGAGATGCTTTATATTGCCCTTGAGGTATATCCTTTGCCAGAGTAATGTGGACTGAAAGTTCTGCTAAAGAGAATGCTCATCCATTTTAGTATATAAAGAGTTGAACAGATATCAGGATTTTATACTATAAGCCCAAGCTTGGGCCCCATAGGGCAAAAATTATGCATCTATTGTTTTCTGAGTCCTGATGAAGGCAGAGGAGTATTCACATAATCAGGACTAATAAGGATAAAACAGAATAGAGTGCTTTTATGTCCTTCTTTCTGAAAAAAAAAAAAAAAGAAAAAAAGAAAAAAAAAGAAAAAAGGAAGATGAGAGAATGCTTTAACTTGATTAGTGTCAAGAGCATGCATGATGTTCACCTCTGCAGGTTACAGAGTGAGGACAAGCTTTTCTAACCATTAGTCTTAGCTGGGATCTAGTAACGTTTTTTGTGCAATACAACGACCAAGGTATCTTCACTTCATTGGTGTCAAGAGAGAAATAGAGAAATACATTCATATTTCATATCCACTCCTCAGCAATGCTCTGTACTCACCAGTTCCTCGGCAGGCAAAAAACTATACCTTGGTTTTACTGTATTTTAAACAGTACTGTGTGCTGCAGCCACAATATCTAGTGAGGACAGAGCCTGATAATGTAATGGAGGAATCCTTAAAACTATTGATACTTTAAGTACAATGTTGCAATAATGGTCTAAGTGGCACCTTTATTTTCATGTCAAGGATGTCGACTGGTCAGCTGGGGTCACTGCAGCTCTGCAGGCTGATGTTCAGTTTATCGTGGGTTAGAGAAACAAAGTCACAATGAAACTAGAAAACTAAAAGAGAATAGACCTCTGCTCCTGGGGCCACACGGATCTGCTTGGTGGATGTCTTTCCAGACGTTGCAGGAAGAAGCTGTCTGAAGGTTTTGCAGGTTTTGTCAGAGCAGTGTAATGGAATTGACTGTCTGGCAGATGATCTGATTTGGGAATTCCAGCCAGCCACACACCCCTGTGCTGACTAATAAGTCACTGGCTCACTAAGCCTTGTTGTTACCTAATATGTTTTTGTTTAACAACTTGTGGCCTTGCAAGAGAGCCCTGTTTATTCTCACAGGAGAAGAGCTGTGTGTAGTCTTCCCCTGTTTTATTATTTTTCCCCTGCCAGAGAACTCTGCTGGGTTCAGAAGCTCCTGGGTGAAGCATCTCGGCAGGAGATGTGCCTGCATTTCTTGTGTGCTTGCAATACAGTTGTTTGATGGTGTTACTGAATAAAGAGTTCTGAATTCCTGACATCATACAAGTTAATTACCTGTTGAAAGTACTATGTAGGCAATACTGTGACCAATATCACCACTATGAGTCTTTGTAATTACCAAGCCAGAATAATTGCTTGATTTGTGTTGCTGAATGAAATAGCTGTTGGTGTTCACTTCTACTAAGTATGAATTATTTTAAAACCTTTTAAAAGAATTTTTGTTAAAGAATTTGAAACTTTGATTTAGGTTTCTTGGTACGAAATACTATGAATATGCACAGATAGTCTAATATTTTTCCAAATCTGCTTTTGTGGCTTAACTTTAGCATTTGCAAGCAAATAAGCTTTTTTTTTTTTTTTTTGTGCTTTGATATACCAGTACTTTGACATCTGAATACTTTTTTGCATGCCTAAACCTGATGGTATTAGTAATACATGTCATCATTTCATTACAAAGAGAAAACTCTGAGACCAGATATTTGTGCTTGGAAAATTTAAGGTCTGGTTAAGTGCTGGGTGAAGTTCAGCCATGTGGTTGTTTGTGTGTTTTCTCTCTTTATAAATTCATTATCCCTTTCATAGTAGATAATTTTTCATGTCCTAGCCAAAAACTTAAAATAGAGTTCTCTCCCAGTAAGACTTTTTTTCCCTTTTATGTGATTTTTTTTCCTACCAAAGAGCAAGATAGCCAACAGAGGGAGCACACACATCTTGCATGCTGGTTACAGCCTGACTCTTAGGGCAGACAACCAGGAGCCATGTCTCAGATGTGGCACAGAGAGCTGAGTTAAAATACTGCATCAGTGCAATGATATTTGAGAACATACAGAATGTCGTTGTTTTTCATTGGTCAAGTCTATCTTGATTTTTACTTTTTTTTTAGAGGGGGATGAATCATCTTTGGGACATGAAGTATTACCAAAGAAATAACAGTTGAAAAAAGTATTTACGAAAGTTAAACCAGCACATATATCTAATTCTGAGTTTTGCTGCTTTATTAGATGGATTGGAGTGACTACAACACTGCTACTGTAATGAATACATTATTTATTAGTTATTTATTTTCAAGATTCATGAGGGCAAGGACAAAAGGGTAGCATCTGTGTATAATTTGAATACATGAGTATGTGCCATAATCTGCTTGGAAAAAATGAGACTGTAACCCTTCCATTCAAAGGACTTACGAACAAATACCTACCACACATAGGTGCTGTCTCTGATCAGCATGATTTGTGGTTTCTGTGATGTTCTGAAAATTAGAAAGTACTGCACTTGTGTTGTTGCTGATGTTATTATTGCTACAGTATTTATTAAATCAATTTTCTTTGAGATTGAAAGGTTTTCCTTTCAGCTTTATATACAGTTGCATGCAGTGTTATGCACTTGAGTTTTAAATTATTGTTTTGACAGTCTGCTTCACGTTTAGTCACTTTAGCCTCATCATGCAAATGTTTTAGCACGTGTATGAATGACTGAATACATATGAGTGGATTCTCTGAAGTAAGTCAATAGGACTTCTTAAACAGGCAAAGGTTTGGATATTAAGCAACAGAACTACAATATGTTTTACTGAGACAGGAAGACAGGTTTATTAACTTGAATTTAAAATGTGCATTTCCCCATAGGTGGGTTTTTAACCTCTCTATTTAAAGGCCACTGTGATGAGTTTGTAATGCAGAGCTGGAACAGAGGCTTGCCAAACTCATCTGTCATGTATTTACAGAGACTGCTAAGTATAGAAACGGCTGAATTGGGCTGGTTTCAAACTGGGGAAATCCACAGATGTTAAAGTCTTTGTAGCTTGCTAGCAATGCTCTGAGACACCCAGCCACCCAGTTAGTGGTAGTGTTAAACCTTTGAGAATGGAGTCTGCTTTCTTGGCACGGCATTTATTAAATCAAACACTGACCTTTTTATAAAGCCAGTAAAGGAAAGTGTTTCCTCTATCTGGGTATACAAATGAAATCTGCAGCATTACAGTTGTCCAAGCACACAGGCACAACCTGCTGCCCTACACTTTTGTGAAGGAGGCGCCACATGGTGATGACATAAATGGTGTTGAAATCCTATAATGGTCTCCCAAAGGCCGTCCTATCCCAAGAGTGCTATTAATTTGTACTGCTGGAGCAACTTTTGGCTACACAATAAAAAGAGGAAAACGTTGCTGGTAACAATAAGTGTTTTTGTGAGCTGTAGGGAAAATGGATGGGTGTATTGTCTGCCAGGAACTTGAGGCTCTCCCTGTGTCATGGTTTAAGCTGTGGGTTTATAGATTAGTTTGGTGTGATTATTCTGAAAGGTAGTGGGCATGGGTCTTGGTCTTGTCCTTCAGGAACGTGCGAGTCTGTTTTCAATTCTCCCTGAATGAAATTGATGCAATATATTAGTTTCCCTTATTGTAAAAGAAATGTAATTTCTTGCTTCCTGGACAGCTGTGAGAATTTTGTCCCTGAAACAGAGGTATTGAACTGTACAGTGGTTTTTACATTGCCCAGTAGAACAGATGAAAACAGAACTACTAGGCTACAAAGGAGGCAAGAAAACTGTGCTGTAAATGTATGGAATGGAGATGTAAACTCAGTGCTTTTACCATTATAGCATTTTTCTTTAGCTCGTTTATTTGGAAGACAAAGAGGAAGAAGCTCTTTACATTTCTGCAGCATGTAGAAAATAAACACATTTTGTCCTCATAACTGAATTGGCTTCTTAGGGTCAAACTTTACTGCTTGGACTTGTGTGAGCAATGATGTTAAACTTGAGGAAACCACAGCACTTAAATTTGACACAATTGTATTTAAATACTTTCATATATTTGTAGGCTTTGGAAAATGATGGAAATAATTAGTAGCAATTGCTCTGGAAGTACAAAGGAGTTTGGATAATGCAGTCTGCATGGGTAGCTAAGGTTTAGAAACAAGTGACAGCTTTACCTTTAAGTTAAGTTTATAAAGAGGGCATTTTATATTTCATCCTCTTTCAACACTTGGATTATTTATTTCCCCTTGAGCAATATGAGATGGTAATGTGAAAAGGTTCTGGCCCTTCTTCCCCATTCATATTACTGATTAACAGAGTGAGTAATGACTTCAGGTGCCTTTGTGGCAGAGTGATCGCAGGAGCAGAATCCCACCATAGTGAAATGTGGTAACAAATGTAATGAGGTAGGAGAAAGGCAAAGTAAGTCCTTGCTGCTTGTGTTTTAAGCCAAAGCCTGAGCAATATCATTGTCTTGTCCTTTGTTCTCTACTAAAGGGAGTAGTGTTTCCTTAAACGCCTTTAAAAAAAAAACCAAACACCACCAACCTTGAATTTCCTGTTTTAGAAAAGAGATAAAACCACCTTATGTTCTTCCAGGAATTCTTAAACATTTTATTATTGAATTGTTCTGTAGAAGTCCTATTTTCCATTCAAAGTAATTTTCTTAGTTTTGAGAAATTTATTAGTGTGCAGGAAGTTCTTGGAGGAAAATCCATATTAACCTCATGCAAGGGAAAAACCAAAACAAACTTGAAACCATTTAATTTGAGGACTAAGAATAGACAGGATGTTGGGATTGGAAGAAAAGCAGAGTAACAATGCCATCTTAGCATAGTATCATCTGTGTAATGGAAATTTCAGTTATAATAGCAATGAGAGAGTACTCTGTAAATATGCAGCATTATACACATCTGTTTTAATAACTTTGAATTAACTTCAGTAAGTCATGTTCAAGTTGCTATGGAAGAGCACTGAACTGTGATTGGCACTAATCAGTGCTAAAATATACAGGCAGACTCTGAAGAATTTTATGTTTTCTTTGTGTGTTAACTTTCTAAATGCATGTAACTGCTCTGCCATCTAAACCCCAATTCTGTTAGGATTTTGGAACTCAGTTTTATAAAATTGCATGCCCAACTTGCAGCTGTGACACTTCTGTCACAACAGGAATAACTGGTTTACTATTTTCATTCCTACATATGTTGTGCGTACAGCCAAGTTTGTTAGAAGTTAACCAAATGTTGACATGTTTCTAGAAGTACCTCTGAAGTGGGTTGGTGGGTTTAGATGAAGCTGAACAGACATTCTTGAATTCTACTTTATATTCACAGACTACATTTACCCCAAATACGGAAACAAAAGGTTCAGCTCACTGAACAGTTTTCCTGTCTGGCTTTTAAAGCACCTACTTGGATCAGGGAAGTGGTAGCTAAGTATATTCATGTTCTTGACTTCTTTACAGAGGACTATGAGCAGTACTTAGAATTATATAAAAAGAAATGGTAGCCCCTGTGAATTGGTACGTCTGCATGGATGAAGACCACCAACTTAGTTTTTGTATTTACTAAGATGTGTCAGCTGATAAGGGACCTTACATATTTTGTCACTGGGCTTGAGGAACTTCTTCATGTAATTCTGGTTGCTTCTAACCACTTCTGTATCACTTCTGAACTGCTACAACAGCTAAGAAGTTTGAATTTTCCATAGTCCCATGTCTCAAGAAATGCCAGGGCTCGTGGCTCTACTGCATAATCACTTACTTCAGTGAAAACACAAAAAGAAGTACAGTTCTTGATACTGGTGACACAAAATTTGCATCTTGTGCTCCTCCACGTGTGAGTTTGAAAGATCATGTCTTGGAAGGCATTTCTGACCACAGCAGGAACTTGCCTATCCAGCATGAACAAAGTTGTGCTTGCAGGATTTTACCTCTGTGAAGCAGAGACACTAGGTCAAGGCAGATCATTGCCCCCCCATAGACTGCCCACCTACATGCAGCACCTCCAGTCTGCTGAACAGTGATCTCTCTGCTCTCGGAGAATCATAGAATGGTTTGGCTTGCAAGGGACTTTCAAAGGTCATCTACTCCAAGTCCCCTGCAATGATCAGGAACATTTTCAACTAGAGGAGGTTGCTCAGAGCCCCATCTGACCTGACCTTGAATGTTTCCCGGGATGTGGCATCCACAGCCCCTCTGAGCAATCTCTGCCAGTGTTTCACCACCCTCCTATATCTAGTCTGAATCTGCCTTTTATTTCCCCATAATTTAAAACCATTGTCCTATCACAGGCTCTACTAAGAAGCTTTTGCCCATCTTTCTTATAAACTCCCTTTAAATATTGGAGGGTTGCAATAAGGTCTCTCCAGAGCATTTTCTTCTCCAGGCTGAACAACCACCATTCTATCAGGTTTGTTTTTTTTCATCGCGGGAGGGTTTCACTCTTCTGATTTTTGGGGTCCACCTCTTGACTTGCTTCATCAGGTATGTGTTTTACCTATGCTGAGGGTTTCAGCACAGGACTCTGTACCGTGGGTGGAATCTCAACAAAGCAGTGCAGAGCAGAGCAGAGCAGAGCAAAGGGGCAGAAGCACTTCCCTCAACCTACTGCCCATGCTGCTGGTGATGCAGCCCAGGTTGACTTTCTTGATTTCTGGTGCACCTTGTTGGCTCATGTTCAGTTTTCTATTTACCAGCATCCCCATGAACTTCTGTGCAGGACTGCTCTCAGTCTCTTCCTCCTCCCGCCTGTGTTCATACCAGAGATTGCCCTGACCTATTGGTGGGACCTATCATGCAGTTCACATGGGTCCACTCTATCGCCGGCCAGGGGCTATGTACAAAACACGAACAGGATGGGACTGCTGAGGAATGTGCCTTGAGCTGTTTTATTTTCTAGCATCAGTCTCATTACATGGTTATGACAATTGGGAAGATGCCATCAGCTCACATCCCAGGCAGCAGACAAAGAACTTAATGTTACAACTTACTTTAAAAGTTTTTTTACCAATCACACAAAGCAAAAGCATATTGACAGTGGTTCTACCCAATCACTGTAAGCACACGTACCTTGGTTAAAACAATGCTTGCTTATTTCCAATACAATATCTGCTTGTAAGCCTTAAAATACAATGCACAGAGCTACATTATTAAACTTAGAACTCCCTGATACTTCTTTAGATATACTTTTCTGCAGCTTAAGGAGTTATTCTAGTCAAGCATTAATACACAGACCATTGTTCTATTTGTCCTTACTTTTCTACTTACATAATTTTTCTGCTGACCTGTCTCATGGCTGCTGCTTAGCTGTAATCACAGTTCTGCTGCCTCTGAGGCCTGCCTTTTGCAGCTTTCCCAAAACCCTCTGACTTTATGGATTCCCACACACTCTTTGAGGTTCTCCAGGCCCATCTTAGTGGCATGTTGAACTCATCTCTAAGCCTGTCTATCTGAATCCACGTTAGAATTAGAGGATGCATACCCTTAGAGGCTTGTGCAGTCCACCTTGTGGGAAACAGCTAATTGGATCTTATAAATATTCCTGTTAAATTCATGAAAACTTGCATGTCTGATAATTACTTTCTGTTATCCATTATCTGTGAGTAAATATTACAGTGTATGGTGTATTATAGGTATGGTGTGGGCAGTAGATGGTAGGATATAAGTCATCCAGCTACTCCAAAGGAGATACATACTACTTTGCACTTGCGAACTAAAGAATCTATGTGCACTACGGCATCTTTGTTGACTTTACAAGCATGTAAAGTGTAATGTAAATCCTGACTCATAAGTCAGGATTTAAACTGCGTTAAAGGGGCCTTTTTTGTGTGTCAGAGAGTGAAGGGTGATTGTGCTATTTTCAACGTGTTAACCATTTTCAGACAGAGAAATGCAGTACAATATTTCCCATGCTCTATGTTTGCAATCAGAGGACAGAACTAGAAGAATAATACAGACCTGCTTTTTTCACAGTTTGATTAAAACAATCCTCCTATATTTGCTAGATTTTTCTGCTCAGGCTGGCCTCCAGCACTTCCTACTTCATTTTTCCATTAATCATTCCTGAGAGAACAGAAGGAGGAATAGATATGGTGTTCTGTGCTTGCTTAGACCATGGCAAATAACAATTCATCAACATCTTAGCTTTAAAAAAGACCGTTACTTGGCTTGGGAAGGGCATTGCAATTTACCTAGTGTCCCTGGTGTCAAGAAAATCACCTGACTAGGTCTTAACCAAAGAGAATTCTGCAGTATTTTCTTGGAGTTATTAATTAAAATAACTGCTGTGTTTAAGAGAAAGTGCATGAAAGCCTTTGTTGGGTGACCTTGATATTTTGTGGGTATTTCCTGGAAAAAAGTGTTCTATACAATAATCACCCTACTCCACAGCAAAATGAGAAAATTAAGCCCCACAAAATATTGCTGAAGTGTTTTTGTTTCATAGAGGCTCTTTTAATATTGTTATTGTTTCAGAGCTGCTGTTACACTGGGGAAGAGTAATGTAATCAAACCAATTGGCTGCTGGAAATATTTTTTAATGCACTGCTTTGGACACAGTACATATGCTCTGCAAATAAATACAGAATTAGTGTTCCTGTTGGAAGCACTTAGTGAGAATGAGTGATTTGTCTTCGTTATGAAAGGTGCATATATTTCTTCTATTAGCTGTTTATCAGACTGCTGTTTTTCTGCTTATGGATTCTGAGATGGGATTCATCATTTGTCAGCTTGTGAACAGATGTTCCAGAGGCAACCAAATTGATCACAAGGATGAATTGAACAACAGTACCAATGTTGGGAGGGCAGCTTTTACAAAGTATATCTCTCTCTCTCCTGTTCTGGCCCCTCAATTTTCCACTAATTTCCAGTCATTAACTGCAATGTCCCAGAATGTTACAGGAGGAAAGAAAAATCTGGTTCCTTCTGTGTCTCTGTGTCTCTGTGTGTTTGTGTGTGTGTGTGTGTGTGTGTTGTGAGTGTGTGCAGGCAAGTTTGTTTTTATTTGGAGAAACACTATTCAATACAAGACAAAGAGATGACAAACACTGAGTCTGTACTGAAATGTCTTTGCTGCAATCAGTCTATAATGCCATCAGGGAAGGAACATTTAATGTTGCTGGTAATTTTTTTTAACAAAACTAAATCCCTACCATGCAGAATCATAACTCTTCAGGAGTATTGCTTGCTGTTTTATCAATCCAATACTATGATGATTTGCTTTGGTTTTTGTTTTGTGTGCATATCAATTTTTCAGCAAAGTTAATGGCAGGTCTAGAGATAACATGTTAGTTGTCAAAATTGACTTTGACAAAGTTTGATTTGTTCTTAGCCGACACAGAACAGAACTTCTGAAGTTGTGTTTATTACACAGCTGTTAAAGCCCTTTCTTGCCAAAAAAACCCTCCTTTTGTGCTTGTGGGTTGTTGAAAATTGTGGGCTGCTGCCAGAGATTTGAAGAGTAAAACACATGCTTCTGAAGAGCCACATGTGGCTTTCAAACCCCAGGTTTCTGACCCCAGCCTTAAGTAATTAACAAAGGCCTTTGGAATGATGTGGTACTCAGTTAGAATTGCTGAGATAAAATACCTGTCCTTCTTCCAAAAAATGCCAGGGCTTGAAAGCAGACATTCTCTTTTATTGAGAGCTAAGAGCAGAAATTTAGTTCTTTGTAAGCTCTGTAAATGGACTGGGAAGGAGGTAAGCGGGGTTGTTGTGAAATGTCCTGGTCAGAATGGCAGATGAGGGAGCACACTGTGTTCAGTGCTCTACAAACAAGACTGGTCGAAGGAATGTGCTTAGAAAAAGTTGTATGTCTTTCCTTTAGAAACCAGAAATCCCATACACAGTTGTTCATTTAATACAGGCCTGAATATTTTCTGCAGTATGGAACAATTTTTTTTCATTTCCATCTTCTTTATGCCAAAAAGGAAGTTGTTTTGCTTAACCTCTTTGATAACAGTTATATTTCATGTTCTGCTGAAGAGACACAAAGATGAAGCTTTTGATACAGTAGCTGATGCAGTAGATATACATGGCTAGCAGCTGAGATCACAAAAGGCATGCCTTGTTTGGCATGCCAAGGTCTGATGCCTTGACAGGTAATGTTTGTGGAAGACATGTTTTTGATGAAGTATGAAATGTGACAGGTTCAATGTGTGGTTCTTATTTCCTAATTTACTGGGAAGTGAAGAAGGGGTTCAGATGACAGGGAAGTATATATGTTCCGAACCTGGCATTCAGGTTGCTGCACACTGTCAGCTGCCTTTGTTACCCATGTATTGGAGAGCATTCATTACCAATGATAAGTATCATAGGCAAGCTTGTGCGATGCCACATTTTAAAGATTAAGAGATTTTAATTTTCTGGACTTTTAGGATTGGCATCTGTCCATTGGAAAATAGACTCCTTCAAGACGTTTGTTTGTGCTGTCTTCATTTGAAGTCTAGTTTTCAGAAGGCTAAAAGAAATTCACCCCCCCCACCCCCCCCACCCCCAGTCTATTCTCTCTTCTAAACACTTGCTTTGCCTGTTTTAAAACCTGGAGTTCTGCAAGTAGTTGCAAGAATCTCTAAGGAGTGGATCTTTTCATGTATCAAGAGGGCTGGATGTGGTTTGATATCCACACAGATTGCGGGGGAAGAAGTTCATCTGTGGTCTGACCAGCAGTGGGGACTCCAGGAGGCTGCTGTGCATGCCAAATTCAGGACCTGTGTACTCGTTACTGCTGTGCTCTATAGATGTGGAAAGGCTTCTTATGTGTACAAGTACTGAGGTTTTCCCCCTTGCCTGCATTTTTAACTCAACAAATACTAGATTCTGTCTGCATTGGATAAACTGGCCTTAGTCCTCTTCATTTCTCCCTGTACCTCCTTCTCTCTTCCTCCTTCTCTGTTCCTGTTCCTACATTATATGCCTAGCAGAATTGCTTCATTCAGAGGTTATTTCAATGTTTAGCTGCCTTAATGAATGTATATTGAATTCAGTTTTAAATTATTATCAGGTCCAGCTCTGCCTCAAACTTGTATGTATTAATAGCAATCTCTTCAAAATATGTTTCTAAATTCTAATGCTTTTCTGTTTTTATCACACAGCCAAACTTCAGACATTTTGCTCAGATGCCTTCTTTATGACTACTGCTGGCTTTCTCAGGAGTTGAGGGTCCTCAGAATATCTTATGTCCTCTATTTCAGTGTCTCAAGTTGGGCACTCCAGACTGGCACACAGAATTAATGGACATATTGGAAATTCAGCTTTTAATCTCTGTGCCCTAATTTCCTCTTGTAAAATGCAGGTTTATAATACTTGTCTGCATCAGACGGGAATATGAGGTTGTGAGGATTAATTAGTTAATTTTTAAAAGTAGTTTACACCTGTGAAGTACCATATATATGCTGATAGGTATTCTTCCTGCTGCTGTTTTTTTCCCTTATGTCTTCTACATTTTGTTCGTTAGTTTGACCTTGTTAAAGAGAAAAGAAATTAGTCATTTAACCAAATTCTCTTTGTCTTCTTTCCCATATGTCTTAGCTATCATGGTAATGTGCCTTTTTTTACTGTTCTTCTTTACCTTACTATCTAAGGACATTTCACAAAGGTTAATAGTCATAGCCAAGTTCTTGGGGTTATCTGAAGGATTATTGGGTCCCTCTCTTTAAAAGTAAAAATGGTGCTTTGGTTAGAAATTTTGCTGTTGAATGGTTTATTATTTTAGTGATTTCCTTCAGAAAGTATAATTAGTTGCAGGAGCATCCTCTTGGATAGAAAGTGGCACAGTGATAGGCTACATTATCCCCAAAACCCAATTTCCACCAATGCTCAGGATGCAGTGAGCATAGGAAGAATATGATTTATTGAGTGAAGTCAACTTTTTCAAAAGTTTTCTGTGGTGGTTTTAGGCAAATGGCTTAACCTATATGTTGTGCAGATGATTGCTAACTACTTGTTCCTGATTTGCTGGGTGGCTTGAGTTGAAATTACAGGGTCTGAGCTGCAAAAGTAGTGGATTCTCACAGGTGCAATTGTAGTCAATGGGACCTATGTCTTAAACATGAGTGACAAAGTGCTAAACACCCCAAACCATTGCAAATCAGGAGGGCCAAAATGTTGGTCACTCTTGCATTAACCTTTTTTCTGCTTCAATTCCATTTCTGTACCATATGGCTAATAATGCCCTTCAGCTGACAGAACTGTTAAATGTAAGATTTGTCAATATTTGCAACCTAAATAAATTCTGAGTAAGAAGCTTCTGACATTTTTTGTTGCAAGACTTTTTTGAATGGGAAAAATACCCTCAGATCTATTAATTGACATACTTTCTCCTGAAAAAAATAATTAACTCTTCTCATTCTGAGTTAATGATGCAGGAGTCCCCTAGAACAAATAGTACCATGAACACATTATTATAGACTGTACTGTAGTAGAGACAGATTGAGACCAAGGTAAAATGGCAACTTTTCAGCATTTTGTGACTTTGAAAATTTGACTTTGCAACCTGACTGATGCGGTGGTCTTCAGGGCAGTTAGGACTTGGTGAAGGGAAGGAGAAATCTTGACTCCATTTCAGAAGGCTGGTTTATTATATTATGATATATATTACATTAAAAAAGACCACACTATAACTATACTACAAAGAACAGAGAGAAAGGTTCATCAGAAGGTGAGACAGGAATAGAAAAGAATGAATAATAAAGTTCTGTGACTCCCAGAGAGTCTGAGAGCTGCTGCCTCCTCGATTGGCCACCAAGTAGAAACATCCCACATCGACCAATCGAGAAAGCACCTGCTGCATTCCACAGCAGCAGATAACAAATTGTTCACACTTGGAGCTGTGGCCCTCTCAGCTTCTCAAGAGAAGAAAATCCTAGCAAAGGGATTTTCATAAAATATCATAACTACACCTGACAAACTTTTTTAACATTCTTCTGAAGTGTTCACATGCATCTTCTTTCACAGGAAATCAAAGTGTCAGAGATCATTGGAAATGCTGGCATTTGTAGCTCACCCCATAATTCTCTGCTGTTTCAGCTAACTGAATAAATGGTAACCGCAGCAGGTTGTCATCTTTTGCATAGTAACTCTACACAGGGAGGGATTTGCTGATGGGTTTGATATCTTCTGACAGCAGGGTGGTGGTGGAGTAAGGAGTCTCCATGCCAGGCTCCATAGGGAAGCATTTTCTAATGGGCACGGATTCTGCTGTCCTTCCTTCTGCCTTCCCATCTGTACTGTCCTATGACAGGATTTTTTCCTGTTTAAAACACCCAACAGAAATGTTCAAGTTGTGGGAATTTAGACAAATAAGAAAGATATGAAAAATTGGGTTTTATAGATGGTAAATACTGGAATATTTTAGTAGATGTTGCCTCCAGTGTTACTTTCAATGTAAATGTCTTTGCTGAAAGATTTGATGTATTTCTCACTTGCAGTAGTTAGTTCTATATGTTACTGTTCAGTCCTGGTGCCAGGATTGTAGTAATAATGAGTAAAAAATGAATAAAGAAATGAATGGTAATCCCAGATACCGTGCTCCCATCTGCAGAATAGTAGCTGACTTCTCACTATAGAAGTAGATGAATCATCCGTGCAATCTGGCTTGTTGTTTTGTGGTTTGAATTACTGAGGAGGCCATGCTCAAACATCTTTGGTCCCAAATTTAAAAAAAACAGAATCCAGAGCAATTAATATACTTGAATACCATGTATATTTTTCTAATGAAATCTATGAAAAAGCTGATTAAAATCTTCTCATTCCCCAACCCACCACTATTTAGATGCAGAGATAAAGTGGAGAATAGCGCTATGTGGACACATTAAAATAAATCATAGAATTGCTGATGCTACTTGCAAGAGTGATTGATTTTTTTTCATGTCTCCTATTTTTATATGTGCAAGGTAGTTTTGTACTAAGGAAGGTGAGAGATGGAGAACACCTGTGTTGAAGAGACACCTTTGCAACTGCACGCTGATTCTGCTCTTCAGAGCCCCAGCTATTTTCATCTTGGACCTCTCCTGAGAAGAAACAGCCAGATGTCAGCTTGCTTTGAGTTTTCTCTTTTTTTGTTTTTTTTTTTTCCCTTCCTGTTTTCTTTCTTTTTTCTTTTTCTTTTTTTTTTTTCTTTGCAATTTGGCATGCAGTACACAAATGACAAATTGAATTTGCCCTTTGGTATCCCTTCTAATTGTCTTAACACTTTGTCCCTCTGGAATCTATGCAAGAGATAGACTAATATTTTTTAATGAGTTCCATTGACATTTGTTACATGACAAAACTCACAACACTCACCCTTTTGTTGGTGGGGTGTGAGTGTGGGAAACAGAATGAAGGGAGCAGGGAAGACAATTTGAATTCAAGTCTTCAGTCCCAAATATTGACAGTAAAGAATGTTATCTTGCCTCTCCCAAGAGGAAATGATACCTACTTGAAGTGCATATGAATTTGAGATATCTTAGGTATTTTCTAATCTGCTGCACTGTTTCTAAGTCTTACTGCATAAATATGTTAAGTGTTCTTGAATCATGCTGTCTGGTAATTGAGAGAACATTGGCTTGAATTCTTCTTTCCTTGGTCAAAGAAACATGAAGACTGTTTGTTACTAGTAGAGAAGGTACGTCTTTTTCTATCTGCCTGCAAGACATAGGCTTTTGATATACATTTGAGTTTACCCTTCCTATCTTCACTTGGCCAGGTCCTGTAAAACATATCTTCCTTTTTTTTTTCCACCCTCTGTGAACATGAGGACTTCTGGTTTTCTGCACAGCAAGCTCAGGATGTGCTTAAAGAACTTCATAAAGAAGAATATTTTATGTTCAGTTTTCTTTGTCAGTACCATGATATTATTTTGCCCAAGAATTTTTTTACTTCCTGAGAGCCTTTGTTTTTGCTTCCTATGGGTTTTCCAGTTAAAAAACAAAAACATTGCTCTTTCAGAAGAAAATTATTAAGAAACTGGAAGAATTGAGATATAAAGTACCCTCTCTTATTGCGTTTCTCCTTTCATCCTTTCTTTCAGTGATGAGTTGTAGTATAGGGCTCTGACTGATACCTCTTTGAGGCATAGACTTGTGAAGATATTGACAGAAGTGTCTGTGTGGGGAGGACAAGAAGGATTGTTTATAAAAGCAGACATTTTAACTATATGACTATGTTAAAATCACATTAACTTGTACTTTAATATCTACTTTACTGAACATCATTTGCACCAGTCTTCACACGCCCAGTATTATACTGAGATTTGTGTGATGTGAGCCTAAAGTAACAGACTTAGCCTTGAGCTGGGCCATACAACACTGCTTTCTTCAAACTTAAGAATGTAATAATAATAAATGGAGCCTCAAGATGATCTGGAGTCTCTCAATTCTATTTTAAGATTTATTTGTCTTGAGATATATTATCTCAATCTACTTACAAGACCTCTGAATTCAGGGGTTGTAATTGCAAAGAGTAGTTCATTGATAGAGTGTGATTGTAGTTCTGCTTATACCCACATGTGCAGGAATTGTGTTTTATCACAGGCAATATGATCTGTAATATAAAATGTGTCTAAAATTATAGTGTTCTTTGAAATTCCTTTGTTTCTGTTGTTTCATCTCAGTCTGTGAGGCCATCTGTCCCAGCACACAGAAATTCCTAGCCTTCCTAAAATAGTGTGGAACAACTAGTCATGCTCCTAAGAAAGCTAATGAATCTTTCAGTCTGAAATTACATGTGGTAGCTATGGTTGCTACATGCTCTAAGTGTACTAAGTGACTAAACCTACAGATTAATTTTTAAAGGTTATTTTGAATACTTGATGGCATGAAGATGTTCAAATAACAAAACATGAGTTGCACACTCACTGCCTGTAAGAATATATCTGTACTTGGTGTGGGTTAGTCTGATTATTTAGAGTATAAATGGTCCAACTCTTTTCAAGATATTTATAAACCCCAGGGGGATTTTTCTTAAATACCTCTTGTGTACAGCATAGTTTCTTTGCAAGATGGTGATTTTGAATTAAGAACATTACCAAGAAATTGAACTGATGTTCACTGCTGCATCTTGCAGCTCTGCCATGCGCTCGAGAGAGACAGGAGTAATCCCTTGTGCATGCATTGCAACCTATAGCCCCTTGCATTTTCTTTGTAAAGGGTTCAGCTCTCCTAAAAACATTAATTAAATTAGCATGTGTGCACCCTTAAACAGTCCAGACATGTAAAGCATAATTCTCTTGAAGAGAAAATGATCACCACAACATTGAGAGACCCCACTGTCTCCCAGCAATCTCCCAAGGACATCTCAATGTAGCACAGCATTTTCAGTATAAATGGGATTTTAAATTCAGCCTTTTCATTAGTGTCCTCTCTGTGTACTATGTCTTGCAAGTAGCAGAGAGCTTTGAAGCAGTGAGTGTTGTGACAGTGGCAATTGTTTCTGTGTGTGCATTGTTAATTGTAATAGCAGAAATGTGAAAGCCATATCAAAACAAGTGAGAAGGGGGCAGAAAGGGGAGAAGCCTGAAGGGAGGAAACTTCAAAGTGAATGTGAGCACTAAAGGTGCAAAACCTGCAATTATTGTTACAGAGGAGTAGAACTGACACAACTGAGTTGTGTCCCCCCTCATTAGAGAGTAATATGGAAGCATTAGCAGCCAAACTGTCTTCATTTCTGAAACCCATTTTGCTCTGAAGGGAGTATTTAATTCTCTCAGAAGAGGCGAAGAAGAGTGAGCCATTCATCTCAAAAAGATGCCAAGCAATGGCTGAATGCTAAGGAGAGGTAGTACAAATATTTTAAATACTGTGTTGCTCACAGAGTTGCACTGAGTGTTTAGTACCAGCCATAATTTTGTAGTTTAATAAGAAAAATTAGAATAATGAAGTAAGTAGTTGGAATATGCCACTAAGATTTTCTGCTTGCCATATTTTGAGAAAAAAGATAGTGATCCAAAAATTACTTCGCTGATTCAAATGAAGCATACCAGAGACATCAAATTCTACCAACTGGGCAGAGATTAGAAGAAAAGCATTTTTGCTGCAGCTCTGTTTTTAAGTGTAGCAGCACCAGAGGATCCAAATAGACTAGAAGAGCAAAACGTGGTGATTTAGGAATTGTACACCTACAGATAGGAATAATGCTATTATTTTGATTAAGACAAAAGGAGGTGCTTAGGGAAAATAAGTTTTTTTCAGAAATGGCCTAAAAATACCTGTAGCAAAATTGTAGCTCAAATGTGACATGAATTTGTGAATAAGAGAGTTATAGTTCTGTTAAACATTTCTTCATTTCTCATCTGAGTTTCGATTTCTGTGGGCTCAATCTGAATTTTGATTTCTGTGGGCTCAATGAAAATGCTGATATTAAAAAGGCACAGTGCTTTCTTGAAGGCTAAAAATTAGAAGAAGTGACCGGAATCTTGAAGCAGTGTCATCAGTTTTTAGAAACATTCTCACTTAAATTTAAGGCTTGTTATAACATGCTGCTTTCCCCCCTCTTTTTTACTTTACTTTACCTTTTTGTTTTCTGGGTGAGTTAAGCTTGCAAAGTGAGTGACAGGTAGGTATAATAAGAAGGCTGCAGCAGATGTCTATGTGGGTAGTCTTGGACAAACAGAAACTTTAGCTATAGAAAACAGGTATGTTTATGGGGGTGGGGAGGGAAGTGTTTAATTTAGATATTTAAGTTGAGGTTTTGCAAGGCTGTGTGTGAAGGGGGAGAAAAAGTCGTTTCTAATTCTGAAATTGGAATGCTGTTAATGATGGTCTGCATGGTGTCACTTGGAGAATCACTTCACAAGGTTTAAATTGCATTTTTAAATGGTTAAATCACCGGCAAAGAGACACAGTAGTAAAAAAAGGAAATCATCAGAAAGATGAGAAAATAGCAGTCAGGACTCTGTTCTACTTTACATTCTGGTAGGTAGTCCACTTTTCTAGGGAGATCTCATAGTTAAACAGAGATTAGTAGCACCACAAAAATAATGGATGGATGAATTTTAAAGTCTTTCTTTTCCTATTTGTTTTACTGAGTATTTGTTTACTGAGTACTTTTTCTAGTGACTTACAAATATCTAAATGAATTTTGAGGGAAAATGAGTGGGGATGGGGTGATGTTCTAAGCAGCACTGTGTTGAGTGTATGTTTTAGCCTTTCTTCAGCTAAAGCTAAGTTTTTATTTCTTAGTGTCCATGATTCATCTAACCAGATTCTCTATTAACACTAGTTTCCAGCAGTCATTACAGATTTGCCCTGTGGGATCCATTAGTTAGATTTGATACCAACCCTCCCATTTTTCTCTCTTCCTGTGTATCTGCCTTTTTCTGCCAGATGAACAAAGTTTTATGTGCTTACTAAGAAATTCTTATTCATGGTCCCTTTATGCATGCAACATCTTTGCTGTATTTCTTAGTTGTTGAGTGTGTAAAAATTTAAAGCTTACAGGCTTATCTGGGGGTTTTGGTAGCAGCAATAAGAGATAAATCCTGTAGTAGATTAGGGTATGAGCAATACCAGACAAACATGCTAGCAGAATTGCATGAATGGAAAGGAGAAGTTGCTCAGATATAAGGCAAAAGAAAAATACATGCTCTGCTGTTGTATTGGAACATTCATGCTGGTGGTGGAAGCTTCCGAAATTCAAAATTAACCTATGTGAGCTACTGATATTAGCATTTGCAATCCAGTGTTTATAGAGTTATTAATAGCTACTGTGTTTAGTCCTGCTGAAATTATGCTATTCCATGTGCATGACTCCTTCTAATGCAGAAGCAGGTTAGATCCTAGGCTGTGTTCTTGATATAGCAGAGAACACATTGCTTCTTGCCACTTGTGTGTGTTATGTTCTGTTATGTTCTCTTATAAACTGTTTTTATGGTGAAAGTTAAGGTCTCAATATGTTCATTGCTATCCATTTTAATTGGTATTATCTGCTGCTATCATAACAGTCTTACCTCAGCAGGCAGTTGCATAGATAATATTTGGAGATCGGAATTCAAGCTCAGACACCCAGGGTCATCCAGCAATTAAGGGTTATTTGGTAGTCCTGTATGTGGCTCAGGTGCCAGGGAACTCTTGTGTCTGGTTGACAGTCTTTCTAGCATCATAAAAAATTTCTCAGGGGAAATCTGGGTATGGAAGGCTTTCCAAACGGAAACATTGAAAAGCCTGGGCAAAGTGCAGTTTGAGGCCTAGTGGAGGTTCAAATCATTGGCTGTTTGCTAATGACTATGCAATTCAGGTCTGGAAGATTTTTAATTTTCTCTGTTACTGGGCTTGGTGAAGGAATAAAAAAAGCTTCTGTCTCCATGACATGGGTGCTTATCTGTACTATGAAGAATAATATTAAATGTTGCAGCATTGCTTTTGTCATGTCTAATCATTCATATGAGAACAGTTTAACAAACATACTGTGTGTATTGTAATACTGTGCAATTGTAGTCTAACTGTATAAATTAAATTACAAGCAGTTTCATCTCCTCAGGTGATTCACTGGTTTATTAGGTAAGGTAGTCACTTTTACTTTGTTGGAGTTTTGGCTTTTTTTGCCCACTATGTGTCAAGAGAAACAAAAATATTTCACAAGAAGCTAAGAAAGGACCATGACACTTTACATAAATAGAGTTTGTAGTGACTTTAGCATTTCTTCATCTCCTCTTTCATACTAGGACTGCTTCTCAGTTCTGCCTGCCTGTTGTATGGAAAGGTGAGGTAGATATACTAAAAGTTCTGTGCCTTAGGTGCTTTAATTGCTTATTTTGCCTAATAGATGGATTAACTATTTTAAAGTCTGATTATTTCCGTTACTTTACCTAGGGTAGATGAGGGCAGAGACAAAAGAATAACAAATTGGATTGCTAAGTGGAGCCCTGATCAATAAAGAGTGCTGTCCATTTGGGTAATGGACATGTCTGTCATATCAGCTGTTAAAGAATTCAGTTGAGATGGGTCCCCATAGATCTATAAACCATACACCATCCAATACAACAGCCATTACTCTACACCCCTAATACATGGAGGTAAATCTCAGCAGCTCTGTCTTTGAGATACTGGCTGCTCTCATTTGCTAAATTGCTCCTTTTTGCTTTGTACCACCTTTCTTTTGGATGCAGCACTTTTTTTCTTGGAAGATACATTCACATGCATGTAACCTCATGCTGGTTTGTTTAATAGAAATGATAGCTCTTCAGTTTTCTTGTAGCCAAAGAAAGTAAGAATTTTCTTTAAGAAGACTGGCAAAGAGCTTTTTCCTCCCACTCAGCAGTTGTGAATAACTAGTATGACAGAGTCTAGTGACTGTTCAAGAGTCCACTTGTGTCTGAAGGTGGTGCCTACATCTACCAAGATTTTTCAACTGGAATTTCACTGTCAGCTTTGGTGAAGTACATAAGCAAATGACAGAGACTGGCTGTCAAATGTATCCTGATGTTCATCACAGAAATCCTCCCCTGCTCATGAATGGTAATATTTTTGGAGTGGCGCTCTCCATGGCCTCTTTGCACTGCAGAAAGTACAGGCAGAAGGCTGAATAACACAGTTTTTTCCTGACCTTCCCCATCTTGTAGAATTTTCTAGAAGTCCATGCTCCAGTATAGTTAGGTCAGGTCATGAAGATTACACAGGAGAAAGATAGAAAGATTTCCCTGGCAGACAACTGAAGACTTCTAAGGTGAGAAAATATCTCTGTATCTCCTCATCCTCTAGGTTAATGATTCTGTGGAACCTTAAGCAGTTTAAATAGTTTGATGTCAGCATAATATCAAAAAGATGTGGTGGTCTTTGTGTTAATTATAATACATTGTTTTAATTTCCCTCATGGTTCTTGATACATTTTGATGTAGAACATCGAATTTTTTGTGTATTCTTATCAATGATATGCTGTAAGGACCTCTGGATTGTTCTTGGTGAATTAGCTTGTGTGCATCAGTGTAAGAAGAGTAAAACATCATACGTAGCTTTCTCTGTTCTGCACTGAGGAGTTGAATCTAAAAGAGCTTTTGTGAACTTTACACTTGCATTTCTGTCCAAATCCATCCATCTTGTGTGCTACAAATTATGGATTTCCAAAAAATGTAATCTTTTCTTCCTTTTACTTTAATGCTTTCTTGGTAAAATTAGTTATTCTCAAATTAGTTATTCTCAACAGCAACGGACATCTGCCAGATCCATTCTCAAACATAAATATTGTTATGAAGAGCAGATTTTGATTGGGCAGTCAGATGCAGATCATTAATTTTCAGCACTGCTGTTTGACTGTTAATGAACTTGTTACCCAAATGGCAAGAGTGATTTTACCTATCAAATGTTCTACATATCCCAACAGGCTGCTCATTTAGGGGTAACAGGCTGCAACGGGGGTAATTGTTCCATGTAGTGCTCACATTCTGTTGCTTTGGTTTTTAAGTTTACTTTCTAAACACTCCTTGTGCTCCTTTCTACTATAATTTTTCTTGTCCAGGACTGCTAAAACAAATCTGTCTGCATACTCCATGCCCCATGTCTCCTGGGGCTACTCAACATATTAAAGGTATACTAAGGATGCCCAAGGACTGCCCGTTTGCCATCACTATATTTCTGAGCAGTCCCTTAGTCTGAGGAGCCTCACTTGCCATTGTTACTTACCATACAAATGTGGCAACACACTTAAAAAAGTATAATACCAATGTGAATAAAAATAGTATTCTAGCATAACAAGTTTAGGTTATGTATGGATGTCTGACAGATCACAGAACTGTGGGAGTTCTTGCCTCTGATATGCTTTTAAGGTCAGAATGTGCTTTGTGTCAAAGCACATTCTGAAAAGAAAACCTTCTTGGGATTCTTCTCTTGCTGATTGTCGTCTGTCTCTTTTGCTGCAGCATGCAGTTTTGTGCATTTGATATGCATGGTGCATATTACACTCTCATTTTTAAAACTGTTTATACTCAAAAGAGAACAGAAGGATGGTGTTATGTGTCCTTTGGCTAGAATAGTGTTGAAAATAATCTTTTACTTTGCACTCAGTAGACAACTTCATGCATAAGCTTGGACAAGCCACTTATTTTTCTCTTTCTCAATTTCCTGTCTGATAAAATAGAAATTACACTAATTTATTACCTCCCTCAACAGTTGGTTGGGACAGTTTATTGATTCCTGTGGTAATTGAATGCTGAATATGAGACTGGAACTATCCAAATACCCAGATGATCTTAAATCTGATATACTGAAGAGACAGTCCCTGCAAAAAAGCACCCTTTTCCCAAAGCAGTAAGCAGTATTCTACAGTACTGAGTCATAGCTTTTGAATCTTAAAATATGAAATATCTTCATTTAAAAAAAAACCCAAACCACAAACAAACATCCCTCTCTGCACCCCATCCCGAGACTCATCGACCTCCAAACCTCTTGACCAGATAACTCAGACTCAGCTAGTAAAATCCAAAAATTTCCTCTTGTTAAAAAATAGGGAGAAACTAAGTCTTAGGCTAAATTTGTCCTGGAGTTAGACCTCTGCAATGATTTTATGATGAAGAGATCAATGGTGCTAAAGACACACTAGAATAGTTACACTGAATTTTTTCATTAAAAACCATGATATCCAGTAAAAACTGCCTTTCCTTATGATTTAGCATGTGGATTTGGTGGGGTATAAAAAAAGAGTAATAAAAGTGAAGTATTTGTGTATGTGGTTTTGGGCTGTTTTTCACCTGAACTGGAGTATATTTTTCAGCTGAGTGCAGTGCTGTTTTCCAGGTCACATGCATCTACTTCTGCAGTGCGGCTCTAGTAAGTTTAATTTAAAAAAAAAAAAAAAAAAAAAAAAAAAAGAAAAAGAGAACTTCTTCAGATTGTAATCTGGAAAATAAAGAAGCATGCAAATAATAATTCCAGGTATGAAACCAGGATTTTACATGTCAACATTGTATCTGTAAGTTTAAATTATTGGGTGTAATACTGTCTTGGGTGCTGTTTTAAGCATACACAAAGGGTATTTCTTTTAGTAATTATATATGTGGCAAATATTAAGCTTTACTTTTATTTATATTACCATGGGAATTATTACTGATCCCTATGTATATTACAGAATTTATTTTCATAAAGAGAATTAACAAGTTGAAATGTAATCTCTCTTGTATTATTAGAACCTGTTTATATTGGCAAAACCAAATTTATGGCAGAAGAGCAAATAAAAATATGACTATTAAAAGCATGAAATGTGCATATTGGGAATTCAGACTTGAGTTTTCATTGTGAATCTCGAAAGGAATCCTAAATACAAATATTTAAAAATTCAATTTAGATTTATAAGCCTGCATTCCAGCTTACATTAGCTCAGCTGCAAAATAAAAGCATTATTATAGTTTTATTACAGCTAAGCATTTTGGAGGCATTTGTGTGGTGTTATTCTGCAAGTGCACTTAGAAGAGGCTGCAGATAAATTCACTTAATGATGACTGCAATGCAAAATGAAAAAGTTTTTTGTTTACCTTGCAGAGCACACTTGCTCCATGCAGCATATAGCATAAAAATTATGACATGTCAGTATTCTTTGCTTTGCTGTGCTGTTCAATGCATTTCTTTAATTTATGGAATGCTGTAGTTATCTGGGGTTTTTTGTTGTTTGTCAGTGGCTTCCTATACCAAGGAAAGATCTATTTAAAATTCTGGACTTTGTTGTGAGAGACCTTGTGTTATCCTTTTTCAAAGCAGTCTCCCTGTAGTGATGATTTGACATTATATTGGGTGACACTAGCAGATTTGGGTCAACAAATTTTATTTGCTTATAAGAATATTTTCCAAAATAGAATAAAGTAGCTGGGATTGTGGTCCTTGGGAACACACACCTTTCACAGGTTAATAAATACTTCAAGTAATCCTGTTTTGATTCCAGTATTTTTATTCTGTTCATGCTATCCCTTTTCAGTTCTGTTCTCCTGAGAAATAATGTTCCATTTACCTTATTTGGAATTTCAATTGCCATTTTTATTTCTAAAAAAAATTTAAATGAAAAAGACTCTTCATGCTTACTTTTGATATTGTGCTTTTATCTGGAGTCAAATTTTGATAAAGTAGGAATAAAAAAATTGAGAAAAATTACTCAGGAAATTAATCTGGAGGTGTCATCAATCTCAACTTTTAGGTACATTTTGGAGAACTTAATTGCACCAGTGACTGTGAAGCCTAGACTGTTCTGATGACAACAGAGGCCACTTGCTGGGGCGTAATATTTTTACTGTTTTTGGAAAGATGATACTCTTGTTGATGGAAGTGAGCAGGGTGTCCTCCAAAATCTGATAAGTGTTTACTTTATCTGTTGTGTGCAGGACATGCTTAATGATTAATGATGCTTACAAGTGTTGTTTTTAGGAGCTCCAGTTCAATGTATAGCAGATGCATGTGCTAACTTCAGAGTTTAACTTCCATGTCAAGTGCTACTGACTCTTTATCTTCTGAGTGCATAGGACAACACTGTGGAAGAAATAAAAGCAATGGGAAATCTTTAACCTTTAATACGCTATAGCTGAGAGCAATGCTACACAAAGGGATGTGGCAAAAGCTCCAATGCTCTGAGAGCACAGCTAGCTACAGGAGAACAGAAAAATGTCCAGGGAATTTAAGTCTTGCTATTTGCGTGGTAAAGGATGACAAACTGAGCAAAAGTGGGTCCAAGAAATTTAGATTACTCCAGGTTTGTAGAAACAGAAAATCTGGTTATTGCCATTTGTGGCCCTAGCACCAAGTGCGGAATAAACATTGTTTTTACCAGTACTTACTGAGCTGGTGGCAATTTCTGCCTCTGTGGCTTTTGGTGGGGGGAAAGTGGGTTGAATTTGTTGAATTTCTTGTTTTAATATGTCTGCTAACATCCTTTTCTTAACTTTATGATGTTTATTTTAAACTGGGCTAAAGCTCAGAGAATCTCAGGATCTCAGCTTCTGGCAGCCTGTGTTTACATTTGCCCTTCATGGCTGTGGAAAAAGGTTTTCCTGAGCACTAGTCTCAATGCAGTGGTGTTTGCTGAAGTCTGTAGTTGAGTCTGAAGTTGAGTTGCGAACTGCCCCATTCCCCTCAGTTATGATACAACTAAATTGAATGACCTGCTGTGTAGAAGAGTTGCTGTTAGAGAAGCAAGCCTGTCAATTCCAAAGATTTTTTTTTTCTCAGTATTTGCAATACACACTATGAACTTTTGCCTTTTGATATGAGAAAGAGACTCCCAAGCACTGCATTTGCAGCTTTCAGGAAGGTTAGCTTGTGATATTCAGGGGGCCAGAAAATGTTCCTTGATTCACTGTGGAGCAAAAGCATTCCTGTGCCCTTCCACCACCCCTGCTGGGAAGCTGGGAGTTTAGTGTGCACTGGCTTTACAGCTTCAGTTACATCCTTCCACCCTTCAGAAAGTTTGCTGTACTGAGAAATTTCATCAGAGTTCAGATTTAAAATACATGTTACCAATTTGTGTCACAGTTCAGAGTCTGTTAATATTCACAAGTGAAAATCTATTATATAGCAGCACAGGCTTGATTGCTTTCATGTCTGAGCTCTTAGAAACTAAAATTCTAGGACAGCCCCAAATATCACATTCTAATGAGATGTTTCCAGTCTAGGAGCATATAATAGCCTTTTAAAACACACTCTTTAGCATAAAAAATTATCTGCTACTTTTAAACTGATGGCAATGGGTTTAATTCACCTTCTCTATACAGTCTGTTTGATTGAAGACAGTGAGTCAAATTCTCACATATTACTAAATCTACGCATTTGAACACTGTAATTGGGATGATTCACACTAATGTGTCTTTCTTTGATATCACTGTACCAACTGAAATTGCTGAAAAAGTAAACAATTTAATTTTAAAAAATAATTAGGAAAAAATGCAATGCCTCAGTATCTGATTTGACTAGTGCTAGCAAAATTAATTCCTGAAGCAGATTCAGTGGTATTTCATCTGGGGTTTGGTTTGTTTTAGAGACATAAGTTTTGGAATGGAATGGTGCTTTGTTCTGGTGGATATGTCTACTAATATTCTTGCAGGATCAGCCATTTCACTCTAGAGAGAGTGTTTAATATGTTTCTTAAAAGATGAAGAAATTGATGTAGAGAAGGGGGCAACTGTTGGACATTTCTGTAAAATACTGATGCCAAGGGCAACTTCATAGTAATTGCATAGCCTGTGACTTTTGACGTGAGCATTATGACCATCACCTAGCCCCTGTAACTTATTTCTGATAATGATCAGTATACTAGGAAAAATGTTTCAATTTTTTCAAAATTTTTCAGCTGTGCTGGCTGTTAAATAATTATGTATATGAGTATTTTTATCCAGTCATAATATTTGATCAGAGAGGGAAGTGGTCACCAATGTATTTCTGTAAACCTTTTCCAGATGGAATGTGCTCAGTATTCAAGGAGTATAATTGTATCTGTAAGTGCAGATATCAAAATAGATAACATAAAATATGATTTACCAGAACTTTTATCAGGAATTGCAAGTGTACAGAGGGAAGGAAACACATTAATGCATTAAACTCTAGATAGCATATATGGAATGTAGGTTACATGTGCTGTTCCAGCTGTACCTGAGTGAGGTTAATAGGGTTATTTCATCTAATTGTGGTGTTGGCATTTCTACACTCCAACCTGCATCTCTCTGGTTTTTAAAATGATACTAAGTGCATGAACTAACCCAGGTGATACTGAAGAATTAGTGACTGCATACTGGATTAGGCTGAAAGGCTGGAGGAGTTTTCCAGTAGAGAGCTGGAAGCAGGGACTGAGTGACTGACTCATCTTCAACATCTCATCTTTCGCATGGTCTATTCACAACAACAATATTACTGAAACAATTAGGCAGCTCTAGTCTAGTCATATGAAAGAAGACCATATACAGGCAGGATTAAAGTTGTTGGCTAAAATATTGTCATACTACTTCTTAATGTCAACCCTTTAAATTATGTTTTTCAGGTAAGAAGAAATATAGCACTCTCTGGCATTTCAGCAACATAGTTCTGCTGCTTGCTTATGCTTACAGTATATTTTTTTAAATTTTTGAATTGTGTTCATAAAATATTATATGCTGTTTTGACTGAGAGGAAATATGGCCTGTTTTTGAGCACTGTGGCCCATTATTGAACCAGTCTGTATCTTTTACTTTTAGGCTATTGATGTTAAGATGACAACTCCCATTTTTTTTTTTTTACATAGTCAAACAAATAATAGTATTATGTTTTAAGGATTAAGTTTATTTTATTTACATGTTGTATTGGAATACAAAAAAGGACGCCTTAAAACTGATTGAAAGTGCCTTTTTTGTAGATAGGTAAATCCTGGTTTAAGAGATACTGGTGTATGTAAGACGAACAGCAGTTTCCTTTGGAAATAAGTCCTTAATCCTTGTTTCTCCTCTCAATTTTTTTTCCTTCAGAAACTGGGCAATTCTTCACTGCAAAAGTATAAGGTGTTTACATCTGTCTCAGCAATTACAACTCTTGTAAATGAACAGTCTTGCAAGTGAAAAAAAAAAGCCTAAAATGACATAGAAAGTGAAGTTTCTTCCAACTGTGACAAGAAAAAAATCTTTAAATATTTTTAGTACTTATGACCTGCAGAAAGTAAGATTGGTACACAGGCAGTCCACTGAAGGACAGTTTAGGAAGTCTACTAAGAAAGTATAGATATTAAACTAAAAAATTTATGGTTTTATTTCCCATAAATATGATAATAAGTCAGAGTGATGCTGTAGGAAATGAAAGAAATGGAAAGAAATTCCAGAACAAAAATTTGGGTTGATAATCTGCATAGGAATTTGTATTAATACTTAATAAATACTCATGAAAAGGAAAGTTTAGACCCCATGTTTATCTCTCAATTTTGTTTATGCTTTTCTTAATTATGGTGCTTTTGCAGTTACTTAATTCTGAGCATGCATACACTATGCAAGAGTGGCTCACTAATTTTCAGTTGTTGATATGCAAAATGTTAGGGCTTTTAAATTGCAGATGAAACTTGTGTAATTTGTTTTAAAGTGGACAATTCAGCATTTTGGAACTAATTCTTTATTATCTTTACATATGTCAATGTCCTCTTTATCTTCAAGCCACACATGATAGAAATCACAGATGTAGTAAAGGCCTCTGTGCCCTTGCCAAATGAAATCTCAGGCTATTTCTGTAGCTTAAGAACTTCTTTTAAAAATATTCCAATATGCTTTTTGTAACTTTTCAGTTTCTATGTTTACTAAAAAACAACTTATTTTATAAATTTCCATCTAAGGAATGTGCAAATATATTCAGGAAATAATTTTTTTCTGTATTAAGATTTTGCTTCTTCTTTCTTTTATTTCTAATAGCTACAATGAACATCTTTAAAACATTCCTGGGTATCCTGACCTCTGTAAATGACTTATGCCTTTGACAGCCTATGGCAGGACTGTAGAAATTTGCACTGTTTAAATAATCTGAAACCACTCTCCTCGTTCCTTGTTTCTGTCCACTCTGAGTCCAGGCATATATTCTTGAAAATCAAAGTAATGAAAATAGAATTATAGTCACCAAGAGTATGTAGAAAGCTGAAACTTTAAATGACTGCGAATTGGAATTACTCTCTTATAATAAAGGTTAAAGAACTTAGTGCGGGAAGAGGAGAAACCAGGAGATAAATTTAGTTAATTTTGTCTGTAATCCCGAAACAGTCCGTGCTACCCTTGCAGATTGTCATTCACCAGCCAAATGTAGAAGCAGCTCTGTCCCTCCTCATCTGCATACAGGCTAAGTAGTAAGTCTCATTTGTTATTACAAAGGGATTTATTTCAATGGAGAAATGAAGCAGGGGGTTGACAGATAAGGGCACTTAAACCCTTTTGGAGCATTACAGCAAACTTGTAGAATATGGGCACTGAGCACGATAAGCTTTGCCCGCTTTGTTACTGATAGAGCCTTGCTGAGAAAATACGATGTGGCCTGGCCTGTGGTCTCCTTTCAAGCTTTTCTGGAAGCATTGATTCTTGCAGAAAGCCTGGTCTGCAGGTGTACTTCTGAGGTTTCCTTCTGCTTACCTTTGTAAACAAGGACATGCTGCTTCCAGTGATATAATCCATGGCATATGGTTTGCATTCAAATGTATACATGTAAGCGCTTAGCTTTTTTTTTTGTGTGTTGCATCTTGTTTTAGGACTTGCAGGAGATTTCTTCATTGCAAAGCTCTCTGTATGGCAGGCAAATTTAAGTGACTGATAAAAACACCTGATGGGTTGATTCTTTTGAAGAAGGAAAATTCGTGCACCTGGCTTTTGACTTTCCATAGTAGTCTCAGAAACATTGTTTCTGATATGAGTAACTTCCTCTACAATGTCAGAATCAGACATGCTGCAACTGATCTGTGCAATGAGCCTTTACTGTCACTCATATGATGAGCATATTTCTAAAAATCTAAATTTCAAGCTCCAAGAAAAATTTAAAATACTGAGCTTCTTCTCTTTGCACCTCCCCTAAATAGAAAGGAACTTTCTGTTCTGATTGTGGAATGGAAAAAAATCCTCAATATTGGATTTGTGTAGGGGCAACTGGATTTAGTCTTTTGTTTTTGACAAATGGATGAATCTTCTGAGGGGATGTGTTTGGGTAATGGCAGTATGGAAGGTAATATTAAGCATATTTGTATGTAAGTTGACCCAAGCAACTAAGTTCTGCCACGAGTTTTACAAGAAGATGTTCAATAGAAGTGCATAGTTCAATAGATTGCACAAGCTTAGGGCTGTTACAAAGTGAATTTAGACATTTAAGACATTCCCTAGAATTGTATGTGTATATGTCCTGTTGTGTTAGCAGTATTTTTTCAGTTTGAAAACTGTGATGTCTGCAGTCAGTTGCTGTTATTTTTAGGTTCAGACCAACATTTGTTAAATGATCTGACCAAATTTCTATAACTGTTTGTGTGTCTTTGCACTTTACACTGGTAAATTGTTGTGATGCACTAGATTGTTATTTGGATACTGCACTGGGTGTTGTGTTATACAAATGTTTTCCCCCTTTCCTCAGATGGTGTATCCCTCGGATAAGGTGGTCTTGTCCCTTGAAGCCCCTCCCTTCGCCCCTCCCCACTGGTATCCCCTTGGCTGTGGCCTTCCGTCCCCGCCTCCCATTCCGCGGGTTTAAATGTCCCTTGAGTTTGGAGTTCTGTCTCTTCTTCACCTGGAAACCCTACGATGCAGATGTCCCCTTCCCGCTAATAAACAGGACATCAGAACCACGTGGAGAAAGAGCGCTTCTCGTCCTTTACTTCGTCCACGTAGGATCCGTGCGGGCTTAAATCCCAAGCTAGCCGGGGGGATTTACAGCCCGAAACCCACGGGTTCCTTCAGTAAATCATCTTTATATCTGATAGGTTTGTATTCTACTTTAGCTAGTCCACCTGCTTTAAATACCCAATAAAATACATGTGCAAATGTTACTAAGTATAGAAATAGAATAAAATAATATCCAACCACTTCGTACATCAAGGCAGGAGTCATTTGGTAATGTCAGAACCATAAGAGGCATTAATACCTAATTCAGTTTGCATCATTTTTCTTTTAATGTACCCTTATTTATTTAATTTTAAACAGATGTGCTTATGTATACATATGTTCTATAAATATTTTTTGTCATGTCTGCGAGCCACACTCCTACCAGAATTAAATAATGTGGCTATGGGGAAGCTTCAGGTAATGGGCAAAATTGTGTAGTTTTTAGTTATATGAAAGAAATTTTATGTAATTTTAGAGGTTTTCTTGGTTTCTCATGAGCTTACTGCAATTAGATTTGTGATAACTGAAATAAATAATAATAAAAAATCTCCCTTATCTCTAAATTATCCAGGGGTTAGAAAGTGGTGTTTTTGCTGTGCTATGGAAATTTCTAGCTGCAGAGGGTTACAAGAAATCAATTGAACAAATAAATCTATTATTTTTGCATGATGAAGTTATGCTGGGTTCAACACTAAAGGAAAGTGGAAAGGTTTTTTTTTGGGTTTTTTTGGTTTTTTTTTTTTTTTTTTTTTGGTTTTTTTTTTTTGTGTGTGTGTGTTTGGAAATAAAGACAAATTTCTCTAGTGGTTTGAAGCTACTAAAAGACTTGAAATGTAAGGAAAGACACAAGGGCTGGGATTAATGTACAGGCCAGAAATGAAGTGCTCAGAAATGATTGGTGAATCCAATTAACTGCACCAACACCACCACCATGTATATAAATAAGCAACCAAGACTTGGAGAACAAAAGAAGTATAGTGGAAATAAAAAAGTTAACTCATTAACAAATTTTTAAAAATTGATGAAAATTTTTGGTTTTTTTAATGACTTTGCCTCAAAATAGTTTTGTCATTTGTTGCTGCAATATGGGAAGGATTTTGGGAAGGGTTGCTTTTTTTATCTCAGTTCTTCTTTTGTGCTCTCAGTATATCTTGGTAAGTTTTCCTTATAAACTATGACCTTTAAACCAGCTTACCAGCTAAATATAGTTAAATATTTTGAAGTGTGTGCTCCAGTGTGGGCCAGAGACTTGGGAAGAGGGGAAACCAAGGTCTTACTCAGAAACTTAAAAGCATTAGGATTGCTTGTTTAACTAACCTGCTGTAGCTCATGATTACTCATGCTATGGAACTGGAGTAAAAGTGAATTTTTAGAAGTAGCATGAACCCCCCCCATTCTTTATCAGTGTCAAACTAGATCGGGTAAAATTAGTTTGAAAAAAATGTGCTTTAGACCTCTTAAAAATTGACAGAGTCAGGTGGTGACCTTGGCAGGAATGCTCCCAGTAGTGCAATGAGGCAGGTCAGTGTGGTGTGGAGTGCACAGAGGAAACGGGCCTTTCTACCTTCTTGAGGTCTTGTGATTTGAGCCATTATCTTAAACCTGGTAATCAGGGCCAGTAATACCTCATGTGGTCTGTGTCTGTGAAAGCTGTCTGTAACAGTGCATATCAAGAACTGAAGAACAATCTCTTGGTTTATTCCATTTATAGTAGTTAGTGACAAGCCAGCTGTGGAATTTGCAAGCTATATCAACTAGCCCATACAGAGAGGGATAACCCGGAGTAGGTTCCAAGAGAGCAGTTACTGTTGTAATACAGTGACACTATGATTTATGATATATATGACAAATGTGCCACTGAAGAAGTCTGTTCTTTGTATCTGTCTTTTGTGCTTACTTGTGTTGTCCTGGTGACATTCTGTCCCTCTATCTCCTGAAATACTTCTGTGCCATGTTGTAAATGAATGGAAGGCACCTCTTTCTTTCCAGGAAGGGAAAAACAAGCTATGAATGAGAAATAGGGAGAGTCTGAGTAAGTGAGTCACTGTACTTTGTCACAGTTGCACTCATTTTATCACACCTGACACAAGCTGAGCAGTACTTTCAAAGCAGAAAACCAGTCCTTACTCTGGTATCATTTAGTTTGAGTTCCAGAGCTGCTATAATATTTGAATGCTTCTCAGGCATGCCCTTTTTTTGTTTGTTTTTGGTTTCAAAGAAAATATCCAAATGGTTCTGTTTAAGCATGACGCTGTTTTTCTTTAACCCCAAGCATTTTCAGCAAGCCTGTGAAATAACTGTGTGTGGCACTTACTTAAGATCTTAATTTCACTTTTAAGGGGTATACTCCTATTTTATTCTTCTTTTTTATCCCATGTTACTTGCTTTTCCAGAAATGCCTGTGTTTTGCCAAAAAAAAAAAAATTACCTGGCCAAGTTTTCTGACAACATTTTTTTTAAAAATAAAAATATATTAAAAAAACATGACTTTGCTGTCTCTGGCATGAATTTACTCATAGGATCAAATTAATGCTTTCTTTTGTGGAACTTTGTTGCTGCACTTTCCTCTGCTTTGTTTCTATATCACATCTGAACTGCACACAAGTCTTTCAGAACAGTAGGTGAAATGAAATAGACGAAGCCCTACCCACAGAGCCCAGTCACAAAATAGGAGTGCTCCCCTTATCTCCAATACTGAACAAAGACCCAGATCCTTTCTGGACTGAAAAGGCCACCTATTGGTGAATGGGAAAAAGATGAAGTAGTTCTTTGGAAGATAAATGTGCCAAGACTGTGATTTTAGTAGTTTAGTTTTTTTCTCACTTTCTCACTTGAAACTTGCACAAAAAAAAAAAAAAAAAAGAAATAAACAGGAGCTCTTTGTACAGTAATGGTCCCCTATATGTAAATGATGCTGCCACTTCCCTTGTAAAATACTCTAGAGTTGTATTAGTGCAAGTGTTAAGATCAAAATATTATTTTTATTACGAGTCTAGTGCCTAAGGTGACTTCTGTAAAATAGAATAACTGATTATTTTTCCTTGCAACCTACCATTGTTGAAACTTTAATCACATTTATATTATTATTGCTGTAGCCTATGTAGAGATTCAGTAAGGCTTGAAAAGTATAGTCAATATTATTTGTCAATAGTTCTGTTTGTTGAAGGTATACATTTGAACACTGAATAGGGCTGTTTTTCCTTTGCTAAACAGACACAGCTGTCTTTAAAATGCTAGCTGAATTTAGATGCAACTTGAGGTGTAATGTAATGAGTTACACCATGCCTTCAATACTGCAAGGAGAAGCTAAAACAGCTGCAGAAGTAGACAGGCAAATACACAGGACAAATCCATGGAATCACATTGTTACAAGCATGCCCGTGGAAGCAGTTTGCTGTCTTTAACCGTACATAGAATCAACCCACTGACTCCACATGACATGGTTTAGAAAGAGCTAGAAAAAAGGAGAATCATCTGGTTCCTCAGTTGTGTTTCTCCTCCTTTCCACTTCCTGCCCAGTGTGATTAGGGACTAAATGGGGAGCCATTGAAAGCTGCTGGTCTTCCAGTGATGCACTGGGCTGTGCTTGTGTGAGGCTGCAGCGAGCACACAGGGTGGGATCTGCTTGGAAGGAGCCTTGTCTAGCTTTAGACTATGGTTTCCTGTCTTTGTCACACTTTATGAAACCCCAATTTTGGCACTGAAGTTATAGAAGGATTTAGAAACTCAAGCCTGTGTACCCTTGCCCAGTTTGCTTTTCTCAACATCTTTATTACTCTGGTAACACGTACAGCAAATTCCCACGTGTAAGCCCAGGCATGTATGTGCAGCAGTAAGATGCGTACTGAAACTGGCAACAAAGGTAGCTTTATGAAAGGGCCTTTGGAAGTGGGGGGAGATCTTTATTTGCATGATATGTCTTACCGTCCTGCTTTCTAATTGGTACTAATTGACGGAGAATGTAATTTGCAGTCTTTCAGCCTCCCTAAGTTCATGAGGGTTTGGTTGTTACATTGTTCAGCCTGCTGGCTGCCCGTCTCTTATTAGGCATGGTCAGTACTCAGAGCTTCCCTCTCCAGTGATGTGTATGCATTAGCAGCTCTCCTACAGGCACCAAAGGCTTGTCAATCATTGTGACCTCTACAGCCCTCTAACAAGCCCAGCAAACAAGGCTGTGAGGTCTGTACTGGCTTCTGCTTCTTTTTTTTTTTTTTTTTTAGTTATTTTTCAGTTAGGCTTTCTAGAGTGAGTTTCTCTAATTATTTGAAAGTGTATGCAAACACTGAAGGAGAATTAGGAGCATCAAGTGGGGCCTCTACTTTTATTAGAAGAGTCTTGCTTTTCTAAATAGATGTCAAACATATCCTTTACTCTTTAGACAGTTAACCTTTCATCTCTCCCGCAGCAGAAATTCCACTCTGAGATATGCTAATTTGCTATTTGCAACATTCTGAAGTAGAGGGAAAATGTCATTTGCAGTGCCCTCATTAAAAATTCCTTTATCCAGATTGTATACTTTTTTTGCATTCTGGTTTGTTACATTTTTTTTTATTGTATAAAACCACCCTTCTCCCAAAAAAACCCCAAACAAAACCACCCACAAAAAAGCCTTTAAGACAATCTCGAAGTAGATGAGTCTTTCCCAGGCTTAAATTCAGCATGAAATGTCCCCTGGCTTAATTTACCAAGACATATGACACAGAAGTCCCCCACCGTCTCCAGTCTTCCTTTAACCCTTACTCCACTCTTGAACTTAAAAAGCCTTTTCCCACAGCTCTGTTACTGCTATTAAATAAATGTCTTTTATGCAAGACAGGATGTTATAAGGGAAGTGGGAGGCACAACAGTGCAAGGCTTGTGTGAAGAAATGTTGCCTCTGTTTCCAAAGTGACCATCCTCTTTTCCCTCTTTGGTTGGTCTCTGGGATACAGTAAGATGTTTGAGCCAGCTCTGGATGCAGAAAAGGAGAGATCCTTGTCCACCTGGATGGGTCTGCTCAGACATATTGCAGTTTGAGCAAGTGCAGGTTTCTCTGTATGACGCTTTGCCACCAGTAGTAGTAGTAGCATCATGCTGTCACTGCAGTATGTTATCGGTGCTGGATTTCTTACAGCATGAGGAAATCTGTACTGCTTTGTTTTCTCTTTAGTTGAGTTGAGAAAGGAAAGTGAAAGGACAGTGAAAATGTACTCTCTGGTCAAAACTAGGCAAATACCAAATTAGCTAGTGTGTGGCCACCACACGTATTTCTGCATGTGCGCACAAGCTTACAGCTGCTATACGAAGAGGGGAGGTGTTTGGAAATCCAGCTATGTGCTTTGAAGGTGCTGTAGTTACAAGTTGTGGTCAGGCTAACAGTGGGGATTTGCACCAAGCTGGGGAGATGGACTCTTCAAAGCATGCTGTTTTTTGTGGAGGACATGTGCTTGTAGGATAACAGTAGCCCTTGATGCTTCTTTGAGTTTATCAATTGAGACATATATGCAGCAGAATTTGTTAATTTTTTATGCTCTTTCCCTGACATTTTCCGTAAAAAGACTCATGTTCAGAGCAGCTGTGAGCTATTCCAAGTTGTTTAGTGCCCAGGATTTTATCTCGTGGGAGAAAATGATACCAGTTCCCCAAACCACTAGGTAATTTGAATAACTCTTGCTTTCAATCTCTGCTCACAGCACAGCTATTTTATTCCTAGTACTTCCTTCCATTGTTTTTGATTTGTTTTGTTTTATAGGAACTAATGTACAAATTTTTCTACCAGCTGCTGTTGGACAGCTAAGCCAGGCTTGTGTTTCTAAAACACTCTTTTGTGGGATTTCTTTCATTTTTTCAGAACAGTCTTTTTTATAGCTTTTAAAAAAGTACATAATTCTAATACTTATTTGTGAATTTTGTGATTTTCTTAACTGAGGTAATTTTTGCATTTAAAATGCATAGTTTTAAAAGGCAGTAGCAGCCATATGAGAGGAAAAGTAACAAAAAGTAAAAATTTTAAGCCAGTGGACTTAAAAAAAAAGTTCTCAGCATTAAAAGTCAGTCACTTGGGATACATTATGTTCAGTAAACAGGTTTGAAGAATTTTTAGGATATGTAACTTTTAATTTCATTTCTTTGAAATGGGGTTTGTTTTCCTGTCAAGGTAAGAGAATCATTTGTGTTATTTCTCTAAGCGCTGAAGGCAGTCATGTTCTTAGGCAAATTAATTTAGTTCTTCACATGTGATTGGTCATTCGTCAGTACTTTTGCTTTGTACACAGCTAAGTGAAAAATTAAAGCTTTGTAAATTAATTCAGTTTGCAGTACTGGTGTGTGCTAACCTCTGCTTACCCTGGAAACAGGAAGGATAAAAGAGGGAGGAGAAATAATTATGGGCAAAACAGTATCCTTTTCTTCTTCTTCCAGACGTTCTCATAGGCAAAAGAAACTCCACGCAAATTACTTCTTGCCTCTCACGTACATGGACATTTTGTTAAGATGGATCTTTGTGGATTCCTAGGAGGGGACTCCAATTTGTATTTAGTCTGAAGCACTCGGCGGCGGGGCGGTGGGGGTGATGCTGGGGAGGGGCATGCCAGACAGAAGCCGTGTGCAATGGTCTTCCTTTGTTTAGGTCTGGAATACTGACTGTTAAGGTCTCAATAGGGGAATGTTTTCAAACAGTTTCAGGGAAATCAGAATGATTAATATTTTCTTTAGTGATGCGGCAAAACATTCAGCTTAAACTAGGAAATAAGGAGCAGAGGAGCAGACAGAGCATACCCTGACAGAAGAAAACTTTTTTTTTTTTGTGTTTGTTGATTGGTTTGATCCGTGCAACGTGAGATATGTTATTTTCTTTCCTCCCTCCTTGGTACTGGCAGTTGTTTTTTATGTTTGCTGCAGATGTTCAGGAAACTAATTCCAAAGCCTGCACCTGTGTGACACTGACCTAGGTGTACCTTGCCACATCCTGCTTTTATTCTGCTGCACAGATCAATTTGCGGTTTATTCTTCATCCCTCTCTCTTTTGTCCGCAAAACCATCCATCACCCCCCTCCTGCCTCCCCACACGTCCCGGGAGTGGGAGGGACAACTCGTCTCTGTGTCTCAAGGCTGCCTGGGCATGGAAACGGAGGCCAAACTTCTGTCAGGTCAAGGTACCCATCTATTAAGACAGTGTTCACATTTTCATTATGAGACCCTATTTGAGGGATTTATAAGTTGACTGCACAGACTTCCTGCAAGCTAAACTTGTCATACTTAGTTTCATCTGGGGTGGTAGTTACTGTTCTTCTCCCACATTATCAGCCAAACATCTGCTTCCTCCCCATACACTCCACCAGGAGATGGAGACGGTGGCTTTGCTGGAGTGCATTTTTGGTTTTGCTATGTTTTTGGTTTTAGGCATCGGGGGGGTATCTCAGGTGTGCTAATGCCTTCAGCTAAGATTGTGTTTTGGCAGGCTCTCACAGGCTTTCTGAAGCCTGAAGTCAGGCGGCTGCTGCCAGCTTCCTCCTCTGTGTTAATATTGCTTATAACCAGGGCCTAAAATTACCTTTATTTTACATTGACGTCAGGATAATAAAGACGACGAAGTAAAGCCTGTCTGTGCTTGCTGCTTGCAGCCGGAGCCTGCAGAGCCTCTGCGGGAGCGGGGTGGCCCCAAGCGGGACATCCGCCCCACCCAGGGACAGAGGTGTCCTCCAGCCCCCGTCGAGACGCTTCGCACACACTGCATTTTGACGCGGAGCAGCTGGGTTTGTGCCACGTAGCGGAACGGGGGCCAACCTTGGGGACGGAGGCGGGGCGAGAGAAGGAGTAGAAGGACTTACGCTCTGCTGCGGCTTTTTTTGGGTCCTGTCACCTGTGAGACCTCAGGGAATGCAAATAGGGAGAGATTGACATTGTTAATAAATGGTTCCCGCAACTAAGGAAACAAAAGAAGACTGGTGTCTCATTAGGCAATTCCTTATCTTCCTAAAATGCCAGCTTATCTCAGGGACTTAACGACTTTAGAAGGGACAAAGGGGAACCTCTGCGCCGTTAGCATGGGAATGGCCTTTTGAACTTGCCAGAGGCTGCAGTGTGTTGCTGGCAGACCCACCTACTAGGACACTAATACAAGGCTGGTGATAATTGTTTTACTTCAGATTGGAAGATTTTCTATTATCAGCTGCTCAGTGGAGCACCTCAGGTTAAGAAATCTCCTTATCCAAGGCTGTGAAGCCAAGCCATACTTCCCCGAGAAAAAGCCAGTTTGTTTAATTACTTTCTCAAATGGAAGGCTTTTCAATAAGTCACCTTGCACAGTTTTTCTGGCTTCTGTATATTGGCGCATGCTTTAGTCAAAGAGTAAAAATTATTTTTAATGGTTACATAGACTTGCTAACCCTTACAGATTTACAAAGTTGAAAGAGGGAAAATTATTCAACACCAAATTTAGTAAATAACACAAAGCACACTTTAATTTCCTCTTTGACTTGGGAACAAAAAAATGACACAAGTTATGGAAAAATCCACCTAAGAGTCAGTTATGAAATAGCTTTATCATCTAGATTTTGTAAATGGGAGGATGGATGTTAGGTTTTGCATTTACAAATTAAACTTTCCCTAGATGGATTTAATACATGATCTGCAATTTACACGCAATAAATCACAGGCTTGTCTGTGCAATCTTGAGGTTATTATTTTATTACTTTCCTTTCCAAATAAGTGGTAAGACTTAGAGCTTGGTCTTTTTACTTTGCTCCATTAGATTTGTATGATAATGCTGGTGGTAAAGACATATCAGCTAGCAGAGTCTTCTCAAAAAGTAGGTATTCACTAGTTTTATCCACATAAAATAAATTTTGCTCTGAAACCAGAACATTAATGCTAATTAAAAATACATATGATAGATGTATAAAATCTTATACAGTAATGAACATAGATCCAAATCTGAAACATGTATCTTTCAGGGGAAAAAAAGGCTGTTCTTCTCAGCTTTATTTTCTATTATTCTAGAATATATTGGTACTATTTTGAAAAACATTACCATAGCATTCCTACAGTGTCTGTTTCCTGGTTCCTTTTCATTCACTTGGGCTGTCTTTGTCACTGGCTGTTAACGTTATGGTAACCCAATGAATTTCTGGAAATGGATAGAAAACTTTTTGCACAGAGGGGCAAAACAACTTATCTGAAGCTCCAACTGTATATAACCATGTGTTTTTTGTAATGGACCTGCACAGTAGCCTATCTTGGCCACCAGTGAGGCTCTGGGGTGAGGGACGGTAGTAGTTGTTGCCCATCTGGGAACTTCTTCTGGAAGCATCTCCTTTTTGGTAGCTTACTAGGAGGTATCAGGTGCACATCTGGTATTCATGAAGGACCACAGGCTCTGTGATGGATTTGACTTGCAACTCACCTTTTCTTTCACAATACTTAAGATTTTCCCAGACTTTAAACTGATAAACTTTTATTATCTCAACTGTGAAATCTCAACTGCTTTTAAATATCTGCAGCTACCTTTTTTTGAAAAACCTACTAGATAACAAGAAGTCTGGTACTAGGTACATTTTCCGATTTGGTTTTAAGAATATTTCTGACACTGGGAAATATTAGGTCAAAGCCAATATTTATTACATAACTAAACTCAAGATTGTAGCTGTGATCCTGGCCAAGATTAAGAAAGACCTCTTGATTGCTTTAAAAAAAAAATCCATTGTTGTAGCGATTTGCAGTGGAAGTATGCATAGCTACTACCTGTAGTAGAATGTAATATGCAGGGGTTTCTGGTCCATAGAGACAGAAGTTCGGACTTATGGCTTAACATGAGGAAATGGTAACTGAGAAGAAGCTTTTCATGGCCATCACTCAGTGCTAAAAAAGGGATCAAGCAGGCGGGTGCACAAATGGTGATGTGAACTTCAAGGCTGTGATGTATGACCCAGCGTAGTTCTTCCTTCAACCACAGCTCCATGGTGTGAAGAACTTTGGCAGATCTTCTGGTTTTAGTCCTAGTTTCTTCCCTCTTGGCTGACTGCTGAGATCTCCCTGTAGTTAGGCATTTGTCATTCTCTGTTGTGATGACAGGTTGAATACTATGAAATGGATCAAAGGGTTGATCAAGGTCAAAACCAGCCCTGCTGTGGGCCACCTGGTGTTTCTTTAACCAAATCACTACATGCAGCAGGATCCATCTCACAGCCCCAAAAGCAGTTATTTTGGTACAATTAGGGGCAATGCACTGCAATGAGTCAGAAGTATGGGGACCCCTTTAGTTAAACAAGTGCTGAAAGCCTTGTGCTGCTGAAGAATTACAGCCTCAAGAGGTTGTTTTCATTAATTTTATAAATGGCCTATATTTTACAAGGTAAAAAAAGGTACCAAATTTTTTCAAAGATAGTTTGAAGAAGTGAGGTTTTATTATGCTTTCTCTATTCAGTTGTATTTTGCCATCTGAAGGTGGTGGGATAACATAAAATGAAGCAATGCTTCATGTCATAAGTGTAGTTTTTAACCTTGTAACAGTACTGATATGTCATCTTCAGCAATGACACTCCTAACTTTCATATGTTGAGTTTTTTGTCACCTTGACAAGAAAGTGATCAGATTGATGCCTAAGATTGTTGTCAGTTTTACTAAGCATGAATCTGACAAGCAACTTACATTAGTTTGCATGCAGTCACCATATGAAATCTTTCATTTGGGTTAGATCCACAGTTCTACTAGTGCAGCCTGCTAGCATGCTATGTGTTATTTAATGTGTGTATGCTAGTCTGTGGAATATATTTAAATTTTTTTTCTGGTACAATTGTATAAATTTTTGTTTAAAAATACATTACTTGTTTTCTACACAGTAGCTGTAAATTAAGATACTAAATCTTGATACAGAACTTGAAGCATTTGAAATTAATCCTTTTTTCCCCTTCGCTTCTGCTTGGTTTACTATTAGTAGATTATAAGAGGGCATGATTCCAAACTTAAATGTTGCATCCAACCAAACAACAAATAACTTAGAGGTAAAAGTGCTTTCAAGGCATACACACATCCAATTCTATGTTATAACATTGTTTCCTGCCTTGGTAAAGACTTGTTCAATTATAATAGTAGTTTTTATTTTCTTAATGGTCTAAAAAGTCGACATATGAAATACTCAGGAGGTGAAGGTGATGAAAGTGTAGGTTTTGCATTAAAACATTTTCAGCAGAGTATATCCTGAGGGGAAAATAAGACTGTAGGAGGTAAATGAATTAATTAGGATGCAGCTAAAAATTCTCTCAAAATAAGCATCTATTGTATAAACTAAGGCACTAAGCAGCATGAGTATAAATATGCAACTTCAGGGCAGAGCTGATTTTCGCTCACAACTTTAGATCATCATTTTGGGGTGTACTCACATTAACACTGTCTGTACCACCCAAGTTCCCAAACCATTTCAGTTCCACAAAAGCCTGTAATTTTATTTGTTTGGGGTAAATTTAGCAAGCTGCTCCTGATTACACCTTAGCCTGGGACCATCTGTTGATAGTGAGCCTCTCAATGGAGTCGTTCCTGCAGGCAATGAATGGGAAAAAGAGTGGAGCACCAGTGCTGTTACTAAGCAGATGCATGCTATCAGTGAACGTCCTTCCCGCCTTTCAAGCTGCCAGCTCTCAGTATTGATGGAGTGTCATATGCCTGCAAGCCATTGGAGCCGACGGCAAGGAGAAGTGCTCTCTTGGGGCCCATTCATCACGTCTTTCTGCTGGAGTCTGATAGAGACAGAGTTCTGAAGGCATAGTTTTGTATATGAACAGAATAGAAGGCCTGATCCTTCTGCGCTGTTATTCAAATTGCACAAGACCATGTGTGTGCTTTGCAGCACTAGACTGTCAAAAGACTCCCATCACAAATAAGAGGATACAGCTGCTATTCATAACAAAATAAGTAAACTCCAAAGTGTCAAGGTTATGTTATTTTAAGTCCATTTCTAATACTGAGGTTCCTGGTACTTAACTTACTTAAGATGCCAGAAGAAATACACCATTTTAGGAAATAATGTTTAGGAAATCTGTCCTTGACATGCTGGAGAATTTGTAACTGCTTGTTTTTGATAACGCTGCTAAAGGGGCTCTAAATTTACTGTTGTGTTGGGTTTTGTTTTGTTTTTTGTTTTTTTTTTTATTTATTTAGAGGTTTCTTCAGACTACTGTGAACAGCAGCCCTCTTCGAGCAGTGAGGTTTGGAAAACAAGTTGTGTAAGGTAGCATGACTTGCTTCATCCTGTGTCTTGAAACAATTGGAAGAGAGAGGTGGACAGGCAGTGTGATGGACTAGATAATGGGTTGTCTGTTAAACGCTAGGAAGCCTGAACAAGATCAGTGAAGTGAAATGACTGGTTTACAGTTTGATTGTAAGTGGTGTACAGCTCACTTCAGACAACCAGCAGTGTGCTGCTCATTAGAGTTAGCAGCTTCATTTAAATCACTTTCTGAGTCAGCAAGGGTGGAAGGAGAATTTATCAGTCCTGCACAGATAACAGTGTGTGCTGTGGCAGCTCCACTTGATCCACAGTTTCTGTAGATGAACCATGTAGTCTGATCACTTCCATTAGCTCTCAGCTTTTGTGAACCAGGAAAAGCAGGAGAAAAAGACAACGAAGGAATTGCATATCCATCAAAACCCTTCTGTACCATGCCCACTGCATGCATTTAAGAACCAGGTATCCCTATTTTAGGAAAATGTAAGTGATGAGAGTAACTAATTCTTATGCTACTACCAGAAATTCCTGATATCATAAAATTAATGAATGTGTGTTCAATTTAGGTTTATGACAAAAATTTTATACTGCATATTTAATATAAAATGAGTGACTACAGAGTAAAGTTTGCTAATCTGTGTTCAGTATCACCTGTCAGTATTGAGTATTTTCCCTTCTTGAAAGTAATAAGAAGTGAAAGTACTTGGTGTTTCTGATTAGGTGAAGACAGTTCTGTTTCTAATGCTGGAATTTAAAAAATGCAAGATTTAATCTTCCGTAATGATTGGCCTAGTCCAGTGAATTACTGGCACAACAGCACTATGCAAGGTGTAATTGCATGCAGAAACTGCTTAAGTGTATAGTGTCCACAGAAGAAGTGAGTTAAAAGTTAAAAGTGTTGGTTGGAGCTGCATTTTTTTTTATCCTTTTCATTTTTCTCACTGGAATAAAATCTTACATATCATTGGCAGCCAGTAATTAAAAAAAAAAAAAAAAAAAAACAAAACCAAAAACAAACAACAACTTACACTCACAAATTTTAGGAATTATTTGTTTAACAGTATCCTTTGCTATTTTTGCTATCATAAACTGGATTAATCTGTGGCTAGTGTGCAGCATTGAAGTGAGAGCTGGCCAATGTGCAGAAGAGGCACAAGACATGGGGTGAGGAAAACAGAGCATATCATCCAGGGTCATAAAGCATTTTACTGATCAAATTGGGATTTGAAAAGAAATTACTACACTAAATCTGGAAGCCAGTTTGCTAGATTATGTTCCTTTGCTATCAGGTTGTTCTTCAAGCACATAGAGAAATAATCAAAATCTCTGTAAGAGTTCATCTTATTCATTCTGGGGACTAAACTTTGGTTGTACTCACTGACTCAAAAACAAGGCATTTATGGATGTGACTCTTCAGTTTGTATGTCCCCACTAGTCCCCTTCCTGCTTTCATTGATGTCAACATAAAAATTGTCTGATTTTTGAATAGAGCTGGTCCAACTCTTTATGGATTTAACAGTGGTATTTGAGGTCAGTTCTAGCTAATAATCCTTATGAAATGGTGCCTATAGGCAATAACCTAAATCATAAAGACGTCTGAATAAATCTATGTGCCTGGCCAAGCTTGAAATATCTCTTAGCAAATCAAAAGGAATTGGTTTTTTCAGGTCATGGCAGCTGGCTGTTTCAGGGAGATGTTAGGTAGTACTTTGTTCTTTCGGTCTTATTTGGTGATAGAGAACTACAGTTCAGTCTTCATTTCTGACACAGCAGTGTCAAGGTTGCATGGTGCATCATGGCACTTTGACACATTTAAAGATCATGGATGTAGCACAGAACAGCCCCTCAAATTCTCAACTCTTCAAACAGTGTAAAACAATAAACAAACAATGCATGTGTCATTGATTATCAGCATGGGTAAAGGTCTAGCATATTTGAGTTCAGCTTTATGTCTGGCAGTATGATATGGAAGAGAAAAGAAAGATACTTTAGAAATGTAAGGAGACAACAGCAGCACAAACCCATTTTTGTACCTTTTTAAAGATGGTCTGTTGAATGAAATGGTAACATAGAATAAAACATTAGGGCATTTGGTCAGATTGGAAAATACAGATTAATGGCATCCTGATTTCTTCACTCTAATGGAAACACATGACAGAAATGTTAACATTCTGTACCAGGTTATAAATCATAATCTTCCTTTCTTCCCACTATTCCCCTATGTAGCCTTTTTTTCAAAGAACCCAGACAAAAAAAAGCCCCAAAAGCAGACTACTTGTTTATGGTAAGCTGTTACAATCAGGAGGAGATAATGTCAACATCTGCTGATGGGACCTTGCAGCCTGAGTCAGGTTGCAGAAGTATGCAATTTGAATTAGGAAAGGAGAAAAGGCTCTAATCGATAGACGGTCACAGAGCCAACTCACAGCTGCCTTGGAGCTATTGATCAGGATGATTTTTTTACCAGGCAAATTATCTCTACCAGAATGGCTGTGGAGCACCACAGAACTGAGTCACTGGCCTGTTTTTGTTTATTTAGATTTCTCCAGGTATTTTTTGTGGTTTACCTCTTCTGTGATCTGTGTGTCATTCTGTGCTTGAAGATTGATCTATCTGTGTTGGTAATACTTGCACCTTAGGGCATTCATATCTTTTCTCCTGTGTTGAAATAAAGCATTACCAAAAAAAGGCTTTCACTGACAGGGAAAGAGTGTGTGTGTGTGTGTAAGAAATAAACTCCCCTTCATGGAACCTTTTAATTAAAAGCAGAGAACCCCGTATTTTGCCCTGGTGTCATCATTAGTTGATACCTCTATACTTACCATACATCTGACCTAGAGCTTTTACTAGGCGATTACTTTAAGTGTAAGGATTTATGGGCTTTTTTGTCATTGCCTATGCCTGTTTCAAAAGATGATGATCACAGCTTCAGGGTGAAAACATGTTAGGAATTTTACCCCACAAAAACATAAAATATGGGTGATATGAACACGTGAAGAGAATGCCTCAGAAAGAAGAAGTACAAACTAGTGCTGATAGAAAATAAGCAAAGAGGATTATGTTTTCTTGCTATATATAAACTTCTGGTTTCAAATATACCACAATTTTTAAAATATTAATTACCCTGGATACTGGTGAGTGCTTCCTAGTAACATTGTGCTTGACCCTTTCAGTGAATAGTTGATGATGAGTGAGAAACAGAATTGTTCAGCACTAACAGCATGTGATTTTTGTCATGGGATTTAGAGAAGTACTGTATGCTATGTTGGGTCAGCTGTACAGTTACTTATTTAAAATAGATCCAGGCATTAGACTGTTACTAAAGAGCCTGCAGGCTGAAGTTGTAACCTGGAGAAATTGTTACAAAACTAGAATGGCTATTATCTTTGTTTTGTGGAGCAACTGGCAAGCCTGAACTGTTTAGGTCTGTTGTGTATGATTTTACAGTGGTGACATAGTTCATATATGCCAGCAGAAAAAGAAAAAGTTTTTTTCTCCTCCAGACAGAGCACCCTGAAGAATAGAGGGAGAAAGAATATTCCACTAGAAAAGTGCCTTATTTCTCTTGTAATTTTCACTGTTTCTAGGTCTCTTCTGTGACACCGAAACTGGAAATTATATTTTAGTCCCCATGCTGTCATTTTGCGATATATTTGGAAGTGTCTTCCACTGGCTACTTTACCTTGCAATGATTGATTATAGTGGTCTATATGTGTAGTCTTGGACTTCAAAAAAGACCCAGTCTAACATCCCTTGAGGCTTCTCACTGCGGGCACTCAAGAGGACGACATGAATAATCTTGCAGTTTAAAGGCCTTTTGCATGTGGAATGCTCTTGGACTGCAGTAACTGTGTCAGTGAGTAGCTGTTTTGGAACACCTATTGCACTTCAAATTCATAGCCTGCTATATTTGGAATAATTTTTCCATGTAGACAGGACTCAGGGAGGATAGAAGCAGCTGCTCAGTTTACCCATGCAATTAGGAAGATATTTCTTTGATTTCAGAATTCTTCATGCAGGACAGACACTTTACAAATATTGATCCATGTGCGGACTAGAGAACTCCTCGTAAGCTCCAAATGTAATCATCTGAATCAAAGCTTGTTATGAACCAGGGTGTTCTTCTCTCCCCACCGATATCTTCCTCATTTAAAAAACTGGGAGGGGTGAGATGTACGCAGTTCTTGAATTGAAAAATTCAGTGAGAATTCTAACTGAAGGTTATGGAGTAGCTTTCAGGTCTGGTTTCTACCTGTGAAAATGTAGAAAACTGATTGGGATTGTTGTAAAAATAAATATGTACTACATCAGTACCACAGCCTGCTAAATATTAACAGTTTTACAGTTGGTCATCTTTACATTTTTTGTAGTCTCTTAAACACCTGATACAAAGTTTTAACAAAAGAAGTGTTGTGGAGGATTCCTGAGTAATCATGAGATAAGTAATGGTAAAAGCCCCTCTTATTCAGAATGCATATCAGTGTTACATATATAGAGAAAGATCAATTGACATTGCTAGATTTTGTTTGCAAAGGTTGTTTTTTTTTGGTTTGTTTTTTTTTGGTTTTTTTTTGTTTTTTTTTTTTTTGCAAGGAATTTTACTGATATAAAATGCACTAAATTTAGGCCATTCAAGAAAACTTAGCTGACTTTGCAGGAGGAGAAGTCACACTTTCCATTCTGTTGGCTCAGCTGTGGGAATGTCTGCAGGGTTTTGGTTCACTGATAAACATTCTTACTGCAGATTAAAAATATTAGAATAAAACAGATTAATTTAATTTCCCTGTTCATGTTGTCCTGGAAGCAGTGTAAGACACACCAAAAAAACAAATCCCAAGATATTAATGCTGTTCTGAAACTCTTTGTACAGTAATTTCTTGATATAGCTATAGTTCTTTGGTTATTCTGTTGCAGTGGCATGATTTGATATCCTCATACAGATAAATATGAATGTAATGTTCTTTCTGGATAAATAATTCCTTTTATAACAGTGGCCATCTTGGCAGAGGGATACTTTTTTGAGAAGTTGCCTTTATTTACTTACTTCTGAGTTGGTACAAAGTTTGGGCTTTTTGGGGAAACTACTGTGTATCAGAACATTTTGATAAATCTATGAAGGAATAAAACAGTGAAATAAGAGAAAATTATGTCTTTGCATATACAGTGTAGGTTTTGTAGCAGGTGGCTTAGGGTTTTTTGTTTCATTGGGTTTTTTTTGGGTTTTTTTTGTTTTGTTTTGTTTGGGTTTTTAAAATTTTATTACTATTACTTCTTTTGTCCAACAGTGATTTCCAGCCTCTGCTGTGATTGATTTTCTGAGTGGGTTAGTTTAGCTGAGAGACAGAGGAGATTTAGTGAAGAGACAAAGAGGTGTGGGAGCTGGGGTCCAATTACTTAACACATGGTGCTGCTGAGCCCTTTAATTTTTGTTATCAGTTATTCACTTAAGATAAGAATTCTGTAGATAAAGTTGATGTTCAAGGAGAGGAATGGAGGAGGATGAGAGGTTTAATTGGCCTTTGATACCTTACTCTAAAGAGTGCTTTACTGTAAACCATCTTTTAAAAAACCCAGAAATATTCTGTTTGTACTAAATAAACAAAAGCCACAAGTGAGAGCAAATACAGATCAAAATGTCTGTTCCTTGGTCTCTGGCTCTGTCCATGGTTTGTTCCTATCACTGGGCTTGTCTTAATTTCTAGGAGCCAAATAAAACCAATAAATAATTACTCAAAGTTAACCAGTTTTTCCCATTTCAGGGTGAGGCCTTAGTATCCACCTTGGTTTTGCTCTTATTTTTATTAACTTAATTTTGTTCCCAACTCTGCTCTCAGATCAGTGCTTTGTCTTGGGAGAACAGAACAGCAGAGCATCATTTAGCAAAGCCAACAGGTTCCTGTTTTGGACCTGCAATTATAACAACACTTAAGAAGTTGAGGAGAAATTGCAATGCTATATAAAGATTAATTATGATTCTCTGCACGTTGATGGCTTCAAATAAGAGTACTTACCTAAGCCTTTTTTGTCACTGTTGTTGGAAAATAATGATTATAGTGATCATGTAATCTTCCTTTCTCACATAAGATGATGCTTGTGATAGTGCAGGGATACTTGCGTTCATGAGTGGGGAAGGATGTAATTAACTAGCAGTTAGATAATTCATTAATTTACCACATGAAGAACACTGTACCTCTCACAAAGGGTTGAGATATTTTTTTCTTTTGCAGAGCTGTTGGAATAGTTAGATTCTAGAAAGAGTACAGATTCATAAGTGTAAGCCAGCCAGCTGGCTCTTTTCATCTCCTGTTTTGGATGTGATGTGATGGCTGCTTCTTTACCATTTTTTTGTCTTTCTTATTGCCTCCTTCTGAAGTTTTAGCAGTTTTGCAGAAACAGTTAGAAAGAACAGCACGTCTTTGGTATTGCATTCCACATAAGTCAATCTGCTCTCCCAACCTTTCTTTTGCAAGCACAGGCAGGACCAGAGAAGAGCTGAATTATTTTCTATCATTGATCAAAGGTAATAAGGTTTCAAAATTTATTTCACAACTGTTTTTCTGCTGTCACAAGCACCTGTGCATTGACGGTAAAAACAAATAAGTGCTTCCATGGCTAAATTTCCATCCACCCTATTGTGTCTTACTACTCATGATGGCTGTGGTATAAGGATCAACTCTCCCTTTCTAAATACAGGACTAGCTTCTGGAAGAAATACTTGCTTAGCATGTGTGCTGCTCAGGCTTTCTCTGAAAGACTTTGAAACACATACAAAAAGACAAAATAGTATTTTTTTATACTTAAAGCTGACTGACATACCAAGCAAAAGATTTTTCTATATCATTAGAGTGTCTTTGGAGTGAGATGTTCCAGATAATTAAAGAAGTAGCTTGAAAATTACATTGCCTTGTAAATGTTCTAACTCATTCTAAGCAGTGCATTCTCATTTGGTATTTTCAAAAGATGAAATTCTTTTTCAGTTGTCTGTCATGTGCAGGAGATACGGTTCAGATTCAATCATATGAAATACCACCAGACAGAATATTGGAGTCAAACTGAATCCTTCCAATTCATGTTGTGATATAAAGAAGGTGAAAGATTAGAATATTTCATTAAATCAAAAGGATCTACAGTAACTAGGAAACCATGTTCATATACTGGTACTTTTTTTTAATTTTTAAAATATTCTCAAGAAGGGGAAAATATGAGAGCAAGTCTATAGTTAATAGAGTCATTATAATACAAAATAAATGTGCAGAATTATTACTCCAGAATTGTTCTGTTCAAATATTTATACACTGAAGTAGCAACTCACAGGGTGCCTGCTATCATAAAACAGGTCACAATAATCTAATTTGGCTCAAAAATAGGTTTAACTTTTTTTAAAACAATAAAATGAGATGGTTTTTTTAGAATGAAACACTGAAAGTGGATACATATCTAAATATATAGGGTTATTATGTTATATTTCATTGGTTATTAAGGTAGAAATACTATTTTTGAGCATTGCTGTCATTGGCTGAAGCCACGGGTAAAGGCTAGTAGAAATACAGTTATTCTTGTGGCTTGCTCACTGCCACAATAAGGAATTATGGCATATTTTTACTGCACTAGACTCATTAAAGTCATGCTGTCAAGCATTTCAAGTAAAGAAAATACCTATTGTCTGTTTCCATTCATCCAGGTTTAAAATATTTTTTAAACCTACTCTTATTCATAATCATTCAAAGAAACATAAGGTGTTTGACACATAAATGCTTAGTGGGTTTGTTTTAGATAAATTTACTTTATGCCTCAATAGTCTTAGATTATGGTCCTTTTATGCCTGAGACCTGCCATCTCTTTTTAGCTATAGTAATTACTACGTGAGCTGGTAAAAGTAGTCAGGTTCATGCAGTAAGTCCTATTCTAGCCACCACTGATACTATGACCTAACAGTTTTCACCAAAGTAGCAAAAAATACCAGCTGTCACTTTTTTTAGAATAGTTTGAAAAAACTCAGAGCATCAGCTCAACCAGAAACACAATTCACAGCAGCAACTTCAATTTAATTTGTTATCTTTTGGGCTTTCAGTTTCGAAGAGGAGTTGTTCACATCTGAATAAGTCCTGGTCTTTTCTCTATGGTAATGGTTTTCAATACAGGGACTTTATGGAAAAGTGAAGATGATTTGTTACTGGTGGATTTCATAATGTTTCTAAAGATCAAAATACAGGTCTGACAAACAAAACTTACTATATAATTGTATATATAAAAATTTTTTTTTGATACAAAGTGCAAAGCTGAAATCAAGCTGTACAGACCGGTAATGAACAGCAGGAGATGGGAATTTTGTGTGCTCAAATTATGTAAGTTTTTTAACACATTTGCAACACTTTTTGCTTCCATAATCCTTTGGGGAAGGTACATAGCATCTATTTTTTCTTGCAGGTAAAACTATAACAAGCTAAAGATAATTATGAGTGTGAGATTTTTACTGGTGTTCAACAAGCACCTTTGACTAATAGTTGTGAACCAGCCTGATTAGTAATTAACAATCTGATCCCCATAAACACAGAGTGCAAACCCCAGTGGTGTAGCTTTGTGATAAAGCTGTATCAGGAGAGGACAAGTAACAATTCCTTGCAGTCTTTCTCAATTGTTTCTCAATTATGTTTTTTATATCTCTGTTCTGTTGTTGTTTTGGTTTTTTTTCTTAATAATGCACCTGAGGAGCTCCATTTACTTGCTTGTGCCATTAGTGACCAGGGATTTACTGATGTGTGGATAGAACTTGAGTTGTGTAGGAAACCATTCAGAGCTGAAATTGGCAGTAGTAGCCTCACCTGCTGATGATGTGCAGAGTGCAAGAGTCCTGCAGTGCTGCGGTGAAGATCTCCTCTACTGAAGGGCAGGCAGAACTTGTAGTATTTGCCCTTTCAGGCAGAGGTGTGTATGTGTATAAGTGTGAAAAGAAAGTGAGAATTCCTTTGGGAAGGCAGCTATAACACATCATCTGTAATGCGGAGCTTTGTAAAGGATTTCTTGGGGGAAAAACTTGTGCTTTTTTCCCAAGTGTAATCCAGGCTGAAATCCTTCCTGTCAGTAAATTGTCTTCTACATCATTGAATTTATGTTGTATTTTCTAACCCACTGTTGGATCAGAGTAGATACAATAGCTGTAGGTGGATACATCTCTTATACTAACACTTTGGAATACAATTTCTCTGCCTAATCTTAATCTGTATTTGTAGGTGTTTTAGTAAGATAATAAAATAATAATATATATTATATATGTTATTATTATTTTATATTTATTTAATATCATTTTATATATTTAATATTATTTTGTATTACAATATAAAATAATAAAACTTATTACAGTTTTACTGCAATAAATCTTGAAGCAGACCACTATCAGTCAAGTGAGGAAGTGTTAGTAGTCGCTGTTGCTGGTCTGGGAGAGTTGCAGGTGCAGTGCATTTACTATGATTTAAACTATGAGATCCGGTGCAGTCAGAGCAAGAAGTCATCTGATAAAAACTATAAAAAACCCAAAAACCAAAAAAACAGACAAACAAAAGAACCAAACCAAACCAAATCCAAAAATAAACCAGAGCAAAAAAATTTAGAGTGAAAATTCCTCCAACTTCAAGGAAAGGTAGCATGATATTACACACTCAAAGAATTGAGCCGCACTTTGGATAGTGATTTAAAAAAAACGAACAAAAGCCCCACCAATACCCCACAAAAACATGAAGTGAGCCATATATTAATTAAATGGTATTTTTGATCAATCACAAAGTAGACAGGTTGAGGGGTTGCATTTAGTAGGAACAGTGTTTGTAGACTTCTGTCACATGGCAATTTAATAAGAAGTCTCTTCTAGGCTTGAACTGAAAAGGGAGAAGAGCTCTTCTACTTATGCATAGATATTTTCTAGCCAAGTAAATTGTATAGCTATTTACACTTAATTCATCAACAATGTGATGGGATGAAGATGAGAAATAAAACATGAAATGCTGAAAAAGAATATTTCCCACTTGAATACATTTAATATGATGCCTCAGTCTTTTGTGAATCGCAATAATAGGTGCAGAAAAATCAGAAAAAAACAATCTAAAGACTCATCTGTGAAGATGACCCTATTGACCTTTTTGCTACAGGTTGTATTTTCCTGCTGACCAGAAAAAAAAAATTGTCAAATTGTTTTTTACCAGACTTAGCTGATGCAGTTAATTCTCTTATTTAGTATTGCAAACATCAAAATTTTGCCTGTTTCATCAGCTTTTATGAGTTACAAAGACTGTTTTCCAGGAAAAAATTCTCTTCTCTGTCCTTGTGAACTAACACTTAAAACTTTCTAGAGGATTTTGGGATACATGATGGATATGAATGTGAGTCATTATGAATAAAAACAGATCTGCTTCATGTATTGCTAAGTATTAGGTGTAAATTGAAAAAATAAATGCTTTTTGCTTTAAATGAGGTAAAGGAAATGGGAACAATTGTACGTCTATCATACCTTTTCATTCCTCATTAAATTAGCAGAAAACTAGACCATAAAATGAGAATAGAGATTAAGAAGCAAAGTCTTCCTATAAATAAAGGGTTAAAGATTTCTGTGCTTAATGTAACTTCACTGTTTTTCATCTTTCATTACTCCCAGCCACAGTCAGTATTGATTGGAAGAGTCTGCATGTGTTTAACATTAGACAGTTCTGGAATTGCACATATTCTTAAACAGAAAATTTTTAAGCAAAACTTCAACCCATAGTTTTAATTCAGTAATTTAGGATTAAAATTGAAGGTTAATGGAATTAATGCAGCATTCATATTTTTTACGCTTTTCATTCGTTTAGAAGGTTTGTTCTTGTAACATTTCAGGCATTCAGAAATAATACAAGGTCTGCAGTCCCTACTAAATCCCCGATAAGCTGGGAGATTTCGGGTACCTTCAGTTAAGCTACCAGCTCCCAGAGGAATCGCAGGCATTGACCTTGAGGGAGAAGTTCCTTTAGCTCAGTGGAACAGAGTTCTTGATGGTGTTCATGTGTTCATGAAGCTGCACCAATGTCACCTCTCTGTTCTAATTAAGAGTTGCTGGGAATCTGACAACTAAGGATATCATGAATCAGCTTTATTGTGGATTACCATGGGAGGACAGCAGATAGTTCTAAAGCAAGTAAAAATCAGAAAGGAAAACAATGCTGACCATGTGGACTTCAGCAATTTGCATGAAATAAATGTCCAATGAGAGGATTTCATGACTCACAAATGACACCTCCTTGTGAGAGAGCAATATCAGAGAAAAGGTTTAGGCACTTACCAGCTGAGCATGGAAGTACCTGACAAATTGCTTAGAGATAAAAGCTTTAAAGGTACAGAAGAATATATTTTCTCTCTCACCTTGTGGCTGAAGTATCAGCTTCTTTTTTCCAGAATGGCTTGTGCATTTTAAGTGCCTTTGTATAAAATGAGAAATAATACCAAAGAAATTATCCCAGTATTATGTATGTTACTGGTAGTACTTGCCTTTAAACTACTGGATAAAAGGCATGTACCTAGCCTCTCTTTTCATATTTTAAAAAGACTATGGCTATGACTATTTGTTGCAGAAAGTCCAATCCTGTCTGTAAATGTTGGACATAAAAGCCAATCCTCCCATGTCCCTGGTAGAAGTAATTTAAAAAGCTGCTGTCCCCAGTTGTCCATTAAAACACTTTAGCATACACTTTGACTCAAACATACATGAAAACATAACTAGCTGTCTAAGAAAATCTAAGATTTCAGTATGGATTTACTTAACCCAGCTGCAGTATTGGTTGAAGTTAGCATCACTGGCTTGATTCAGATGCAGTTCAGTGTGCATCTGGCTGGTTTGTGCTGATAATAACAAAAGGAAGATTCACCAGCTGGGGACAGTGATGTCCTGTCCTCCAGCAGGTTTCATTATGTTTTCCTACCAGGTCAAACATTCCAAAGGACTTGCTTCCAAAGGACTTTGGGCCCCAGTGGGAAAGAGGGAGAATGGTGGTCCACACCACTGTGTTTTAATTTGGCTTCAGACACTGATGTCCACAATACTGGACATCAGCGAAGACACTTTTAATGACACAGACATGCTGCCAGACTCATGATTAGAGGTTATTTATTTAGTTGCATGTTTTCTTCTGATTCAAATCAATCACTGTTGATGAAAGTAAAAGATGGACCTGTTTCAGATTTAAAAGTTTGCTTGGTTAATTTTTAACTAATTATTATCCAGTACTTTTAAAAATAAGAGGTCCAAAGATTGTAAGCTATAGACACTATGGTCACTTGGACCCCTAAGGGAGAAGAGCAGTCATCTGATTTTCACAGGAAGGTAAACAGAGCTGTTTTCTGAGGAATAGCTAAAAATGAGAAATGAAATGAACTAGATAAGATTAAGATAAACCCCAAACATGTAGAGAGCATAATCTTGAAGGTTCATGAAAAACAATAGGTGCAGTTTTTGTTGTTCTGTCCAAAGAGAAAAGATAGTAAAGGAGGGTAGGGTAGTTTGGGGTCTAAATGATGTCATCTCCAAGGAAAATAAAATATCATATTTGTTAAACTATATAGGAAAAAATTAGAAGATAATATGGCTTTGTTCACAGTATTACATAAAGAAGATTAAGGATGGGGAACAACTGCTTAAATACTTAAATACTTAAAAACTAATTAGTTGAATGAATTGTTTTCCCAAGGTTCATGAGATACGAAACATTGGCACCAGTGCGTGAAATACACCCTTCCTCAGTGCTCTTTTCAATTTATTTTTTTTGTTAGTGTCATATATGTGTATAAAATAGAGCAGCCAAAAAGAAAGAGGTTACAGAAAGAGACCAAAGCCTGTCAAATGATTGAAGCTGACATTTTGTCATTTTAAGCCTGATACAGGAGGAACCCCTTCCAATGCTGTGTATAAATATCAGCTTCATTTTCTGCTATCATAGGCTCCACTGCCGAAATGATGTTATGACAAGGCCCGGAGGGATTCCTGTTGTTGCCCTGTGCCCAACTCCATGCTAAGCTATGCACAAGCAAGCTGACAAGTTGCTAATTAGTTCAACCAGCATTGGGGTGACTGGGGGGAGGCAGGCAGCCACTCGAGCTGTGGCTGTAAGCATGGCAGGAAATAGGCTGGACAGGGGAATAGCAATGACAGGTGTTAGGCATGGTAAGTGTTTCAGCAGCTCTGGATTTCTGTCTTTGTCAGTTTACACATGAGTGGGGTAACAGGCCAAATTGTGCAAGTGTTCCTGATACTCTTTAGAACACACATTGGTCTGTGTGCTGAAGTGGATTTATAATAGGAAGGTTGTAGTTTTAATGAATGTGATTATTTATCATTATAATTTGATAAATGTAACATGAGATTTTGTATTTAGTTTGTTAAATCTTTTTTGTTGTGCACCATACCTAAACACTTATTCAGAGGTGTCCAGTATTGTCATGTTTGTAAGATACTTCTTCTAGATACTGAACACACTACTCAGAAATACAACAATATAGATTAGTCTTTTTTGAGCAATTTAGGATTATGTGGGATATGACCATATGGAACTCTACATAAACTGTCATATCAGATAAGATGTCAGAGAGTAATGCTTGGGGATGCCTGCACAAGTATAAGAATAATTTTGCTTAGAGAAAATGAGGAGGGAGAAATCCCATTGTGATTATATGTTGTATTTTTAATAGTACTGAAATACGAAGGACAATGAACATTTCAATTTATACAATAGCCCAAGGGCTTTTAAGTAATATCTGAGGGGCATTGAATATATAGCAGAGATAACATAATAAGGACATAGTGGATACATCATTTAGATGAGGCTTCATCATCTGGAGATGAAGGGAAGAGAAGATATGACTTTTTCCTGTGGGTTTTGTAATGATTTTTGTGTTCCATGGGACACATGAGACATTCTGTTGTATGTAACCAGTGCAGAATTTAGAAGCTGTTCACATTTACATTATTACTTATGAAAAGAAGTCTTGTCTAACTAATTGGGGTGATTTTTTGAGATTTTTTGGGGGTTTTTTTGTAAGTTTTCCATGAATAAAACTTTTCTTGTAAATACTATGTCTTAGATGGCAATCGCATGATGTGCTTGAGGTTGAATTTCTTAAGCGTGCTTCAGTGAAACAGGGGCTTGTTTGAAAAACATAGCAATGGGTTTGGAAGAGAAAAAAAAGGAACCAGGGAAAGGAAGGGGGGAGGGAGAGACACTCTCAAAATCAATTACTGTGTCATGTCCTACTTTCTAAAGCTCCATGGTAATGTCCTGTTTGGCATCAGAGGTACCTAGCAAGATTTGCAGTAGCATCTGCAGCAAAGAAGCATGTCACTTGAACACAATTCTCTTCTTGGCAAAGTAACAAAGGACAGGGGTGTGTTTATGTTTCAGACCTCTTATTCCTACTTGCTCCTTCATTTTTCAGCTGTTGGGGTCAGTACATTAGTTCCCAAAAAGTAAACCAAACCTGGGAATCTTGGTAGTATGAGTTCTACTAAATTATGGCTTTTAAATAGGCAAATCAGGTTCTAATTAGCACCACAGTCAGAACAAAGTGCTATTTTTATTGCCCACTACATTGCATTTCCATATATATATACCCTGCAGTTACAGATGCATTATATATTGTTTTTGTTGATGACAAAGGTACTTTTTGTTGCTTATGATTTCTTAAGTTGCCAACCTGAGCAGTGTTATAAAATCATTGTTTACAAAAACATGAACAAGAAGCACTTATCATTTTTATGTTAGACCAAATGAACTAAGTATCTGCCTAGCGAGGAGCATAATTGCCTCCCTGTAAAGGTGACAATATAACCCCATCTTTTCCCTGGAAACATGATAGAAAAGATGTATTTGTAGTAGGCAGTAAAGAAGAAATATAGTAGTGAAAGCTCTTGGTCTTAATCTGACATTTTCTTCAAAATCTGGAGCTACCGTATGGCCCAATGCCATGAATGATTTTGTTGTGTACTTCTAAGAAACACGTTTTGTGTTCCTTCCATTAGGATGTAGTGTTTAATATTGCTTAGTAATACTCCCTTGGAAGAACATATGGTACATAGTAGTCTATCATGTTGATAAGAAACAAACCATAGCTTCTTAAAAGGAATATATTTCAGTTTAAAATAGTATCTGATGAAGAATGAGCTAATCTACTGAGGAATAGAAGGGAATAAAACCTCAGGCTTTTTTTGAGATATAATTAGATACTTAGGGACCTTTATGGGTTCCAGAAGTAAACCCGTGTGACCCTGTCCTATTTATTAAGACTGATGAACCCTTGTTAGTGTGTTTACCATTTCCCTCTTGCATTACCGCTGTTCTACAAGCTGTCTAAAAGTGTGCAATTTTTGTGCTATATATTTTTTACCCTCTGACTTCCATTACTCTTTCCACAAAATGTACTTTTTGTGAGATCCTCAAAAATTTTAAACTACTTGATAGTTCTGGCTTCCTCCATTATATAGTTATTATTATTATTATTATTATTCATTAATTACTTACTTTTAGAAGTTGTTTTCCATAGATCTGTGTAGATAGGTTCTGAAATTTACAAAACCTTTTTGACTAATCTCAAAGGCTGACCTGCCACACTAAAACCATACCAGTGTTTGTTGCTGCTAACTATTCTGGGTAAACCTCTGGGAATCAGGCCCTTTCTTAATCGCTTTGGAAAAGCAACTAAAAAATTTAGTTCCCTCTCAAGAATATTACTTACTTCATCTTTATAACTCCATTTTACGGTAAAACTTGTGCTCTGCGTAGAGGTTGTGTCCACAAAACTGCTAGTTTAAATTTGTTCTTTGTTAATTTGAAGTGAGGAAGAAAGAAAGAGGGAAGGGGCTGCATTTGGCACTGCAGTGTAACAAAACCAGCTGTGTAATGTGGTACAAGTGGGTTATTAGATATGACATAATGTGTAGTATTTCTATCATGGCATTATATATCTGTCAGGCTTTTAGCAGTCAATTTTTTCTGCGTTTGAAGTCCTTCGCATGTATTTTCAGTGGGTATCAGTTAAAATGTCCAGAAATCCCTCTGCAACCAATCACTTCTGCTTCCTCTAAATATCCACCTTTAATTGATGGCTTGTTAAACTGAGTTAGGAAGCCATGGGGATCTCAGCCTACACTGTGTGGACACAGCCTTAGCTTGATATGAAGAGAATGGATTTAGAAATGTTTAGGCACCATGGCTACATTTAAACCTTTTTTTTTTTTTTTTTTTTGCAACTAGAAAGGTGTGTAATTGAATACATGACAAAATTTTGGCTCCTTTTTTGGTCAGGAATGCATCCTATATTGCATGTTTTGAAAATGTTATATATGCCTATTTTCTAATTATTGTTAAAGAAGAGACACATAAACAGTAGGTTTGCTTTTTTTAAATAATTCCACAGAGACAGGTTTTGAAAGAAGTTGAAGCATGCAACAGTATAAGGTGGTGTGAGAGAAACGATATTTTCCTTCCATAGGGAATGTGTCTTTTGACAAAAGAAACCTTCCTAGCCTTCCTCCCAAAAAACTGCAAATAATAAAAAAGAGCACAAAACAACAAACCCCTTAAAAATCTGTTGCTGCTTTTCCATGTCTTTGCTTACAGTAGCCTATGTATCAACAAATGTCTTGTTCAGATACCCTGTTAAGTAACACACTGACATCACTTCTGGTTTAAGTCTATCTGGACTGTTACATGATACAGACATTTCAGATCAGAAAAAATGGTCTGGAAAAAGAGAGCTTATGACATTTCAGCACATGCTATTGGATTCCTTAGCAATGTACCTTGCCCGTAATAGAATATACAATAAATATCCAAATACTAAGGTCCTTTTTGACTTCCTGCCAGGGATTTTAGGACCACAGACTCCCAAGTTTGAATAAACTAGTTAAATTTTATCCATAGAAAACTGCTGGTGCCATTTTTTTGGATGAAAATGAAATACTAGAAGTAAAAATCCTTGCATTTTTTTCAACCCTCTACAGTTTTGTGTTGCTGCAGGCTGTGCTTCAGAACTGAATAACATTCACACTTGGACTTATCAGTAACCAAAGCAGGTAAACCTTTGCAGTCTTGAGTTACTAGCTCCCCAGCTTTACCAAGCTCTGACATGGCTGCAGCTGAAAGCTGTTATTCCATGCAGCTCTGTATATTGCTCTTAAATGCAGAGAGCCTTTTTTCTACTAAAAACAAAACAAACAAGAAAAATAGCTCCTTTTTTCTAGCATATACATGTCAAAATGAGAAAATTAGTTTTTAAAGTGCCATCACTATAAATTGTTCCTTGGGAATGTGGTGATACAAACCTTCTGAATTTCTAAGTAGTTGAACACAAGAAATTTGGATTGAAAGGCAAAAAAAAAGAGCAGTTGAAAGAGTAAGTGCAAGTGGACATAAGAAGATCTGAAATTTAGCTTTGAAACAGAAGACTGAAAGTGGGACTGCTGGACACAAAGGAGTGAGGAGGACTACAATCAGCAAGAAAGCATTTCTCTGGGACTTAGGGAGGTATCATCTTTTCACAAAATTTCTCAGGGGAATCAGTATTTCTAACAAATCACCTTCAAGAAACACAGCTTTGAGGATTTGAGGTGTTGCTGTGCAGTGCTGGCTGTCACACCTTTCTGCCAGCCCTGGTGCAGCAGTAGGGGTGATGGAAGGTGTCCATGCACTTCATACCCTTTGCCGACTTCAGCAGACCCTTTGCTGACTTCATTAGGCTGCCCCAGCATCTGCCCGATGCCCAAAGTGTGGAGCTTTGGTTCATGGGGAAGTGTTGCCATGTGCCACCACTTGCACTGTAGCAGGAAAGTGAGGGTGAGAAATTCTGGGGCTACAGTTGCATAAACATCTGCAACTGTTTGCTTGGGGACAATCTGCTGGGGGGCCAAGGCTCAGCACAGTATTGAATTAAAAGTAAGGAGAGCACAGTTGCTTCAGAAAATGCCTGCCAAATATTGTTTACAGACTTGTATTTCAATCATATGGTTTGTTTATGCAAATCCTTATATATATATTGAAGATTCCCCACCCACTTTTTCTTTAATTATATGTCCTACAGATTAAACAAAATTGATGATTTTTTTTTGTTTTCCACTTTGTTTGTTTTCTCTGACAAGTTTTGATGGGTACAGGCATGAAAAAAAACCTCTGTAGTTGAAAAGAGGAGGGATCAGCCTCAACATCTGCAGCAATTCTCTACTAATTTATTGAAAGCTCTTTATTTCTAATGGGAAAGTAGGAGGATGGAGTTGTAGGAATGCAGAGTTTTCTGAGATGTATTTGTGCACGTGCACAACTCTGCCAAGTTCTCGTCCAGCCATAAATTTATTTTACCACTTGAATTTATTGAGTTCTGTTTGCTGTATAATATTTATTCATACAGACCCAAATTGTGGTACTTTATCATAGACTGAAAGATTTCGGGAATGGGAAAACCAAAAAAAATGTAGTTTCACCTTTAAGAGAATTTTTCCAAAATACATCTCGTTTTGGGAGAAGGGAATCATAGTTAAAGAAACTAGCTTGCCATAAAGTGCAGCATGAACTCTGATAAGGCAAATTGCAATTTTTAGCTTTTCATAAGGTCGTTACCAAAATATAAGGTGAAGGTAATGCAGTTCATTTTTCAGAAGAACAAATGGAGCAGACACGTAATGGCTGAATAGATAAATTGTGCTTTGCATGTTGGTGGAGAGACTTCAGTGTAAAGATTCCAGCAAGTCAGTTTGCCAGTGTTGCAGTTAAGGCTTTTCATGAGTCTTGCATTTGTATTACTTGAGTAGTTTCATTTCAGAAGTGCATATCTCTGAGATAACCGATCAGTTTCGTGTAACTGATCTGTATCTGTTTGTGATTCAACGTTCTTTACCTCCCACGAGTTGTACCTTTCTTGTGCAAATAAGCTGCCTCCTCTGCCTCTGCTTGATCTCTATACTACAGATGTTTCTAATTAACTCTACTGTGACAGGCCAGGAGGATATAGTTACAGAGGCTGACAGGTCCCAGGGTCTTTGGAGGCACTGGTGTGTCACCTGACGCATTCCTTGTGCTAACATCTTTTTGGCAAGCTTTCCTAATTATTACAGCCAACCAGTGTCTCTGTGTTTAATACGGAGAGTGTGGAGTGATAGTATATAAAAGTCAGCAAAGAATGAAGGCTTATGAGGATGGAAAGGTTTCAGTATCTGTTTGGTGGTTAGAGGCATTGATGGCAAATTTCTTTTTTTTTTTCTGCATTGTTTTGCTTGGCACCAACAATGCACTTAGGCTTGCTTTGCTGTTTAAAGTTAGAAATAGGATTATAATATTTTCTGCATTTTTCTCCCCCCAGTAATTTATCAAAGCTTCATTATCCCACGGAAAGAACTGTGACATTCTTTGTTTCTTGGAAGACTTATATTGAAAAGATCATTGACAGCCAAACATTAGCATGCAAATTAATACGGGCCAACTCCTTTGTAAAGCAGATTTTGGGTGATAAGTGTGCTATGTCATGCACCTCTTCTCACTTAAGTTTTTTTCTCAGACTTGGTCAGAGAACCACCAGCTGGGGAGTATTTGCATACACATGGGAAGTCTCTTGTGCTATATGAGCATGACTGCTCCTTGATTCTGGGTGAACTTTGCATTTAAAGGAACCTAGAAGAGGTGAACAGTATTGATTAGAAGGATATTGAACTTCGAGATGTGTATCTCCTGAAAATGTCTTTGCTGCTTGCTTGATACTATCAAACAGACCTGAAGGCGCATGCACATTTCAGTAATGAAAGATAGGAGATACCTTTCCAATAAAGAAAGGCTGGTTCTTTCTTACACTTGGAAATGAGAACTGCCCATCTAATGAATTAAAGATTGGGAATCTCATTCTCTTAGATCTATCACTTGAGAATAAGAGTAATTATTTCCTATTGCTCTTCATGGAATACAGTTATAATTGTCTTGATGTAACAATGTTCACATTAACACTTAATTGTTAATGTCCTCCTAATTTGAGGAAATCATCATATCTTCATATTTCATCACTAGAGAACATTCTTACATTGAAATAGCATTTGGAATCACTATATAAGGGAAGAACATATGACATCTTTTGCTGGGAAGGTATAATTTAGATATATACTTCTTTTTCTCTTTGAAATTTGTTTCTACTGTATTTTTGTTAGTCAAACTTTTTTTAGAGGCTAAATTGCACTGACAAAATTGTTTGTTGTATGGAAATATACAATGGTGTTCACTGGCAGAGAAGGGATGTGGCTTTCTTTGTCTCATTTGTGCATTCTCTTTTGTGCTGGAAGACATATTAGGAAGCATGGAAAAATTACACAGGGTAAAAGTCAAGCTGACAGTTGTGGTCTGCAGTGTTCCCATTCCAGATTACTTGATTGCACCTTGTTCCTTTGTACCAGACTCAAGCTCTTTATGAAAACAAAAAACCTTTAGTCTGTGTTAGACTGTCCACTGAGCACCAACATTTATGCGTTCAGATGTATTGTAGAAAGAAAGAATGGTCACAACAATAGTCTCTTCACTTCATCAAAGAAAACAAATACTTTCATTGAAAGTATTGAAGGATTAGTGTCTTTTGTCATTACAAGTTAAAAGCAGTAAGATCATCTCATCAACCTTAACAACAACCCTGAGGATGGCTCAAGTGCCATTTTGTCTGGTGAGACTGAGCAAAAGAGGAAAATGTCTGTAAGTCTAAGTAGGGGCACAGCAAAGCAACACACATTTTACACTATTTAAGTACCATAGAGGGAATGTTCAAGAATATGGCAGTGGAGTAGCATATTCCTCATGTTTCTGTACCAGTCTGTGGACAGTGCATTGCTGTTGTTTGGACCAGTTAAAGTGGAAGTTTTGTGCCAAAGTAGTACCAAGTACAAATGTGTGAAAACTCACTGGTGCTTCCCTCTTCTATTTGCTATTTTAAAAGAAAATGTATCAAAAATAAAATTTGAGTCTTTCTGTCCAGCCTGACAGAGGGTCTTAAGGAGGCTGGAAAGGTAAAATGAAAGAAGGACAGAAGGGATTTCTTGACTGGAAAAACTCTTTCCTTCTGCTTCAAGTTGCCTTATCCTATTGGTTCAAGAGGTTCCTTGAACAGAATGCCATTCTGTTGTGCAGGTTCTTATTTCCCTCACTAGGAGATTCTCCCGTAACTGTTTGAGATGGGGAAACTGCAAAAGGAGCAGGACTTTCCAGGACAGGGCAGAACAAGAAAGAAAAGAAAAAAGGGGGGGGGGGGGGAACCATCCTTGCTTCTATTCACTTCCTTCCATTGTCAGCTGGAGATTAGCAGATGTTATATTGTGAGGATACTAACGTTATATTAAAGGAAGGTTTTATCCACTAACTGTCTAGAGCCAATGTCCTGTAATGCAGAGCATGCTAGTGTTGAATTTTATTTTAATTATATCCTTTAGGTTCATTTTCACTAAATCACTAATGCACACCACATCTGTGTTCAGTTTTGTTGGGGTACAAAGGGTTAATCTTGGCTTTTAACATATTAGTTCAGTTCTTAGGTCTGTCAGAGCTGCTGATTCAAAGTTGGTTCCAGAAAACAAAATACCTGTGTGTGCAAAAGGAAGGAGGAGGTGGAGGAGGGCTTTTATTGTAGGACCCCAGGGAACTCCTTGAAACATAGGAGTGTGGGAGTTGAGTACTGGAATATTTCAAAAACACCTTTGGAATGTAAGCCCACTCCTCTAAATATTGTTGATTGGCATGATTATGATTCTGGAATGTCTGTGAAAGGATCTCTTCTAGCACGAGCTGAAATCTTGCGAAGTAATTTACTTACAAGTGAGAGACTATAGAATTGCATTTTCTTCTTTTATCCTTATAATACAACCATTAGTTTGTTTTCTCAAAAACATCTTCTCCCCTCTTTTTCTTGAAAGTACATGAAGTATGTGCTAAAAACTGTCTTCCTCTGGCTAAGGAAGATTATTTGAAATGAAATTCTAATTTTTTTTCATATATGTCATGCCCGTTTAAATCTTTGTTACAATCCTTTTTTTTGTTTTGTTTTGTTTGTTTGTTTTTTTTTTGTTGTTGTCTTTTGTTTTTTTGGTTTTTTTTTGGGTTTGTTGTTGCTGTTGTTGTTGTTATTACCTGGTTTTCAACTTTCGGGCTTTGGGAAAAAAGTTCTCCTACTTAAATAAATAAGCGTCTGTGTTTTAATGTTCCTTTAGACATCATTCAAGATGATTTTATGTAGATATATTTGTTCCATCTAATGTATGCTAGCTGTGCACCTGAAATGCATATTAGTTTTCTCTTTCAAGGCAAGCACAACTGCAATTCTGCAGAGACCAAAAGAGAAATAGTGAAACATATCCTTTTCATCTAAAAGCCAGGCAAGGCAAATAATCCCATATCAACAACCTAACAAACATGTTTCTTACAGAACATAGATATGAAAAGCGGAGAGGTAGATGCTAACCACATGAGATGAAATGAGAATTTAAGTAACAAGCGCCATAAATTTTTCCATCCTTAGTAAGTGCTTGTCTGCTCTGCAGTCTGGAAAATAATCTGTACCTGTAAAACAAGCATTGATTTCCTTTTCCTTCTAGTTTTTTATGATTTGTACTGCTGTACTGCATCTGCTGAAACACTTTCTTCCAACATCCATGCAAATTATAATTTCTGCTGGCTTCACAATTGTTCAGGTGGTTATCACAGCAAGTCCTAGAAGAATGTCCTTTATGTGCCTGTGTGTGTGTGAGTGCAACATATCCTAATGGACAAAAAAGATACATAATCCCTGCTAAGAAATGTTCAAAAAGGATTATCGATGCAAACACATTTTGGCTTTCCTTATTTGAATTAACACATCTAAGTGGGATGTTGAGTTTTACTTTGGCTATACTTAGGTTTGTTCAAAGGCCCTGACTAGAAATTTATGCACCCTTAAACAGCTGTGTGAGTATGAGATTCCCTACTACAGTGTGAATGCCAATACATGTGGGTGCTCATTCATTCATTCTCAACTTCTCTTTCTGGGCCCTAGTTACAATTTTGTAACTGTTATTGTAGTCACAAGATCAATGATACGGTCTGTGCGACTTTGTCCTGCAGACCGTGTAGGAGGTAGGGAGTGTAAAGAGCATGGCTGTGCATTCCCTTCCCTGGAATCTGGGAGGACTGTTTTGCCATGACCTTGCTCTGGTTTTTCTCTAAATTCTTTGCTGTCCCCAAGCTGTAAGACTAATGTGTTTGGACAAAATAATTTTTTTTTAAGTGGAAGTCCCCTTAGAAAAACAGAAATAAAAATTGATTTGGACTCTACATTATTAAGTGTTCAGTGAATTTTTTCTGAACCTATGATAAATTTACTTAGGAGCAGATTGTAATAAGTATTTTGATTATCTGCTTCATGTGTTCTCAACTGGAGAAGTCTAAATTCTCTCTGTAGTTACTATGACATGAGAAAAATCTGGGCTTGGCCCACATGTTAAACCATGTGTGCAGAAAAAATACAACAATGAATTTTCTTGTCCAAGGTTTGTTTTCAATTTTAAATAGCTATTGTAAGAGAATATTAAATCTGTTGTGTTTCATTCTCTCTTTTTAAAGACAAGAAAAAAGCTGAAGAAATTTTCAAGGAAATAGGAAGCAGGATAGAAAGAAGTGCCACTTAATTTCTGAGTACTTCTTACTTACTAATGTAAGACCATGCTAAACAATAGAAGGAATGCAAACAAAAAAAAAGGAGCTGTATTTTTAAAAATCAACAGATTCAAAAACATTTCTTTGTTTATGACAGGATACACGTAGTGACCTGCTTGTTGTGTGAAAATACCAGCTAGTGGAAAAAGCAAAAATGTGTATTATAAAATGGTCACTGAAGAAAACATGAGTTGCTTATGTTTGGGTCACACATATATACCTTTTGGTGCTGTTTTGCCCACAGCTCCATGATCTGACATGAAAGGTGGGAAAAAAAAAAAAAAGAGTTTTACAAATGCTGTCCCTGAGTTTTGGGGACACAGGTGGCCATGAAATGCCGCTCATATCTTAAACAAAAAAAGCTTGGAAAAAAAAGCTCTCTGGTGTACATTGTTTTTGTGTGTAAGACAACTACCTGCCATATACAATATTTGATTTAATTTCAAGTTCTGTAGGAGAAAGTAATAATTGAGATGTTAAAGCAAATTTATTGCAACTGAAGTTTGTTTCAGTTTGGTTGAGGAGATGCAACCTGCAGCAACCTTTCTTTCCCAGTTTAGGACAGTTTTGATTATGGTGGAGACCTGAATTGTATCACTCTATTATCTCAGTCAAGCAGTGACATTACATGCCAGGCAGGGAATGGAAAGCTGCAGCATTTTATTGGCAAAGCCAGGGCCAAAATACTTTGCAGTTACTTGCTTCAGAGCAAGAGTCCCTTTTATTTGTCTCTCAGTGAAATTGCATGTAATAAATTTCCTCCTGATGCTGTATCAGCAAGTACTTGCTTCTACTGTATCTTAAAAGTTTTTCATACTTGAAGTTCTTCAGTGCTCTTTAAATTTTATGTATTGCTTTGAGTGACTTTCCTTTACAATTAAATCCCATCCTGCTTTGAGGCTTTACTGAAAGTGAACCCTGCATAAGAAAATTACCGCTGTACTTAGAAGAGGTTTGCCAGATAAACACTTCATTCCTAGATATATAGGTAAATAACTGCATCTTTATGCCTTTAAACCAGATCATGAGTCCTGCACAATTGTAGCATTTTCAGATTAGAGCCTCTCACTCCCTTTTTCTTTCCATGTTGCTTCCCTCACCCATCCTTAAAAGAAGGGAGAAAATGGGATGAGGAGAGGTTTGTGAATTTGTATAAAACTATGTAAAGCATATATTCAGCTGATGTGTGGGGAAACCTATCCACCTATATCACTTGTAGATGAATTCTGGTAGGAGTTTTCTTAGCCATATTCTCTAAGTCTAGTAATTCCATTGGTTACAGTTCTGATTTATATCAATATTACATTCTTACTCTGTCTGCAGTGTTAAGCCCTAGTGATTTTATTTCTGAATGCTTTTTTAGAAAACATATTTTTAGCTTAATCTATTTCCTTACTGCATAGTGATTTAAGAAGTATTCTATCCATTTCTGAAATTTTTGGCTGGAAAGAGGCTTTTGGGATTGTTCAGAAAAAGGTCATACAGTTAAAAGCAACATTATGTCTCAAACATACAGATAGGGGACCACTCCTTAAGGGAAACAATTCAATGTTAATACTTCCTTATATTTATTTAAGAAACCCGTGGTTTTTTCAGGCACAGTGTTAGTATCTAGCTGTTTCAAATGAACTTCTTAGGTTATATTGGTTCTCTGTTTTCCTTTTCTTGAAGTTGTCATAGTAGAAACAGAAGCTTTCTGTTGTAAACAGAAGTTTCTCTGTTTTGTAAGGTGACCAGAGATTAATCAAAACCTGAAAACAGACAGCTTTTTAAAGCACATGAGAGGCTCATCAGAAGAATCACAACTGAAAGCCTAGCTACTCCAGTGCTGAAAAAAAAAAAAAAAAATTTCTAAATCTGCAGCCAAGAAGCAAGAGGTTTTGTGAAATCTAGTTTAAGATAGTGATAAAATTCCTAGTGATATTTATGGAAACAGGTTCAGACTTTCTGTATTAAATTGTTTCTTATACAGCATTGTGGATGGCATACTTGGAACAAAGTTTGCAGTTGAATTTACAGTACTAACACCAACTTGTAAGTGGAGCAGATGTTTTGTTTTCTGTTTATTTGATAGATTCTTCGATGTAAAACTTGATGCTTCAGCCAAAAGCTTATTATGTAAACCTTAAATGCTTCTGTCTTTGTCTTGTCAAATAACTACATGAAATTAAGATCTTCAGCCTGAAGTACTACTACTGTAGTTTCATTGATCTCCTGATATACCCAAAGTATATTAAGGCAAACCTAAAAAAGAATGTTTTGAAAAGGAAATAATTGCAGGAAGTAGTTGATCAAGAAGTTACAGCATATAGGACACTGGAATTTGTGTCACCTGAAGCAGAAAGTTCCTTCTCAATTTCTAAGCTTTTTTCAAACCTCTAAGCGTTTAGTGAGAAATTCAGAAAGCAGTTTAATTTTCTATTATACAATATTGCAGGAACCATTAAATAAGTTAGATGGTTATTTAAAGGTACTGCTTGTATTAGATAATTTACTTTTAAACAAAATTGATAAATCAGTTAATCAGCTTATTGCTGTACTTGTTTAATGTCTGTTCTTCAAATTGATTGTTACTGCTGTCTGCTGCCTAAGAAGCCAGCCTGGATTGTATTGTCACTACACTTTTCAACTGTATGATAAGCAAGGGATCAACGTGGGACTGCCCAGATGCAGGCATAGCCACAAGCATCTGGGCCTGGGATGTCCCCTCCTTTCTGGGAAGCTCTGAGAGGTGCAGGAGGGAAAGCAGATCTCCTGGTGTTGAAGCTCGGGGGTCACAGTCAACTCAGTTACCCAATGCCAGACCGTGAGCCACACATGGCAGTGGGAGATCTGTGCTGGGCTGCAGGGCAGGGAGGCTGATAAGCCCCTGAGCCACCAAGGACCATTTTCTTCTGGAGTGGAGGGGTAGAAAGGCTAAGCAGTACTTAAAACCCATGAGCTACCAAGGGCCTAAAAGCTAGGAAAAAGACTTGTCCTGCCTTCAAGTTTATCTAATGTCTCTGAGACCTGACAGGTTGATACAGTGTCTGCTGTGTGCCTCTGGGGCTAATGTAGAGCTGACAAAACTGTGCTAATGAGTATCTAGCTTTATGAACCCGAGTGGATATATTGAAGTAAAATATCCATGGTACGTTATGCAGACTTTTCTATTACCCATAGTATTTGCTTGCCTCTTACCTTGGGTAATTCAGGGATGACAGTAGTCACCCAATTCTACTGAACAGCTTGAATGGCTAGTCAGAGGAAAATACTACCCATGACTATGTATAAAGACTACATTCTTGTCTGAGAATGAATTGGTGTCCATTGTTCACAGGCTGTGAATTGTTCAGAATGATACAATTGCTTACCATTTTCATTTTGAGTAGTGACTCATCTGAATTGTCTGTGTTTCCAAATAGCTGTGGAGAATCTAGAATTCCAGAAAACTGGAATTTTAAAAACTGAAGATATTCAGGTGGATATGCTGCTTTTTCTGGAGTGTTTTGTACCAACAAACTATCTCTTTTTGTAAGTCATTGGACTTAGCTGATAATAAAGATTACGTGGGCAAGAAGCTCCCAGTTTTTCATTTTATGTGATCAGAGTTCATTGTAAGGGCAGTATGATTCAATGTAACTTCAATTACTGTTTTCCCCAGCAAACAGTGTATTCAAAATGCAAAGGAATGTTATATCAAGAGTAGATGTTTGGTTTTGTATTTTTCATTTGCTGAATTATATCTTACTCAGTCAACTTTTAAAAAAATAAGTTATGCTGATACGCTTTCTGTGTGACAGGCTGCAACTGAACCTCATTATTCATACAACATATCTGTGTGATGTTACCAAATCTATTTGTGCTGTATCCATTTTGCACTTAGGGATAATTTGCATACTCTTATGAGCAACAATAGTCACCTTGCAGTAGTAAAGGTATGGCAAAAAATGGATGGAGTCCACAACTCCTTTGTGACAGGGAGGCTTTCTTTGATCTCGTTTCAGGTTTCTTCTTGTCTCATCACTATGTAAAAAGCAAGTGCTAAGTCAAAAAGCAGATACACTCGGAGAGCTTTATAAATCACTCCTTTTGCTTTGTAACAGGCAAAAAAGTTAAATAAAGGTAGGAAAAGTTCCCTCTCTTGACTGATTGGCTGAAAATGGCCACACCTAGCTGTAACTGCTTACAGAATTGGATGAAGTTCTGTTACATTGACTTGGCAAGACAGTCATGCCAGACCTCGGGCTCTATTGTATTTCTTGTGTTGCTGAGCTGCAGTTTATAGCATGAATGAAGGAACAGTATGTTGTTATAAGTCTAGTAAATATGGAGAAAAAGAAATCTAGAATGTCTTGCTGGTGTATTATATGTGTTTAGGAATCAGGGAATGCATGTTCTGTGATAATTTCACATTCTTAATGTCCAGCTCTGTTTCCTAAATGGTCCCTGTAACATTTTTCCCATGTTGGAACTAAGATGGCAACTTAAATGATCAGGATATGAAATCACTCAGAAAAGGATGTCAAAATGACTTCTTCAATTATGTCAGTGCTGTTAGATGCAGGGCATTTACTATTCCTCTCTGCCTTGTCCCATTTGCTTGCCTTGTAAGGTGCACAGGTGCACTCATTGGCCTTTGGCAGCTGATGCTATAAATGTACCCATTGAGGGCGAATTCCATTATATTCCTTCACTGACAGTTGTTACCCACCTCTGATGCACTTCTTCTCTGGCATGGACTTCGTTGTCCTTTCTTTTTTTTTTTTCCTTTCACACCCTGACGAAACTTACTCTCTGAAACTTAGTTTGATTTTATTTCTAATTCTCAAACGTGTGAAATGTACTGGGAATTAAATTACAAAGCTGATGTTACCTCATGTACTGCAAACTAGCTCCCTGAGGCATTTCATCACCGTGCACACTTGAGACTTTACAGTGTGGCAGCAGGGCTGTAAAGTGCCTAAACAAAACTTTATGCTGTTATTAAAAACAAAATAAAGTAACAGTAATAAAATAGTTTTAAGGGGGACTACACTCTTCCAGCCAGGTTTCTAGTGAGAACTGCCAGGTGCTGCATATGCTTGGTGACATGCATTTGGCAAGCATGCCCTTGAGACCTGATACAGTGTGTAGGGAGGCAGCAAGGATTCCCCTGTCATTCATCCTGCCCACCAAGCAGTACTGTTCTGCCAGCTGGATCCTAGACGTTGAGCTAAAGCCAGAGTCTGGAATGTGGGGGGAATGGAAGAGAGACATGGAAGAGGGGGCTGCTGCCCTCTGGAGGGGTCCCTAGCCATGAAGCAGGAAGGCAGCTGGGGGAGAGGTAAGCCCCAGGAATCACTTCTGGCATGAAACACAGTGTGAAGAAAGGAGAGGGAGGATGGTTTGGACTCATTTTGACCTCTGAACCCCTGCCCAGCTGAAACTGATCTCAGCAAGTGACAGCAAGTTCTAGTCCTTTGTAAACATAATCTTATGCTCCATCTTCTCATTTATCCTTTTATGTATTATGTTTACACACTAATATGCATCCCAAACACTAATTTGTTATTCCTTGTATTCTCACTCATTCTCTATTTGAATGAGGGGACTACTGCCTCTTGTGAAAGGAGCTGACTTGTATTATGTTTGCTCCTGAAATGTCTGTTTAGTCTTTATTGAGAGAGGCAGAAAATCAAATTGCTGCATAGAGTTCTATTTTTCAGCTGTTTTTGTTTGCATGAAAATCATAATTAAAACTTAGATTCAGGTGAACTAAAGATATCCATAAAGTCGTGTTCAGTCAATTGAATAGTTTTAGGGACAACAATTGCAGAAGGTGAAACAGTTATTTCAGCATATAAAAAGGAAATCTAAATTTTAGAAAATATTAATTAAATTGAAAGAGTTAAATGCTTCTCTTGTTCAAACCCAAAAGTCAGCTGTACAGCAATAATGCTTACACATTTATTTGTCCTACAGACTAAAGCTAGCTCTTTCCAGCTGATTCCTGTGGTGACTGCTTCAGCAAGGAAATAGTCTTATGTGAGAGCCTCTATATCTTCTGACTGTATGAAGAGATTTGGGTGAAGTTCAGGTGGCAGAAACTATTCCTGATTTTGGCAAGTCTGCTGTCCGTGCAGCTGTTCAAACTAAATTGCAGAAAACAAAACTGAATGTTGAAATTGTAGGAATAGCAGATAAATCTGAAAGTTGGCTGTACTGCTCCTCTCATCTTGCTAATTGGATATTTATGTGTCCTCATAGTGTTCAAATGGCTCAGTCATCTGTGGTTATTTTTCCACAGCGTGATATACTGCTGTTTTTACCAGAGAAAACCCAAGGTAGGACTGCACAGAAGAAGTTTTTTGTGTGGCTAACACTAGACCATATTTGTTCAGGTCTTTCTCTACCACTTGGTGCTTTGTCTTCCATCCTGGAGGCTGTCTACCTGCCTTTTTGTTGTCAGTTGTATCAGACAAGGAAGTAAGGTGGATAATCACAGTAGGGTCTAACTTGATGTATTTATTAATGTATTTTATTAATTCTTCTTTTCCAGTAACTCAAAATACCTTGATGAGCTTCTTCATCTTTATGACAGCATTGTGCAGAAATTAGGGTTTTTTTTTTTTAGGAGAAAACAAGGCTACAAAAAGCCCATGTTGTAGCAATCCCTTCATAGTACTGTGACACTTGGTGCTCATAACCAAATGGGTCTAACTCAGAATAGTACCTAGTCAGGTACTAAGTGGCTGAGGGGTGCAATCCTCTGGGTATTCAAGATCCTGCTGAGATGTCTGTAGGTGCGGTGAAAGGCTTCTGTTCGCTTTTCCAGTTGGTAAGTTATAGGGGTGAAGCCTTAAAAATTGTCTGCTGTTGCTTACCTTTCCTGCTGTGGGAGCTGTGTTTAAGTAAAAAGAGCTCTGCTCTGGAGAGTGTCATGTGGATAGAAAATAACAGCCTTGATTTGTCAGAGCTTTAGACCAAAACAGACAAGAGTGTAGAACTATTGTTTCTATCCTAAGATTGGGAACATTGTATCTTACAGCCCTTCACTGCAAATAGGGAAGAACTCAGCACAGTTATTCTACTGTCAATGAATATGTTTGATGTTGATCTGCAAAATCCATCAGGCAGGCTGTAAACAAAAATGTGAGAGTTTTGTAGATACTGGATGTAACCCAGCCAGCCAAATCCAAATCACCTCTGCTGAACACTTATTGGTGATGTAAATCTTAGCCTTACTGACAAGGGGGATTTAGAGTACAAAAACCCAAGTTGTTTCCTGAAGCTGTAATAAGTCAGTGAGTAAGGAAACTCTTCTGCACTGACCCTTGTATGAGACTACTTATGGGTCATCAGTGGTTTGGTTAAGCTCACAGGCGCATTTGTTTACACTCAGACTTTTACTATTTGTACCAAGAGGATGTTTAAATTTTCTGCAGTGTTAATGGGTACTGAAAGGTCTGGGATGTGTCTTTCAGCTGAAACAGACATTGAGTACTGCAAACCTTGAAAGTAGTGCAGCTTCATGCTCTACTTGTTCAGGCAAACCTTGCCTGGCTACATTGCAGTTCTGGGAGCAGCTTGTTCTTCTACTGTCTGTAGTGTTGCTATGCTCTTGTAATACTGCACACTGCTTTTGGGGGCAGGAGAAAGCCTTTAGCCCAGAGACCAATTTTTGGAGTTGAGGAGAGGGCTGCAAACAGTTTTCTGTAACAAGTCCACTAGTACCTCTCTGGAGACTGGGATCGCGGTGACAAACAGAGGAGCAAGGTCTGGCTCCACAAGGCTAGCTCACATTCTGGCAGTGACCAGGTTTTGTCGGAGCACAGGCAATGCCCTTGACTTCTGCTATCAGTAACATCAATGTAAACCAGCAGGCATCAACAGGGCTAACAAGTGAAAAAAGTAATGCAATAAAAAGTTTATTTAATTATCTATTAGTTCTAATTACAGTATTGTTGAGTGGCTTACTGGATTTCATATCAGAAGAGTACTTGAGTAATATATGTAAATATATATTTCCTTACCCCAAGGTAAAGCGTGGAAGGTGCATGTGTGTATATATGCATTAAAAATGGACTGAATATCCTGCTGGCAAAACAAAATTATGCAGGTGAAACCTGCGCACTGAAGAGTCAAGACCACAGGTTCTGCTTCAGTAAGTCAGGGTTGTCATATATTATGGGAACTCGAGTGCCAGTGTTAATTGGACCAAAATTATGGTTTTACAGTTCATTAGAAGTCTTGATGAAATGAGCAGCTCACACTGAGCCATCTGAAAATTTTGTTTCTAGAATACTTTGAGTCCCAACTACAATGTTGAGGAAAGACAGCTGGAGGGAGTTTGGGTTGGGAAAAAATACCCTTTTTTCTCTTTTGGTGCTTGTGCAGAATTTTGAGAGCTGGGGACAGTTGCCATTTCAAGAAAATTTTTATTTGGCAAAGACATATGGTCTCCTGACATATCCAGGATCTATAAAATAGGCCTGCAGTAAGCTCTTTCACACATTTACTCATTCCTTCTTTGGTTAAATGATTTCCAGCCGCACTCTTGACAGCTGCAAATGTAAGGGTTCGGCACATCTCCCCCCTGACCAGACCCACGAGCCATGGAAGCGGGTATGGAAAGAGATACACACAGCTAGACGATTCTTGTTTATCCTGACTAGAAGAATGTAAAAAATGTGCTGGCTTTCAAGGGTCAGAGGCTAAAATATGGATATGTTTATTGCATATTTTGGTTGTCCTTTTAATAGACAGTTTGATACATTCTTTCAGTGAACATTCCAGAAGACAGATAGCTCAGAATGGGAAGAGGAGAAATCACTCCTGTCAGGATCCCCATACATGTAATTACCTTCAGGTGTCAAATATACTTAGTGACTATTGATTTTAATTTTTTTTTTTTTTTTGCTGTTCAGACATTTATGACTTATTGTCAATGAGGTATATAATTTTATTAATGTGGACATTCTTAAAGGGAGGACATGAAAAAATCAGTTGTTTCAGACTTTGCTTTCCCTTATGAAATGGCCAGTATCACATTGTAGATAATTGTTTTGCAGACATGCTTTTGATCCACTTTTTCAGTCAGCTCTATGGAGAGATGCCTAGATCTTCTTGCATAACTGAAGCACTGAAAGCGGCTCTTAAGGCTTTCCTTCTGTGTGTGTTATAGCTAGATCATTATGAAAAGCTGTTTTGAGCTCCTTTGTTCCTTTGCTTTTAAGCTCTTTGTGTGTGATATGCTTAACTGTTTTAGAGTTTATTAAATCGGCTAATGTACCAGAGTGCAAAAATAGTGGCAAAATGTGCATCTTAAAATTACTAGCCTGGGAATATAATTGTCAATACATATTATTTTGCATTCAAATTAATACTCACATTTTTTACAGCAGCAACTAATGGAAGGGTAAAATTATTGTAGTCAGAAACCAAAAGTCTCATAATACAAAGGAGAGCAGTATTGAGAAAACATAGTGCAAAATCTGTTTTGAACATATCTGGCTTTAAGTTTTCCTGATGATTGGGAATGTAAATCATGTACTGAAAAAAATGGTAGAGATGATGTAATTAAAGAAAGGAAAGTAGGTGTTTTATTATGGATGGACATATTTAGACAGAATCACTCAAAACAACAGTAAAAAATAATTCAATTTTTTTTTTTTTTATTTCATATGCCACCATGTTTTAATAATTTAATTGAGCCTTAGATATCCTTTTGATGGTCCAGGACTGCTGAAGTGATACAGCTCTTCTTTTTCAGTCATAAAGTGTGACTGGTTCTTCATATGCAAAGAAACCCTGGAGGTCAGCATTTTTTCAGCCTGTATGGATGCAGTCTCAACATGACAGAAGGAGAATGTTCAAGCTAATTACAACAGGAATTATTGGTTTTGTTCATATAGGAAACTCTTTAATATTTGGAAGAGTGGTTTAATGATGTGATCTGCCTTTCATTCTGCAGTGCACCATCATCAGACAGGAAAAAAAAAAAAAGACCTCAGTTGGCATTTTTGCCTAAGGGCTGCTGAGAGCTTATTATTCTTCTAATCAGAACCATCACAATCAAGGCAGACAATTAGCTAGGTTAGGTCTCTGCTGATTTCTCCTGTGGCCCTAAGCATCAGATGGCCTTGAGCACTCTTGAATCCTATCAACAAGTATTTGAGTAATACCTGTTTTGCTCCACCTGTTGTCATTAAGACCCTCTTTTCTTCTGTTCAAGTACTAGGTTTTGTTCATGCTTATTTATATTACTCTGATTCGGGAAGGCAAGAACTCTTGTTCAAAAGATAAAGCTTACCAGCCTAGGCAATGAATTAAATTTTAGTTCCTAATGTGTACCATGAAATTGTAGACATTATTTTGGAATACTATGTGTGTGTTGTGAATGTGTACCTAATTCTGTATATCTATTTAAACAGTCAGCTATGTAATCACAGCATCAGCTGGTCTGCTTTGTTGGAGTTTGTCTGTCCAAATGGTCTACTTGGTATCTAAATTATTACTAATAATGTAAATGTCTTAATATTTCTGTAGCATAAAAAATAGTATGGAGTAACAAAAAGGGTTTAAGATTTTTTAAAATTTCAGAATACAGATTCTTTCCATTATTAATGAATATAAGAATTCATTATTGAGACAGTCTGAGAGTTTTACACCATATTTAATCTATTTTTAAAAGTAATTAGTCATGTCAAGATGATTCTTTTTCTATACTTCTTGATGGAATACTAAGTGGCTGTTTTATAGCTAAGTGAAATTACTACTACTTCAATTTAGTAAAATTTTGGAAACAGTGTCTGTTTTTTTCAATGTTAGCAGAATGAAGACTTGAGTTTTATATATTTTGAAGAAATTAAATGACAATGTTAATCACATTTTAAAAAATCTAATTTTAAGACTACAGAATTGAGAAAACAATGTTTAGCCAATCAACCCCAACATACTAAGAAGTCATCTCTGCTGTGCTGCACTGGAAAATGATCTCTGTGTTTCAGGTTGAGAAGTTTAAAATAATTGATTTTGAAAGGAAGAACAGGTTTCAATTAGCCTTTACACAAATTTACCCATTTGTAGTGCATTAACAAGAGAGGATATTCCATAACCCATTTGTTACCAGGACACTCATTTGAACAGACTATGTTTCTTCACAGCACAAGCATACACAGCTGATACTAGCCAGCGGAGCCAGTAGTGTTTTCAGTCCTTTGCTGTCTGAGTATTTAATCAAGGGCATCATCTCAGAGTATAAAAGCAAGAAAATTACATGGCTGAAGAGAATCAAGCTTTAATGTTTAAACATACAGGAATTATGTGCTGCCACCTATATTCAGATTAGTGGTAAAGATCAATGATAGTGTATAGATAAAGTCTCAGATCGTTTGTTATCTTGCTTAGTGTGGAGATAGTGCTGGTAATGTCATGACCTTCTAATGGACTGAAGAACCATATTTAAAATGTTAATCCCAGTAAGATTTTTTTTTGTGCTATAAAAGGTGCCCACTCATTAAAGTAAAAGCTTTTTAACCCTTTCCCTCTGTGGATTAAGAGTCAAGTATTGACCACTAAGTTATCTGTAGTTCAGTTTCCCGGAGATAGAGTAATTAATGTAAAGGCATAAGAGGAATTACTGTAAGAATATTGGTAATAAATAATTCTCAGTATGAAGTTCTTCATTATCATGTTTCATATCATAAAATGCTGTGTTCACACATTCTTCTTTGGCTGGGGTAGTTTTCGTCTGACATCAGCACAATAATGAATAATCTTACATTTAGTCCATGCAGATACACTGCTTAGTTGAGTGCCTTCTGTGCAGTTAGGCCTCATTTCAGGAAAGTATTTAACCATTTACCTAAATCCTTTAGCTTTGTGTATACTTAATTCTAAAGCATCAGCTTAATTGCTCTCTTGAACAGTGCAGCTTATTAGAATAGAGGGCCTTAATAGTCACGTCTGTAACCTTTTAGGAACTGTGTAGTTACTGTGTCAGGATGTATTTTTTACATCAGTCATAGCCATGATTTAAATGAAGAATAAATTTTAATGTGTTGTTACTCAGACCATTCTGTAACCTAACAAAAGACCTCTTAGCATATATTTAAGGGCATTCAAATGCCAGAGTTAAAAAATGCTAAGATGTGAACAAGGGGCAAAGTGCTGTAAAAAGCTCAGAATGCTTGATAATTAGCTGAACTAGTTTATAAACAAAGACAAAATGACTCAAATGAAATGGCAAAAAAACCAGTTAACTTGTTTCAACAGCTCATCAAAACCAGTATAGTAGTTTACCAAAAGGCAGTAATTTTTTGTTGGCTTATTTATTTTTCTAGTTCAAGGAACAGTTAACCTTATTTAAAAGGATTTTGAAGGTTCAGGCTGCTTTGTTTCCCTGATATAAAAGCTAATGCAGAGAGATGTGTCATTATACTTAAGTTAGATTCTTAATAGATTAAAACTTTTAAATATGTATTTAAATCGTGATTTTTATTTAATTTGACATCTGTAATGTACAAAGCAATTAAGATTTTTTTCTGCACTTAAATCTATGAAGGGAAAAGTTTGGAAACAAAAGCAAATGACTGCCATCTGCAGCACGTTGTTTGCAAGTTTGCTGGACTCCAAAGATTTCAATTGCCTTTGGCTCCTGGGAGTATGAAAGACATAATTTAGAAGATTTTTTTTTTTTTTTTTTTTTTTTTTTTTTTTTTTTTTTTTGAGGGAAGGAATTGGGGATCTCTACACATGTTTCTTGCCATGTGGTGGAAAATGCAGGTGTAAACCAAGTTGGGTTATGTTTGCTTCACAGTAAACATTCTTGTAATACATCTTTGGGCATAGATAACCTCTCAAGAACCTTAAATAGAGCACTCTTAAAGAGAAAGTTTGAACAAAAGAGGAGTTCTCTCCTAAAGAAATGGATTATGAAATGTGCATCCTTAAAACCACAGGACAAGTTGGACAGTATGAAAGTCTAAGATGTCTTTGAAATGTGGTACAGAATTTTTCAGGGTTTTTTTTTTTTGTTGTGAGTCAGAATGTGCAAGAAGAAAGGACAAATCTTGAGATCTGAATTCAGTTTTGGTCAATCCTTAGCTACTTTGCACTTTACTTACTATATTGCAGACAGTAGAAAATTACTTCATTGTCTAGGAGTTTTTTTAATAATGAAGACTCCCTGGAGACCTGCTGAGATGCATTTGAACAGAGATTTTAATATCTTCTTTTACATAAGCTGTTTGTTTTGATTAAAATAGTGATCTGGATGGTTTGGGATAATGGAAAACAAGATTTGCATTTTCTCTAACAAGTAAATTTCTCTTCAAAAAGGGATCTTATCTTTGAGGGATTCAGGAGGAAAACTCTTGCCTCTGACTGTTGCAGGTAGCAAAAGTGAAAATGTTCGAATGTTAATAATTTGAGTAATGATCACCAATTGCTCTTCAACAATGCAGTATCACAGATTATAGTTTACTTTCTTTACTCTGAGAATTATGGTAAGATTTGAATGTCTGGTAGAAATTGTCCCAGGCCCAGAAATGCTCAGGTGCAGATACTTTTCTGTTTGGCAGCCAAGCTGTACCACTGAAGTATTCACTGACTGTAGTTTACTGGTCTTCAAGATATTCAGACCAATTGATGAAAAAAAATCCATCATTCTTGTTAAGCACGAAGAGCCCAGACCTCTGACTATGCAAAAGATGACTATTGTGAGACTATGCTAAGGACATATGACTTATTTAATGTAGTCTTGATATCTTCTGTTGGCCAGTGTTGGGAGAGCTTTGTTGGTTTAGATGTGAGGTTCTCTGGCCCAGCATGACTGCTCTCTAGCTTTTCACATTGATGTGTTCTAACTGGGGTTTTGCCCACACAAGTCGTCTAAATTGTATCTGGTGCTATTTGGCACCAGATTATGTGTTTATGCTCCAACTATCAGATTGAGCTATGAACAGTTGATTCTTGAGTTTTAGGGTATGTTTTGTTTCTTTAATGCTGAGCTAGTATTTTAGAGTAAGAATGAAAGGAATAAATAGTTTGTATGCACAGTAATTAATTTTTAACATATAAGGAAGAAGTAAAGGCTTCCCAGTAGACAGGAATGGGTTTTGCCAGAACTGTGCACTCCTTTCTTCACACCTGCCTCCTGGTGCCTTTATAATAAGTAGGATGAAGAAGGGATAGCAGGAAAAGAAAATTTTAGTTTAATTTTTCTGTGATACTCTCTGCTTTTTATCCTAATCCTGTCTGTGATTTGAAAAATAGTTACAATATTTCAGGCAGACAAGATCATAATTTAGTTGTGAACGAGTGATTTCTCTACAGGTTGAAGATTAGAATTAATTTGATTAATTTGGAAACAGTTTAAAGAAAAATGCAACAGGGAAATTAAGAAAATAGCTTCAGTTTTACCTCTCTGCAATGTCTGATTGATCTGAGACTAGTGAATTTTTTTTCCTATGTCAGCAACTTACACGTACATAAAAAAGTAAATGAGCAGGTTTTGCACTTTTTATCCGTTCAGTCTTTACTTATACATATTGAAATACTGTTTCTGTCACTCTTGAAGGAATAAGAATCTCAAAACTCCATAATAGGAACCATGGGAGCTTCATAATGTGAAAAGGGATGGTGGAATAATATAGTCTGCATTGAATTCCATGGTTTGTCAGTCTTATTCAGTTAAAAAAATTGTTGCACATCAGATCATAATCTTTGCAATTTCTTGGGTGTTTTTAAAGATCAGGTGCATTGTATGGTGCAAAGCTTTTCAGATCATATTTGTAAACAGAGAAACTGATTTAGATCAGGGCCTATCATGTCCATATGATGTACAAAGATAAATATCTCTAGGTAAAAATTTGTTTTAAGTCCTTTTATTCAGAGACAGTATGTATCAAGAGTAAGCCTCATGGAAAATTCTATAGTCCATATGCTGTCTTTAGAAGAAATTATAAAAGGAAAAGAAAAAAGTTCTACCATTAATAGTAGTTGTGCTACTTTGTGATCCTGCAGTCTGTAATTTGAAACTCCAGTTGCTCCTTTGCTAGTTTGCTCAGCATAGGAGAGAGACTAATACGGAAGGGTAAAAGGAACAAGGTTAAATTACTATATTTCTCTATAGAACTTCCTCTAAAATGCTTTTTCCATGCCAGGAAAGAATATACTTTCTCTATGGGTCTCTTAAATGGATACAAGACAATTATACAACAAAAAAAAAGTTCATTGATTGAAGCCCACTCTCTGGATAGCAAATTGTTTGCTAATAATTTTATGTACTCACTAGCTATTCTAACTTGGGGTTTATGTCAATAAGTTCAAATTACTTTTGTTAATGTATTTGATTGTATAGTTTATTCATATTAATAGCAAGCTGCGCTTTCATACTAAAATATCATATGTTCCTGGGTTTGTTTGTGGAGGTCTGTGATGTTTCAGGGGCTTTTTTCTCCTGTATATTTTGCTCATGCTATTTTATATTATGTCTGGATTAATTCACTTTAGCTGAAGGGTGGGAATTATGACAAGAGCTTGTTAAAATATACGCAGTTTATTAAACATAAAAACATGTGAAACATCTCAAGGGTTAGTTTCATTTTACACTCTTGCATATTGGGAAATGAAATAGTAGATTTTAGAAGTTGCAAGTTATTAGGGTGTCTGAGTCACCAAATTCTAATTTGGTCACAAAATATATTAAAATTAATTTTGTTTACAGATTGTGAGATTAATAATAAACAGCTATAACTTAATGTCAGAGTAAAGCATTTCTGTACTACAGCAAGTGTGGGTACGTGCAATAGACAAGCAGTTATATCAAAATGTATGTTTCTTCTCAAATGCTGCCCATATATATTGACTGGCAGAAATTGCTGCAGTTTTTTTTCCACCGGCAGTGTGAAAGAGATGGAGATTTCAGTTTATAAAAGTTAACCATGACTCTGCTTTTTATATCTTAGTGAGAAAGAAAATTTGTGAAGCTGACTTGCAGTATTTACAATCCTTGTGGAAGCTGACTACCGTTTATCTCAATTATTCAGTGTGCAGGTCAACATGCTTGTTGGGCAAATGTTCTTTTCTTTCATTTTGTGAGTGTGAGAAGCAAGACCTTTCTGCAGATAGGGCACTGTTTCTCCATATCCATTAACAGATGTCAGCACATGCCTCAGGCAGAGTTAGCAAATACCACTCACAGAATCACATTCCATCAAGGCTGATAGACTCTGTCTTCTGGGTTAGACACATGGTCAACACATGTTGCTATACAGTCCAGTTCAGACACTTTGGTAGTATTCCTATCTGTGGAGGTTTTCTTTTCTTTTCTTTTTTTATTTTTTTTTTAAGAATTTAAGCTCTTAAAATGTTATTTTCTCCCAAATGTGACTGATAGTAGAGTATGTGTCAGCACAGCTCAGATAAAGCTTGTTTGCTTTTTTAAGAAAGGTATGTAAACAAATAAATCAGCAAATCATGATGTTTCTGGTATAGGCAAGGGGTGGCTGAGATAGGTTTTGTATTTTCAAGCAAAATCATGGAATAAAAGATGAAGCTGACAGTTTGTATGTTGTTAGTGCTTAAAGCAGACAAATGTAGAGTCATGTGTGCAGGATATTGATGACCACATTTAAAAATATGTGAGCAGTAATTACCAGATCTCCTCATACTACCTCAGATAAAGCGGGATAAATGCTGCTGGTGAACTCCAGAGTAGAACTATTATGAACACAAGTAATAAGCTTGTGTCCATAAATCAATTTAACAAAGAGACTGGCTTTGAGCCTGGTATTTTGGATTGGATAAAATGTGGCGAGAGGCTCCAAGCAAAAATCTTGGGCTGCTTTTAATATCTTGGTGGGTGTGGTACCTTGCAGCCAATGTCGCTAGGCTTCAGCACTGAAGTTTATCCTGTACATCTGAGTGATGCCTTTGACAGAACAGTAGCTTTTTTACCTTTGCCTCCCTCCTCTCCTCATGCATCTTTGCAAGTTAAATGCCCACAGCAATGGAAAATAAATAGTCAGGTAGAGACCGTACACAGGGGGTTTAAAGCTATCAGAGTTGGGATAGCTAGGAAACGAGAGTTTGACCTCATTGAGAACAGTGCTGTGACATGTTGCACCCCATTATAACCCATCATGAACAACATGACTGTTGTTGCCCCCCAGATGCAAGGAGCTCTTCACAAGTTGCAGCAAAATAGAAATTCGTGGAGACCAGGTGAAAGTCATGTGGGCCAGCTTTGATGGAATTTTACAAAAGCAGAGTCTGAGGAAACAGTTTTAATAAACTGCGTGAAGAATGTCCAGCTCTTCGATTAGGAGATGCAGAATGATGTGAAATGGGTGAGGCTGCTGCAGAACTTGGGAATTTTTGGAGTACTCAGATTTGTAGGTGGGAAATAAATGTTGATATGTTTATTCTCTTCCTCATACCTACTCATGGAAGAGCAATTAGTTTCTATTTTTTAATGTTTGCGTTATCATTGAACGTATATCTTTCCACAGTGCTAGCTGTAAAAAGTCAATACAGGACCCAACTCTACAAACATAGTTATGAGCGTAAGGGGAAATTATTAACCATAAGTGGAGTGAACACTTTTCTGTAGAATTTATTTTTAAAGAGCCTCTAAATCATAAAAATAAATAAAATAGGTGTCTCTACTTTAAGCTAATTGTCACTGTTAACCATTATGATGTGACTGAAATTTTCGTTAATCAATAGAACCAGAAAAAAAGGTATTTCAGGTCTCTCAGGTTAATGGAATTAACACAAGATATGTAACTCAAATAACTTTTACATTTTAAATAGGACATTTCTCTTTCTCAGTAAAACCTACTCCTTTCTTCCAGCGTTTTGCAGTCCTTTTTTCGCCATGATTCTAATAGAAGACTCCTAGTCTTTCTTTGTTTTGCAAACAAGATGTTTCAGCCAAGGCACTTCAGGAAGTTTTCAACAATCAGGCCTTATTAAATAGAAAAAAAATAGAAAAAAAAAATAGAGGTTTTTTTTTTTTTTTTTTTTTTTTTTCCCCAGAACCATAAAGACTTTTATCATACTGATTTTGAGGAGGCTTCTTGGTTCTAGAAATTAAGAGAATTAAAAGTCTGTAAGTGGTCACCTGCAGCATATCTGTAAACTTCAATAGTATGTGAAAAGTGAAGTTCAAGAAAGTGAAGCTTGATCAGTTATTTTACCAGTGTCATAAGCCTGACTTATCTAGGAAGTTTCCAGATCAATTGCTGATGTAGAAGTAGATGCTTCTGACATTTCAAAAGGTCTAGTTTTTTAATCAGCACAGAATAAAAATAATTTTCACAAATTTAATATTTTTGTTGTATTTTTTTAGTTCTGAACATTCTGTGACTCTTCTGAGTTAGTGCTTAACGAGTTGTTTTCTTTAAAAACCTGAATGATAGGTCAAAGGGATTTGTTTCATGTTTTTTCCCATGTTCCAGTCCCTATAGTAAATAGCTTGTTTTTCTCTATTAAATAGGCAGCATGAAGTACCAGGTACAATGGTAGCTGATGAGAACCCTGTTCTTTAACAAAAAAACCCCTAGCCTTACATCAGGAAGGCACAATGTCTCTCTTTTACTGTTGGCTGGTAAGAAGGGGTAAAGGCAGGAGATTCTGCAGGGGGACAAGCCACATAAACCTGATGCTTTTTCTCATGAAGTCCATCTTAATGCAGCTCCTTTCTTTCTGATTTTTGCTTTTGGACCCATCCAAGTAATGTGAAAAATCTCCTAGATGGGAGGAACATAGCAAGATTAAAAGGGGAAGGTTGATCTCCCACAGATGCCTGTGAAGTGAAATGCAGGGACATCACCTGCCTCTTTTAAGAAATGTGATAGGTTCTTGCAGCCGGTTTTGAAACAGTGATCTGAAGTCTGATGAACTCTTTCAAGTGCAGGAGCCTGATTCTCCTCAGCTGTGTAATTATGATGGAAGGGAGCCAGAGGAAGGCAGAGACCAGGATGCAATCTTTTGAGATGCTTGTTCCGGCAGAGTGGGTGGGAGAGTAGAAGGAAGGGTACAAATAATAAGTTTCTCTGACTGATTGATAATGAACTAGTAATAAGTGGCCTTAGTATTTATAGTAATTTATAGTAATAAATTACTATAATAGTATATATTTTATATATATATTTATATAGTATAAATTAGTATTTATAGTAATTTATAGTAATAAATTTTCCATGGAAGCCTGATGATTGCAGAGAAGCTTTAGCTGGGTGCATGTGACCACATCTTTTTTTGATCAGCTGTAGCACAGCAAAGCTGTGTAATTATCATAATCTAACAATTAGCCTGGCATCCTTTCCCAGTATTTAATTACTCCAATAAATGCTAATTGAATAGAGGACTTAATGACAAGAGAATAAGTTTCTTTCTGCATTGTGTATTTAGCTTACAGTCTTTTCTAGGAATAATTTTGAATACTGTTTTATTGAACAACAGCCTTGATTTTGTGTCCTACATAGTCTTTCTTTATGGTGTCTTGAACTTGTTTTAACTTGTGAAACTGTAACCTGAGGACTGAAAGGTCATGGACTGCTTCTTTATATTAGAGGGTTTTTTTGTTTGCTTGCTCAGGGTAGCAATACCCTGCTAGAGATCTAAAATGTCAATGGCTTGCTACTGTTAGCAAACATTTCTCTTAGCATCTGGAAAATGTTGAATTTTCTTTTGGTTTGAATAGAGCTAAAATTAAAATAGCTCTTTGATTGCTTACTTGTTTGTGCATCAAAATCATTGTTGATGTCAGCAGAGCTATGGGAACAGAGTTTATGAAATGTTGTGACAAAAGCCAGTAAAAAGAGCAGAAAAGCATTAAAGAGGTTATTTTTCCATAGCACAGAAATAGCATATTTAAAATTATCTGCAGTAAAATGGCACATGTAATCCCACAACCCCTCAGATAATTAATAACCACAAGATTTCCCCCATCACACTTAAGGCTGTTAAGTTGGTTGAAATGAAGGGGCTTGAAGAATGTAAAAGAATAACAAGGCATAAGTTATGCTGCTATGTTCCAGTCACAGCAATTGAATAGAGTTTGGAATAGTCCTAATGCACTACAATTTCCATCTAAACACAGACAAAAGCTATGGGCAAGCTCAGTGCCATGGAATGGTGAATCAAGACATCCTGAGAGCAACTAAAATGTTGTCCTTTTAAATGATGCTAACATTTTCCGGAAAATGTTTGGGTTTTCGTATTGCGTGTGCAAATAACTACCAATACTCATCTCTCTGTTAATAATCATTTAAACAAGTAGTTTTCATAAAGAGTTGACAAAAAATTTTCAATCTGTTTCTATATTTTTTCCAGTTCAAATTTGTCCTGTGCCTAGAGCATTTGTAAGAATTGTTTCTGTTGTCTAATAACATTTAACCTACTGGAGATTGACCCTTTGTTTGGACACCTATGGAATCTTCTCACTTGGCTTGCTTTTTTCATGGTATTTGTAGGAATGGCCTTCTCTCTGAATTAAATGTAATTAAAAAGTGGCTTAGCCTCCATGAAAGTAAAAAAGGAGGAGTTGAAAGTAGCATTTGTAGGGGTATGTGTGTTGCTCACAGAAATATTTTTTCCTTAGGAAACAGAGCAAGTAATGTTTTGCTGTGCTGTTCTGAAGAATTGTGGGTAACTGTAGTTTGTATTTATCCCAAGAATAAATCAGTTGGGTGAATTTTGTGGATGTTGTTTTACATTTCATGTTATCATTTGAGAAAAAGGTGACAGGGGCAAGGCATTTGACAGGGGCAGTGTCCTCTGCACGTTGTTGTTTACAGGCTGTGCAGGCTCCAGGTGTCAGAATAGGGGTCATTTGCATCTGATCGCTTCCAATACCTGACTGAAGACCAGAGTTTCATAATTTATTTTCAGAGCAGTTCTTTGGAGTCTTTTCTGGTTCACAGTGTAGCCTTGCTTCACACATTTGACAGAACAGATTCCAAATAAAGAAAGGTCGACACAGTAAAAGGCAAATTTTCCAGTACATTTATCTTGAAGTAGAGCATCTGGTGTGTCAATTTTACAGGAAGGGAAATAGAATATAACTAATAAGATTTGTAGCAGAAGTAACAAGCAGAGCTATTGAAATTTTTATCTATCTACATGAACAATTAGTGTTATTTGTGCTGTTCTTAAACTGGATTTTTGTAGTATTTATTCCAAGAAAGAAAGGAAGAAAGAGAGAAACCAAACAAAATTGTTACTGTGTTTTAAATATCTGTTTAAATGAATTGTAATTTTCTCAGTGACCAACAAAGACATTAAGTTCAAGATGAGTCACTTAGGCTTCAGAACTTCAAATTATGAAGAGAAGCATGCACATAGACCATGTACTTTCCCTTTGTTAATGGATAAACTGAATACAGGAGGCACTAATTATTTACAAAATGTTTTGTTAGTCTTGTTTTTCTGTGGTTAGCATAACCATGAAGTTTTCTCTCTGCATCCTGAATACCTGGATATTTCATAAGTGCACTTTAGCACAGAAATATTCCTCTGACAGGCTTTGCTGGAAGCGATGTTCAAGTTTTGTGTAGAAAGTTGATGTTTGTTGGTTATGAAAATATTTAGGTGTAGAAAGTACTTAACTATCTGTCTCTCTCTTCAAAATGGCTTTTATAACACTACTGCCTAATGGCTGGCTTTGTAGTATGCATCTTCCCAAGACACTGTTTGAATGACACCTGACAAAAACCAAAGGTTAATTATGTTTGAATAGCAGTGTTTTGCTGTGTTTAAGTTGGAGTGCATGGAGACAAATGACATTATTTGGAAAAAGGTGTGTAGATTCTGTCAGATTTTTGGAGAAGTGTTTTTTGTTGGATTCTATCACAACACCATGTTCTATTATGCAAAATCTAGATAGAGCTGGTTTCTTCCTAGATTAAAGTTCCTGTTCACCACATGGTTCCAAAAGGCATGGGAGTCTCGGTGAGGACCTGCCAGAACGGGATGAAGATGGAACTGGGAAAAGAGAAAATACAGCAGTAACATACTAACAAGTTTTCTGTTTGGAATGAGACTGGAAAAAGGGACAGGACATTTTCTATTCCTGTCATATCTGCAAATGTCTGTTAATGGACTCCATCTTCCCTTTAGATGTTTCACTCCTCAGTGTATGTAGATGGGTAAATGTCGATCAGTGCTTTAATTTGAAATGGAACTTTTGTTTCACTCTAATATCTGGCATTGTACTAGTAAGTAAGAGGTTTTCAGCTTGTAAATGTGTGTAAATTTGAGCGTTTTCCACCCAAATGTGATGTTAAATTCTTGGAAGTGTGTTTGTGAAGTGTTTCCTTTAATAGCTTTGAGGACTAAGCTGATGAATTTTTTTGTGAGTTACTCATGGCCATTCCTTCATTTTCTGTTCCAATTAGAAGACTTTTCCTTTCCTCATTGTGAAGATAAATACAACATGCTGCTTGTAGCTCAAGAAACAGGAATGGTTTCAGTTCACTCTAACAGCGAAGTTGGAGATGTAGTCTCTCTGGAAACATAAAATTAGTTCTATATTTCTTTACATGCCTGTTGAGTTTTTGATTACTGACTTCTTTAGGGTATTGCAAGACAGGAAATAAATACCTGCTCTCTGATTCATAGTTGGTTAATAAATTGGAGTAAAGAGACTTCACTCAGAGCTGCTTGATAAAATAGCTTGGTACATATTTTCCCTGGTGGAGGTTCACTCCTGTGCCAACAACATTGGCTAAAGCCCAGTTTAGATCACTTAAAATATTCACAATCTCCTTCCCTTTTTCCACTCGTAAATGTAAACACTTCCTACCTATGGTGGATGACTGACCAAGGAAATTGTTGCGAGATCAGGGGAATGAGAGGTAAAGACACTGGGATAAAATGGACTTGGTTATGTGCTTCATCCTCAGACCTGCTTTGCAGGGAGCACTTCAGAGGCTAGGGTGTGCTGGAATGAATGGAGACATTCAACTGTTTCAATTCCTAGGAAGAAAGAAAGAAGATGGAATCTACTAAAATACCAGTGATCAAAGAGGAAGATTACATTGTGGTTTTATTTATTTAGCAAGAATTCAGAGGGAAACTTTGCCAAAAGGGAGACAGATGAGGTTTGATTTTTCTTTTTCGGCATCATCTCACTGGTGCAGATTACAAGTTTGATTTCATTGCTAAATTGGAATTAAGGTGTGATCACACATTTAGTTGTATGTCTCCTTATTCTTATAATCTTCATTATCATGGGCCGTGCAGTTGGATTCTTCCCTTCAAATTCAGCTATTTACAATACAGACACTTTGTCGCTCCAGACTCTGCTTTTGGTTAAAGGAGAGAATTAGCTGCTTCTGGAAGTGTGATCCATCTCATTACAAGGTACTAAAGACACTGGATGAATTGAACATCAGAACAACAGAAGTTCCTATTGCTCTCCACTGACTTTTAAAATAATGTGGAAAAGCAGTTTACATAAGGTTATTTGTGTTGTAAAAGTCTAATAGTAGAGAGGGTCAGTGTGATCTTGAATGTATTACATAAGTATAATTCTGGAAGCATCTAGTTTGTGTCACAGAACTGTAATTGGGCATTATGGTGAAGGCACAGGCTGATAAAAGAGGTAACCTTGAGAAAACGCAATAGTTTATCACCTACATAGTAAAACAAACAAACAAACAAAAATCCTGTCCACACAAAAACACACTTATATATAAGTATGTATCAATTTTTACTTACTAAAAAAACTGTAACTGAAAAAATATAAATATTCTTGCCTGAATGCGTCTTTTCTATTTGTATCTTACACTCTTTTTCATTACCTGTAGGAAAAGCATACTGTTAAGTGATTCAGAGAACAGATGTAAATTTGAAGACAATGCATTTTTGCAAAAGTGTTAAGACATTATCTGTTCAGGTGACAGATTTTGGAAGCACTGGAGTACAAAAATATATATCTTGACCAACAATTTTGATAAATGTAAATTCTCCTGGAAGAACTGTGGTTCAAAAAGGCTTTTCCATGTTATAGAGTGGAACTGTGATGCTGCGCACTGGCTTAAATTATATAGATCTATCATGCTTTGATGCGTATTCAGTTTTTCTCCCTTTAAAAAGCTATTTTATTGAAGTTAAATTATTGTAGGGATATGAAAAGGTGTAGTTTGCTCTGAATTTATCCTTGGAGGGCCAGCAAAACATTGCTTTTTCTCTGAAATTAGATAGAAGGATCCAGATGGCAGATTTCAAGCCCATCAGGTGTTTAAAATATGCCCCTCAGCTAAAAAGAAGTATTATGCTTAAATCTGTCATGGCCTTTTTAATGCTCTGTGGTACACTTGACAACTGCAGCTGTGAAAAAGAGAAGCTACAAGTAGCCCAGTCTGCCTCAAGTGGAGAAGGTTAGTGGTTGGTTTCTTTAGCTGCCCCAGGGAGTTTAATGAATGCACAGACCTGGTTTATGGAATCATTAAATCTATCATGGTATAAGCTCACATGGAGGCAGGGAATTTATCCTCATACTTCCAGACACTATAGGAGGCATTAGGAAAGTAACATAAGTGAAACATGCAGGGGAGAAACAAGGAAGTCCTTCCCGCCCCCAACAAACAAGAATCCTACATCTCTAAGGAATCATCAGTAATAATAACAGCAATAATAAAATGCATCTGGGCTGGTGCCTTGCTCTGCATTTTTCAGCTGGCGCTCATTCAGATCTGTCACATTAGGCTGAGTGCTGATAATTTGTATCCCAGAATCCTTTTATCTGAACAGAGCAACATCTTCAATGTGTACTTTTGGCGAAGGAGAAGCACTGCTTTTCCAATCTCTTTAAAAACAATACAGACTTTTCTTTGCATCTTGACAAACTGTTGCTTATTATGACGAAAGAGAAACCTGTTTGTATTCTTGTAGTAACTATAAGTACTCGCAGTCAAGTTAGCTTTCAGCACAGGGGAGATTACTGAGTGATGCAGAGAAAAGGATATGTTTGGGTTATTTATTTGCATGCATATGCAGATGTTTGTATAGACACTGATTTGGGAATGCTGATATAATTTTGGCTTCTTTGCTGCTTCTTTTTTCTTTCTTCAATTTAAAAAAAAAAAAAAAACCCAGCCAAATAAGACAGACACTTTCTTTGTTTATTTTTCAAGAAATGGTAGAAGGATAGCCTATAACTGGGTGGGTAATAGCAACATACCTATTTTGTAAAAAATAGAGCAAAACCTTTATCCAAAAGGTTGTATGATCATATATAAGCATAAGAAGTCTCTGATAGCTCTGGTGAATTGTAAGGGTCATTTTTGAGAGTGAATGTGCATGGCTAGGATGAAATGAAGTGCCATTAGCGATGCCCTTTCATATGAGAATGTCACCCTGCAACAAGGTCATCCTGAGATAACTGTGCTTATGTTAGAACTCTTCCTCTGATTTCAGATTCCAGCGAGGTGACTACCACATCGATGTCTGCATCAATGATTACCTGGATGTGTTCTGCCCTCACTATGAAGACTCAGTGCCAGAAGATAAGACCGAACGCTATGTTCTGTACATGGTGAACTTTGATGGCTACAGCTCCTGTGATCACACTTCCAAAGGGTTCAAGAGGTGGGAGTGTAATCGGCCGCATTCCCCAAATGGACCATTGAAGTTCTCGGAAAAGTTCCAGCTCTTCACGCCCTTCTCACTGGGATTTGAGTTCAGGCCAGGACGGGAGTATTTCTACATCTGTGAGTATGAAGAGGTTTACCATTGATGCACAGCAGGTATAAGAAACATAGCTAATTTTTCACCTATATTCTTTGAAAATACAGAGGGGCAAACGGTATATAATACAAATGCCTTATAGTGAGCACACACTTAAACTATCCCCAGATACATTAGCTAGGAATCTAGCTAGTGAAAATGACATTAAATTGTAGCTTCTTTTCTCACATGAAATAGCCTGTTCACTTAACCACAGCTGACTTTTAAAGCAAAATGCACCATTACATTTATTTTAGCATTCTGAGTTGGGCAAGAAGGGGAGGATATAAATTGTCCCCAAATATGAGGAAAAATAATTAATCCTTTGTATGTGGAATGCCTCAATTTTCTTACTTGCTTTGATGAAATACTCTTGTCTGTAGTATTTATCACCCAAGGAAAGCGAGGTCTGTGTAGTTCTTAAATCATATTATGCTGCTGATGTCCAGTGGTATTTAAAACTGTAATTTCTCAGGCCAAATAATCCTAGTACTTAGCCAAGTGGCTTCTTTCTTTTACCTTCCTTTCCCCCACAACTTGTGAGCTGTTTCTGTCAGAATGGCAATAGGAGTGCTCTGGGAGCAGGAGGCAAGCAGGTGAGGAGATCTGTGTCAGGACTGCTCCAGGCACTCAGACAAGATGCAGGAGACATCACATGGTTCTAAGGAAGTGAAAACACCAGGAGGTTAAAACTCGGTGGGTTAGGCAAACTGATTACCTGACTCCACGGTGCAAGTCATATCATTTCAACTATCTCATGTGTTTAATACTCCCAACAAAGATCTTATTTCATCAACTCATTTTTGTACCTGTAGCTTTCACTCCTAACAAGTTTTGACGGCTCCAGCTCTATTTTTTTCCCTGTTTTTAGTTTTAGACAGCAGAGTTGAAAGCTTTACATAGACTGCAGATCCCAATAAATATTGCTTTCATATGTGTAGCTGGCCTTTCTACTGTGAAACAGTCATTCCACCTCATTTCACCAGAGAAACTGAGTATGTATGATCCCTGTTTTCAGCCTCATTTCTTCAACATTGATATTTTTTTTTCCATTCCATAATCTACAGGGAAATAACAGTCTTAGAGGATAGTTTCCAATTAATTTCTTTTTCTTTCATCAAGTAAAAACCTCTAGTGAGTAGTGCTTTTTCATCAGAAAAACTGTGCCTTGTTCTTGTGCTGAAACACAATAATAAAAATAATACTAAAAATATTTTAAATAATGTTATTTAAAACTGGGATTTTAGATGAAAAATAGTGTAAAGATATCAGAGTTAGGTAGATAATCAGGGATAAACAAATCTGTGTTGTGTATGCCCAGTTCTATTTGCGTCACTTCAGCAAGAGTTCTGTGTAATTCAAAATTCTGGTATCAGGCTCCCTTGGAATTGTGCAATTTTTTTGGTGGATTTTTGTTTTGTTTTGTTAGTTTTCTTGTTTAAATTCAGTTCCAGAGCATAAGTCAAACAAGCAGGAATAGTTAAGCTAAGTAATGCAGTCTGTCATCACAAGTGCAATAAAATGTAGCACTGGAATTGTGTCATTAGCTGCAAGCCTAAAAAAAAACCAACCCTGGTTTTATAATTTTTTTAAAAAAGAAAATAAGATAAATGTTTAATAAAGATGAAAACAAAGATGAAAGTGATGGAAAAAAAAAAAAAAGGAAATCTCAGCTTGGGCTGACTAATAGCTTCAATGTCAGAACATACAAAATCCACCGAACTTTCAAGCAAGATACTGTGATTTAAATACACCAAGGTTGCTTATGCCTGGTTTTCTTCATTTGTGCTCAAATTCAATAAGTTACTAAAAATCATATAACTTTCATCAAAAATCTATAAGCCCCCCATCAAGGGCTCCCTTCAAAACAATTGTTCTAAAGAGCTTTAAAATCTGAAGAGCTTTGTGATATTCAACTGCATTCATATGGAATTTTTTTAATGAAAGGTAAAATAGCAAAAAAAAAATAATGAGATGTAAAATATTAGTTTAAGCTAAGCTTAGCTGAAATTGAATTTTTAGTCATGTTTTAGCAACACAAAAGCAGTTTTCCTTCTTTTCTGTAGCTTTTTTTTTTCCTTCATCCTTTGCTTTGCTGAGGTAATTAACAAGGGTATTGACATTGCAGAAGTTTCAGAGAAGCAATAAGGTAACGATAATATGCAGACCTTCTCAGGGCACAGCTGTCCATATTGTAATGTTTTTCTCTTAGTCTATGCTGAAGAAAGAAGATGGTGAAATGTTGTTGCTTGTTTCCTCATCAAAATTGTAAGCGGGTTCTAGTTCAGGCTCTGGAGACCACTTTTGTTACCTTTCTGCATCTGCATGGTTAAGAAATTAATGCTTTGCCATGAAAGGTGTCCTTTGCTTAGCAGATCTGAAACCTTTGCCCTCTCTGCAGGAGAGAGGGAAAACTGACTATATAGGATCAGTCTGGCATGTTTTGTTAAAGGGTTACAAAATATACTGTGTAGTCTAGACCTCTGAAAAGACAGAAATATGAAGTGGGTGGTTAGCTTTATTACTGTCTCATGTTCTGTCAAAAATATTCACTGTTTACCTTTTAAGGATGTGGCTTGCTTCTCTTGCTTCTATTATTTTCAGAAAATGAAATAATTTGTGAACAATCACTGTCTCTGTCTCTGAACTATTCATTTGGAAAATACTACCATTCTTTGTTATGCCATTGCCTTCACATATTGCTCAGATGAACTTGGATCTCCATTCTTTGCATGTTCATTCTAGGATAATGCAAGGAAAAAGTCTTACCCATCTGATATCAAATTTATATTGAGCAAGTGAATTCAACATTACAGTCATGCAATCAAGAGTACTGATTGAGTTTGCTTTTGAAAGAAGAAAAGGTTATTAAATATTTACAGAGAAATTAACTTTTATTTAGTTTGGGTGTGCACATTGTGGGGCTGGGGAAAGCAAATAATAGATCATGACCTGAAGTCTCAATTTTTACTTAGTTCTTATCAGGTGCTCATCTCAGGTTAGTGTACACCAGCCTGAAAACAAACTAAATAGCATTACTACTGAAACAGAAGCAAATGAAATATAAAGAAAGCAGAAACAAAATAGTGTCATAACATTGATTTTAATGTCCTTTGGAAGGGAACATAAGTTTCAGTATTCAGGTTAAGGCGAGGTACTGTGCAAGGTGAGATGAACTCAAAAGCTAGGAAGGGAAAAAATTCTAAAATGTAGAATGTTACATAATTGTTTGTTCAAAAATGATGATGTAATTTCCATTAGTTTAACTTAATTGCAGATAATTTCTTAATGTATTAAGTAAAAGTGTAAGTGACAATTTGGCAAGCATACATCAGGGCTGTTGAAATAAAAAGGAAGAGGATGTGTCTAGAGGCAGGCTGGTACAGATTTCTGCGGAATCTTGACCTAAGTTTCCAAACCAAGCTGTTTTGTTGATTTAAGCTAGTGGTTAAAAGCTGTTCTTTTCTTGAAAGCACCAGTGTAGTATTCAAAGTTTTACTAATATTAGGGTATGGTACATGCTTTTCTCTGAGTCATCAGTCCAGTTATTTCAGAGAAGAATTCAGTAATTTATACTTATCTATGGGTAAAATATCTATGGTATTTTTATCACATCCTTCAAGATTTTATCTATATTGTTTATTTAGTAATTTGATCACTGTGAATTTTTCATTTACATACACCTATACCTTTTTCCTAGAATGACAAGTTTGCTCTTATTCTCAGTTCTCTAGCTTCTTTTCTATTTTCCACAAGATTCTGACAATATTTGCTAACAGTAAGCAGGCTTTTTATATATCTAGACATAACTTGTGGGTTTTTCCTCCATTCTTCTTGAGAAAAGGAGCCCCTTTCATCTTTTAAAAATCCTTATGAAAAGTTAAAAACCTGTGATTTATTTGTATAACCTTTTTTTGCTGCTGTTTCTTTCTAGATTTATCTCTTGCATATGTCTTTCTCTGTTTAATTCAAAATGCTTATGCTCGGGTTTTTTGTCTCACCTTTAATGTGTCATCACTGTGCCTTTGTTACCACCATTTATTTGCATGAAGCTTCTGACTGTCAATTGAGAAAGCTTTGGTGAAATTGTATTGGTTGTGATCACATCAGGATAGTGTCCTGGTACAATTTTAATTTAATGATAGTTAAAAATACTATTTTAAAATAGGTCATGTGTTAATGGCTAAATTAAGAAGCAGTTTGTAAAATTGTTGTTTCAGTTGTGCATATGCTTCTTAATAACATATAACCATCCTGTACTCCTTTTTCTCATAGAATATATTCCCAAGAGACTTGCTGTTACCTGTTCCCTTGATGTATTTTGTGTTTGGGTTTGTTCCCCATTACCCTTGTTCTACGACCTAATTCCTACTTTTCCTGAAATTTCTGATTCTGAGGGTTTTTATCCAAATGATATTCCATCCTGACAGTCTTAAGTGCTCCTTCTATAGGAAAACATGTGATTTGCATTATTTCTAATGCAAAAATCGTGCCTTCTGTTGGCTGGTTCCACCTCTGTTTCTGGAAGTTGTCCTCACCCCATTCCAAAGAATGTGAAACAGTTTGAATCCTGCTGTCATTTTTCTCTAATAGCTGCCAGGTTGTTGGACAATCATTCTGCAGACATCTAGAGGCTTCTCTGATTATAAGGATTTTAAGGAAAGAACAGTAGTAGAAAAGAGTGGTTTAATACCTACACCTCTTCTGTCTATTCGGTTGTTAGCTTGTTGTGTTAATAAGGTATCTATCTGAGGTCTTGTTGAGCCAGTAGCAGTTCTTGATGACAGCTAAATTTGCACACTTTATCCCCTTCTACCATGTTTTGTGAGTGGTTAAGAGTTGAGTGTTTGTGCTACTATTTTTCTTTAGTCTCTGCTACAATTCTCTATGAATTTTTCTTTATCCTGTGCAATTCCACATTTTGTGATCAGGTTGATTTATGGGAGGGTTACTGTCTTTTTATCTCAAAATGTAAGCATAATTCATATTGTTATCAATTACTTGCCCTGTGTCTGTTCACTACTTTCCGCCTGAAATGTTTGTGGTAGAACCATACTGAAATTTTCTCTTCAAGTGTCTTAGCCCCTGAATTGCTGGGCATGGGACAGGACTCAAAACTACTGCTTGAAACTACCACTGCTTGCTGCTGCTGGTGGTCCTTCATGGATTTTTGATTTTTAATGCAGAATTATTTGCAGAATTTAGAAGTCCTAACTCGCAGGGAAGAACTGTACATATTCCTCTATAAATCAGCAGTTAGCATAGGAAGTGAAGTGTTCACTTTTCATGGAAATTAACACACACCTGACAATATGAGGAAGACCCTGGAAGCTTCCAGATTGCCAGCTTTGATATTATTCTTTTGGGATTGGCTTCAGTATAGCAAGAATTAAGAGAGGTGACTTTGCAGAGGCAAGGTTGAATAGCCTGTGATACTATACAGGAGAAAACTACTGATAAATCTTCACAATTGATTTAATAGTTGCTGTAACAGGTATTTTTCATGTGCTAAAAAAATTATATTAAACAGCTGCATAGATCTCATTGCTCTTGCTTTAGCACCAGCTTAATATTACTGGATATCAATGTTTTGCTTGAGCAGGCATGACTCACTGTAAGATGGTTATTTGATTTAGGGATCTCCATGTTTGCTGGAGGTTTAGCTTGATGTAGTGGGAGCAAGAACAGGAAGACTGTGAACTGTAATTTTGTCTTATCAGAAAATGTAAATATGAGCCCCCCTAAAAAACTACACTTCTTGCTTTTTTAATCATTCTGCTATAAACCTGGAGATCTTGCTTTATCAAAGCCAGTTGGTGTCGTCAGCACAGCAGTTTATGCTGCTGGCTATAGGTCTGTTGGTAGGAGATGCTGCCTCGGGGCATAAGTACACTCTCAGATTTTGAGCCTGACTTACCTGAGGAAATTTCTGCTGGAAAAGGAGATAATTTAAAGAAAATGATGAGACTTTTCATGTGCATCCTGAAGAGTATGAGAATCAATCAAAGATTACTATTGGCAGTTTGGCTAACAGTTTGGTTAGATTACTTACACTACTTACATTTTTAGAGCAAGTCAATCTGTGCTTTTGTTGTCATATCCCAGCTGGGCTAGCACAGTAATATGGTTCCTTAATAAGCAGTCATCTTTTCACTGCGTATGAAAAAATCTTCCAGAAATCCTCTCTATGTGTGTTTTATGTCCTTTCATATTAACGACTTACATGCTCTAAAAGGCCTAGTTTGGATATTTTTCTGTCTTGAATCTGTAAATACTAGGACTCAAAATCAAAGATTTTACTTGGGACAAAGTTTAGCTTTAGAGAGCTGTATGAGCTCTAGAGGAATAAATAGGGCAGGATGATGGTAAATCTTGTCATACCATACTTAGCTTATAGCAGGAGAGGTGAAGTCAGTTTATTTACTCATAGGCTAAACTTCTATTAAAAATTGGTTTTAGTTGCAAAATGGTTGACCTAAATAGCACATATTTTGCTTTGAAAGTGAAGATGGGATTTGTCCTCCAGCTAGTGAAAAAAGGCAACCCGTCTTCAATTCAACAGGTGTTATTTAATTCAGGTTCTGCTGGTGCTTACATTTCCTCATTGATTTTTAAAAACACAAAGATGAGTTTTGGAACTCTCTTTTTGGTATCTTGGTTTGCACCAAAAACTGAAAAATAAACAACATTATTAAAGGATGCTGAGGGAATCACAAACATTTTTAGCATGTTAATTGCACTTCTCTTTTAGATAAACATTGTTTATTGCCAGGTTCCCCAATAACCTTTCAGTCTAGACCAAATCAACATAAACAATGATTCTGCTTTGACAGCAGTGGGATCAGACATGCCACTCTACTACAAATCCTGCTTTGATAGCTGGTTTACTAGAATCACTTGAGATGTTCTGAATGAAATCAAAGCAATTGAAAGGGTTTGATAAATGTGTACTTTAAAAATTTTTTTTTGTGATAACATTAAACAGACAAGGAAGGTGACCTTTAAAGGGGATTCATGCTTAGCCTAGTGTGTAGATTAAAGGACCGGTTTCTGTTAGAAAGCATCAGAAAAAGATTAAGTACTGGTCCTGCTTAAAATAAAGCAGAAATAATCACCAGTGTCTAATAGATTTTGACGTTGGTTGTGTTCCTAGAATCCTCAAAGGGAACATTAAAAGCTGTTGAATAATTTGGGACTTGGGAGAGATCCATGTAAGAAAATGAAGAGAGAACCCATGGAAGCACCAGTCTCTATTGCCTGAGTTTTTCAAAGGGAATGAATGTCTTTCAGAAAGCAAGTTTAAAAAAGAAGATTTGGATTCATATGATTCAAAAATTGAAATACCATTAAGGTCCTGACAGCAACAGAAAAATAAAAGAGGGGAGGATATACTCCCTTGCATCTCTGAACATTGTCTATAGCATATTTTATAAGGTCTTCACCCTCATGTGAAGATCAGTGATGTGTTACTTTCTACTGAAGTACTGATTTTGGTCATTAGGAAGGGTAAAGGAGTGACCACAGAAAAGTGAATGACAGGGTTTTCTTTTCTCTGCCTTCTTTTCTTTCTCATCTAAGCTGCTTGACAAAGGTCAGTTCATTTTGTAGAAAAATAAAGCATATATTGACTGTTATCGGATCATCCAATCACACATAAAAATGTGTGTTATACCTTGTATAAAAGGCTTTTAGGGAGCATTTGGAACTTGATGAATCCATGTGTGAGGCACCTGCTTTAAGACTAAGTGTTTTCTCCTGGTGACTGTACTTTTTTACATTTGTTATTCTTGTAAAAATCCCATTTTAATTTTCTTAAAAGAAAGTGTTTAAATTTTAGTGTTCTGCTGGAAGTAGAATGAATGCTCACAGCTCTTTAAATCCTGATGGAGCATTCATCATTCCTTACTTTAAATCAGTTTTGATGTTCAACAGCTACAACTTAACATCTCAGAGGCTGCTGCACTAAGTTGGTGGGTGAAACTCATTGCAGTGATACTTCACTGGAATGTTATAAGATTAATAAACTGAAGCACTTGGATTCTGTGGATGAAAGGATTCACAGAAGTGGAGAGTAATATTAATAATTATGTGAGGACTTGTAACTCTGTAACAGTATTCTAATTTGATTTCTGAGCAAACTGAAACCTGTTTAATGAGCTGCTGTATTGGAAGTATGCATTTCTTAACATGGAGCAGATGCCAACAGAAATGAAAATAGCATAACATGACATTTGGAATAACAGTGTTGTACTTCATTGCCTCCATGTCATCAGCATGTTAAGCCTCTCTGTTCCTCAGACTAAATCACCAAGGCAGCATTTTCTTGGGTGATACTGTATGTGTCATGATACAAACTTGATTATATATGCATGCCTGCAACCACTAGACCAAAACTAAACTCCCTCAATGAAAAAATACTTCCACATGCTGAGCAATTGGCTGATGATCTTATTTCATAGGTTAATATTCAATATTCAACTCCATTTTTTTAAAAAACTTGAATTAAAAAAAAAAAGGAAATTTGTTTCTAATCTACCTAACCCTCTGATATTAGAGGAGTCTCTGAAAAAGGAAAACATTACAAAATTCTCAATAACTTTCTTATTTCCAAGTAATGTGTCCTTTTCAGACAGGGTGTCCAAGACTCTGGGCTCAAAATGGCACATGCAGTTAATACTTCTATCTCCAAGATTCTTGGCAAATCAGTATAAATCATGTAGAATATGTTTTTGGTTTTGTTTTGTTTTTTTTTCCCACAAGAGTATTGAGAAGTATATAGAAATGCTTTATTCTGAAAAATTACAGAAAAAAAAATTCAGCATTTCTAATATTTTCACTTTCCCTCAGAAAACCAGTAGGTCATCCACATTATTGTCTAAATGAGATTTTTACTGCCTCTAAAGTCTCCTTGGACTTCCTCTTACATCATGCATATTTAATAATTAAAGTATCAAGAGGTATAGCCAGCTAGATACAGCACTACTTTAGGGAATTAAGAATGGCTTGAAGGTATATCAAAATCTCACTTGTATCATACCTCTATGCACAAATGTAACCAGGCTCCTTTTCATAGTTATGGGGAATAAAATGGCTGTTGCTGATCTTCTGGGGGTGAAATGATCTTAATTATTTGAAAGATAATCAGAATGGAGATATATTAATCAATTTGAAGAGCCCTGACAATTCATAGTGGTGTTCAAAATGCATTCAGGCAAAAATAAACCAGAACAGCTCGACTCACATACATTATGTCTTAAGAGTTGTACGTGAGGATATTGTGAAGATATGATGTTGGATTTCTTTTTAAGTAGTTTTCTTCTGCACATCTGCTTTTGGTAATACTGGGTCATATTCCTTTATCTCAATACCTGTAATTGCATGTGGACTACTTCTAATATTTTGAGATTTTGCAGAAGACATTTAGGTGTGAGGCATTGAAGACTACACTGTTATCCTACAGCACAGAGCCTTATGTTGGGACTGAAACCAGGATCTGTAGCAGCAGCTCCAGCAGGACTTGCTGTCTGCCTTAAATGTAGTGCCTTTCTTGAGGATCTTCAGGACTGTAAAGCAATGCAGCCTGTCCTCTTGAAGAGGGCTTAATAACAACACCTCTTTGCTTCTGGCTAGTGATGCACAGATAAGTCATGAATTTTTTTGCCCCATGGGCATGAAGTTATTCATGCAGTTCCTGTTAATAATTAATAAATTAATTATTTTATTAACAGTTCAATATAAGGAGGTAAATTGTAATGCTACTGGAGTTTGAAATTGATGGTTGTGTAAGAATGAATTTTAAACACATTTGTTACAAGACAAAGGTAGTTATTTTTGAACCAGTGGTCTGAAGCCTTAAAATATGGATATTATTTATTTTTCATGAGTGGCAGTGTGAAACCTCTTTTACATGGCTCTCACTTGAACAATGTGAGCAAGGCTGCCTCTGAGGAAGGAAGCATCTCCTTGACAACTGTTTAGAGGTGTTCTGTGAAGCACCCACATTCCATCTCACACACTTTGTTGCATTGATGAGTTTCAAAATTAAATTAGGAGGAGCCTAGCAGTCTCTCATTGCATCACTGAAAAGTGCTGCTAACTAGGTAGCAAAACCAACAGCTCCCTCGCAGTTTGTTTTAACAGACTTCCATGCCAATACAAAATGTGCCACTTCCAGCTTATAGTGTTGGGTAGGTTTCACTGCTGACTCTTTCTCCCAGATGCAAGCAGAACAATCAACCTGTGTGTTTGGAAGTTTTGCCAGAGATAGGATTCCTCTGTAGAGCTTGCACCTGTGGTAGCTTTGTTTAGAAACATACACCAGTGCAACAGCATTTTTTTTATTTGCAGCCCCACTTGAAATACTCAGTGGCAGCTTAAGCAAAACTGTGTAAATTAGTCACTGTCACATTTAGGCATTAAAAGAAGAATTAGTAATTTATATTAATCACAAATGTTTCTCCAGGTTTTATTAACAAGCAGCTTGGCTGCCAGAAGGATTTTTGGAAGACTTTTTTTTTTCTCCCAAATGTCACAGAGAGTAAAACAGTTATTATGGGCATTTAGATAAAGATTAACGGTTTTGGCAATTTGTTTGAGGAAAATTATATTTTACTATACATTCCATTTCAATGTGGACTATCACTGCCAGTATGATTTGTCACCTCCTTGATAAAATTATACAGTGGAGACACAAGATGGTTTAATTTATTTTAAGAACAGAAAAAGGTTAATCAACAAAGCAGAATGAGGTTAAAAAACAAAGCAGACCCACATTTCTTAATTTTTTGGCAAGTCCAGATTTCCAATAGGAGAAGCAAGAAGTCTGTCTGCCTGTGGTTTTAGCACATTTTGGTTCATTTTTTCTTCATGCTTCCTTTTTTCTTTGCCTTTTTTCCTAAAGATGGCTTCAAAAGTCCTATAAGGGTGTCCAAGAAAAAGTAGTACAGGTGACCCCTTCATATTCTGCAAATAGTTCTGTGGAACACTGTAGGAGCAGCCCATGAACTTGGCACAGGGTACAAAGAAATTACTAGAATGATAAGAAAGAGGTCAAAATTAATATTGTAGGGTTTAACAGCAATGCATGACAGACTTCCAACATGACCTTCAGACTTTCACGTGTTTCATACAGACAAAATCAATTTCCTAGCGTACTACTTTTTGACGTTATCACATTCCAAGGTATTAAAAAAGATACATATTATATTTTAGTCTGTCATGGTATCTCCATTTTTGCTTCCACTTTCACATTTTAGCTTGTGTAAAATTAAGAAAATCAAAACAAAAGTGAAAAATATTTTGTTTGCTACAAAGGAGACAAACAAGGGTTGAAGGAGAAAAAACTCATTACAAGAGATTAGAAAATTAATTGGTTGGTAGCTCTGACAGTTCCTATTGGATGTCTAAGGATCTGGTGAAAAAAATCTACTGTCTCAAACAGAACATTTCTTCCTATTATTTCTTTCTTTTATGTAGAGACTCCTCTGAAGCATCATTAGGTTCCAATTATTTTCAGTGAAATATTTCATAAGAAAAGGGCATGATAAAATTGGTAGAGGTAGTGTTATTCCCCTGAGAAACTTCCTGTGGCTAGTAGTCAAATGTAATAGGGAAGGCTTCTGTTCAACCTCAAACACAAAGAGATTTCTGCAGGGACAATTCTGATCTGTGGAGGTTTTGAAATCGCGTGATATGACATTAATACGCCCTTTCTTTGCCCAAAATCAGTGTGGGGCAGCTGATGGATACAGTACGTCTGAACGTTTGATTATTTTCCTGGCTTAATATAAGCATAAAATCTATTACTAGTTATTTTTCCTAAGGATGAGTGTTGTCTTAGGGATACTGTTCTTCTAAAAAGATGAAATATTTCTAACAATGCTTTCTTCTCAACTGACTAACCTTTTTTCCTGTATTTACCATGAATTCAGCATGTATGTGTATCTGTTTATGGATATACATACATGTATGTATATATAAACTTGTAAATTTATAAAATAATAATATGAAAGAGTCTTATATTGTAGAACCACAGAATCACAGAAAGGATAAGGTTGGAAGGGACCACAGTGGTTCATCTGATCTGACCCCTCTCCTCTACAGGTTCATCCCAGAGCACAGGTTGGAGTCCAGTTGGTTCTTGAATATCTCTGGTGAAGGAGACTCCATGATTTCTCTGTGGGATATCTTTAAAAAATGTGGTAAAGTTTTAGCTGTTGTGATTATAAAAATGCTAATTTTCACAAACTAAGATGTTCTAACAAGGGCAAGATATTTGTAATATTAAGTGCAAGTGAAAATTGTTATGGATTATCATTCTCCTCTATGGGCTGATCTGACCACCTATTGTTTCTTGTCCTTGATGTGGCATAATCATAATCACTACACATTTTCACAAAATGAAAGTGAGATTAAAGATAAATTTAGCTCTAGTTTAAGTAGGAGACTGACACTTCTTGGGGTGGAGCTGTGTCTGTCTTTAACTTTACTTCCCCTCTGTGCTTAGTTCCCTTTCCCTTTTTGGTAACAAATGTGGTAATCAATGTGCCTTAGAGAGAGTACAATACTACAATTTACATTTCTAAAGCATAATGTTTCTCATTCTCCTAGTCAATACAGTTCTAAAAAATTTCCCTTCCTTTTCTTCCCATAACTTTAATGAGGCAGCAGGTTTCCCAAAAGATTAATTTTGGATTAAGATTATATTTCACTCAAAATATTCTATAGTATAAAATGAAAAAGTCCTAGGCAGAAATATCTCTTCTCAACCAGATTAACATAATAACAAATATTCTCCCTAGGCAGTCATTTACAAGGGTTTTCCCCAAGCTAACTCTTAATTTACATCTTTTCAAATTAATCCATAATTTGGTTAGAAGCAATGCTATTACCTCTGATAAGAACAAGCAGCTAGCATTTCCAGGCAGGGAAAACCTCAAGCACTGGGATCCTCAAATCACAACAGACGCTGACCATGCCAGGTAACTGCAAAGCCACTGGTGAATTCACTTTGTCCTTCAAATAAGTAGACAGAAATAGCATGGAATGACAGGTGGGAAAACTTCAGGGAAAATTAACAGTTTATATTTTGCATCCCAAAGATTTGGGTGGCAAACTTTTCAGAAGTTGACATATTTCTTTAAAGAAGCTGATCATATTTTGCAGAGAACGACTCCTTCTACTATTATCTTCAACAGGACAGATTTCAGCAGGAACGTCTCTCTCTAAGGCACATTGATTACCACATTTGTTACCAAAAAGGGAAAGGGAACTAAGCACAGAGGGGAAGTAAAGTTAAAGACAGACACAGCTCCACCCCAAGAAGTGTCAGTCTCCTACTTAAACTAGAGCTAAATTTATCTTTAATCTCATTTTCATTTTGTGAAAATGTGTAGTGATTACGATTATGCCACATCAAGGACAAGAAACAATAGGTGGTCAGATCAGTCCATAGAGGAGAAGATAATCCATAACAATCTTCACTGGCACTTAATATTACAAATATCTTGCCCTTGTTAGAACATCTTAGTTTGTGAAAATTAGCATTTTTATAATCACAACAACTTTACCACATAACTTTTTTTTTTTTTTAAGAGATCTAACCAGTTTACAAATACAACTCATAGTATTTGTGTGAATACAGCTGGATTTTCACAAAGATGTATTCTATTCCTCAGATTGCTGGTGAACAGCATATATATATATATATATATACACACAAACACATATATATATATATGTAAAATAAAACAGCAACAGAAATTCCCATGAAATTGCCTCAGCTCTTAATCAAATGTATGTTAGGCCAAATAAAGCAGACTCTGAAATTATACCTTTCTGTAAGGGAAGGAGGGACAAAAGATTAAAAAGTGGTATTTTTTTTTTTCTGTGCCCTTTCATGAAGAAACAGCTTTTTGAATTTCTAGGCATAAATTCTGACTGATAGATTTACATTGGACTTGAAAAGAAAATACATGTATAAAAAAAAAACCAAAACCTATTCATTTTAACTGGACTTTAGAAAAAAAGTTCTGACAGCTGTGCATACAGATGTTTTGATATTCATGGTCTATTTTGACTTGAGCCTCAGAAAATGACATTGGTTCTGGTGCATCTATATTTAAGTGGATTCCATCTAAGCTTTAGGACGCTGATCTGAAATATACCTGAACACATAATTAAGAGAAAACAACAACAACAACAAAATAAACCAAGGCAAAACAAAAAAAAAAAAAAAAAAAAAAAAAGCCCAACTCAACAAAACTACCACCTAAACCCAGGGTAAATGCAGTTTCTGTGTTCTCTACTCCATTCTTCCTTGATCCCAGTCCAAAGTAGGTAAAATAGTGTTCATTACAGGCCATATGTCTGAAGTGACAATTTGCCATTTAGCATTGCCAATTTGAGTTATAATTTTAGAAGTACTTAGCTGTCACTTATGTATCTAAATAGTTGGCCTGATTTCTGAAATGCTTTGCACACGAAGCACAGAGCTCTTCTGAAAATGTGATGTCTGTTGTTAATAGTAAAGTTTTCAGTAGGTTAATTTGAATTGTATGTTTGTATTTTTACCAGTTTTTTGTGTTGTTTGTGTGTTTTAAGTGCAAATACAATATTATCATCAACTTGAGCCCCATTTGTGATCTGCCATAATCAAGGACTAAGATTGTCTTGTATTGTTAGCTGTTCCTTCATTTCAACACAAAATGCTTCTCTTACCTTAGAAAAACAAGAAAGAGTCATTGTAGTTTTTCCATGTGGATGGAAACTGACTTGAAAGCACAAGGTTTCTTTTAAGAAAAAAGTCTTAAAACTGGGTTTTCAATATCTGTCTTTCAAGAGTAAGGGTCTCTAGACAGGTAATATTTTAATTAGAAGGAAATATTTAGATGGAAGGACCAGTAATACAGGGAGCTGGAATACTGCCCTGTTCTTGGTCTTTAGCTCAAGGATGACCTCCACAGAGGTGGTAGCAGGGCTTGTACCCTCTCCTGGTGTGGAGATACCCCACTGCTTTAACAACAGGGTTTCCTCTAGGTCTTCTGTCGTGAATTGTTCAGCAGAACCCTGAATTGACAGCAAGCTGATGGGATTTTTTTTGTGAGCCTGTAGATGGAAATTTTGTCAGCTTGTGTGACTTAGGTGCAAAAATTTTTAAGAAAAGTAATTCAAATACCCCACTTTTCTTTGTTAGCCACTAATGACCATGACCTGTGGCACAGCTATATGAAACTCCTCCCCCAAGCAAGTGCACACAATTTCTATAATTGGACCTGACTGAAACTTGTCTTTACATGAAACCACCTTTCTTTGGATGGCCCACATGTCATTGTTCACATTTCGGCTGAAAAGCAGAGCTAATGAAGGAGTTTTCCAGCCCTTGGTGCATGCATCTGTGGCACTTGCTTTCCCTGCTGTGCTGTGTAATGCACTGGCCGCTTGTTGGCAACTTCATATTTCACGCTGCAGGGAATTGAAATGACTGAACAGACAGGAGAAGAGTTTTATTTGCAGTAGCCTGTGTATCCCTAGACTCTGATTTGGCATAAAACATCTGCTTCATGATCTGTTTCAAGGCCAGTTCCCTCCTGCCAACAAAGGTTATGACTTCAGGCAAGCTGTGCCTTTGCTGGTGGGGGGGAGATTTGGCTAAAGACTTGATTTAGTCAGAATCAAAGCACTCTGCAACAGAAATCTTTATTTCAATTATTCTAAAAAAGCAGCCGAATGGTAAATGTCTTAACATATTAATATGTGAGTAAAGGAGGCCTATGACTTTTGTTGTATGGGATTTTATGAGAATGTGAACATGTTGAATGTGTGGCTAGCTTTTTTTATTGTTCTGATGGTAAGAGAAATGACAGATTCTCTGCATGTGCTTACTTAATGAGCAGAGTCAGTAAGTAAATCTGTGAATATTTGTGCATATTTTCAGTTTGCAAAGTTAATTGTAATATTAATACAGTTTCTGTTAAAGTCTTAGGAAATAGGTCTGACATGATGCAATATTTGGAGATAAATTGATGTATTAAATCTTTCTTGTATTCATGGGGACCTAATTTCAGGGGGTTTTGTCTCCAGCCAAAAATGGTCAGTTTTTCAAAGAATGATACAGATTTCTTTGTGGAAGTATCATCTTGATCCACAGTTACACATCTACAAAAAGAATCCATGTTATTTCTTGCAATAAGATAGATTCAACCTTTATTAGAGTAAGTAGTCTATTGCTGTCTATGTACTTCACTGTCATTGATGCACAATCTTTGCAACATATGGCTGGCTTTCCTCCTCAGAAAAAATCCTTTTTGTAACTTTAAAAAAGTAGTAATTGAATATTTGCATATCTCCAAGGAGCCATGCGGGTTAAACACAGCATTCGTCTTCTACTGTTCTTAGGCTGCTTTTGGTTTCGAACTAAGAACTATTGCTTTTATGAAGCGCCTTTTTCTATAAAGTCAAAACCTCACAGCAGTGCACAGAAAGCCAGTGCTATAAAGGAGCTAAGTAGAGTCTTTAATAGAGAGAGCTAGGTTGTAAGCGTTTTTGTTCCTACGGAGTAGATAGATTTGGTTCCATCTGTTCCATATTCATAACAAAGGAGCTTACTTGCAGGAGGACTGACTTCCTGGGACTAGCATGGTAATGATCTTTTCACCACAGATTGAAAGGATTTGAAAATGGTCACTTCAGCTCAGCAGAAAGCAGCTAGCACTGGTAGCACTTCAGACCTGCTATTTTTCTCTAGCTCTGTTTCAAGAGCTTTGATGTCCAGGTGGAGATCAGGGGCAAGCAGCATTCCTTGGGGCTGTTTAACATCTTTGTCAGTGACAAATGTTTAACATCTTTGTCAGAGAGTGGGATCAGAGCACCCTCAGCAAATTTGCAGATCACACCTGCAGTTGATAGTCTTGAGGGAAAGGATGCCATCCAGAGGGACTTAGTGGGCTTGTGCCAAATTCATGGGTTTCAGCAAGGCCAAGTGCAAGGTCCTGCATCTGTGTCAGGAAAATTCCAAGCACAAATACAGGCATGGATTTGAGAGCACCCTTGAGTAGGGCTTGGGTGTGTTTAATGAGAAGTTCAATATGACCCAGCAATGTATGCTTGCAGCCCAAAAAGCCAATTGTTTCCTGGGTTCACCACAAGAAGCATGGCCTGCAGGTTTAGGAAGGTTATTCTCCTCTTCATGCTGGTAAGATCCCATGTGGAGTACTCTATCCAGCGCTGGGGCCTGCAACATGAGAAGGATGTGTTGGAGTAATTCCAGGGGAGGCCACAAAGATGATCAAGGAGGCTTGAGCACCTCACCTTGAGAGAGGGCTGGAGTTCAGCATGCAGAAGGGTCAAGGGAGCCTTTACAGCAGCTTTCCAGTACCTAGTGAGGGCCTGTAGCAATGGTGAAAGGGACTTTTTACAAGTGCATATAGTGATAGCACAGGAGGGAACTGTTTTAAATTGAAGAGAGTACATTTAGATTAGATGTTAGGAGAAAACTCTTTACTCAGAGAGATTTTACGGGAGAAAGAAGTGGTGGATGCCCTATTGTTGGAGGTGATCAAGGCCAGGTTAGACGGGGTTTTGAGCAGCCTGGTCTAGTAAGAGATATCCCTGCCCATGGAGGGGGGGTGGTGAGGGAGGAGCCAGATTATCTTTAAAGGGCCCTTCCAACCTAAAGCATTCTATGATTTTATGAAGATGCCTATTTTTTCTGAATAAAACAAATATAAGCCCTCCTCTCTTCGACATTCATTGTCCCCTACCCCCACCCCATCAGTCAGTTCTACATCTGAAGAGTTCAGGATGTTTTGTCAAAAAAAGGTGTTACAAATACAGGATTAATCTTTCTTAATTTGACCATGGTATTGAAGGCAGAAGTGAAAAATTATTTACTGACTGTCTGGGTTCTGTTTACTGAATTTTTCTCATGGCCTCTTCTTTCTCAACAAGAATATTCTGTGAACAAGAAATCAGGTCCACAAAATGTGTGTGAAAGTGCCTTGCTGAGTTCATAATTAGGATGCTCCAGTGCTAGCTTTGATTACACACCTCATGGGCTTTCAGGAAAAAAAAAATTCCATTTTGATCCAAGAAAAAAATATTCTTGTCTCTGCAGGATATTTCACAAGGGCAGAAGAGAAAAATGCAGGAGCATATACAAGCACTTTTACTTGGCTAAAGAGCAAGTTATTCAGTGACCCCTAATAGGTGAACTGGAAGTTTATAGAGATCTTAAAAATTAACTAGGAACACAGAACAAGAACAATCCTTCTGTGTCATTGGTTCTGTGTCATAGGTTCTAGTCTCTGGTAGAAGCCCTGAGCCCCCCAGATTTATGATTGTCCTGGCTGGATGTTATGCTGGGGTGTGCTGGACTCCACACTGCTTGTGCTCCAGGATGCCTGGTGCCTGAGGCAGCTGTTGGAGTGGGATGGGCAAGCAGCAGGCATGCCTGGCCTGCCTTAGCTGTTACTGCAGCATCTGTGTAGGCATACTCAGGGGTGTGTTTGTCCTTCAAGCCAACAGTACCATATTGTATTATTCATAGATATGTATGAAAGCATCTGCTACCCTTGCTGCTGAAGACTGCAGATCAGATGGTACACACGTATTTGCAGCTATGATGCTTCCCTGCACCCCAAAGTGAGAGATGTGATCTCAAATGCAGACTTTTTTGTTTGGTGGGTTGTCAGTTTCTGAGTTCTGAAAGTTTTACTACAGCAACGCAGGGGGAAAATCCATGAATTTCAGTGACTCTTTTCCTAACTAAGGTAAATGAAGTGTATCCAGATTTCTTTGAAGAAACTCAAGGTGTGGAACCCTCCTTTAAACATGAGAGGAAAGAAGCACCTCATGCACACTGCCATGAAACTCTTCCAAGCTACCAGAACTATATCCAGTGCAAATGTTTGTTGATGTAGATTAGCCTGGAGCTGAGACAAAAGTGAAAGGGGATATTCATGATTGCAGAAGCTGGGATAAGGACTGGCAGGGCTACTCTAGTCAGATGAGGCTTGAGTTCTCTGCACTCTGAGGAGTGGAGACAACACATGCAGTAGATAAGAGGCACTTAAATTGAACAATGATGGACACTTAATGTGGTTGAGAGAAGTTAATTCTGCAGAATTTTTGTCCATCTCTTTTGAAGTTAGTAAGTATCAGCAAGGTTTTCCAGTAAGTTTTTTTTGTGTGGTCCTATATTGTTTTCCATATGTATGTTCTTACATAAGAAAAACACCATTAGAAACTGCTCACAGCGTAGGTATACTGGTTCTTTAATTGGTTAACATGCAAAGAGTAGAGAAATAAGTTTTCTGTGCAGTGGTGTTGGCTTGAATCAGGAAGTAGAAGATAGAAAATAGAGATAAGAATTTCCCAATCTGCTTAGTCAGGTTGTTAGTGTGGAACAGGGCCTTTTCTAGTAGCGAGGTAGAGTTCTCTCTTCCCTTCTGAGAACAGTTATTACAACATTCAGGAGGAGAAAAGCTCAAGAGGTACCCGTGTGTTTCAAGTCTGATGCCGTATTCATTGCTTTTAAAATAATTTCCAAATCACCAGGTCTTTTAAGTCCCAGTTATGGAAAAGTGTACACATATATGTCTAATTTTGAGTTCGTCTGGGAATGATCCCTGGGAATAGGGCTAAATATCCTGTGGTATACATTATTCTTAAAAAAATAAAAAAGAAGACTCAGAAGGAAATAATTTGTGGCAGAGGAAAATGAAAGGTTAGCTCTCCCATGGGTGTCTTAGACTTTCCCATAGTCACAGTTACAACAGACTATAATCCTTTTCTGGCATAGATGGGACATGTCTAATTCCTGACAAGTTCTCCTTGATGAGCCTATGGTTGTTCTCACATAGGTTGGCTTTTTAAAATATGGATTTCAAAACATGAGTAAGACCTGTGGCATTGAACACAGGCAAGGTAAGTGAAAGAAAATAGAAGTTTAAATAAAAGTGCTATTACCTCATACACTGGACAAATTTTGACTAAGGAGAAAACTTCAGCCTAATGTGTTCCTGAATTTTTCATGGTGAAGGTCACAATTTGAAGGGTTATATCTGTTCTAAGGACTGGATATAAATTTCTGGCTTGTATGATGGAATGGTTCAGTATGCCTTCTGCAGGACCTGAGCAAACTGGGAATTCACATGATAAAGGTGTACTGTATTACTACGGTGCTGGCATCTGTTGTGTCTGTACTTAGTTGTGGCCTAGGACTGTAGTGGCTATAATGAAGTAAAAGGTCGCTGCTCTGAGAATCCTGACATGTCATAGTAAGAGCTTCAATTACAATGGACTATGATGTGTTTTCCAAACTTTAGCTTTCCCAATACATACCTGGTTTCCATCCTGCAAAATTCTGGGTTTATCTGTGTAAGGGCAGTGCCAGTATGGTATTAGAACTTTTCCAAGAGATAAACCTTCTGAAATCTTTTGAGCAAAGGTATTATCTGTAAGCAGCATGTTTGCAAACTCCTGTACCTGCATGTGCACACAAATATTCAAAATTGCATTATTATCACCTTTTCTGAACCCCCTAAAACTCCCATTTTGTACTTTTTTTCCCTAAATTTCCCCTGAAACTTCTTGAAGACATTTTTCTATCTTTACATCTTCTCCCTCCTCCCCAAGACATAAACATACTTAGTTGCCTTGCATAAGTGAATAGCAAAACTAACATTCCATGTCTATGTACATGTTCACAACCCTAGAAAAATGCATGTAAAATTACTTATTTGTTTTTGTAAACAGAATTTACAAGTATAGCATAGAAAGATACAACTTTTTCTAAATATTTTGAAAATAGTGACAAACCTATGAAGATGGACAAGAATAGAGTCCTTCCCTCTTCTTTAATTATAGCAGTGGCAAAGCTAGTAATGGATAATATGAAGTCCATTAAAGTATATGAGTTTAGTAGCATGATACAATACCCACAAATTCCATGCAGGTGAACATGTTCCTTTAAAGATCACAAAGATCTTTACTTTACTAACAAGACTATAATGTCTCTTCAAAGGATTTACTTATGTCTGGTTCTTAGAGATGGAAATTAGCAAACTGGATAGCCTGCTTGAAAAAAACCCACTTTATTTCTAGTGATACCAAGGGAAAATCAAAGTACAAAAGAGCTTATGGAAAGTAGGAGGATATATTTTTCTCTAAGTGCTTTATTTGATAGTATTAACTTGTTTTATTAGCAATTTGCTTTAATACAGTCTTAATGTAGTACAATAACTGTGTTTGGTTTTGTTAATGCCTCTGAAATCAGTAATGAGATCTGAGGGTTTTATTTCATTCTAGTTAATAAGTGTTGGTTTGTTGAAATAGAATACATGACATCAGTCATTTATATTGGGCTAATGCAGAAATGTTAGCACTTATTTTAAGGTATGCAATACAGTTTGAATTTGTGAAAAAGGAACCTTGTATGTGAGAATCACCTGCAAATATTTCATGTGGAAGCAACCATATGGTCCATTTTTCATTCCTACATCCTTATAATTCACAGGAACTTACATGCAACTAAAAGTCCATTCAAAGTAAGATATGCTTTTGTTTTATTTCTAGCAGAGCTTTGTTTGTTTTTCAATGAGAAGAAACACCACAGCAGCAAACTGATTCTCTGAGAAGCTCAAGTTTGTTGCAGTTACTTGACAGCTTCACTCTAAACATAAATGTTCTTGCTTTTATAAAAAGAAGCAAAAGTCTTTGCAAAGAACTTTGAGCTTTGTTTTCTTACTGGTTCAAGGCTCAGTTGAGAGGAACAGTGCAGGCACAGTTGGATTTTCCAGCATCTGTAACATCTGTTTTGTTGGACTCTTCAAGGTGTAAAGGGTACAGGCTGCCCTGTGCTGAGACTTTGCTGAACTCAACTGGACTCAGCGACTGAGGAGGAACAGATGATAAAATATGACAGCAAAAAGCCTTTGGACTGGATTCAGAGTGTTGCCTCATAAGAGCCCTCAGCTGCTGTTCACCTCTGGTGGTGTCCAGCACTGAAGAACTTTGGGTTTCTTTGATGTTCTGCACTAAAAATGTCTGACTCCAGTACACCAGCCAGGCCAGCAACAGACAAAGCTTGTCATTAAATTCCCCCTTAGAGAAGAAACGGGAGCTTCCTGAGAGAGATAGGACAAGACCATGCTAAGAGGAAATACTAAATAAATGGCTTAATAAAATTGCAAGTCCATGGTTTGCGTCTCCTAACACACATGGCTGGATTTTTTTTTGTATGACTTTGATGCAAAACATAATTTCAGTCTCTACAACCTTCAACCAGATACCTAAACTGCAATGGATTAGAAATGCAAGAAAAATGATATTCTTCCTGGCCGAGCAGTTGCAATGGGACAATTAATTCAGCATTAAGTGCAGAAACAGTAACTCTGTATTGCTTTCTTCGAAGAACTCTTGCTAAAAATAGCATTTGTCTGGCAACTCATTTCCATTTACTAGGTTATTTTTAGTAAGTCTGAGAAATATAGTCACTTGTGAGATAGGCCATAATAATGCAGTGTGTTTACACAGTGCAATGCCAGTTGAAATTATGTATAAGACATTAGGAAATAAATGTAGGATTTCACAATCTCTTTGTTGTGGGCATTCCTTTTGTAAAATCTTTTCCTCCATGCTGTGTACTTTGTCATTTATATTTTGAATGAAATGCAGAGTATAAGTCTGTGTTTGTGTGTAGGCATGTATCTATATACATATAGAGATGAGTGCAAAAATTAAAAGAGTAGTGCAAAATATGCATTTGTATTAGGTGTCCTATTAGTAGTGTGGGGTTTAAAATATGCAATTGGACATGCTAGTATCCACACTAGTTTTGCTTGTATTAAGCCATGAACAGTATTAGCTGTCACCTTTCATGTTTGTTTGTTCACGTATTTATTTATTTTGTTTCCATTTCTAGTAATGTTTTTTTTTTAGAAGTTTATGAGTGTTGTTAGCAGCCCTGGGTCAAGTGGTTTTTCAGTTTAGATTGTCTCTCTGTTGGCTTGAGATTTCTGAACCTTTAAGCTGCTCAGTAATTTTTTCGTGTTCTCATCTTGCTTATTACTAAATACAGAGATGATAGAATTGGCTAGAACAAAGCTACCAGAAATTTTAGTCATGATTTATTGAAGAATTGCGCTTAATTATTAGGTCTGAAGAATGACTTAGTCATAATCATTCAATATGTTAATTTTCTCAGAATGGAGTCATGTGTGTACTACCAGAACAAATCTTTTGCTGATGGGTTGGAATGGAAGAGCAGGCATGCAAAGACTTCTAATTTAAATTCAAGTGGAAGAAGTGGTTTCTGTAGGACCAGTATTTATCTATTTTAATTTTTTTTGTCTTAATATATGCAGGAGAAAATTATCTAGAAATCTTTTCAAGTATTTTTTGATAAATAATTCAAGTATTTTTTGGTAAATAATTTTGAAAAATCCTGCATTGTTCTTAGATATGAGTCTTCATGTATGAGCATGGAGGAGTGCTTTATTGGTTGATTTAATTCTAGCTGACTCTTTCTGTTGTACCATTTATGCAAATTCATAACTTTTTTCAATCTAAACTGTGAGAAGAATATTAATAACTAATTCTGCATTTACCTGGCTAATTTGCATACATTTATGTTGTATGGTAAATCACATGAAAACCTACAGGGGAAAGGCTGAGCTCTTCTAACAGCTAATAGGCTATTTTTTTTCTTCTGACTTGCACAAATTGAGAAATATTGCCTGTGGCAAACATAATGGAAAACTGCATTTTTAATGCTCTCACACATACTCATTTCTGTACAAAGAAAGAAGCAGATGATCTTCTTAAAACTTTCTAAAGCTCTGTGGCTGACACAGGATATTGGATGTTAAAGTACCTCAGGTTGGTGGAGTTGTGATTTGCAGGTTGTGTAAGGTTACCTGGGTATTGGATTTGACTAATGGGAGTGCTACTGTGCCTGAAAGTGCTAGAGGCAAATCACAGCTATAAGTATTTTCTACTGAAGAGATTGTCTATAAATTACAGGTCTAAGAGAGTGCAAGGACTGCCTAAACACAGGTTTCTGATCTCCACCATCCAGCATCCTGTGTACTAGGTTGCTGCAGGTTCTCTCCTTGTTGCATTTCTCCAGGTGGTTACAGAAGTTATATATACAACCCTTTTGACTGGGCAGTAAGTGTTAAATATTTACTCAAGCTGTATGCATGTGATGTCTCAATTTATTGTGCTGGAAAGTTCAGAATTGGTGCTCTATTGGCTTCTGAAACAATACTTGGCAGTCTGAAACAATACTTCTGTTCAGTGGTTGTAGGTGGGAAGCACTTACCAGAGCCAGAGTTTGTGTGACAGAGGGTGCTAGTAGTAGTACATCTGCAATGAACTGAGGTGAGATTTCTCAGGCATGATTGAGGCATGATTTCTCAGTTCTTGCCTACAAGGAGACCCTGTTTGCTGCATTTCCTAGCAGACAGAAGAAAACATAGATCACATTTTTCAAAAATGCAATGAGAACATTGCCTTGTCTCCTGTGTTTCACAAACAGTGCTTTATAATCCCTGCAGAGAATATTCCAAAGTGAACTGGTGATAGCAATTGAAATACAAAATAGTAAGAGAATTGCCATCTGCAGAGTATCTGCAGAGGCATGGTGAGGGTGTTGTGTTTCTGCATAGGGAAAGTATGTTCTTTACCAGCATCCCCACATTCTAAACAAAGGTGCTGTTGGAGTGCCTCAGATAAATGGAGTGCTGTTTCCAACTGAAACAGTTTCACTTTCTAATAAGGCCCACAGTGGCTTGTGCTATGAATGTTAAATGTCTTTGTAGTGCTGAAGGAGGATTTGAACTGCATTTGTGATTCCTTTTTTTCCTCTGTATCTGGACTTGCATTTTAGAGAAAAGTGCAATCCTGTAATTAAAAAGTCAAGAATGAGTGAGGAGGAAAGCAGAGGTAACGACTGATTACATGTGAATATCAATAAATAGGATGGTTGAGACACTTTAAATGTGACATCCTAATAACTTGCTTTTAGGTTAGAAACTTAGCCTCAGGTATTTGCCAGTGAAACTGTTGCCTCTCTTAGGACAGGAAATAATTGCTATTTTTGTCATATCAGTAGCAGATCCTGATAACTAAGTTACTTCTGAAATTTTAATTTATTTATTTTTTACATTTACTTTTTAATTAGCTTATTTTGTATGCTGATTGGTTCATATCTTGATGACTCCTTTAATGAGTTTCAAGGATTTATCATAGTAAATTGAACTGCATAACTGTTTTCTGTATATGCTACTTTTTTGTTCTCTATCTGCAGTCATTGAATAACTCTGCTAATTGTTACCAGGCTGAGGAAGGACCTAACCTGTTATTTATATCTAATATATTAATAATGTACCATATGTTTTCTAGCTGAGAACTACTTAGGAGAGAGATGAGGGAATTGTATAATTTTTTTAAAATTTAAATATAGCTAGCGAATATGGAAATATTTATGGTTTGGCTGTAGATGAGGAGAGAATAATTTTTATCACTCTCTTTCCTTTCCTTACAGGGTATAAAAATGGTAACCAGAAGCAGTTCAGGGACGAGAAGTTTTCCCGTCTAATTAGTCATTATAGGCTGTTTTCAGATCCAGCTTGGACCTAGTCCTGTGTGCAATAGTTCTTTGTACATTTTTTTTCCTAGTTCAACTAATGTAGATGGAATTCTCATCTGAAGAATACAGAGCTCATGACCTAAATTTCTTCTCAACTGTAGAAGACTCTTTTTTAAAAAACTCTTATTAAAAAAAAATAATGAAGATCTCAAACCAGTTATTTTTATAATCATTGAGAAGTTTTCATGTATCTTGTGATTTAAGAGCTCACTTTCTTCTCACCCTTTGTGTAACCATAAGGTCTAAAACATTCTTTAAGAGTGGGACCCAGGAGATTTTCATGAAGTTTCTGGCAAAGGTGAGGTAGGGCAGGGGAAGTGGGAAGTATCATAGGAATTGTAAGAGCTATGTAGGCGCTAGCAACACTTCACAGTTCCTCCTCTGTTTTCATTTGTGATTCTTCCTGACACAAACTAAACCAGTCAGATCTTTTCTAGTCTAATATCATTAATGAAAAAATAAGTGGATATAACGTATTTTCCTCCTTATAAGGGAGTTTTTTTAAAGGTTTCTTTTTTGTTTTGCAGCAAGGAATCAATTGCCTTTTTTTTTTCCTGTGGAAATTCTGGCTTTTGAAATGGAAAGTGTTACTTTGGACAGGTTCCATTAGCATCAGACGCTTGCTTCTTGCTCTCAGAACTGGCCTGTATTTTATAGCTTATATCACCTTTAAAATGGGCAAATAGAAAAGCCTTGTAGCAAAGCCTTAGGGTCCAGCCTGATTTCATTCAGGAAAGAGAAAGAAATTTCTCATTGTACCACCTAGAAAGGACAGCTTTTCTTATACTGTAGCTAATTTCAGTGGAATGTAGCAACTGCAGCAACCTGAGAAGCAGCTTTAACAGATCCCAGCTGAAAAGGAGCAGTTCTCTTTCTCCTTCCCTGATGCTTCCCAATGGGTGATACGTCTGGTCTTAAACCAAGAACTTAAAACGCTGGTGTATTTTTTTTCCTTTAAGAAGAAAGGGAGAAAGGAAGAGGAGGGAGGGTGGAAATAAAAGAAAGGAAGAAAAAAAAATTAATTGCAGTCATGCATCTTGGCAAACAGCATTTAATTTCTTCAGAAGGCCAAAGAAGTTGCAATGTATCCCTTCATCACCTTTGGTTTTGGTTGTTAAGGAAGATGGAAGTGCTGAATGATACTTGATTTTTTTGGTAGTCATTATTATTCCTTCTGGAGGTGTAAAACACTGATTAAAAAGGAATCTTTCTGCGTTTACAGCAAACATTGAAAATACATAATTTCTCTGGAAAGAAGAAAAGCACTATTTCAAATTTCTCGCTAATACTGTGCCCGTTTCTGGAATGATGATTTAAGTGCAACTGTTATGGTTGCAATAGGACAGTTCTTCATGATATACTCTACAGTTGCAAGAGAGTGTAAAGACTGGTGGAAAGTATTCCAACAGTGAATAGATTTTAATATTTTTCTTCCCATGAATATGGCACAATCACTAGCCGTTATTTGCTCCTATATGTGTGTAAATATCATATGAACAGATGAACTTTGGTGTACTAAGCATTAATTCTCTGCTTTCCCAGAAAGAATAGACTTTATTACCAGATGGGCTATTATTAGCTTCTAGCTATACTAGCTAGTCAGATATTCTAGTTAGTCACTGACTAACAGAGTATTCTAATAAACAGCAGCTTAAATAAGCAAAACATGCTTATTTTATGGACGTAAGCTAGAGCATGTAAGCATCAAAGCAAAAACGTGCCTTTAAATAAATGTGTGCCATAATGCACCTCTGAAATAATTTCTGGGCATAAAAAATATGGCAGTGGTAAATTTACTGTAGGCATTCAGTTTTGTCTTATAATGGAAATGTGATTTTCACCTCTATCCTAGTAATTTGGTAATTATTATAGGATTCTTATCTTTTGAGAAATCTACAACTGCCTGCTTAGTCTTAACAAAGTAATTAGCCAGTTGCATATATTCAATGAGGGCCACCGAAATGACATAATTTCCTGAAGATAGCCACAGAGTGCAATATTGTGCCCCAAATAACACACCAGTTACTGCAAACTCAATGGAGGGAAATTTTCTGACTTGGTAAGATGCTATAGTCAAAGGCAGTTGTTAACTCTTAACTGCTTGGCATTGTGGAAGGAGAGCATCATTTCTACATGCTTTTTGTTTTGGCTAAAAGAGGGGAACAATTTTTTGAGAATTTTCAAGATGCAGAATCACAACATGAACTGTATTAGATTGTTTACTTGGCTCCTTTTTTTGTGTTTGTACTGAATTTGCTAGTTCTTGTTAAGTTCTAGGAAAAATCAGATGCCTGTCCTGCAAGCACATCATCAAAGACTTAGGAAATTTATTTCAAATTAGTTGAGGAGCCATTCAGTTGTAAACTTAACATGAAGACATATGAACTCTATGTATAAATTGTTTTAGTTGTTTGTCACACATAAGGACATGAATGAAATAAGGGTAAACAGAGGAAACTTACATCTTGTCAGGCCAATCATCTTTCCTAGTAGTGGCCATTTGATGCAAAATGCAATTAATTCTGCCCTAATACATAGATTTTGAATGCAATTAAAGAAAAAGTCCTCTGCAGTGCTTCAGGTAATGTTTTTAGCAATAGCTCTTGAGGCATTTTCAAGAAAAAAAAAAGAATGGTCTTTCACAATGAAGATCTTCATGCTCAAGTCAAGTTACTTGGTTGAATTGTGCATGTTGAATTGTGGGCCAATGTACAATATCAGAATTGCAGATATTGAGGAAATTTACTGGTGTGTAAATATTGGCGGATAGTGCCCTGATGTTGAGAAGCAGGTGCATTTCCCTATTATGTTGTATTTTGAGGCAAGAATGGTTATAGAAAGAAAGTTATCACAACAGCACTTTTTTCTGTGTAATAAGTAGGTGCTGCCTCTAGACCTTTGTGGGTGACCTTTTGCATTAGGGCTAGACATATTTCCACTTAATTTTTTTCTCCTAATACAGTAAGTATTCTTAAAAATCAAATGCTTTGTATGGGAAATTATGAGGGAGAGCAGAAAGTATGAATAAACTGATTTTGTTTTGTTAGCTGCATAACTAGAGGGATCATGTTTTGACTGAAGTGAGATGAGCATTTTCTCAATAAAGACCGATGCATATGGAGACTGTGTATGCTGTAAAATTTAATGTTGTGTATTTCTACTTTGCTGGAAGTATATAGATAGTTCCATTTTTACCACTGTCATCTTTGGTGTAATTTTGTTTTTTCATCCTTTTTTGGGTTGTTGAAGTCTATGGCCTAAAATTTCAAGGTTAGCTTTTCTCCAAGTGTTCTGTATTCTGAAGTATTTTTTTTCAGTTGGACACATGCATTATAGCAAAAACCATATTAAATGAGTGTTCAAGAAGAAGGTGTGGAGATGTAAAAGGATGTAATGTAACATTGAAAGTAGCATGTACTTCCCTTCTTCCAGGTAAAATAATAAAGAAATTAATTTGAATAAAATCTATAGTTATTCTATGCTTTTGGATTATCAAGCTACTTTGTGCACTTGAAGTCCTTACGTTCAGGGATTGAAGTGTGTCCAGTCCTTCAGATGAAGGAAAGAAAAAGAATATTTTATTTCAGCACAAAAGATATTTTGGATTTTCACTCTCTTACTCTTCCACTTATTTTTCCTTTTTCTTCATTTTACAGCTTCTGCAATCCCAGATAATGGAAGGAGATCCTGCCTAAAGCTTAAGGTGTTTGTGCGACCAGCAAGTAAGTTCTTCAGATTAAGATTTTGAGAGTGGCTTTCTAGCACCTGCTTTACTGTGTGGTCTAGTAAACAACAAATTTACTTTTTTTACAGTTAAATCTTGTATCTGTTCTCTACATACAGCAATGTTTGTGTTATGATTTTCATTGTATTTTCTTATCATTTTTCATAAAGCTTTGTTTGAATTACTTGGCAGTTGCTAACTTGTTGTTTCTTGAACTTTGTGCATATGGAAGACTTATACTGGCATTTGGACAAGTGCCACAGACTTTAAAATATGAATATGCCTAGTTATGTATGGTAAATAGAGAGAAAAAAAGAGAGGAAAAAAGGAAAGTGGGGAGTGTAAGGGTGTTTGACTAACATATTTGGCTGTTATCTCTATTTTTGTTATAGACAGCTGTATGAAAACTATAGGTGTTCATGATCGTGTTTTCGATGTTAACGACAAAGTAGAAAATTCATTAGAACCAGCAGGTTAGTATGCTTAGAGAATCTCTTTTAACAAATGTGTGTATCCCTTTGGTGCTTCAGTACTTTTTTTTCCTCGTCTCTCTGCATGCTTTGCATGGTACAACTGCCCTGCTTTTGCACATTTCTAGCAGTGCTAATACAGCTTGTGGTATACTTCCTGTATCTTTGTTTAATTCAGGGAAGTAAAAATGTTGCTTTATTTGGTTTATTTGGGGTGACATGATTTAGTGAAATTTGTTGTGTGCCATGTAAAATTTCTGCCGCTATCCTGGAGCCACTGGCCCATCCAAGCCAAACACTCAGCATATTGGCAACACCCTCTATTTACTAATTGGACCCAAAGTTTTAGAAATAAAGTCAATGGGCACACTTCATTTGTTAGGTGGTTTCAAAAGACTTTCAGAAAAACAGGACCACTTGTTGAATGCCAGTGCATGACACAGGTATGTAACTAACTGAGTTTTTGTTTAAAAAGCAAATAATCCTTTAAAATTATGTATAGTTGTATATGTACTTCGTTAAGCAAAGTATCATTTTGCACACGTGCATGTACACACACACACACCAATATTTAGATAAATATATAAATACAAATTTCTTTTCTGCTTTTATTGAAGCCAACTGAAGTTTTGGGGGGGCTTTTCTTGCAAAATACTGCCTTAGGAATATCCTTATTCTTCATCTACCCAGGGCAAAGTTACATTAACCTCCACCATCAGTCAAGCTACTGTGTCTCCCTGTGGGAAATGCATGTGTATTGTTTGTGTGGCTGAAGCTTGTGACAGATAGAAGTGTATATTATTCTAGGGGTATGAGTAACTTGAATGACTTTAAAGGAGTTAAAATTAGGTAGGTATGTAGGAAAACTATTTGCAGTAGTGGTAGACATGTTCATTTTATATGCGCCTACACCGTACTTACATGTTGTATTAAAGCCTCAATAATGAAAATGAACAGTCAAATACACAAATCATATCAGAAAATATTACATACGTATCATTTATTACATACCCTAAAGAACAGATTACTGAGATTTTTTTTGTCTTACTAAAGACAAAAAATTATTGAATTATTTGAATATGAAGCAACATTCTCTTTGCATATAAAACAACATATTAATTTTTTTCTTTTTTTATGCAAATCCTTTAATTAAAATTCATTAGTTATACATAAATATAATAAGGCTTTTACAATTTAGCTGGTTTAAATGATTTACCTATGGATAAGCAATAGAATTTATTAATTTTTTAAAAATATTTTTCAGATCTTTCTTAAAAATTTGGAGTTTGCGAATCAAGGACATTCTCTAAGAAAATTTAAATGCAAGGATAGTGCACTTACATTGGCTCTATTTATATATTTATTAGCAGCATTCTTCTACAGAAGACCCCAGAATGTTCTCTCACTGTTTCTACCTATGAATCTGAAATTCAGTGCACTTTTTACACTTTGTGATTTGGTGAACATGGTCTAATTAATGTACCTGATACTGCTTGCAAAAGAGATCATCTGAGTAATACATGCCTGATTTTGGTAAACCTGATAAATTTTTGTTTCAGCAGCGTTTCTCACTTCCTACCGATTGGCTATAACTAGCTAACATCGTCACAAAATCGTTAGAAAGCAGCAGCCAAACCAGGCAAGCAAAATCAAACAAAGAGCATCTTGCAGTCTGAGATGAAATACTGTTTGTGTTACTGGGGGAAATAATAGCTTTAATGAGAAGGTTTGGTACCACAAAATTCCCACTCCTGACATCAATGTATATTTGTATTATTAATTGGGCCAGTCACCATTAGATAATCAGTCACTCTGAGATGTGCCAACTGCTGTCATTTCTCAGTTGTTGGGCTGTTAGGGTTGCTACTGCCTTGGTGGATCTTGCTGCATGTGTTCTGTGTCATGTACTAATTCACATGTCTCTGATGAGCATCTTCTGTTTCTGTGCTCTCCTCTAGCCTGCCACAGTCTTCTTCCACAGTAGACACAAGAATCGGAAGGCAGGAGGGTCATGTCCAGCAATTTACTCACTGTCATCTTGCTTGTAAAAATCACCATTTGTGTGATTTTTGAACCCTTGTAATTTCACAGGTTTTATTCAGAAATTTGTAGGAATCTACAGTGATTGCACTTTTACAGGTGGTGGAAGTAATTGTCTGTATTCCTATTCCTTCCCTTCTCTTTCTCCTTAATAATAAAAAAGAAAAAGTCCTTAAACAAAAATTGCAGCTGTGCATATCTGAAAGTTATACCTGAAGCATGTGATGTAAGGCTGTGTGATCTGAAAAATTCATGACTGTCAAAATATTTTTTTCCTGTATTGCTGGTATTTCCAGTGTTTAGTAGTGACCTTCTGGATTTCACTCAGGAGTCTTTTCCTCTTCATCCCTTGTCTTCAATGTTTCAAATGAAGCAAACCCTTTTCCCCAAGTCTTAAAGGCTGTGCAGTTATGATTCTGCACATCCAAGGAAAATCATATTTGTGAAGGGATTTTCATAACTGCAGATGAATCATATTCTAATATATGAGTGCAGAAACCTTGCAGCAGAAACCTTGCAACAGTGTTGAGAGAAAACCCAGATGATTTCTCAAAAGGAATCCCTTCATGTTACGTGGAAATTAATTCTTCTGTGAAGAGTGGCTTTATAAAAATGGCATCATAGAATGTCTCCGTATTTTTCATTTAAGAGAAGTAATCTTTTTACCTTAGTGCTTTTTCAGTTGAGTTTTTCAGCAATAGTCAGTGTTACAGTTGTGGCAGTATCTGATAGTTAGTGAAAATGAGGATTTATTACTGCTATACACTAGTTCTGCCCTATTGTGTTTTAGTGCTGACTCACTGATGTAACTAGACCAAAATTGTTGGCATTCAGTGTTGAAAATTCAAACTTATTTGCAATTCTGTAGGTGGAAGGTAGTACACATCATTCTCCTCTGTAGTTTTAGTTCATCAGCAGTGAAGAAATGTTTCTAAATTGGGAAGAGCTAACTTTAAATATATGAAAGTAGGTAGAACTGGCAACACGGGTATTTTTTCCCTGTAACTTCTTAAATATGTTTTAATTGAGAAGCAAGCTTTTGTTAAGTACTCAGTTGTCATTGCAGCATCACCATAGTACGTGGCTATAACTCGGAAGTGAATTGTGAAACAGCTTTTGGTGTTAATGATTACTGAAAGTAGCATTTTCAGAAACCAGCATTCAGTGATATTTTTAGATTCCTTAGGAATAATTCTGGAGGAAAAGACTAGGTCCTCATTTGAGCCCAATGTGCCTGGGAGGGTCTCCTTGCCGTACATGGTGTGGAGCTTCAGCTTAAGCCATTCCAGCCAGACTTTCCCACTGATGCCACAGAATCACAGAATGGGTAAGGTTGGAAGGAGCCACTGGAGGTCATCTAATTCAACCTCTGTACACATGCAGGTCCCCTAGAGCATGGTACTAAGGGTTATGTCCACATGGCTTTTGGCTATCTCCAGTGAGGAAGACTCCACACCTTCTTTGGACACTCTGTTCAGTGCGTAGTCATCCACACAGTGAAGAAGTTCCTCCTCTCAGGTGTAACTTTCTGTGCATCTGCCAAAGGGCAGTTTCTGCCCTTTGCCTCTTTCTCTTTCATGAACATATTTACAGCTAATCAATGCTTGCTTTTCATACTTTTGTCTTGAGCAGCGCTAAAACCTGTTGATAAGCCTTATGTGATTATAGCATCAATTAGTGCTAGAGAAAGTACATGTGATAAATTGCTAATTCAGTTTACTGTGCTCCTTGCTGTGTAACTGAGCTGGGGCTGAAAAGCCTATTAACCTAAATTATGCTAAGTGCTCTCCTGATTTTGTGCTAGGTGTCAAGGATATGAAAGGGAGGGAGCTTGCCTGTGGCTAAAGCCAAGAAATATGAAAGGCTCCATGACAAAGCAACATGGTGATCCCAGTGTCCTGACTCCTGCTTTCCTTATTGCCTCTAGCTGGAACTGCTCAGTTCTCACCCAGTGTAATCCTGGCAGTGCAATTTTTTGAGATGAGAGCTGAGACAGAAACATCATAGACATATTGACATCTCTCATAAAATAAGGAGCTTATTTCATTAAGTAGATGAGATACTATGCTGGAAACTTTGGTGTTCTAAAATAAATTTACGGATACATTTTGAGGATACTTCACACTTCCTAAAAAGGTTTGGCTTTTTCTTCTCATTTAGTAATGAAAAACAAGAGCTGATTTTTTTATGGCAAGCCATTGACTGATTGCTTTTTGAATAGCTAAATTAGATAGCTTTGGACAGGGAGGGCTTAGAGGAGAAAAATACCACTGCTAAAACAACACCAAAGTTGATTTTGACTTTGTCTGCCTTTTCTATTTTATAAGCTCTGGCTTTTAGGCTGATTCTAAGTTTACAAAAACTAAACATGGCTTTCTTTATTATGTGTCATATATTTAGTGTTTGCTGCCTTGTTTTCTTCTGCCACTAATGCATAAGCATGTTTTCCTAACTCAGCTGGTTCTTTTTTCATTAGTTCTAACAGCATATATGTAAATCTCTATTTTGTGTACCATGAAAAGTAGTGAGATTTTGCAGATTGAGTATAGATGCTATAAAATTGGTGATTGTCATGTGTTAGCCTTTAAAATTATTTTCAAAAAAGAAGGAATGATCTTACATCTCCTGCTCACCTCTAGATGCAGCATAGTTCAATGGAAATTTTGTGCATGGAAGGGGGGTCTATGCTTGGGCTTACAGGCTGTCATTTCAAATTCAGGAGCCAAAATCTGTAACCGAATAAGGGAACTAACTGCAAAATTAATTCTGGGCCAGTGCAGTTCTTTTGAAAATCAGGTGTTTTTATTTAGCTGCCTCCCAACTGATGTTGCTATCTAATGAGACATCCAAAGCTAGAACCACAGTGTTTTACTGAAGAGGAATCTTTCATTCCTCAATCTGCTGAAATCTGACTTGCTTTCTATTCCTCTGGTCTTCAATGGGAGTTTTGCCAGTAAGAAATGCAGGACTTGGCCCCAAGTTCGTTACATAATGAGGTATTACACGCTTGTGAAAGTCAATGACAGCACAAGGTTCATTGCCCTATTTCATAAAGGCACCGAAATCTACTTATAGTTGTCGGCTCAGTGAGAGTTTATTAAGGATGCAAAATCTCATTGGAATGTATGCTTTCTGTTTGAACAGATGATACCGTACATGAGTCAGCCGAGCCATCCCGTGGTGAGAACGCGGCACAGACACCAAGGATACCCAGCCGGCTTTTGGCAACTCTATTGTTCCTCCTGGCAATGCTTTTGATATTATAGCACAGTATGCTCCGGCAACCTGTCACAGAAAATACCAGGGTCTTGGAACATCAAAGATCCACCTAACTGCTCATCCCAGGAAAGGGACTTTATTGTTTTTGCAGATGTCAAATTGTTATTTTTCCCTTTTCTTCTCCCTTTAGCCTAAACTCAGCAAAAATTTGAAGGGGATAACTAGCTTCAGCACCCACCCCTACCTACCCTGTGACTTTCTTAATCCCTCCATATAAATAAAAGGACTCCAAATGAAAATGCCAAACTATTATAGTGACACTAGTGATTCTTATTTTCTTCTGCATTCTCCTTTAAGAAGTCACCTCTGATAGCTCACTATGTCATCTGTGTGTGGACGAGAAAGTGTAGAGGCAGATGCAGTCAGTGCATAAGTGCATAAGGAAAGTGAATGAAAACCTGGGAGAGTCTTTCTCTGTGATACAATATTTATGCCTTCTTGTTCAGCACTGTAAGATGGTCATGCAAGGCATTGTGTCACCATGTTAGGACTGGAGGGGAGATATTAAGAATAGACATAACACCATTTCCTCCAGAAGTTTCTAAATGAACAGGCTTCTGAAAGGGGAAGATGATGTTTCTTATGGGACTCTTGAAACATCCTTGACAGTAAAATTTTTGCTCACAAGTAGAAATACTGTCTTTGGTGAGAGGAAAATGTTAGTATTTAGGAATGTTAACACACAGCAGGCAAGGTCAGATTTAGGAAACTTCACTGGGGGTGTGAGTGCCTCTGTTATTTCGTTTTAAGGGGATAATGCACACCGGCTTATTTTATTTTAAAACAAATCACCGTGGTGCTAAAATTTTTTTCTTGAAATGCAGAGGCACTTTTGAGAATAAAGTGACCTTCCCCAGCGCTGACTTAGTAGCTGATAGCCTTGGATGCTGCTCTGGGTGTTAATACATGCTAAAAGAGGACGTCGGTGGCCAGAGGAAACATGTTTGGGACACAGGATCTCCAGTGTTCTCTTGATTTGTCTCTCCTGTAAGTTCCTCAGTCATGGTAATAAATCACATGTAGAAGAAGCCAGGGCAGTCTAATAGCATTGTTTGGTGGAGGAAAAGAAAAGAAGTGTGGAATATTAATTCAATGTTGATTTTTTATCTTTTCCCCTTCCAGCAGAGTTTGAAGAGTAGAGGAAACATGTTTATCAGCCAGAGATAAATTAGATGGGCTCCCAAAGACTTAACAAAATATTTTTTTAAAAATCCACTAGAATAGAAAATACATTATTTAGATATACTTTATGCTGAGAGTGAGTATATATGCTTGTCCTATTTAAACATGAGAGAAGCGGTAACCCTTGATGCAATTAGGAAATGGGACTGTCTTGTTTGATGGAGTTAGGAGTGACCCTGTTTAAGGAATCTGAGCCTTGGCTAACAAAACTTTAAAAAAGTAGTTTTCCAGGAAGTGCAAACCTTGGGATATTTTTTGGCTAGGCTGCCATGAAATTTGGACAGTGAAATAATCAGTGAAATTTCAGACCCAGACTGAAACAGAGCTTTTTGACAAAAACTGTGATAATTAAGTTAAAGGTGAAACAAAACATGGGGCATATTCAAGCAAAACAAGATTTTTCTGTATTAATTATGAAAAAAATTTCTGCCGTAAGAAAATTAAGTGATGCCATTAGTAGACACCACTTCATAGACTTTATATTTTTAAATGAAGCAAAGCCTTCCAGAAGTTGAGGCAGGAGAGGGGAAAATAAATTTGATATGTAAAGGGAGGTTTTATGCATGCTGAGCTATGACCTGGGCTTGCCTGATATCATACATGTTCATGAATACAGGACCTATACTTACAGGAGGAATGCAGGAAATTTGCTCTAGTGTGAAGTGCACAGAATAAAGATACACAAAGTCCAAACAATGAGGGAAGTCATCATCTCATTACAGGCTGTATGGTACTTTGCTCTTTTTAAGGTGTATATACTTGATATGCACACTAATACTTTCTGTAGGTAGGAATGAAAAAGCTTTGGATGGTGTGAGCTTAACCAGAATACACCTTATCAAATGGATTATTAACCAGACTACAGATAATATTGCATGATGTGTAACCATATTAAAATGATTTACAGTAATTACAGGCAGTCACACAAGTAGTGCAAATTTGATGTAGAAACGGTAGCATTTGTCATCCTTTGTCTCTGAATGATGTTGAAGACGTCCATTTACCCACAGCAAAGGACTGTCACTAGCATTACTCCTGGTGAAACTCACCCCTTCATGTTGTCCCAGGGCCTTGCTGCGTATGTGAGGGACAACACAAGCGATGATCCCCAAGCTGCCCAGCATGGCTGGAAGCAGCATTCCAGGCACTACCAGTTTCATACCTGATGGCATTAGGCAATCCCAGTCATACTAAGTACATAAATGTGGTGGGTTTTGTGTTGTGTTGCAAACCTCTGGATGCTTTAAATGCAGATGTTGCTGAAATATAAGGAGTTTGTTGCTCCCTTACCCTTCATCTGCCCCTGCTCTAGTCTGAGGTACTGATTCTCCCCAGCCTTAGTGGGTTACTTACACCCATGACCTGCACTCCTGGCTGCCAAGGGCATTGCAATGTGAAGCAGGAAAATAGGGATCAGTCAGTTTAGTGGATACTGTGTATCCTTCAATAGACAAGGTAACATTTCGTGTTAGTTTAGGATATTGTTTTGTACTGTACTTACCTGGATGGCGAAGGAAAGACAAGTAAAACTTAAAGCTATGTTCTTTAAATTCTGTATTATTAGCAACCTCTGTTGTATATAGTGTTTGATAATAAAGTATTAATTTGATTCTTATGTCTTTTGTAAGTGAGAACAATAGACTTTCAGGATATTAATATCACGTGTTGATTACAAGACAGAGCTTTGAAGCATCAAGTGTGATCATGGCTGAGAACTGAGAGACAAGTGGCCATGACACTGCAGCATACAGGACTCATCTTTGAAAATCGTTCATCTGTTGCAAGACTTCACAATGTCAAGACCTGGAACAACATGACTTTTAATGATCAATGTTTTATCCTCAGTGTTTAAAGGTCTTATGTTGGAGCCCTGTGGTTTCTGTGTTAGTTCTTTTGTATCATGTTTGTTTCTAAAAAGGCTTTGGGGATATAACAGCTTTTCTGTTATTTTATTTGTTTCTTTTTAATTTGTTGTTTTGTTGGGTTTTTTTTTCCCTCCTCTTTTCCTTCTGGATTTGTTCCCATGAATAGTTTATTCCAGAAGGGATCTTGCCAGTGTCATGTGCGGTATATGTATGTACTTGGTTCCAAAAGAACTAGAAACAAATTTGGGAAGTACTGAGAGTAGTTGAGTAGATTGTTTCCTTTCCTCTATAATAATGGAAGGAAAATGGTTGTATTTGTACCTGTTGATTCCCACCCCTAGCCCTCAAAACTGAACTTAATTAATTGCCTTATGAGTGCAATGGTTCAGCCACTTTCAGAGGTTTAGAGTATAAACTCTTCCCCTCTTTTCACTACACTTGGATTTTGTAATCACCAGTTTTAGTGTACAACCCTACACACTTCCCTCTTCCTGCCCTGCCTCCTCTCCCACCCTCCTCCTTTTTTAATTTGGAGCTGTGAATGGGCAGATCTGTTTCTGGTCTGGCATCACTGAGTTTTTCCCATGCATTCACCCTTGAGCTTCTCAGATGTGAGACAAATCTCCCTACAATAGGCTTGCTGCCATTGTCTGTACAGTTTAATAGATGCTGGCATGTTGAAGGTTACCCATGAGTCTGCGAAATCCGCTTACCATGCTTACTCTTGACACCCCATTGAAGACACTCATTGTGTATGCATCTGGGTATGAAAGTCCAGCTCAGTGTGGTCCTGTGCTTGTACTGCCCTGCTTTGCAGTTTCTTTGCACTTATTCATTGAGTGCTGTTTTTGAAATGCTTACATTATATAAACTTAAAAGAAAATGTTAAAAAAAAACAAAACACCCAAACGCCCTGCCCCATAAGATCTGTATTTGTATATACACGTGTCCGTACAATTATACTTAAATAAAATTAAAGATTTTCATCATTTTAATTGGTTCTTTTAGACTACCTTTTTGTGGGCTGTTTGTACCTACCTTACCCAGAATCATAGAATGGTTGGGGTTTGAAGGGCCCTTCAAAGGTCTTCTAGTCCAATGCCCATGCAATGTGCAGGGACATCGTCCACTAGATCAGGTTCTGCAGAGCCCCATCCAAACTGACCTTGAATGTTTCCAGGGACAGGACAGGAATTGAGAGGAGTATGAATGGGAATGGGTGAAAAATCCACATTAAAGGCACAACTGAGTACCTAGAGCTATAACTACCAATGCCCTGGCAGATCTCTGCTCTTCACCGTTTTTAATGTGTTTAAAGCTCTTCCAAATACTTAAGAGGGTAAGGAGCTGTATCAGCTGAGTGCTGGTGCATTCCATCATCACTTTGCTCTGCTCTGGGCCTTGCAAGTGATCTTCCTCCCCTGGGTAACAAGTGGTTGTAAGTGGTTACTTCTTGAAGAGTAGAGCCAGCCCCAGAGTTGTTCAAATAGGCCAGGTGCAGTCCTCCTCTTCCCAGGATGTCTCTCAGACTGGCAAAGAGGTCTGAGAAGTGGCTTTGAAATATTAGCCATATCTTTCTTTACCAAAAAGTCGCAGAGCAGCCGAGCCTAATGAATGGGAGAATTCATTAGGGGACCTTACAGAACCAAGGTTTCCTCCTGAAGGAAGGGGTAGAAAAGTGGAAGCAAGGAACTGGATGGCTTTCTCCTCCTTCTTCCTTCCACCCTGTCTCCAAAGGCTGATATAGTAGTGCCTCTCAAAAAGTACAGGACTGCATTGATGTTGATTTGTGTTTAGGTCTGAAATAGTTGTCTTTGGCAGTGTCTGCTCACTACTCATATGATAGACAACCTGAGAATTTAGGTCATAAAAGGTGGGGAGCACATACCGAAACCTGTAGTACATGCATTATGCATTCAAAACTGCTGTAATTACACTTTGTTAGTATTAAACTCACAGAAAGCTTTTTATTATATTTAATTAGTTGACAGGGCAGCAAATACTAATTATAACTTTAACCTTCTTTTAAAATGAGAAGTGGCAGCTTGGTGAGAAGAATAGTGTGTCCGAGTATAAAAGTGTGTCAAAAAGAATTGATGCACCATTTTTTTTTCTCTGGAGCTGTGATGTTGCTACCCAGGAGAGGGTTATAAGTGACACATGTTCAGTATGTTTTAACATAATACCCATGTCCAGAAAATATCCTGCAGTCTGACACTCTTAATAACCTTTGCTCAGAAGACACTCTGCTTCTGCTGAGAATGGTATTTGATTTCATTTTTCTGCATTAGTGTGCACAATGGGCCTTTGTACTCCCTCATCTTCCCTTCTGCAAATTATTTCTGCTCACAGAGTACCTCTGAGGGCATTCCTAGGAATATTCAGGCATGCATCATACTGCTATAATACGGTTGTGTGCCAAAATGGTTTTATTAATTTAGAACAAAGCTTTGATTTATACAGGTTAGAGATGTGGTAATCAACTGGGATCATTAAATTTTTTACAGCCTTTACCAGCGCAGGAATTAAAAGTACCTCCTTCCTTATAACTCTTATTTTTGTCAGCATATGCCTTTACTGGGAAGTTTAGTTTAAAGCCTGATTCAACTTTCTATTACAGGTGTATGCATAAGAGCCCAAACCAAGACGGAGTCTTCACTGTAAATGCTGCAGTACAGGCAGCTCTTATATGTGGCTATTTGTGTTTGCTTTCAGCACATTTGATTTGTTCTTGCTAATCAAACAACCTGAAATATCACCAATTTGAATTTTTGTTGAAATTTTCCCTTAGACCACATAGACAATTTTAAAGCAAAATCTTTGTTAGATGAAAAAATAAACTCTAATAAAAATTCAAAAATAAGAGATACTACAACAATTTTTGTGCTAAATAGGGTTTCTGTTGGTTCCCTCCCCCCAGATAATCTGTTAGCTGACTAACACTGTCAGTCATATTTCATTAGAAGAATTCAAACTACAAGATAACTCTTACAGTCACCAGCACATCTTGAAACACTCATTTTTCCTATGATGGTTCTTCAAGCAAATTCTCATGTCATTTGATTACACAAGGAGTATAAATATAAGAAATTGCAGGGTGGTAAGCTAGATGTGTGTTTGGAGGGAAAGAAGAAGAATTTTCTGTTTTCCTAGCACTTTGTGAATGCATACAGTACATTCAAGATCAAGAATATAGAGTGATTTCTAGACTCCTCTCCACCTTGTAATGTAACTCTGAAGTATGGAAGATACCTCCTGCTGTAGGTACAATCTCAAGTGTCAAGTGTTTTGACATAGCCAGTCTCTCCATTCTTATGTTCAAAGCCTGCTCTCCCTAAGTGCTATTTTGTGGGACTTGCCCACTTACCAATATATACTTTCCAGTACTAATTTTAACATCTGAACACATTTATCAATCCACAGTCAAAATGCTGCTAAGAATACTGAAGTTTTTGTCTGGATGGTATTTGTGAAAGGAAAGGTCAAGTAAATCAATAGGATACAGAAGGTATGTCTACCTCTGATCCTTGTTCTGCTGAGAACCAATTGTGCCTTTTGTTCTCATATGCTGTAAGTTAGGGTGTCTCAACTAACTGCTTGACTACTCACTGACCACTAGTCCAAGAAGTTTTATGAGGCTTTGTTTTTTTTCTCTCCTCACTGCCACTTTACCTATAGCCAAACAAAACAGTAAGAGGTCTAGAAACAACACAACAGAAGGAAAGCATCTTGAGGCCTAACATGGCAACCTTGATGAGACACTGAAGTCTCAACCCATTTACACTTGGGTATTGGGAATAAGTAGAGGGTTATACATTGCTGTGGTCCTGCAGCAACTATCCTTGTCTGAGGAGGGTCAAAGAATCAAGCCCTTGGCTGGGTGTGAATGCTTCAGTGGAAACTTGGCATGCTGTGCATTACATGTCACTGCATGTATCCCAATGCTTCTGTTCACTAAAATGAGGGTGGAGAAGGGGTGGGAAGGAGAGAGCTCATTCAGTCACAGATGGTTGAGGAGCAGTGGGAAGTGTATAGTAGACTTTAAGCCCAGAAGTAGGTACTGGTGTAAATTGCCTGTGAGTAGCTTGTTTGTGGAAATTCATACAAACATGAAATAGAAAACCTGGTAAGTGCCTGATAGTGTTCTCTGGTCTGTGCTTGCAGAAATCAAGGAAAGATTTCACATTGACTCAGGCCTATATCCTCAGTTTTGAAAACTCACTAACATCTAAAAATACACACCTCACCTTGCTATTCTAAAACAGGAATAAATTTATTATATTTAATTAGTTGACAGGGCAGCAAATGCACTCTGCAAGGCTTCTCCTGGAGCTGCTGCATGTGGAGCTGGCAGCTCAGGATTTTGATGAACCAGGCCCTTCCGAGATGTCTTCCCCAGTTGCTGAGTGCTCTGTGTAGCAGATGTTTTAATGGTAGTTTTTAGAATTTGTTTTGGGAGGAAATTTTTGTTTTATCTCTGCCATCAAAAAGATTTTGAAGCTGGAGCGCAAGAAGAGTGTAGATATAGTGACTTTCACAGGGTGTAATACAGCTACATTTTGATTTAGCACAGCTGCAGATAGAATGGCAATTCTACCTTAAGAAAGGATTGAACAGGAGTGTGGACTACGCACAATGTTAATGGTTAGAGTTTAAATGTGAGGCAAAGCCATAAACCCATGCAGTGATGCTTATCATGCTTTCTACTTTAGTTTTACAATATCTTGGTTCTTGCACATAATTGCATTAAAGAAACCCTTGCATTCCCCTTGGCACAGAAGCCAAAGCAAGTGTGCATATGCCTGGTGAATTCTTGCCCTTTTTGTGGTTGTTTATTTCATTAGTTATTCTGCCTTTATTTGCAGGTGAAAAGAAAAGGAAAACTCATGCATGATTCCTATGCTCTGGTCTCATTAGCCAGATTTCCTCAAAACTCATGTACTCCAGAGAAGTTTTGCCAAGTAGCTAAATGAAATGCACATGGTATGAATATTTATGCTGCTTTAATGATCAGATTTTTGCATCCATGAATAATAAAGGTTTTAACAAGAAAAGATAACAAGATTGGCACAAAATAGTGAAGTGGTTAATATAGCAGCTCTGTTGCAGCATTCCCCTGAGAGCAGTAGACTGAACAATTTTCCTCCCCTTCCTCTTCCTCTAGCACCAAAATTAATCTAATGGGACCTGCAGATCCACAAGATAGCTTTGCAGAAAGCAGGTGTTTTATCTACTACTGGTTCTATAGCCACCTCTTTCATGCTTTCTTTGAGGAAGTTCAAGGTGTTTTGACTAAAAAAGGACCTTCAACTTTTGAACACAATTTTTATTTCAGATGCTCTCCAGCAACATTTGCATTTGAATCTGAAGCTGCTACTTTGCTTTGTCTTTTCAGCAGCAACTGGCTGACAAGTGTTTGCATGATTCAGAAGTTTGGGGGCTGCAAATCAAAGCAGCATGGTTTTCATGAGCTGAGGTAGGAAAAGGTAATCCTCTCAACTCCCTGTGCCAGCTCAGCGATGCTGAAGGCAACACTTTAAGGTCTGTCTTTGGTGAGAAACAGGGAAGCTCCAAGATCCTGAAGACCACAGACCTCATTTTACTGACCAATATCTGCAGCTGCTAAAAGCCTTATCTCTTCAGTGTTAAAATGTGCTCTGAGTTCATGATAGCGTTGTGCTTAGAGGGGACACTGAGCTTTTTTCCCTCTGGCGCATTTTACTATACCCTGGTGTGCTGGACGTGTGGGAGCAGGTGTCAGATGATACACGTGTAGATAAGCAAGGTCAAACCAGCAAACTCCCACTCAGAGGATATGCTCACCATTTCTCTCTCAACTCCTCCCTGTGCTGTGCTGTTGACAGTTTGCCTTGCTGCTATCCCAGCTCAATGCAGGTGGTGGTGGAGATCCTGGGTAAATACTCTGCATTCCATATTTTCGCCTCTTGAAGATACCAAAAACCATTTGCCTGAACTTTGATCTTTGGCCAAACCTGTCCTTCAAGGATGATATTCACAGCTGATAGTCAAGGTTGCGTGCCACATTTTACTACATATCTTGTGAAGATGGCTCAAACTGGGCCACTGATGGCAACCTTGCCCTCAGAGTAGGAGCTAAAAGAGTGTTTGGGTAAGAGCTGGCCTGGAAATATGCCTAGGGCTAGGTACTGCAGCCTAGGTGAGTCAGGCAGCTGATATCACAGATAGTTGAGAGAAAAAAAGAATTAAATAAATCTGTTTTTCTTAAAAGAAGGAAATAAAATTTAAAGCAAAACAGTGACTTGAAGTCACAGATGAGTGTTTTCAAAGAAGTTTACTTAATTTTATTGATTTAATGGATGAACAATCAGGAAAATAAGATTTTAATCTTAAATGCAGATTAAAATAAATAACCATATTTCCATCTTCTGCATGTACAGGTTTATTTCATGTTACATCCAGCATACTGAAAAGAAAAAAAATCCTTCAGATTTTTAACAGTTTTTAAAGTATTTTTAGGACTTCCATCAAGGAGCAATAAGCTTGCTATGAACAAGCAGATCCTTTTTTCTGTGTGCTTATTTATACATGACACACAACCAATACCATGGAGTAAGTTGTCACTGGCAGTATTATCTGGATGTCTTGTCACTGCTCTTGTCAACTGTTTGCTCTTTTTGCATCCTTTCAGTGAAAACTTGTCCCAGAAACCACCATGGAAGCTATTTACTCTATTTCAAACATTTTTAAAACAAGAAAAATGCAAAGGACTCAATTAAAATCTCAGGGACTGCCCTAGTTTCAGGTCTCTTAGGTAACAGGTCTTTAGGTGGGGTTTAATATAGTAAAGAATAATAACCTAATAAATCTTCTGTTTTGAGATGTAGTGCAGTTTGCTACCTGCTTCTGCTTCAGAAGGCTGAGTACTTTACCAAGGCTCTGTATTTCCCCTCTTCTCCTGAATAAAATATGAAGTCTGAAGAAATTTCCATGGGCAAGACTAGAATGAAAATACACATCTCTGCCATGTGAAGCACCTGTTGTATTTGCACGAGCAGGCAAGTCCCCATAACGTATATCCCAGCACTAAATGATGGGATTCCTCAATGCTGTGATTGAGGAATTGGCAAATGATGGTTTTGGTAATGTAAAAAGAAAATACATTGGGAGGGGTGGGGGTGGGGGAGATGGGAAGAAAAATTATGTCCCAATTGGATGTCCTACAGAGAAATGAAAAAAGAGAACCATTCCAGGGCATGGAGATTCCCAAGAAGAATCACCTGAAGGAGAAAGAAAACACACAGTGACTCACTGGGCAAGTAGTTTTAATTTGGAAAAATTAGGCAAGAAACATTAGCATGCCAGATTTGGGAGCTGTTTATATCAAGACAGTACACTGCTTATTGCATATACAGAAAGAGTGATGCCAAGTCTGGAAACTATCATGCCTCATCTAACCTCAGAGTATTCACTGTTTGACAAAAAGAGCAAGAGAAAAACAATGCAAATGTTGGAAATCTAGCAATAAACAAAGAGGAACTTTTTGAACTGGTCACCTGGTGATGTGCTGTGACCCCTGGCTTTTAACTACTCATGTGTCTTCAACTAAATTAGGAAAGATGATAGTGTATCCAGTAGAAATTCTGTCTGGAGGGCATGCTGGAAAAAATAAAATTTAAGCACTGTATCAAAGTATGTCTTGTAAACAGTCCTAGTCCAGCTACTAACAAATACACTCACACCCCACTGTGCTGTATGTACCCAGCTGTGTGATTTGCCTGCCTGTTTATTTTCAGGGAATTGTTGATCCTACCAGTAAGAGGTAATATAGAAACTTAGGGGCAGAATTTGAATACTTTGAAACACAGTTGTTGAACGGACTGGGACCAAGAATAGATAGGAAACCACAGCAGAATAAAGGAAATACCTTGTTTATTCCTTGTGAGCCAGCGTAGTCTCTCTTTTTGCCCAGCTCCAGCAACCAGGCACTTCTTAGTAAACAAGCTTGAGAGAACTCCTGTCAGTAACATCATGCTGCAGAAGAGGTGGCCAGAAGAGATCCTGTGACAAACTTGTTTGGGCAGGGCATGAGGTGTGGATACAAACGAGTTTGAAAAGCCTTTGCACAAGCAAAGCTCATATGATAGACTGTTTTTAATACAGTAAGGTGACCATGTCTGTGGCAAAGTACATATTTATCAGTTAGAGTGCTCCAGGTTTTAAGGAACACTGTAAACACATTATGCCAAGCCTGGCTAGTGATCATAGGAAGGAGAGTCCATTTTTCCCAGAAAATTTGACTGCAACAGGATGAGGGCCCACTGGGGATGTGCAGGTGATGACAGAGGCAACAGCCATTCCATGGACTGCCAAGTTTCCAGTTCATCACAGTCTGAGGTTTTCTCATATGAAGACGGCCTGGCGCTCCACACAGAAACAGGGAGACAGGAAAACCCCCTAAGACTAACATATTTTAGTTTTATTATCAGAGGTTGGCATTGCTCCCTGGGTGGTTCCCAAAAAGATTTAACATACTATTTTTACTTCCCCTTTCCCCACCCAGCCTTTTTCTTTGAAACTCTTGGTACATTGTAATTAACTTTGCTTAGGCCACATTTTTGTGATAGTAAAGGAAGGATGGAGCATTTTGTCTAAGAGGTAGATGTCCCCCAAATCAGAAAACTCTCCTTGTAAGTTGTATGTTATGTGAGTAGAGGACAGCCACAGCCAGAAAAGGGCTGTGACAAAAAGTGTGGTGTCTTTAAATGGCTCCCAGGCACTGTCTCTTGCCAATCCAAAGATCTGTTTGTTTGGTTGGTTTTTTTTTTTGTTTTTGTTTTTTACCAGAATACATTGACCTCTTACTGAATTTGTTTACTCAGTGTGATTTCCATCAGATGGACAGTGGCCTTGTTTTCTTGTTCAAGACTTTTCTTTAAATATTGTTCCAAACTTAATTCTGTGCTGTCACATCACATGTAGCTTTTGCCAGCCCCATATGCTAAGAAATGCAGCTGGGAGGCTAAAAGCACTTGTGATGCCTCACACTCAAAAAACACTCATAACAAATCTCTTTAAAATATCCTGCCAAATGGCATCTTTGTAAATCTCACTGTCTAACATCAAGAAGGAAGCAGACACCAGAAGCTCAGTGTGCAGAAGAAGTAGCAATCACCAGTTACCTACCTGAAGCAAACAAGTAATTCAGAGTGCTTTGCTCTCCACTTCTTTTTTTACATGACACTATAAATCCTTTGCAATGGCTGTTAGAACTTAAAATTTGGAATAATAGGAATGGCTGGAAGGCATAAAAAATTATCTAAGAGTTTGAACAACACAATATAATTCCACATTCTGTAGGCAGTCAGATTGGGCTATTTTAAAATCAGCTCCAATTTGCATAACATATTTTACTGTTATAATTCAATGTCTTTATTTATAGCCATGTCATAACAATGTAGGGTTTCTTTTTTTCCCCCTTTGGCTGGAGTTTATGATGTGTATGAAAACTGAGTCTAAGTCATACACTGTTTGTTTCAAAAACATGAACCAGATGAAGAGACTTGGGATGTCCCAAGTTTAGAACACTGTTTGATATGATAATTCTAGCCTCCAAGAATTAGTGTCACCAACTCCTTTTTTTTTTTTTTTTTGCCTCTTAACTAAACAAAGCAAAGCTTTTGGAGTAGACTGATAGTTTGAAATAGCCAACTATGTGCACACACTCCAGTTCTAAATTAAGGCTGGCCAGAAATCTGTTCAAACAACATGTCACTTTTTTTTTTTACATATTGATGCAGAAACAAAGAAGACAATGAATGCCAATGTCCTTCAGAAACAGTCAGCTACAAGCCCTGAAAATCACTACATGAACATATTGTTGCAAAAGAACAAACAGAAGAAAAGGTCATTTCATTGCATTTTTTATTTTGGGAGGATTTAAGCTCTCCCAGCAGAGATACATCTTTGCTTTCCAGGAGAATTGCCACTAAACAACATTTCTGAACCTCACATCCAGCAGAGAAGGCTGGACAGGAATTGCTGGAACAAAATTCTCAGAGGCCATCATGTGGAGGCTTCAAACTCCAAAAGCTGTACCAGAAAGAACATCTCAGCCTGTCAGGATTTCATACATAAGCATATTGTAGTGAGACAGCTGAAAATAATTTCTGATTGATTTGTGTGAAACAGTTACTTTGTCCAGTATGAGCCCAGCTATAAATATATGTTTCAAACAAATATATTTGTTAACAACTCAGTAGCTTGGTGTTCTTCACCACTCTTCTGTCTGACTAAAAAAAAAAAAAAAAAAATCAACAAAAAAAGTACCCCAAAACCAACCAAACAAAAAAGCTATGAAAATGTTT